>NC_090922.1:1000344454-1000944454 GCF_040938575.1 Ambystoma mexicanum
CAGAGGACCCACAATAAAGACATAATTGCATCTGCCGTCTTCTTTCACGTTCCTTTTGAGTTAAAGGTCCTTTAACCCCTCCGATTTGCATAGGCTCAGAGACATCAGCACCCTTGGGGTTAGCGTGGGTCTTGATCAACACCCGGGTCTCAAACTTGGACCGATCTGCTTTTCTGTTTTGAAGTCTGTGATCCAATTGGACCACTAAGTCTATATATTCTGTGCATTCTTGGGGCGGATTTACAACTTGGGCCAGGACATCTTTAAGTTCTCCGCGTAGACCTCGATAAAATAACATGATTCTTTTATCCTCTGGCCACCCAGTTTCCACAATTAATCTATTAAAGGTTGCAATGTAGGATAGGAGGTCCTGATTGCCCTGTCGCAGGGATAGGAGTTTGTCATCCAAAGCCTGCCCCTGAGAGTGTCGAGCAAATAACCTTTCCATGCTTGCTTGAAATCCTTGAAAATCACGGAGAATCGGGTCATCTTGAGTAACCAGTGGAACTGACCAATCGGCAGCACAGCCGCTGAGATATGACAATACAAAGGCTACCTTGGTCTGGTCATTAGGGAAGGCCCCAGGACTTCATAGGAAGTGCAAACGACACTGATTCATGAATACAGCGAATGGTTTGAGGTCCCCAGCAAAGCGTTCGGGTGGGTCCAGCGGCATGTTTCCAGGTAGATTAATCTGCACAGGGTTACTGGGAACCACAGGAGCGGGGTTCCTCCCGGAACCGGGTAGAGGAGTGTGTGTTCAGCTTGACCTTGCAAAAACTGTCTAGCCAGGTCATCAGTTCTTTCCTTTGATACAATCACTTCCCTCCTGAGAGCATTAGTCTCTTGACGAGCGGTGTGTACTTCGGCCCGTAATTCCCCCAGTAGTTGGGCCAACTGATCAGTCTCAGAAGTTTCCATAGCGCCTCGGTGGGAATTTGTAGGAAGGCTTCATGTTCTGTAATGCTCACCTGACTCCCACAGAGGCGCTGGTCTGGTCTGGGTTGCTGTGGCCTTTTCGAGCGTGATGCGCAGAACTCGGAACACCGACTGAACGGAACCTTCAAATCTTGCTTGTCTGGCCCGTAGGAATATCCTTCTGCAGATAAGAAAGGGGATTAACAGTCTGCAGAATAGTGTGCTTGCTCCCCCCTTCCCCCCTTCGTTCTTCTCTGATTCCTCCAAAACCCCCAGTTTAAGCTCACCTTATGGTTTGGAAGGATGAACTCTCCATCCTGCTTCTGGTGCAGGGGCGCGCGTTCGTCCAGTTACTTCACTGGTTTTCAGAATGGCGCTGGCACATCCACTTGACTTTTCTGAGCGATACGCCGTAAGTATGAAGATGATACAGGAATGCTGGCGTGAAGATTCCGGATGCAGGTAAGAAGGTTGAATAAGTTCTTGGTTTTCACCTTTCTCTTCTCTTATTCCCTTACAGGTGTTCTAGGTTCGAGGCGGGCGTGGCTGGAGTCCAGGTGCAGGAGCCGACACGGTGAGCGTTCAGCTGTTGGGATGCAGAACAACGCGAAGCACGTGTGGCTGTCCGGGCGTGGCTTAAATAGCTTTGGATGAAGTTCCAGGTGAGTATTCTTCCACAGCCCCACCCAAGTAACAAAATAGTTCCTTCAGAAAAATAGTCCCATCTAAGCCTCATTTGGCTTGGTTCTTCATGCAGCATGGTCTGCATCAGGTGAGTGTGCAGCATGGTCTGCTTCAGGTAAGTGCACCAAACACTTCCCCTTATGAGCCTGGCGCCTATGGTGCCAGGACTGATGTCCAACATGAGCCTGGCGCCAACGGCGCCAGGACCGAGTCCAAAGAGCCCCTATAAAGGGCCGCTGGGCTTTTACCCGGGGGCGTGATGCCTGCTCCCGGGGGTGCTGGGCCTGGCCTGGTGCTCCGGGGGTAGGCATCATGACAATGTCCTAGGTTTTAGTGGTAAAATGAAAGGCCAGAACCGTAGAGATGGCCTGGCAGGGAACATGAGTGGTGGAGACTGCAGTAGGATTGGCCAGCTGCTTGCAGATATTAAGGAGTTCACCTGTTTTGTTAGAGGCCGCAGAGACGTGCGCTTGGATATGGACCCTCTTCTTGGAGAGGACAGAGGGTGCGTATTGCTTTTGGAAGATGCAGCAGGTCAGTTTGTCAGATGATGCACCCGAAGCCCTCCACTTCCTCTCCACCACCCTGCACTTACGTTTCAGGGTGGCAAGCTTGTCGTCGTACCAAGAGTTGCACTTGGAGGAAGGCTTCAGATGGATTCTCATGACAGGGGCAAGGATGTCTAGTGTTGAAGAGAGAAAGATGCAGGTTAGAGAGGGCTGTGTCAGAGTGCAAGTCAGCCACAGGAGTAGGAGGAGCAGAGGAAGTAGAGGCAAAGACATCCACTGACACTCGCTTAATGGGCCGAATGACCGCAAAGGAAGGTGGCAGTTCTGGGGAAGGATTTGCTTGAGGGGCAAGAAGCTTCAGGTGAGAGGCGAGCAGAAAGTGGTCAGTCCAAGAGAGAGGAGCTGTTAGAGGGTTAGAGAGGGGGATGTCTGAGGAGATGAGAACATCCAAGGTGTGTCCAGCAGAGTGTGTCGGACCAGAAGTTAGAATGGAAAGGGAGAGAGAGTCGCATAGGTTGTGGAAATGCCCAGAGGAGGGATTAGAAGCATCCAGGTGGATGTTGAGGTCTCTGAGGAGAAGTTGAGAGGTTGAAGGAAGAAGGGAAGTCAGCCCATTCTGAGAGGAAGAGGGTGAACTGGCCAGGTGGCCACCATCTACAGATGGCCTGTAGATGGTGGCCACAGTCAGAGAGCAGCTAGGAGAGACAGAGAGCCTGCAGACTAGGCATTCAAAGGAGGAGTAGGCCTGCGTAGGAATGACAGAAGCAGGGACCCATTCCTAAAAGATCAGGGCCACTCTACCTCTGGGCTAGTTGATTCTGGGCTCGGAGAGGATCTTGTAGCCCTCAGGGAGGAGAGTGACAAAACTCGTGACAGAACTGGCCATTAACCATGTCTTGGTGAGAGCGAAGACATCCAGGTCAAGGTCTTTGAGGAGTTGGTAGACGTCAGAGGAATGTTTGACAGCTGAGCGAGAATTGAGAGTAGCTACATGGAGCAGGTTGCTGCATTTGAAAGACTTCCAGGGTGCGGTACACAAGTGAGGTACACCCAGCAGAGGGGGCAGAAGGGCCAGAGATTTGGCAGTCGAAGTAGACAGTGGTGGCATATGGGCCAGAGCAGAGGAGGAGGTGGGTGCCAGAGAGGCAGCGGAGGAGGAAGGAGGTGGCAGAGGAGCCAGAGAGGTGTTAGAAGGAGTGGCAGGAGAAGGGAGGACATTTATGAGATGTGGGAGATGCCTATGAAGAAGGAGGAGATTGGGCTGAGAGCCCTGGAGCATGATGGTACCATTTAGATAAACATTGATGATGGTCTTGGAGGAATGGAAGGAGGCCATGAGGACCTCCCACCGGGTGCCACCTGGGTACCATTAATGGAAGTGGAGGAGAAAGGCGAGAGAACAGAGATCATATGAGGGGTCCATTGGTCTGGAGAAGAGGATGTACATTAGAGTCTGTCTGGAGGAATCACTGATGTGGGTATCTGCAATAGGCAGGCCTGGGTTGGATACCAGGCTATCCCTCTTGAACTTTTTCCTTCTGGACGTAGTGAGAGGGATAGGATAGGATAGGATATAGAGCAGCAGTTTGAAAAGATGGGAGATATTGAATGCACCATAGAGGGTGTGAGGAGGCAAACATGGAGAGTGAAGGAAAAGAAGCACAACCCAAAGCCATGCACCACAGGAGGCAACAGAGGGGGAGGGTGCACACAGAAGGAGACACACAAAAGGCAATAACCAGGTAACCACAGGGGAACGAAGGAGCAGAGTGAACGCAGGCAAGGGGGCTGGGGGAGTGCACTGTAGAACACCCAGAATTGACTTTCCTAATAAGAGGGAAAACGGCCTAGTTTCAACACAAACCACAATGCAGATTCGACTTTCCAAGAGAGATGTGAGAGAAGGCCAAGTAATACAGTTCACTGAGATGCTTATGAGTGGTGTGATAAGAATAGAGTAATTAGAGGGGTGCAACAGTTAGTGGGGTACAGGGATTGCTGCCCTCCCTGTCCACACCACAGCTACCTTGGCAGTCACAGCAGGCTGACAGCTGCAGGCTTCTTGCTTCCCTGGTTAACACCGGCAGACACCAACTAAAGATGCTTCTGTGGGAGCTGTTCTTTTCCTCGGGTCCTTTGCCACAGGGGGGCTGCAACGGGCAGTGGACTGCTCTATTACCTGAATAAGTGAAGCGCCAATCCCAATCAGACACAGGGGAGGGGAGCAGAAAGAGGGAACAAGGGATGGGAACACTGAAAACAAACCGTGGAGAGGCAACAGAGCAATTTAAACAAGTTTACAAGTTTCAAATGGAGTGAGCGAGGCTCACAAGGCCAGAGCACTTATCATGCCAGCTACTACAGAATAATGCAGAACACGGAGGCGCAGGGTTGACTACATCCTACAGTGTCGTATTACTCAAGACGCTAAGCCCAGTCAGACACAGGGGAATGGGGGAGTAGGGTAGCGGGGATGGTGAGCAGGAAGATGGAACAAGGAATGAGAAACACTGAAAACAAGCCACAGAGCAGGAACAGAGAAATGTATACAAGTTTACAATCTTCAAATGGAGTGAGCGAGGCTTCCAAGGCCAGAGCACTTACCAGGCCAGCTACTGCAGAATAATTTGCAGAAGGATATGCCAGAGCAGATGATATCAGTCTGAGACATGGGGATGGTCGGGCAAGCAACTAGACCGTTAACCGCATCTTCCAAATGAAGTGTGTAAGGACCATGAGGTGTGTCTGAAGCGCACGACACATCCATTCATGACCGCATGCCCCCTCCCTGATGTCCTGTAATCGCAGTTGAAAGGTTTAAGCCGATGAAATCAAAAAACTAGGGCTGGGGCATGGCGATTATGTGCAGGTTCCCAAGTCCTGTCAGAGGGGTTGTATCCCTTCCAGTGTACTAAGCACCCCTAAACGATAACGAGAATGGCCTCAGCTTCATATTTCTGTTCTATATCAACCAGAATCGGAGGGGGTCTTGTAGTCATGAGATGATCAGAAGGCACACCCTTGTTGGGGTGAAGAAGGGAAACATGAAAATGACGGTGGATCCTCTTCCATGTAGGGGGCAGATCCAACAGGTAGGCGAGAGTGTTGATACATCGTAATATGTCAAATGGACCAAAGAACCATGGGGCAAGTTTGGATGGTACCAAATTTCGAGGAAGTGTCTGAGAGGCAAGCCATACTAGGTCACCCACAGAAAAGGAAGGGGAATCCTGTCTGCGTTTATCAGCAAGTTTTTTCATTCTGTCTTGAGTGACTTGCAGTTGACTCTTGACAAGACGATGGGTAGCCTGAAGATCAAAAAGTCATTGATCGGCAGTGGGAACTTGAGTCTCTGAGAGAGGCAAATCAGGAAGGCAGTGAGGATTGTATCCATCGGAAACAAAGACATCGGAAACAAAGAACGGGTTGTTCTTAAGCGATGTGTGTTGGGCATTGTTGTACGCGAATTCCGCTAAGGGTAGCACAGTTGTCCAATTGGTATCAGTTGGAGTAGCAAAACATTGTTAGTACTATCCTAACACCTGGTTTGTTTTCTTTGTTAGACTGTGTGTGATAACCTATGACAGATTGCGACTGACTTTCAAAGCAGCACATACATGACTCCAAAATTTCGAGGCAAATTGTTGCCCTCTTTCTGACACTATGGAAGAAGGAAGACCATGTAAGTGGCAGATTTCATGAAAGAAGCATATCAACGTTCCTGCCAAAGTAGGTAGTTTAGATAATGCATTAAAGTCGGCCAACTTGGGGAGAAGCGATCTACGGTAACAATAATGTTTGTCTTTCCTTCTGAAGGGGGAGTTCAACTATAAAATCTGTGGCTATTGCTTCCCAAGGCCTGGCAGGGATTGAAAGAGGTTGTAGCTTTCCAAACGGTTTATGGGAAGTGGTCTTGTTTCGTGCACGCACGACGCAATAGTGTACATGTTGTTTGATAGCTTGCTGCCATGTAGGCAAAAATATTGGGAAATGGCTTCTTAAGTGCAGTTCTGTCCTCTATGTCCAGCAACAGGGTGATCATGGAACATCTGAAGGACTTGTCTTTGAAGTCTTGGGGACGGAAGATATATATTCTTGTCCTTGAAGAGGAAACTTTGGTGCTCATGTAGTCCCATGGTATTTGAAATACACGCAGGATTGTCTTTGGATTCTGCAAGAACTTGCTGAAAGAATTAATCGATCACAGAAACAAAGGCCTTGGAAGGTAGCATCCTTTCTGTCAAAATCTTCGGTCTGGGATGGATGACGTCTTTATGGGATAATGCATCAGCGATTATATTGGTTGAACCATGGATGTAGGTAATTCTGAAGTCAATTTATGCAATAAAGTAAGCCCATCTGGCTTGTCTATTGTTCCTGCATTCTAGGTTCTGAAAGGCTTGTACATTCCGTGTTCGGTTATAAAATCCACCTGATGAGTAGCCCCCATCAACAAATGTCTCAATTCCATGCATGCTTGTTTCAGAGCTAACAATTCCTTTTAAAGGACTGAATAATTCAACTCACGCAGTGAAAGGGTTGAGCGAGATTAGTCTCTGGATCAGGGCTCAAGTCGAGGGTACACGTGGGGACGGAGTCCACCCACCTTTTTCACAGGGTGGACTCAGTCCCCTCCCCCCCACCTTAAAATGAGAAACATTGAATGTCCTCTTTGAATTTGTGAATTAACACCGACATCAAGGATCGAAACGCAGTTGTCAGGTTTGCAGGCCGAACACTTCCCTGCACTATATAACCTGATGAAAAATAACAAACAACGAAAGCTGAAATGTCCCATTTCGGTACTGCAAATCCCAGGGAAAACATTTCTATTGGTTCTTGGAGTTTAAAACATGCAAACCGTTTAACGTTTTAAAAAACACTATTAGAAGAAAATATCCTCTGTTGGTTTTCTGTGTGTTGATTTTATGAAAGGCAAATGCCATTTGTCCCGGGCGAATTGGGTAGTTATGCAAAGCATGAAATGTGCATATTCCAACTTGATATACTCATTTCTGGTGACATCACATCCAATTGCGTTTGTTGATGAGTCCCCCCACTTTAATTTTTAGGACTTGACCCCTGATCCGGATGCTCAAATCCGTTGGACTGTAGTTGTAAAAAAAACTGCTCCTAATGCCACATCAGAAGTATCTGCTTCTATGATGAAACTTGGGCTGTATCAGTTTGACTATGCGAAGGGTTGTAGATGCACTCACCTAACCTTATGTATTGTTAATGGGATGTGTAAGTGTGTTCTATATTATTTTCAGGTGCAGGGGAGGAAACGTGACCCTGGCACAGGATCACTATTACCTATATGTAGAGAAAAGAAAGAGGATCCAAAGGTAGGAGCCCACCGTCCCTTGTACACTATCAATATTCCATCATCTGATGGTTAAGTGAAAATCTTTTTAGAATTTAACAATGAACACTCTTTTAATAAAGTAAATATAAGAGCAAACAATGATTTAGGCATTAAAACATAATGGTTTAATCAATACAACAAATTGTTTTGTCATTGGATCATTTGATGCAGAAAACAAATGAAATGTCAAGCAGTAAATGCTGTTTAAATGAGCATCAATCATGTATATAAACAGTTCAAATAGAAAGGCTGACGCGTTTCGGGATCAACATCCCTTCTTCATGAGCCAAAAAGTATGAACTTAAAAACAGTAAAATAAATAAAGAATATGTCAAACTACTGATAAATATATAGACATATGTTTTTTGTTCAAGGACAACAAATTCAAGACAAAGCATTAGTACCAGACCATGGTGAATAAACTTGGTTTCAATGAATAAAATTGGTCCTTATGTGAAAACATTCAAAGGAGAGTCTCTGGTATTTCAAAGCAACTCATTTTAGCTCAAAACATCAACAGGAAGCCGCTGTGACCATCCTGTAATTTAGTACTCTATGTGCCTATAATGTACGAATACATGTCTGGTAACTATGTTTACCATATATAGACAGTGTTTGTAAATATGCATTATATTAGGCGAAGATGCAAGTAAGCGCACCTTATAGGAGCTGGGTGAAGAAACCCATGCTGGAGAAAATAATATATTAGAGTATTCTGAATCCTCATATGACTCTGGGGTAGAGCACTCTACTGTTTTCAGGTTCGAGACCTAAATGTAGACAGAGTAGATGGGTATACAATGAGGATTCTAATTTAGACTATAGCATGATGTAAAAAAGGTTTTTCAGGTGATAGTTATCAGTAGCCAATGCCATGCTAGTAATTGCTTGTTCCGACTAAAGTCAAAGCACATATAATCTAAAGAATACCAGATACCCTTCAATCCATGATTGACGTTTGGTTATAAAGTAACAAATCTGATCTACCTGCTATTCTGCCAAGCATTTCTATTCTGGTATATAAACCTCCGGTTTTCTGTTCCAAAAAGGTAATAGCATGCAGAGTGATTCAAGTAAAATTATAGGCTTACTTCTTATCAGTCCTGAGGCTGGGTCTGTGGGATAAATGTGCTGCTCAGTACTGGGTGTGCTTGTGATTTTGTTACTCACTAATCCCTTTCTTCAATTTAAACAAGTTTTCTGGCAATCTTTGCATAGAAACTGAGAAGCATTAAGGTACACTATCATTCGCTATTCTAATACACCATAACAAGTCCACTGCCGACTCTAATCGCCGTGCAGTCATCCCACTCTGTTCTTACCTTTTAAATTCTGTTAAGAATTGATCAGAAGCAACCCCGTTGTAGCGTACAGAACGCTACTAATTGCAAAACGGGTTGCAGCGGCCGCACGTGTCACGGAGCGGGCGATGCGTCCCACGAGTAAGCTGTGGTGGGTTTACACCGTCTCCCCGGAAACCTTACAGCATGCTGGAAAGTTACCGTGTTTAAGGTAACTATAGCAATTCAATGTGTTCCAATGGAAATGGAGAAAGGACTACTCTCAATGTTTTGTGGACGTGCAGGATGTTGTCAATCTGGAAAAGTGAATACCCTTCATTTGAATGACAGACGTAACTTGATGGCCGAAGGCCAACCGTCTTATGCACCGAATTATCGAAATACAGACTGCTATGCTTGACCAGCAAGCGGCCATTTTAAACGTAGCAAGAATCGCCGTTTTGCTTGTTAACCATTGCTCATTGCTTTCTGTCTAAACTGCTTTGCAGCTTGCAATTCTTGCGAATTCTGCTTACTCTGCTCAACTGTTAACATTATTGTCTGAATATGAAAGGGCAAGGTCGCGGGACTGAGGAGTTTGTTGAAACTCCTCATGAGTAGCCCAGAAAGGAATGCCCACGCTCCCTCTCTGTAGCCTTGAGGGAGAGCTGCAGGGCATTTAATCATTTCACAGCTGCCTACCAGTCTCGTACTGTGGTAGAATATGTTAGAATAAAGCAGCTAAAGGCTTGAATTATGCTCTTCTTACGGCCCCCCCTTCGCAAAACCCTTTAGAGCGTGTCGGGTCCCAGGACACGAATAGTACCTCATAGATAGCAAAGCTTGGGATGTGGCTCTTCCCCCGTGTGCAGCTTGCTTCCAAGAACAGAACCACCGTGTCCTGTTCAACAACTAAAAGATGCCTGCACACTTTCTAATTGCACATTGTTACTAGAATAGACATCGAAAGTGTCATAATTGTCATACCCGTCGGAAATGTCCATCGTCATCCTGAGTTCAAAGAAACTTAATAAAGGGGGGTGTTAAACATGACATAGCTGATTGTATGATATGCATTTTGTATCTATGTAACTGATGTACGTAATTCGCTCTCTTGCGTCCCTCGCGGTCTAGAAAACTCACGTTGCTTGCAATAAACCCTAGCATTGGGAATTTGAACCTCGTGTCCGGCGCATCCTTTTGTGTATGGTTATTGCCTTATTTCCATATCGCGAGGGACCCCTAGGGGCCCCTTTCAAGATGGCGCCCGGATAGGGACCCTCCCCCACTTGCCCCATCGTATACGTTGTAACGGAGTAAAGGCGGAAGAACGGCGAGGACGGGACGATCGAGCCGGGATCAAGAGGTGTACGGGACGCCCTGTAGAAGTGAGGAGAGATTCCTTCGCAGATCTGCACACATCTGATCCCTGATCGACGTACCGAGCCAGAGGGCAAAGGAGGCGAGGGTCCCGAAGCGAGGCAGAAGCCAGAGAAGTGCAGACACGACGTTGGGAGAGGTTGCGTCAGGACAGGCGACTTGTTTTATCAGGTGAGTCATTCCCCGGCAAGCCCCATCAGACGGAGGAATCCAGCCTGGGTGACCTGTCCCAGCAGGCTGACGTGGTCAACGAGCCATTCAAGATGACGTGCAGTCTCTTCATGAAAAGACTGCAGGTCACCTCGCATGGCCCGTTGACGCAACGCCACACCAGCCAGGACAGGCTCAACCCGGACCTGGATAGCCACGTCCGCAGGCAGAGGAAGGCCAGTTAACGTGAGCTCATCCCCTGCCTGAAAACGGGTCTGGACGTAGGCATCCCTGCTGGTGCAAGATGATGCAGGGACAGGATCAGGGACAGGATTGCACACAGGCACCTCCGCGGCGGCCTGTGCTGCCTCCTGTCCCTGGTCCTGCACTGCACCACTAGCATCAGTGGGATCCCCACCTCCAGACCCCGTCTCTGGTGCTTGCACGGCCTCCTCCTCCACCAAACCCCCCACCAACCTGGATGACTCTGTGCCATCTTCCCCTGTTGGGCCCTGTGGGGTTGCAGCTGCCCCTTCTGCTGCCGAGGAGTCCAACTCCAACCTCCGCCTCTTGGACCTCCCCCCGGCAGCTGCGGCCTGGGACGCGGCACCGGACTCCTCACTCCCCGACGAGATCACAACATGGGAGGGGAGCCGGGCTTTGCGTCTCCGGCTGGCGGTGGGATCCCCGCCGCTGTGCTCCACAGCACCTTCTCCGCCCTCTTCATCAGTTGACGCTGCAGACAGGGAGAAACAAAACACAGGCATCAGGGCACTGTACAATGGACACATACACACATGACAGTTGTATATGAGTGGCATTGGCAAACCTCAGACATGTCATCACAATCCCTAACACACATGTCATTACAACTCGCACACATGAGCCATACCACAGCCATATCGCAACTGCCACCACCATCCATACACATACAACAGCATGAGCAGCCAAAGGTGAGCCAGACATCACATGCAACACAGGAAGTGCACCACACATGTACACACACCACCACACTTGCATGCATGTGTACACCTCTGCCAAGTGTCGCAGTGTTCAGACGGGCATCCATGTCACATCTGCCAATCAGGCTTCCACATACCGCTGTCACATGCATCCATGTTGCATCACTGTTGCACCCTTGTCAAATACACACACATGCACATGTACACAGTGCTGATACATGCAGCCAAAAACAACATACATGCGTGACATCACGGATATGTCTACTTACATACACATTCATCCAAACACAACTGCATTTGGCATGCAAGCCTACACACACAAGCACTATCCATGTCTCACACATTCCAGCCTTTGCATGTGTCAGCCTCGCGGCCCTGTACACCCCCACCCATACTCGATCCCATACAAACAGATGTGCAACCTGCACACTACTGAATAATCACCACACGCACTGCTCACAATCAGGATGCATGTACACTCACCGCTCGACTCCAGACGGGTCTGCCTCTCAAGGACCTGGACGTGGAGCGCTGGGGATATGCGTTTCAGGACCCTCATCTGTTCTTCCGACAAGTGGCCCCGGCGCCCCTTGGCATCCGCTGCCTTCAAGAGGCGCCGGGCCTTGTTCAGGGTCCTGGACCTGAAGTCCTCCCAGCGCTTCTTAACATGTTGTAAGTCGCGGACTGCCACCCCCTCCGCGTTGATGGCAGTCACGATGTCAGTCCAGATCCGAGTCCGTCCTTCCTTGTCGGCGCGGGAACTTCCGAAGAGGGCATTGTACTGCCCCAGGACTTGCTCCACCAGGACACCAACTTCGGTGGCACTGAATCTGGTGCCCCTCTGCCTCTCTGGCCGGGGGTTGTCAGTGGTCCCAGATGGTGTTTGCCCCGACATGACAACCCCAGAGGCAGGAGTGGGTGGGCAACAGGGTCCTGGGGCTGGGCTGTGGAGCGATGGAATCCCAGTCGGGAGTCTTCGGTTCCAGCAGGGGTGGTCACAGCAACAGCACCCCTGGCTGATGTGCAGGCAGCAAATGGCAGGGCACGTGGTCAGCAGGCAGTCAGGCAGTCAGGCAGCAGCAGATGGCAGGTGGGAGCGTGCTCGGGGCTCTGGGGGGCAGTAGTTCGGCCTTCTGGGCAGGAGCGTGGTCTTCCGTGTGCTTACGCGTGGCCAGCTTGATACGGAGTGATTTGGCACGTGATAAATCTGCACGTCAGCGTGTAATTCGAGGAAAGGCCCTTAGCGCGTAAGCGCTTCTGCACGCATACGCATTTTCATTGGACAGAAGGCCCCTCAAGCGCAAGCGCCCCTGTGACGTGACGCGTACAGACGTGCATGGGCATTTCAGCGCGCGTGAAAAACTGCACGTCCGCGTGTAATACGAGGAGAGGGCCCATGCGCGTAAGCGCGCGTGGAAAACTGTACGTCCGCGTGCAATGCGAGGAAAGGGCCCATGCGCGTAAGCGCGCGTGAAAAACTGCACGTCCGCGTGTAATACGAGGAAAGGGCCCATGCGCGTATGTGACGTGACGCGCGCGTGCATTTCCCTCAGCACGGATTAAAGGTGAGCGGGCCCAGCAGTTCGCTGTACGTGCCTTTCGTGGAGACCGACGTGTGTTGCTGCTTCCTGTTGTTTCGCACGCCATCACAACTTCACAGCTATCAAGGACGTATCTCTTCTTTTGGCGGGGTTATTGGCTACGCGTGTTTTTCTGCATCGCGCTAGTCAGACGGTGAGTCGCACACGCTCTTTTTCCCACTGCGGGTGCCCCTGTGTATCGCACCCATTTTCGATGTCATAGTAGCCTGCGTGTCCCATGCGTACGCGTTATTCGTGTTACTGGGTGCCACCGCGTACTGCGGGAGGTTGAATCCACGCACGTAGGCTGCAGGGTTGCGTGCACGGTTTTACTGCAGTTTTGGGGTGCCTGAGCATTGCGTGACCCGTCACCACATCACCGGGGTCACATACAGCCTTGCAGGTGCAGGGGGGCTGTTAACATCTTGCTTCCCACGCCCTTCACCCCAATTGCCCAGGTCAATTGTGGTGTACACCTCCCATTGGCACCACTCCATCTGTGCCAGCACTACTACATCTGTGCCATGGTTGGGAGGCCACCAAAGGTGAGGGGCGCCTCTGCTGGGCGTACTCCTCGTGGCGGGCGTGGTCGAGGGCGTGGCCGTGGTGACCAGGGAGCAGGGGGACTCCAGGGTGTCCAGGGCAGCCACAGAGGGGGAAGAGGCAGGGGTGCGCCACTTGAGCACAATGTTGTGCCATGTGTCGGTGCAGCCATGCCACCACCCCCTGTGGTTCCGGGGGATGCAGCTCCTGCATCTGGTACTGGCACCCATATGACCCGGCAGTCCGTTCCATCGACTGCCACGGGCCCAAGAGTAGTGGTAGCTGCAGGTGCAGCTGTGGACACCGCCACCCAGGCTCAGGGTCTGCCAGCGCAGGCTGCGTTGGCACTTGAAGAGCCCTTGGTAGATCTCCAACAGGCCAGGGGGGAAACCATAGGGGCAGGCCGGGCTGCTCAGACCAAGACACGTGTCCCTGGGGCAGTCATGTCATCTGCTGCCCCGAACAGCCGGGTGTTGGCAAGTGCAGGGGCAGATGCACCCAACAGCACCCCGGTTGTGAGTCTGCCAACCAGGACCGTTGCGGTCAATGACCCTGCCACAGCTGATCTTGCTGCGCAGGGTCCATTAGTGGGCACCCAGCTGCCACTGACACAAGTCAGGCCTTTGGTCATCCCTCCACCTGCCACTACCTTGGCTCAATCCACCGAACCCACTGGCCATACTGGTCAGGGCGGCATTAGCCAGCCAGGGTCTGCGCCACAGCCCAAGAGGAGGAAGGTTGCACCTGCAGCACAGGCTGGGACCCCACACACAGCCACAACCTCCTGCACGTCGAGGAAGAAGCCTTTCTCTAAGCAGGAACTGGACTTCCTCGTGGACTATGTGCGGGGCCACAGCCGTGACATGCTAGTGGGTGCCAATAGTCAGACTACGGCTGCCCAACGTGAGACGCCCACTGGAAGCATGTTGCGGAACATGTCAGTTCATTCGGCCATGAGGTGCGCACGGCGCAGGAGTGCAAAAAGCGTTGGAATGACATCAAGCGCAGCACTAAGGCCAAGCGTGCCTCAAATTACAACTTGACTCTGGTGACTGGCGGTGGGCCTGCACCAGAGGAGGAAGAGCTCACTCCGCATGAGGCTCTCGTTGCAGAGTCCATACCACCTGAATTGGTCGAAGGAGTGGGAGAGATGCTGGACTTTGATGCCCAGTCCAGTGAGTGTTGATGCGTGTTTGTTGAGGAAGTGTGTGTTTCGCTTGTGGGATGTGTTGTGCATGATTGCTGCTACATGTGACGTGTACATGGTTCTGATGTGTAAGTAATGCAATGCTACCGTCATGCATGTCTTCTCTGCCTGCATGCGGGACTCCATGTGGGCATGCTCCCTTGCCCCTCCTCCGCCACTATGCACTCCAGTTCCACCTTTGCACTGGTCTGCTCCAATCTTGCCAATGTGTAGTTTCTTGTTCATGTGTCCTGTGTAGATGCTAACTTCCAGCGTAGAAACTGCCAGACATATGCCGTGTGGTATAGCCTTAGTACTCGATGCAGGGTATCTCACTTGTACTGTGCATGGGTCAGATGTCCCGCAGGGACATGAGTGCCCATTCATGCTCCATGTGCATTGCACGCATGCCCCTATGTGTCCTTGACTGGATGATCACTGTAATATGAGTCCTTGGTTACATACATTGCCTGCCATCTCATCGGCCTCCCCAGGTCAACTGTGGCTCAGTCCTGCGTTGCACACATGTTTAGGCCCTGACAATCTGTGTGGCTCACAGGCCTCAGCCTGTTCAATGGCCAATGACTCTGTCCAACTCTTGTGTCTTCTTCACACATGGGCGGCCTCCGGAGTTTTCATCATGTGTCCTGCCCACTGTCCCAGCATCATTTGCAGTGTTGTAATTTGAATCACATTAAGCTGTTGATGCCAGTCAACACTGCCTGTCAATACACAGGTGTATGGTCAGCCTTTTGAAACCATGCTAGGCATCCCTGCTTTGGTACTGGGGTGGAGGGGTGCTTGGCTTCTAGACATGGTACACATTGAATGCACAATGCACGTGATGTCTGAATTTGACATTGCACTGCCTTCACATTTCCTGGCACACACCATGTAGTGCTTGTACATGTAGGTAGTGAGTGGCGTACACATTTTCTGCACTGCATAGACCCACTTCCATGGAAACTGCCACCTTTCAACAGGTCTGATCACAGAAGCTATTCAAAGTAGACCCAGCATGCATGCCAGGTCATATGTTGTGTGTCACATGTCTGCCGGATGCCTTTGCTGTCGGTGTGTGTGTGTGTCGTGTGCTTCTGACATGTGTATTGACCTTTTTCTCTCTATTTTTCAGGTGATGACGCAATGGAGGCGGAGGATCGTGTTGTCATGCCAGACACAGGGTTGGTAACACCACATCAACCCGGCACTAGTGGGGGTCGTGGGGTGGTAGGCCACGAAAACCCCCAAGTGCTGCAGTCCATCTTGTCTCTGGCTGCCTATGAGTCCAGCCTTGATGACGACTCTGACGTCCATGTTGAGTTGGATGAGCATCAAGTCCATGTGTCAGGGGTGAGTGATTCTGATGTGGACACTCCTCTGTCTGCCACACCTGCACTGAGGGATCAGACAGTCTTGGTTCCTCCGCCCGTGGTGGATCGGGACGCAGGGTCACCCTCCACACCAATCACTGATGTGCCTGGGACATCACGTCGACGGGGGCATGTAGTCGTGCAGCCGCAGGCGGTGCCAACACAGCGAGGACCCCCGGTCCTTGGGTCCCGCAGGGGTCAAGCCCGGCAACGCGGTCGCCGCGTGCAACCGCTGTATACTGAGTGGGAGCAAGACATGACTGCCAATTCCGAATGGCAGGGGGCAGCAATGGAGAACATCGCTGAGAGCATGGAGCGTGTGGCCCGATCTGTGCTCCCCCCTGCTAGGCAGGTGCTTCTCCAGCAGCAGGCGGCACGGTCCACGGCCCGCTCGCTCAGGCTGGGCATGGCGGCCTCAGACAGGGCATGCCAGGCTGAAATGTCGTCTCTGCGACAAGCAATTGCTGCTCACGCAGAGGCGCACATGGATGCCCTGAGGGAGGAGTATGCTTCCCTCATATCCACTCTGGGTGTCCTTATGATGTCCCAGAGGCAGCAGGCAGAGGAGAGGTTTGCACAGCTTGAGCGTACCATCTCGGCTGAGCTACAGGCTTGCCGGGAGGTGCAGCGGTTGTCCAGCCAGGCCTTGCAGGAGGAACTCCGTGTTACACGTGCTACCTTGCAAGAGGAAGCACGTGTATGACGTGAGGTTCTGCATGCAGACCTACGTCACATCGCCACACAGAACCAGGCTCACCCGTCTGGCAGACTTGCTGCCGACGAGGGGCAAGCTGCGGCTAGGCGTGGCCAGGCTACTGTGCCACGTCCTCCTTTCCAGGATGAGCCAGACTCAGACGACCATCTATCTCCCACATAGGTCGTGCTGTGCAGGCGTTGAGCCCATGCAGGATATTTTTTTTGGCTCAGCATCATCGCATGTGGATGTTGAGCAGCACCCTGTACCTCCCCCTCCTGGGTGCCCCCCCCCCCCCCCGGGTCGTATGTGGCCATTTTTGAGTTTTCTTTTAGTTTAGTTAGTTAAGTTTCTGTTTGATAGTTAGTTTAAATAGGTAATGTAGGTTTTCCATACTTAGTGTAATTAGTTAATAGTTGAGTTAGTTTAAAATTGCTAGTCTATTGTGCTTTCATGTGACGGTGCGGTGCTTTGTGGCTTTTGAAGGCATCCACTGTCTGTTCCAGCTGGGCCCTTCATGGTTGTCTTGTGTATGTGTTTGCTGCTTGTGGTCCTTGACTCACATATGCCACTCCTGCCTCCCTTATCCATGGGCTTGCAAGGATGGTTCGGTGTTACAGCATTTTACACAAGGGCTTTGGACTGTCATATCTGTGGCATGTCTGGTGCTGTGTGACTTGTGTTGACACCCCTAGTGGGGATGATTTAGGTGTCATTGTCCACTGTTCAGCTTTTGTTAGATGGGGTGTGTCATGATTAATGTGGACATTGATTGCTATGCATTGTGTAGTATGTTTCATATCTTTCCTGTACACGTGCTTGTTGCAATTCATGCTGTAGATAGTGTTCCACCTTTTGGAGGTGAAAGACGGACTGATGGTGTGATTCGTGATGTGACTCTCTGACATGGTCAAGTAATGAGATGCCTGATGAGACACACACAGATGACTTTGAAGCATTAATCATGTGTTTCATGCCCTTTCTGCAGGGGGATGAGCCTCCAGAGCACCTTTGCCAGCAGACATGGCCCATTGGACGTCGGAATTCTGGACCCGTTTGTTGGTGCCCACATGGACATGTATGCACAAGCAGAGGCACAGTGATTGCAGACCCACATCCTAGAACTGCTGACATGTTCCAAGGAACTCCAGGCAAGGTGAGCATCACAGGGGGGCCACGACACAGCAAAGCTTGCACCAGGCGAGTTGCACATGCAGGCTTAGTCACAGCACTGAGGGTGAGCTTAGACGAATATTGGTGTTGAAGCACACAATGCAGCTCAGATGTGTTGGTGGACTGATGGCTGTTGATAGTAGGGTTGTCTGGCAGACATGCAGGGGCAGTGGCACATACCCTCCGGTACACCAAGGTCCATTGAGGCACTTGTATCAACCATGTAGCCTTCCGAGACATGGAAAGGGGCAGTTCACAGGGACATACAGCAAGGGACATACTCGGGTGCAGTGCATGTCTTTTCCACGTACTTCATGATAAATGCACTGCCAACTTTGTTTCGGTCATGGTGGTACGCAACTTGCTCTGTAGTCATGGCTTGCTATATGGGTCTGTCTGCTTACCCAGGGAACATTGCATGTTGTGTGAATTGTGACACATTGGTGTTCCATTTGCCACGCACCCACCAGCGGCTGACTTACTGCATTGACTGTGTATGACCCGTCACAGGGGTGATGTTATATATGGGTACGAAGCATTGAGCACAGATTGTCTGTTTGTAGAGTAGTTTGTTGCTATGGGGCATGTTTGGTGTTGTGTTTTTGTGTAATTGGCACGTACAGGTTGTTGACTGTGGCTCTCTTTGCAGCATTGCAGTGCTCCTGTAACCGGACCTGAGAGGGCGCAGGCAGGAGGCCAGCACTCAAAACCAGAGCTAAGTGTCTTGTTGTTTTTCTTACGAACTGCTCTGGATAAGCTTGCTGGGGAGTGTACTGATGCATGGATGTATGTGTGGTTCAATTTGGTATGTTTTTTCTCCCTAATCACCCGTGATCCTATGCAATTTTGAAACCTGTACCCTCTACCCGGTGTTCCTGCTTCCCGTGCCTATCCAAGCAACGTTCCCTGACCCTCTTTCCCCACTGGGGTTGCGGATGCCTGTGTAAGCCCCGAACTTGCAGGCGCCAAAACCCTAGAGGGGGTGGTTGGTTCGTACCACTCCTGAGCCTGGACTACAGAAGGCCATGACAATGATGTCCAAGTTTGTTTGGATTGTGTATGTGTTCATGCAGGTTGTACATTTTCGTGCATTCCCTAGTTTCATGTGTCATTCCTCCTCCCCTCTCCTGCCACTCATTCCAGTCATCCAGTGTGTCAACACCTGTCCCGACTGCATATCCCTGAACCTCATTCCCCACCAGGGTCTCAGGGGACATGGTGGAGGTGGCTGTTTCATGACACTCCCGCGCCTGTACAGGCGACCTGTGCCAGTACACATCCATTCATGGTGCATCATCCTATGTCATGTACCACACATGTCTCACATCCTGTCGTGACATTGTTTTGCTGTGCTACCTTGGTTGTTGCATCATTGTGGTAGTACTTGGCCTTTGTGAGGTACTGCTACGTCAAGTCCTCTACTGGAGGGTGTTCGGGTTCGTTTTTATGCCTTGGATTTTGTGATTTTGGAAATTAGTGTGGATTGTGAGGGTTCAGGCATCTTTTTTCTCCACAAGGTGGGAGATGGTGACGAAGGGTAAAGGTGATCCTGTGGCCAGGTGGAATTGAGGTTTGGAGGCTCCATGACCCAGGTGCAGTTGTTCAGTGGGTCATGGTCATTTGTGAGGGAGGGGGGTTGTTGTTGATAGTTGCCTTGCCCTGCAGTGTGATGGGAACTCTGACATAGTAATGGTGGTATCATATGTACATGTTGTGTTCTGCTGATCAATGCCTGTTCATGTGTTGTGTTTTCCTTTCAGGTGTGAGGGGATAGTTGTGGTTTGACATGCTGGGGTGTACACATGGTGGATGTTCACATGTGATGTGTAGGGAACACTGATGGTCACTTGAGTGCACATGCATATGTGGAGTGCATGTCCTTGCAGAACCACACACTTGCACTCTGATGCACTACATGTACTCCCACTCTTGCATATCCACGTGTACACTGGTTGTCTTCTGGTGCCCACTGTGTCCCGGCAGCACATGTTCTGTGACCGATTATGGATCCAGTACATGCCTAATTTGATGTTTGACGTGGTCTGTCACTTAGATGTGATGCTCAGGGTGTGCATCACACACAATGGCTGTTCACTGTGCTGTGCGCTGAGCAGTGTGATGCAGGAGTAGGACACTGCACACATGAGCTGCAGTGTTGATTTTGCAATGCATAATGTGCATGTAGACAGGCATTCATTTTGATGTTATGTCTACGACTGTTGTAATGCATTTGGAAATGACTTATTTTGGGTGGGAGATTTTGTTGGTCTGTCATTTCATCTGATTCCGGGTCAGGCAGCAGTGTCCGATGCCACTGTACATTTAGGACATGGCAATGTGTACCTTATCGTTACTGCGTTGGTGTATGGGTATTGCTTGCCATGTCATGTTGATGTTTGGGAGGGTTTGAGTGACATGACAGTGATGGCCATGGCCTGTTTTGCAGGTGTTTGTGATGCACACCTTGCATGTCCGGGTCATCCGCTTCTCAGAGCAACTAGCTGGGGGTAGATTTCTCTCCGCAGCAGGGCCCTCCCCCTGGAACAGACTTCCGGCCTGACTTGAACTTGAGGGGAACCATCTCCAGTTCTGGAAGCACCTCAAGACCTTCCTCTTTGCTTCTGCTTAGTCTCTGCCTCTCCCTTGCAGAATTCTTCACTGGAACTGCACAGGAGCTGCAACTGGGCCACTCTCACCGACCTCGGTCCCTGGCCCAGCCACTCTCCACTTGCACTGCCTCCCTGGCAACCCCTGCACTGCAGTACTGTCTCTCTATCCCTACAGCCCTCCCTTCCCAGCACTTGTCTGCACTTACCTTTGTAGTTGCCACCAGGCGACCTATGTATTATTTTTTTGGGCTACTTCCCCTGTACTGGACTCCCCCCCACCCTTCCCCTTGCACTTTTCCCATTCCCCCTACCCCTGCACTTGCACAATCTCAATGACACCTGGCCTAGTAGTACCGTTCTCTGTGTTCCCTTGTTCCCCCCTCCCTGCCTCATTGCCCCTTGGAATACTTGTGTATGGCCCATGTCATGTCATATGTCATATGTGTGCCTTTTGGTCACACAGGATAGCTTGTGTTTAAGTAGCTAGGGATGCAGACGATGTGGCACTTCCATGGCAACTATCTCAGGGTGGTAGGGTTGCGACAGTTGACTGTCTCTTTGTCATCATCGATTGTCACCTGGTATGTGCCAGGCCTGTGTGCACTCCGCAGGGGTGGGAGTTTAGGTGAAAAATGTGGCCACAAGCTGGGTCCGGGCTTCCTCGCCACGTGCCCTGTCCCCTCCCATGGGCAGCGCCTGTGCCTGTGGTTGGGGATGTGGGGGCACCACCATGTCCACCGGGACGCCCTGCCGTGTTGCAACATTGTGCAGGACACATGCTGCCACAATGATCCTGCACACTACTGGTGGTGCATAGAGTAGTTGCCCACCAAAGCGGTCAAGGGAGCGGAAACGTGACTTGAGCACTCCGAATGTGCGCTCCACTATGCCCCTGGTTGCAATATGGGCGGCGTTGTATCTTACCTGGGGTGGTGTGGTGGGGTTCTGGATTGGCGTCATCATGTGGTTGCTCAGAGGGTAGGCACTGTCCCCTGGGGAGGTGATAATAGTTGAGATTATTAGGGTTTGGATATTTGTCTGTGTGTGAATTGCATGCATGTGCAAGGGCATTTGTACTGACCTGGGAGCCATGTGTCGCCATGCTGCCCAGCTTCCAGGGCCCGGCTCAGGGCGGACATTCTGTATATGAAACTGTCATGGGTGGAGCCAGGTTAGTTTGCATAGACAGAGGTGATGATTCCATTTGCATCACATAGCACCTGTACATTGATGGAATGCCAGTGCTTGCGGTTTTGGTAGATGTGCTCAATGGCCCTAGGTGGACGTAGGGCCACATGGGTGCAATCTATGGCACCGAGCACTTTGGGGAAGTGTGCCACCCTGAAAAAATCCAGGACAACGGCCTGCCTTTCTGCGGGTGTTCTGGGCATGTATATGTGCCTGCTGACTGAGGGGCGCGCTGTCATGATTGCCAGTACCTGGTGTAGGCAGCGTGACTGCGTGGCCTGTGAGACCCCCCCCCACTATGACAGTGGTCCGCTGAAATGACCCAGTGGCCAAAAAATGCAGGACATTGAGCAGCTTCTCCAAGGGGCTCAATGCTTGGGAGCAAAGGGTGGGGGATGTGAGGTCATCTTCCCACTCCCTGACCAGGTCTAGGATGATATGGGGTGGAAACCTATACCTGCCGTAGACCTGGTCGTCAGGCATCCCCAAAAGGCTTGTCCGTGGTGCAAAAATGCGTGCCCTGGCTATTCTCCTCCTCCTGCGGTGTCCCACGATCAGTGCAGCGACAAATGGGGCATTCATCGTAGCTGTATATACGCGTTTGTTGTTTGCGCGCACTTTTATGCTGTGCGCGGGGACGCCTCCGCCTGCTTTCGTGTGGGCGGACGCGTTGACGCCTGTGCACGTCTTTTGCCGTGCGCGGGTTTCCCGTATTCGGATACGTGGTAAGACTGTAGGTCCGAGTGTCATCGCGTGTGATCGGAGGGGAGTGAGCGTGTGTTTCGGGGTGCGCGGGAAGTTCCACACGCGATTAGCCTGGGTATGTGTGTTCCGGGGTGCCGGGAACTTTCACACGCGATTGGTGGAAATCCACGTGTGTTCTGTCATCACGTGCAATGAGGGAAACACTTGTGCGCGTCACGTCACAGACGCGCTCACGCGCTAAGAGCCTTTGGTCCAATGAAATCGCATATGCGTGCTGCCGTGCATATGCGCTAAGGGCCTTTCCTCGTATTGCACGCGGACGTGCAGTTTTCCACGCGCGCTTATGCGCATGGGCCCTTTCCTCGTATTACACGCGGACGTGCAGTTTTTCACGCGCGCTGAAATGCCCATGCACGTCTGTACGCGTCACGTCACAGGGGCGCTTGCGCTTGAGGGGCCTTCTGTCCAATGAAAATGCGTATGCGTGCAGACGCGCTTACGCGCTAAGGGCCTTTCCTCGAATTACACGCTGACGTGCAGATTTTTCACGTGCCAAATCACTCCGTATCAAGCTGGCCACGCGTAAGCACACGGAAGACCACACTCCTGCCCAGAAGGCCGAACTATTGCCCCCCAGAGCCCCGAGCACGCTCCCACCTGCCATCTGCTGCTGCCTGACTGCCTGCTGCCCACGTGCCCTGCCATTTGCTGCCTGCACATCAGCCAGGGGTGTTGTTGCTGTGACCACCCCTGCTGGAACCGAAGACTCCCGACTGGGATTCCATCGCTCCACAGCCCAGCCCCAGGACCCAGTTGCTCACCCACTCCTGCCTCTGGGGTTGTCATGTCGGGGCAAACACCATCTGGGACCACTGACAACCCCCGGCCAGAGAGGCAGAGGGGTACCAGCTTCAGTGCCACCGAAGTTGGTGTCCTGGTGGAGCAAGTCCTGGGGCAGTATGATGCCCTCTTCGGAAGTTCCCGCGCCGACAAGGAAGGACGGACTTGGATCTGGACTGACATCGTGACTGCCATCAATGCGAAGGGGGTGGCAGTCCGCGACTTACAACATGTCAAGAAGCGCTGGGAGGACTTCAGGTCCAGGACCCTGAACAAGGCCCGGCGCCTCTTGAAGGCAGCGGATGCCAAGGGGCGCCGGGGCCACTTGTCGGAAGAACAGATGAGGGTCCTGGAACTCATATCCCCAGTGCTCCACGTCCAGGTCCTTGAGAGGCAGACCCGTCTGGAGTCGCGCGGTGAGTGTACATGCATCCTGATTGTGAGCAGTGCGTGTGGTGATTATTCAATAGTGTGCAGGTTGCACATCTGTTTGTATGGGGTCGAGTATGGGTGGGGGTGGACAGGGCCGTGTGGCTGACACATGCGAGGGCTGGAATGTGTGAGACATGGATGGTGCTTGTGTGTGTAGGCTTGCATGCCAAATGCAGTTGTGTTTGGATGAATGTGTATGTAAGTAGACATGTCCGTGATGTCACGCATGTATGTTGTTTTTGGCTGCATGTATCAGCACTGTGTACATGTGCATGTGTGTGTATTTGACAAGGGTGCAACAGTGATGCAACATGGATGCATGTGACAGCGGTATGTGGAAGCCTGATTGGCAGATGTGACATGGATGCCCGTCTGAACACTGCGACACTTGGCAGAGGTGTACACATGCATGCAAGTGTGGTGGTGTGTGTACATGTGTGGTGCACTTCCTGTGTTGCATGTGATGTCTGGCTCACCTTTGGCTGCTCATGCTGTTGTATGTGTATGGATGGTGGTGGCAGTTGCGATATGGCTGTGGTATGGCTCATGTGTGCGAGTTGTAATGACATGTGTGTTAGGGATTGTGATGACATGTCTGAGGTTTGCCAATGCCACTCATGTACAACTGTCATGTGTGTATGTGTCCATTGTACAGTGCCCTGATGCCTGTGTTTTGTTTCTCCCTGTCTGCAGCGTCAACTGATGAAGAGGGCGGAGAAGGTGCTGTGGAGCACAGCGGCGGGGATCCCACCGCCAGCCGGAGACGCAAGGCCCGGCTCCCCTCCCATGTTGTGATCTCGTCGGGGAGTGAGGAGTCCGGTGCCGCGTCCCAGGCCGCAGCTGCCGGGGGGAGGTCCAAGAGGCGGAGGTTGGAGTTGGACTCCTCGGCAGCAGGGACCCCACAGGCCCCAACAGGGGAAGATGGCACGGAGTCATCCAGGTTGGTGGGGGGTTTGGTGGAGGAGGAGGCCGTGCAAGCACCAGAGACGGGGTCTGGAGGTGGGGATCCCACTGATGCTAGTGGTGCAGTGCAGGACCAGGGACAGGAGGCAGCACAGGCCGCCGCGGAGGTGCCTGTGTGCAATCCTGCCCTGATCCTGTCCCTGCATCATCTTGCACCAGCAGGGATGCCTACGTCCAGACCCGTTTTCCGGCAGGGGATGAGCTCACGTCAACTGGCCTTCCTCTGCCTGCGGACGTGGCTATCCAGGTCCGGGTTGAGCCTGTCCTGGCTGGTGTGGCGTTGCGTCAACGGGCCATGCGAGGTGACCTGCAGTCTTTTCATGAAGAGACCGCACGTCATCTCGAATGGCTCGTTGACCACGTCAGCCTGCTGGTACAAGTCACCCAGGCCGGATTCCTCCGTCTGATGGGGCTTGCTACGACCCCCTCCTCAACTGGACCCCCTACGCGCCAGTCGTCCTCTGTGCCATCTTCCCACCCATCAGTCACCTGGGTGCCCTGTGGAGCTGCCTCTGACGGTGCGGCCAGGCTGGTGGAGGAGGCATCCCTGCCACAGTCGGGAGTCGGACGTCCAGCAGGGGTGGCCACATCTACGACTGCACCCCAGCCAGCGGAGGATGTGCAGGCAGCAGGAGGGCAGAGGCACAGCAGCAGCAGCAGCAACGTGGTGGGAGCCATGAAGGCTCGGGGCCTTCAACATCGGAGGGGCAGGCATCGGCGGGAGGGCAGGAGGACCCAGGACAGAGAATGTCTTCCGTGTGGCAGCGGTTGGGCCACGCCATAGATGCAGAGCGGCAGCGGGCGGAAGAGGCACGGCTCACAATGGTCAGGGCGGAGAACTCCATGCGGAGGGCCCTGAGGCGGGCCGAGTGCCTCGAGGCAATCCGCAGGGGTTTGGAGGTGGAGACGTCGACGGCTCTGCGGACCCTCGGGGCCATGGAGGAGGACCGCCTCCGGGACATTGAGGAGGAATTCGATGATGCCCTGGCCCGGGACATCCACAAGTGAGCCGTGAAACTAGCCCGCTGCCCTTGTACATAGTTATGTAGGTAGTGTTAGGTTTCATTTTTGTTTTGATTTTATTTGGACCTTTCGGACATTGGCCACATTTTTGTATATAGTTCATTTTATTAGTTAGTGTAGTTAGATAGGTTTCCTTTCTTTTGTTGGGATAATGGACCCTGGCTTGTTCCCATGTACATAGTTCACTGTTGGATTGTATTTTTTTTCACTTTTTAACCATGGAGCAATGGCTTTCTTTTTTATTTCCCATTGGATTTTGTTTTGTGGACATTGACTTTGGACATTACTTTGGAATTTTATTTTTGGTTTTGCTTTTTTTCACGGACATGCTTCTTTTAATTTTTCTACATTCATATTTCTGTTTCTTCATTTTTTATTCTATTTATGTTTCCTTTAATACATATTTTTTTTGGTGAACTTCTTTGTGTGGTATCTCATTGGATTCATGCATTTCATGATATGTGTTTTGAGATTCACTGACACCCATTGGGTGTATGTGAGGGAAATGTGTTTGTTTTGGAACTTGCAATTGGTGTTCTGTGATGTAATTGCAAATTATGAGTGGGTGGATGCAATACTCGGGTGGGTGTTTTGCATTTGGAGGCTGACCATAGGGACCAGGGATCTAGATTGTGATGACATGTTGGCTGGGGAACATGAGTTGCACATGGGTGGGGGCCTGCTGGCAGGTGCCCCACAGTGCTGGGGGGTGGGGGTGGTGGGGAACATGAGTTGGACATGGGTGGGGGCCTGCTGGCAGGTGCCCCACAGTGCTGGGGGGTGGGGGTGGTGCGGAACATGAGTTGGACATGGGTGGGGGCCTGCTGGCAGGTGCCCCACAGTGCTGGGGGGTGGGGGTGCTGGGGAACATGAGTTGGACATGGGTGGGGGCCTGCTGGCAGGTGCCCCACAGTGCTGGGGGGTGGGGGTGGTGGGAACATGAGTTGGACATGGGTGGGGGCCTGCTGGCAGGTGCCCCACAGTCCTGGGGGGTGGGGTGGTGGGGAACATGAGTTGGACATGGGTGGGGGCCTGCTGGCAGGTGCCCCTGCACTGCTGGGGGGTTGGGGGTGGTGGGAGACATGGGTGGGGGCCTGGTGGAGGCTGCCCCTGGTGGCTGGGGAGTGGGGGTGCTGGGAGACATGGGTGGGGGCCTGGTGGAGGCTGCCCCACAGTGCTGGGGGTGGGGGTGCTGGGAGACATGGGTGGGGGCCTGGTGGAGGCTGCCCCTGGTGGCTGGGGGGTGGGGGTGCTGGGAGACATGGGTGGGGGCCTGGTGGAGGCTGCCCCTGGTGGCTGGGGGGTGGGGGTGCTGGGAGACATGGGTGGGGGCGTGGTGGAGGCTGCCCCTGCACTGCTAGGGGGTGGGAGTGCTGGGAGACATGGGTGGGGGCCTGGTGGAGGCTGCCCCTGGTGACTGAGGGGGTGGGGGTGCTAGGAGACATGGGTGGAGGCCTGGTGGAGGCTGCCCCTGGTGACTGGGAGGGTGGGGGTGCTGGGAGACATGGGTGGGGGCCTGGTGGAGGCTGCCCCTGGTGACTGGGGGGGTGGGGGTGCTGTGAGACATGGGTGGGGGCCTGGTGGAGGCTGCCCCTGGTGGCTGGGGGGTGGGGGTGCTGGGAGACATGGGTGGGGGCCTGGTGGAGGCTGCCCCTGCACTGCTGGGGGGTGGGGGTGGTGGGAGACATGGGTGGGGGCCTGGTGGAGGCTGCCCCTGGTGGCTGGGGGGTGGGGGTGGTGGGAGACATGGGTGGGGGCCTGGTGGAGGCTGCCCCTGGTGACTGGGGTTGACATGGGTGGGGGCCTGGTGGAGGCTGCCCCTGGTGGCTGGGGGGGTGGGGGTGCTGGGAGACATGGGTGGGGGCCTGGTGGAGGCTGCCCCTGCACTGCTGGGGGTGGGGGTGGTGGGAGACATGGGTGGGGGCCTGGTGGAGGCTGCCCCTGGTGGCTGGGGGGTGGGGGTAGTGGGAGACATGGGTGGGGGCCTGGTGGAGGCTGCCCCTGGTGGCTGGGGGGTGGGGGTGCTGGGAGACATGGGTGGGGGCCTGGTGGAGGCTGCCCCTGGTGACTGGGGGGGTGGGGGTGCTGGGAGACATGGGTGGGAGCCTGGTGGAGGCTGCCCCTGGTGACTGGGGGGGTGGGGGTGCTGGGAGACATGGGTGGGGGCCTGGTGGAGGCTGCCCCTGGTGACTGGGTGGGTGGGGGTGCTGGGAGACATGGGTGGGGGCCTGGTGGAGGCTGCCCCTGGTGGCTGGGGGGTGGGGGTGCTGGGAGACATGGGTGGGGGCCTGGTGGAGGCTGCCCCTGGTGACTGGGGGTGTGGGGGTGCTGGGAGACATGGGTGGGAGCCTGGTGGAGGCTGCCCCTGGTGGCTGGGGGGTGGTGGTGCTGGGAGACATGGGTGGGGGCCTGGTGGAGGCTGCCCCTGCACTGCTGGGGGGTGGGGGTGGTGGGAGACATGAGTGGGGGCCTGGTGGAGGCTGCCCCTGGTGGCTGGGGGGTGGGGGTGCTGGGAGACATGGGTGGGGGCCTGGTGGAGGCTGCCCCTGGTGACTGGGGGTGGGGGTGGTGGGAGACATGGGTGGGGGCCTGGTGGAGGCTGCCCCTGGTGGCTGGGGGTTGGGGGTGTGGGAGACATGGGTGGGGGCCTGGTGGAGGCTGCCCCTGCACTGCTGGGGGTGTGGGTGCTGGGAGACATGGGTGGGGGCCTGGTGGAGGCTGCCCCTGGTGGCTGGGGGTGGGGGTGCTGGGAGACATGGGTGGGGGCCTGGTGGAGGCTGCCCCTGCACTGCTGGGGGGTGGGGGTGGTGGGAGACATGGGTGGCGGCCTGGTGGAGGCTGCCCCTGGTGGCTGGGGGGTGGGGGTGCTGGGAGACATGGGAGGGGGCCTGGTGGAGGCTGCCCCTGGTGACTTGGGGGTTGGGGGTGTTGGGAGACATGGGTGGGGGCCTGGTGGTGGGTGCCCACTGGTGGCTGGGGGGTGGGAGTGCTGGGAGACATGGGTGGGGGCCTGGTGGTGGGTGCCCCTGCACTGATGGGGGGTGGGGGTGGTGGGGAACATGAGTTGGACATGGGTGGGGGCCTGCTCGCAGGTGCCCCACAGTGCTGGGGGGTGGGGGTGCTGGGGAACATGAGTTGGACATGGGTGGGGGCCTGCTGGCAGGTGCCCCACAGTGCTGGGGGGTGGGGGTGCTGGGGAACATGAGTTGGACATGGGTGGGGGCCTGCTGGCAGGTGCCCCACAGTGCTGGGGGGTGGGGGTGCTGGGGAACATGAGTTGGACATGGGTGGGGAGGTGCCCCACAGTGCTGGGGGGTGGGGGTGGTGGGGAACATGAGTTGGACATGGGTGGGGGCCTGCTGGCAGGTGCCCCACAGTGCTGGGGGGTGGGGGTGGTGGGGAACATGAGTTGGACATGGGTGGGGGCCTGGTGGAGGCTGCCCCTGGTGACTGGGGGGGTGGGGGTGGTGGGAGACATGGGTGGGGGCCTGGTGGAGGCTGCCCCTGGTGGCTGGGGGGTGGGGGTGCTGGCAGACATGGATGGGGGCCTGGTGGAGGCTGCCCCTGCACTGCTGGGGGGTGGGGGTGGTGGGAGACATGGGTGGGGCCTGGTGGAGGCTACCCCTGGTGGCTGGGGGGTGGGGGTGGTGGGAGACATGGGTGGGGGCCTGGTGGAGGCTGCCCCTGGTGACTGGGCTGGTGGGGCTGGTGGGAGACATTGGTGGGGCCTGGTGGAGGCTGCCCCTGGTGGCTGGGGGGTGGGGGTGCTGGGAGACATGGGTGGGGGCCTGGTGGAGGCTGCCCCTGGTGACTGGGGGGATGGGGGTGGTGGGAGACATGGGTGGGGGCCTGGTGGTGGGTGCCCCTGCACT
Organism: Ambystoma mexicanum; assembly: GCF_040938575.1. Taxonomy (NCBI): domain Eukaryota; kingdom Metazoa; phylum Chordata; class Amphibia; order Caudata; family Ambystomatidae; genus Ambystoma; species Ambystoma mexicanum. The sequence continues at coordinate 1,000,373,887 of NC_090922.1, forward strand.
GCTGGGGGGTGGGGGTGGTGGGAGACATGGGTGGGGGCCTGGTGGAGGCTGCCCCTGCACTGTTGGGGGGTGGGGGTGGTGGGAGACATGGGTGGGGGCCTGGCGGTCTGTGCCCCGGCACTGCTGGGGGGTGGGGGTGGTGGGAGACATGGGTGGGGGCCTGGTGGAGGCTGCCCCTGCACTGCTGGGGGGTGGGGGTGGTGGGAGACATGGGTGCGGGCCTGGTGGTGGGTGCCCCTGCACTGCTGGGGGGTGGGGGTGGTGGGAGACATGGGTGGGAGCCTGGTGGAGGCTGCCCCTGGTGACTGGGGGGGTGGGGGTGGTGGGAGACATGGGTGGGGGCCTGGTGGAGGCTGCCCCTGGTGGCTGGGGGGTGGGGGTGCTGGCAGACATGGATGGGGGCCTGGTGGAGGCTGCCCCTGCACTGCTGGGGGGTGGGGGTGGTGGGAGACATGGGTGGGGGCCTGGTGGAGGCTGCCCCTGGTGGCTGGGGGGTGGGGGTGGTGGGAGACATGGGTTGGGGCCTGGTGGAGGCTGCCCCTGCACTGCTGGGGGGTGGGGGTGGTGGGAGCCATGGGTGGGGGCCTGGTGGAGGCTGCCCCTGGTGGCTGGGGGGTGGGGGTGCTGGGAGACATGGGTGGGGGCCTGGTGGGGGCTGCCCTGGTGCCTGGGGGGGTGGGGGTGGTGGGAGACATGGGTGGGGGCCTGGTGGAGGCTGCCCCTGGTGGCTGGGGGGTGGGGGTGCTGGGAGACATGGGTGGGGGCCTGGTGGAGGCTGCCCCTGGTGACTGGGGAGGTGGGGGTGGTGGGAGACATGGGTGGGGGCCTGGTGGTGGGTGCCCCTGCACTGCTGGGGGGTGGGGGTGGTGGGAGACATGGGTGGGGGCCTGGTGGAGGCTGCCCCTGCACTGCTGGGGGTGGGGGTGGTGGGAGACATGGGTGGGGGCCTGGTGGTGGGTGCCTCTGCACTGCTGGGGGGTGGGTGTGGTGGGAGACATGGGTGGGGGCCTGGTGGAGGCTGCCCTTGCACTGCTGTGGGGTGGGGGTGGTGGGAGACATGGGTGGGGGCCTGGTGGAGGCTGCCCCTGGTGGCTGGGGGTGGGGGTGCTGGGAGACATGGGTGGGGGCCTGGTGGAGGCTGCCCCTGCACTGCTGGGGGGTGGGGGTGGTGGGAGACATGGGTGGGGGCCTGGTGGAGGCTGCCCCTGGTGGCTGGGTGGTGGGGGTGCTGGGAGACATGGGTGGGGGCCTGGTGGAGGCTCCCCCTGGTGACTGGGGGGGTGGGGGTGCTGGGAGACATGGGTGGGGGCCTGGTGGAGGTTGCCCCTGGTGGCTGGGGGGTGGGGGTGCTGGGAGACATGAGTGGGGGCCTGGTGGAGGCTGCCCCTGGTGACTGGGGTGTGGGGGTGGTGGGAGACATGGGTGGGGCCTGGTGGAGGCTGCCCCTGGTGCCTGGGGGGTGGGGGTACTGGGAGACATGGGTGGGGGCCTGGTGGAGGTTGCCCCTGGTGACTGGGGGGTGGGGGTGGTGGGAGACATGGGTGGGGGCCTGGTGGTGGGTGCCCCTGCACTGCTGGGGGGTGGGGGTGGTGGGAGACATGGGTGGGGGCCTGGTGGAGGCTGCCCCTGCACTGCTGGGGGGTGGGGGTGGTGGGAGACATGGGTGGGGGCCTGGTGGAGGCTGCCCCTGGTGGCTGGGGGGTGGGGGTGCTGGGAGACATGGGTGGGGGCCTGGTGGAGGCTGCCCCTGGTGACGGGGGGGTGGGGGTGGTGGGAGACATGGGCGGGGGCCTGGTGGAGGCTGCCCCTGGTGGCTGGGGGGTGGGGATGCTGGGAGACATGGGTGGGGGCCTGGTGGAGGCTGCCCCTGGTGACTGGGGGGGTGGGGGTGGTGGGAGACATGGGTGGGGGCCTGGTGGTGGGTGCCCCTGCACTGCTGGGGGGTGGGGGTGGTGGGAGACATGGGTGGGGGCCTGGTGGAGGCTGCCCCTGCACTGCTGTGGGGTGGGGGTGGTGGGAGACATGGGTGGGGGCCTGGTGGTGGGTGCCCCTGCACTGCTGGGGGGTGGGGGTGGTGGGAGACATGTGTGGGGGCCTGGTGGAGGCTGCCCCTGCACTGCTGGGGGGTGGGGTGGTGGGAGACATGGGTGGGGGCCTGGTGGAGGCTGCCCCTGGTGGCTGGGGGGTGGGGGTGCTGGGAGACATGGGTGGGGGCCTGGTGGAGGCTGCCCCTGCACTGCTGGGGGGTGGGAGACATGGGTGGGGGCCTGGTGGAGGCTGCCCCTGGTGACTGGGGGGTGGGGGTGCTGGGAGACATGGGTGGGGGCCTGGTGGAGGCTGCCCCTGGTGGCTGGGGGGTTGGGGTGCTGGGAGACATGGGTGGGGGCCTGGTGGAGGCTGCCCCTGGTGGCTGGGGGGTGGGGGTGGTGGGAGACATGGGTGGGGGCCTGGTGGAGGCTGCCCCTGGCGGCTGGGGGGTGGGGGTGCTGGGAGACATGGGTGGGGGCCTGGTGGAGGCTGCCCCTGGTGACTGGAGGGGTGGGGGTGCTGGGAGACATGGGTGGGGGCCTGGTGGAGGCTGCCCCTGGTGGCTGGGGGGTGGGGGTGCTGGGAGACATGGGTGGGGGCCTGGTGGAGGCTGCCCCTGCACTGCTGGGGTGTGGGGGGGTGGGAGACATGGGTGGGGGCCTGGTGGAGGCTGCCCCTGGTGGCTGGGGGGTGGGGGTGGTGGGAGACATGGGTGGGGGCCTGGTGGAGGCTGCCCCTGGTGACTGGGGGGTGGGGGTGGTGGGAGACATGGGTGGGGGCCTGGTGGTGGGTGCCCCTGGTGGCTGGGGGTGCAGGGGGACATGCGTTGGTGGGCAGTAGTGCAAGTTGACATGTGGGTTGGCTGGTGGGCATGGCCATGGTGGATGGGGTGCCTGCAGGACATGTGCTGGGTAGGCCCCTGTGGTGTGAGCCACCTGCAGGGGCCGTGGAGGCTGTAGAGGGAACACCTGGGAGGACCCACACGTGCAATTCACGTGTGCTGCTCCCGGCGCACCCCTGTAATACACGTACCCTGATGAGATTGCGTGTGGAACTTCCCGCGCACCCCTGGAATACACGTACCCTGCTGATGTTGCGTGGGATACTTCCCCCGCACCCTGAAATACACGTACCCTGATGAGATTGCGTGTGTGACTTCCCGCAAACCCCCGAAATACACGTACCCCGCTCAATCACGTGTGTGACTTCCCGCGCACCCCCGAAATACACGTACCCCGCTCAATCGCATGTGTAACTTCCCGCGCACCCCCGAAATACACGTACCCCGCTCAATTGCGTGTGTAACTTCCCGCGCCCCCCCGACATACACGTACCCCGCTCGCACAGGCCCAATTGCTGTATGTTGCCACTTTTGTGATGCGCTGGGACTCTACCGCCTGCCTTCGTGTGGCGGATGTGTTTCAGCTTGTGCGTGTCTTTGGCTGTGCGTGGCTTTGCCCTATTCGATTCCATGAATACGTGTGGTTCGAGTGCGTGTGGGCGTTCCGTCTGCTTCCCTGCAGTACATCCCCAGTTACGCCCTTATTTTCGCGCGTTGTTCCCCATTCCACGCGTTACGCCCCGTGTCCCGCCCACTTTCTGGTGTATGCGCCGAGGTTGTGCGCTTTCACTGTGCGTGTCGCGCACGCCTTTCGGGATGTTGCAGTGACTTGTGCGCCATGCACGGGTTTGGCGCACATCCTGAGGTGTACACGCGCAGGGACTTCCATGAATCGCACGCGTGCACGTGCGCCTGTTTTTTTCCGCTTGCGCCTGCTTGCGCGAAGATTTTCGGCGCACGTTTGTTCCATGAATCGGCCCCTTAATGTAGGAGGTGTTACTTTACATCATCTGTTGATGCTACCAGTAGAGCATGACAACACACTAGAGTACTGAAAACGTGTATCAAGTGCAGCACAATAAGTAGGAAAAATTATTTGAAAATGAAATACCTTGATTGTAGGTGAACAAAGTATAGTGTCTAACTTGATGCTAGCTTCCATTCACTTGGGAATGCAAGAGGTTTTGAAGACTGACTACAATGTTTTGTTTGGAGGTAAACATGTACTTGTTTTTGGTGACTTGTTACAATCAACTCCTGTGAAAGGTTAACCAGTTTTCAAATGATGCAATCTAAGGATAGTCAAAAAAGTATAGGAACTATTGGTCATTTTAACCTTTGGAATTTTTTGGAATTCTAGGAATTTATGATTAGTATGAGGCAATCTGCAGACTTAGAGTATGCAGAAATGCTTAATAAGATTTGTATAGGTATTCTTGAGGAAAATGTGAAAGCAGTCTTAAGGGAAAGACTGATTTTTAACACGTTTCATGCAGATTGCAGTCCATCTGATGTAATGTTGACTCTTAAGGAAATATATATTTCTTGTGCTGCTTTGATGTGCACACTTGCAGAGTGTAACAAGTTTAATTCTAAAATGCTACTGTCCGAGAAGCAAAGTATTTTGGAGATAAAATCATGTGATGTTTTAGATGGTCATGTTGTGCCTTTATAGTTGGATAAGAGAGCAAAAGCTTAATTAGGTCAACTAGAGAATTTAATTTCTAAAGCCGCAGGTCTAGAAAGAGTTTTAAAACTGTGCATTAATGCACAAGTAATATTGAAGAGGAACTTGAATGTAGGAATTGGTCTAGTCAATGGTGCCATGGGAAGAGTGATTGCATTTCACACTTTTCCTCACAGTACAAATATTGAACATGTTGAAGTTAAGTTTGATCGTGTAGAAAGAACTCATTTGATTTCTTGGACCTCTGCACATTTCATGCTTTTTAAGGATGCCTTTGTGAAAAGAGCACAGTTTCCATTGTGCTCTGCTTATGCAATAACTATTCAGAAATCACAAGGGTTGACTTTAGAAGCAGCACTTATTGACATTGGTAATACAGTGTTTAAAGCAGGAATGTCAAATGTAGCTTTGTAATGTGTGAAAAATATAGGCTTGTTTTTAATAAACTTTGATGATAGAAAAGTGACAGCTGACATTTCTTGCATTGAAGAATATAATAGGTTGCATGTACAGTATGCTCCTCAATTGAACCTTATACCTGTACAGCACTCATCCAGAAAACATAAGGAGCCAGGGAAAGCACTTTCAAATGAGATCAGTCCTTGTAAGACTAAAAAACAACAGAATTTAACAGAGTTCGAAAATTGTTCAACTATAGCATACTCTCATTACAGATTTTGTAATGAAACAGAAGTTGAATGCTATTGTAATGCAGCTTTGTGACTGTTGTTTCAAATTACTCCATTGATGCAAGAAATAACTTCCACAGCAGAGAAGGAGCTATGTGTGGAACGTTCATTTCTTAAAATATCTATAGATGAAAAACCAGATAGTTTACATTTGGCAATTTCAATCCGAAAAGTAGTAGCTTTTGCAAGTGGAAATCAACATTTTTCTCAAAATACACAGGGAGATAGTCAAGAATATTTAATGACTGTCTTTCATTTATTAGGGATGGAAACTGTTAGTGTACACAGGTATGTAGGAATTAATTACGAGTGGAATCATATATATCCAAAATGTAAGAAAGGTTATTCTACGCCAGATCTTTGTGAAAGATTTGTGTATGTACCTATCCCTGATGAGAAAAGTGTACATTTGTCTGATCTTGTAACTAAAGCATTCCATGACATACAATGCAGTGTCTGCGGCTGTAATTTATAATCAACACTGCAAAATCTAGTTTGTAATAAGTATGCATTGATTATGTTTCAAAGATACAGTGTAGATGGTAGGAAAATTAACATATCGATAATGAATTTTAAATGTGGTCAAATTTCTGTTAGTAAGAAAACTTTTAAAACGTGTGCACTTATTTTTAATGAAGGGGCATCCATTGAATGTGAACATTTCACGACATGGGTGCGTACAGAAATATATTTGCTACTGTGTAATGACTCTATAGTCACACACCAAGCTAGAGTGCCAAAGGGTTTAAAGAATGCTTACTTAATGCTGTTAGAACCTTAGTTTTGAAATATCTGTGTAATATGCTTTGTGAATATAAACATGCAAAATAAAAGTTTGAAATGGAAGAATAGGGTAATAAGTGTTTTATATAAAGTAGGAGATGGGTTGTTACTAGGTTGTACTTTAAAAATAGTACGAAATAAATGGTAATATTCTGAAGAGTATATAATCTAAAAGAGAAAAAAGCATTCTGCAATCTTCTACTTGTGTTTTATTGAGCTAAACATTGTATATTTTAATATGTACAAGTTTTCCCTATAAGTGCTAGGTTACATGAATGGTTCCAGGCACGTTATTTTGAGTGTGAGGGAGTGTAGAAATGCATTACTGTTTACATATAAAACAAGTAAACAGTAGGTTGTAGATGGAAAAACCATCTAGTATAATGTTTGAAAAATAAATAAAATGTAACAACTGATAAGAGTTTTAGGGAACAATTTAGGTATACTGTGTTTGCTTATTATGTGTATAGGTGGTGAAAATAAGTATGCACACAATGTTTATTTAAAAAGGAATTCTAAATTCCTGGAGTTTCCACAATCTTAAGAGGTCCCTCTCCCTCTTCCCAATTCTTACAGTACATTCACATTGCCTGGTGTACTCTCCTGCTAGGCTTTCAAAACTTTCACTTTGTACTTATAACTTTCTCCCATGCCTGTTATACTCTCCTGCCAGTGCTTCTTTGCATTGCTGCAACAAAGGGGTATGAGTCTTCCCTTGTGTTCTCACACTTCTCCTGTAACTGGTATACTCTCTTGCCAGGGTTTTCCCAATAGGTTGCACCAAAGGGGGTTGAGTCTTTCCTTGTGCCTTTAGAATGTCCACTTTGTATTTGGGTGCAGGTCCCGGACTTGCAATCTTGTTGCCTGATGTACTCCCATGCCAGGGCTTTTCAACATGCACTTTTGGGTGTGGGTCCCAGACTCACCACACATTGCCTGGTATACTTGTCTGCCAGGTCTTCTTCAACATATCTCTGTTTCTCTCAATTATCCTCTGAGTTTTCAAACCCTCTTCATTGGTTTCCCTTCTTAATACTTTCAGCGTTCCCATTCCCTTGCTTGCGTCCACGTTCACAAAGCTTCTGAGTGCTGCACGGTTTACACTACGAACGGTGGTGTACCACTTCCTTTGCTTGGGCTCAATGGTCTCTTGTAGCGGCTTTGGAGTTCTCTGCAGACCCTGCTTCCTTCACAGGGGAGCCTCATCTTGCTGATGTCCTGTCAGCTCTTTGGTACCCGCTTCACTGTGCAATCCTTCTCACAGCCTCTCCTGCTGCAGGCTCTTGGACAGCATACCTTATTTCCAGCCTCTTGCAACGGTGCTGACAGCCGCTGGCCTGATCCCTTCTCCGGTTGTCATCTGCTCTGTTCCCTGAACTGTGTCAGGTAAAGTGCTGCTTCCCCTCGATCGCCCTCTTCTTTGCTGTGCCAGGGTTTTGAATGCCCCGAACCTCTCAGATACTCCCAACGACTAGAGTCTGTCTCTAGTTCAGTGCTCTACATTACATTACTCCCACAATCTTTCTCATTTCAGTATTTCCTTTTTTTAAAATATATTTTTGTTTATTGATAAAGTAGTGACAGCTTTAGTTACAGTTATGTTCTCAGCAAGTGCGTACAATACCGCAACACATCAAACATTACTCGGTTACTAAACATTTCAAACCATAAAGTGTAAACTTACAGTATTTGACATGCAACTTAAATGTTCCAGTTTGAGGCACAGGGTTATGGAACTTTGCGCCTATTTGTTCATTGGGTGTGAAAAATCAGATTGATGGCAGCAATACATATCAATTTCTCTGCATCCAGTCCAAATTCTAATTGAGACTAGCATTCCATTCTCGGTAGACCCGTTCGCTTATGTCTCCCATTATGGTGGGCATAAGTCAGGAATATTCATCAGTTAATTCAACATTTGTCACCAGTCCATTCCCCTATCCTCCCCTCCTTCTGTTGAGGTCTAATCCCTCAATATCTCCATCTTTGCCATCCCCCAACGATGTATGTCTTTCATCCACAATTGAATGGATGGACCCCCTGGGTTTTTCCACGAGATCGCAATCCTGCGTTTGGCCAGTATGAGCAAGAGGGACACTATTTTTCTTTTAGTCTTGGGTCTCTTTCCACCAGGTAATATCCCCCATAAACACGGTTCTGGTGTGCCAGTGTACTCACTATGGGCCCAGGAGTTGGTCTTAGTCACTAATTCTTCCCAGAATATCCTGATCATTGGGCAGTCCCACACCATATGCCAGAATCCTGCCGTGGCCTCCGTAGATCTTGGGCATGTGTTGTGAGTTAATCATGTATAGTCTGGATGGTGTCATATATACCCTATGAATAAATGTATACTGTATGAGCCTGAACCTGGCATTTCTTGACACTTTGCATGTTTGTTCCCATATCCTGGCCCACTGCTCTTCAGGGATCTCCCTCCCGACATCCCATTCCCATTTTGCCTTAACACCTAATTCCCGGATTCTCCTTTGTTCCCCCATTTGCTGATACAGACGTGAGATCAGTCCTCTACTGTTTTTGGCGTTTAGTATCTTCTGCATTAGGGTGCTGTGTTCTGGTTCCATCGGGGTCCCCGCCCATAGGTCAGCTATTCTCTCCACGCTTCAAGCATAGCTCAAGAAAGCTTCCTCAGGCATATCATACCGTAGGCGTGATTTTTGGAATGGAAGCAATTTCCCTTCATCATAGAGATCCACCAGCCTCGAGCACCCTTTGTGTCGTAATCTAGACCAATTGAGATTAGTCAGTATTCCCCTTAGCACTGCGTCAAAGGTCAATGGTAGGTCCAGGTCATGGGGGTTCTGCAATTTCCTGCTGTCTGTTTCCAGATTTCCCTTGGCACTGTGTGTATCTCGCTCTTTCCCATACTTGCCATTGGGTCCCACAATAGTTAAATCCCTTTTCTATGTGTCGAGAAATTCCCTTATAGTCGTCTCAAGTCACCTTCCGGAGTGTCCACCCAGTTGGAGACTGTTTGCAGCTGGGCTGCTTTGTAGTAGGCTTCCAAATCTGGTAAGGTAAGCACCCCTTCCATATATGACCTCTGTAGAGTGGTTAACGCCACCCTTCTCCTGTTCAAACCCCAGAGCAGATCCCCTATGTTGGCATCCAGCATTTCCTGATTTTATACGGAATATTAATAAAATAATAGAGTAATCTGGGTAATAACACAATTTTGTACAGGGCTATTTTCCCTATCAAGGAGAGCAGTATGGATTTCCAGAAATGTATTGAGTCACCTATGTTGGACAATGCTCTCCTCGTATTAAACCTAAAGGTCTCCACTATTTCATGGAAAATTGTGACTCCTAGATAGTGTTAGGATTCCAGTTCCGAACGAATCCCCTATTGCTGGAGTAAATCCACAGGTTGTGTGCATAGTGATCCTAATGGGAAAACCAGGGATTTTTCCTTGTTCACACTACAGCCCGATAAAGAGCTAGTACCTCTGATATTACCGGGACATTCGTCCTGAGGTGGGTTGCTCACATACATTAACGTGTCATCTGCGTATAGTGATATATTGTGCATTACACCATGGATTCTGATCCCCGTCTCATGTATATATTGCCTGAAATATCCTGCCAGAGGTTCTAGTGGCAGGGCGAACAGTATCGGTGATGCCGGGCAACCTTGACGGGTGCCTCTTTTGTGTCCATTTCCCAGATATCCAATTGCCTGTTTTTACCCTTGCTTGGGGCTTTATGTAATAGCTGGATCCACTGCAGTATTTGGGCTCCTATCCCGATCCGTTCTAGGACTTTAAATAGCCACTGCCACTCCATGGAATCAAAGCCTTTGTTGTGTCTAATGCCAACAAGGCAATTTTTTCCTCTGAGTGCTGGACAAGTTCCATTATAAAATGTAGCCTCCTAATGTTCATGGAGGTATTTCCCCCCTTATAAAGCCACATTGGTCCGGGTGTACTATATTGAGGACTTCTTTCTCCAGTCTCAGTGCTATTATCTTCCCTAGTATTTTTGTGCCAACATTTGTAGCAATATGGGTCTGTATGATGCACAGTAGGTGGGATGTTTCCGGGGTTTTAGGATAACCGTAATCAGTGCTTCTCTCATCGACTCAGGGAGAATACCCTGAGCGAAGGCTTCCTCATAGCACTGGGAGCAATATATCAGCGTATTCTAGATAATACTCTACTCCATTGTTTTTAGCACCCACTCGATCTCCCCCACCTCTATAGGTGCTTCTAACATCTCCCTCTGGGGTTCCATCAGTTTAGGCATGTGTGCTAAACAGGTTGAAGGCCTCTTCTTCTGAGTCTGTTCCCTCGCTCGAGTACAGTGTCATATAATATTCGTGGAAGACCCTATTGATCTGTTGTTGCGTGGCTACTCTAGACCCCTTACTATCATAAATTTGCGTGATCGCCCCTCTTGGGTGTTCTTTCTGGATCAGGCACGCTAGCAAGCAGCCCACTTTATCCCCTTCGCCATGTATACTCTTGATGTAGTGATTCCTGTCAAATTTGGACAAAGCCTCCCGTTTGAGTTTTGTGTTGTGATATCCCTTGCTAAATCATGGCCCACCACTTTTCCCCTCCCCAAGTCATTCTCTAGATCCCTAATTTTTCTCTCTGAATCTTTTAATTTTTATGATAAAGTTTTTCTAATTCCCACCATCTTAGATATGCATATCCCTCTTATTGTTACCTTAAGGACTTCCCATACCACACTCACCTTGTCCACTGAGTTCTCATTGCACCCCAAGAAAGAGACAATCTCCTCTCTCAACATTGTATTGAATGCCCTGTCCTTCAGCAGCTGTGTTCTTAATTTACAGGTTGGTACCGCTGGGCGGCAACACCATGTCTGGAATGACGTAACCAGGGGGGCATGATCGGATAGCACTTTCCCTAGGTATTCCATCTGGGAAAATCTGTGTGCGTTCTCTGTGCCCGTAAATAGATAATCTAGGCAAGAGGGTGTCCTGTGCACTGGTGAATAGAATGAATATTCCCTTTCGTCCCAGGGTGACCCCCTCCAATATTCCTGCAAGTCTAATTCCAACACCATTCTGTTGAGGGAGCGAGTTGATTGGGGACGTTGGGAAAGCCTTGATCCTGTCTGATCTTTATCTGGGTCTAAATAACAGCTAAAATCTCCCCCCCAAATAAAAATATCCACTCTGTCTCTGCCCACAACTTCCCCAACCTTTTGGAAGTAGTCATCGTTGTCTATATTAGGTGCATATTGATTTACTATGCAGATGTTATGCCCTTCCAGGCTGCCCTGTATCATAAATGCACATCCTTTATTGTCCCCCTTGGCAGCTTCCAACTGCAATGGTACTCTGGCGTCCACCACCCCTCTCGAATATAATGAGTATGTCGTTCCCACCAATATGCCACCCCATCTCCTTTGTAGATGTATAAGATCAGTTTCGATTAAATGTGTCTCCTGTAATAATGCCACTTGGATGTCGTGTCTGCGTAAAAATTGCAGAACCCTCGAGCGATTAGATCTATTTCCAAGGCCTTGTGTGTTCCAGGTTCCTATCTTTATCGACATCTAAAGTGCTTTGGTATCCCATTCCCCTGGAGCCCCCCACACCCTGTTGGAGAAACCACCCTGCCCTTTGTGTCTTCATTCGCGCCCACCTGCTATCCAACTGTGCCGCCCCTGTTTTTAAACCACTGATTACATCTTGGTCATACCAATCACTTGTCATACCCTTAACCTGCTGTTTGACTGTTGCCCCACGTAAGTTTGTGCTGTCTTCTCCCCTCATTTTCTCCCTTTCCCCCTTCTTCCCTCCCCTCCCACCCTTCCACCACTCCACCTTCTCTAGTTTCCCATTCCTCTGCATTCTCCCCGCAGGAAGTGATTCCTGCTTCAAACTGTGATAGGTCCTCGTTACTGGACATCTTTTAAAAATATACTGGTTTGACTGTCCGACCCTTCGGTCTCGCTTGTGGCTGCGAGGCCTTAACATTGACCTCAGATTCTGGTGCTTCTCTGTTCCTCCTTCTGCAATTTGGTGTCATGTTGCATGTTCTCGGAAAGTTCCACAATGTCCATTGCTGTCCTTTTCTTTCTCTTTTTTTGTTTGTTTGTTTATTTCCCCACTCTTTCATGATATTTCAACTCCTCATCCCATCATCGTTTTTGATTCTCCCTGTAGTCCTGTGTTCCTCGGTTATCAGCCTGTCCATACTTGGATTCTATCCAGGAACAGGCTTCGTTGGCTGAGAGAAAGAAGTGCGACTGGATATCTGCCAGCACCTTCAACTTGGCCGGAAAGAACATCATTTATCTCGGGCCATGTTCCCGGAGCTTCCGTTTTATTGATTCAAAGGACCGTCTCTGTCTTTGCACTTCTTGCGTGAAGTCTGCGAATATCAGGATCCACGTGTTCTCTTTATGTATACTCCCCAGCTTCCGTGCCTCCTGTAGGATTGCGTCCCAGTCTCTGAAGTTAAGTAACTTGGCTATTATGGCACGAGGTGGTGCTCCTCGGGGTGGTAGACGGCTGGGCACCCTATGTGCCCTTTCAACTGTAAAGAACTTGGCGAGACCGTAGAGTCGCAGTGTATCGAATATGAATCTTTCCACAAAGAGCTCTGTGCTGTCCCACAGTTCCCATTCAGTCACTCCTATCATCTGGATATTTCATCATCTGGAGCGCTCTTCTGCGCCCTCCGCCTTGTCTTCGAGAATCTACGTTGGCCTCACGAGACCCTGGATTTTGTTTTGCATGGATTCCACCACATCTTCCTGATCACTTATTCGCTGCTCCGCTGATGCCACTCTATCCTTCATTTTCCCCAGGCCCACACGTACCAGAGATGCATCTGAGCCTGCTTCTTGGATCCTGGTTTCAAGTGCCTTCTTTGTCTCTTATATGGCCATCATAAGATTCTCCAGAGTCACTTCCCCTGCCTCCGTCGGTATACCTGGATCTCCTTCCTGCTGGTCCTGGGTTTGCCTGGGCGTTTTGGGTTTGGCTACTACATACGCTTCCATCCTCTGATGGCCTTTCACCATTGTGCAAGAGGTTGTTTGGATATCAGCATTGGGTGCGCCCCTGTCGTTCTCTATTGGTACCCTGTCAGATTCCTTGTGGTGCCTTATGGGTTGTTTGCCAAGTTTTAATAGGCGTCTCTCTATTACTCTCTCCTATTGTGTGCCAACCTGGTATCTGATGTATGGGTTGGGGCCTGTTCCGGCGTGTTTGTCTGTGGTTTTCCCTTAATTGCTGTGAGCCGTTGACTGATGTCAGTGCCTTGCTTCTTCCCCACCTGGTGTTCTGGGGAGTGTTCCTATGGCTGTATCCACGGCCTTGGGCAGTCCTCTGGCTCTCCTGTCTCCCATAGCGTACAGTTATGCTTTTCTCTGTGTCTCCCGGAGTCTCCCAGTGAGAATATCTCCAGATATCCCTCCTTATCCTGCCCTTCCTTATGGGTGCCCTGCCGTGTGGCGGTGTCTGTCTCCCGCTGGTCTTTGCCTCTGATTAAGTTGACGAGCGGGTTTCACGGCCTCCATCCTGCAGGTCCTGTGTGTCAGGCCGTTAAGTATAAGTTCTTCAATCTCACAGCGCAATGACGGGGGATCGCTACCCCAATGCCTTAGTAAGGGGATTCCCTGTACTCGTTTCCCCTTCCAGAGTCACGAATAATCTTTATGTTCCCATCGCGGTCCGTGTATCGGGCTTCCTCATTTTCCACCTTTGGTGCCCCCTAAGCTCTGGCTGCTGAGTTCACTTTATAATGGAGACTCCCCCTGTCCTTTCCAACGCCTCACTTCTTCTTTTCACCTGGTATTTACCTTGGCGGGTTCCACGCTGTAGGGGTCCTACCTCAGTCTGGCTCCGGTGCGGTGAGGCCTTGCAGGTGAGGTGGAGTTCCCTCCCACGTGCCTCGTCCCTTGTATTCCGCTCAGACCTTGATGCTGTCCGTCGCCTCTGGTGGCACCGGGCAGTTGATCAGCAAGGTGGGGGATTCACTCCTACCATGTGGCACGTATCGCCATCAATTGGATGTACGTTCGCAGTGTTGGTGTGCTGGGATGACCGATCTGTTTCAGCACATCAGTTCTAACAATATGGTTCCCGGCACCAGGTGCACTCCGTACCAGCTGATTCACACTCAATCTCGCTCCATCTACAGCCTTTCAAATGGCACATTATCTGGCGGTAACCTTCCGATCATATATATTTGCGGACATTTGGATGAATTTTGTCCAATTTCAGGATGTTTCCATCAGGATATGTGCGGCCACAGCAGAGCAACGGAGGCTTAGGTCCTCATCCTCCCGCTGCTCAACAGCATCCCCATCTCAGTCTTTCCTTAAGGAGAATGGAAGAAAGCCTCATAGTCAGTACCAAGTAGGCAAACAAGTTCTATGTCGCTGTATGCAATACAGGCTGGGGGATTTAAAGAGCGAGTGTCATAGCCTGATTGGAAAGGGGGATATAAGGTTCTACCTAGTAAGTCAACTTCAGTCCCAGGAGGGTTATCTCCCCTCATTTGATCCTCCCTCAGATAGCCACCCCCAGGGTCAGAGTCGGTAGCTTCTGCCTTTCCCTGGCCACATGAGGGGATGTTCCCCTCAGGGAAGGAGGGAACGACATTGCTAGATTCATGACATACCCTTCCCCTTAGGTTGTTGGTCTCTTTGTCCTCTTGGGGGAAAACTATATAGGTAATCCACTTTTCCCAGTTTCACACCATTTTGACATTCTCGACAAGATGGAAGATCAAAAGACCACCACCTTTTTGTTTTGGACTCTCCTTTTTATAAAGGAAGATGAGATTTCCCTGGACTTCGGCAAGGATGTTTTAATCAGAAGGGGAGTTCTACCTTTTTGGGCTCTTATAACTATCCTTGTTCGGGCCAACTGAGAAACCTACTGGTCGAACTTGGGTATGTTACTCCTTATAACTATCTGGGCCACTAATTGTGGAATCACAGCCGCTGTCACCTAGGTTTCCTTTCCAAAAGCTGTAACAGGAAACTCTACAAAAGGGTACATCTCTGTATGTCCATGTACACAGCAAATCTCTTCAGTGTGGCCCTTCTCCAATTCTTAGGTTATAACTCAGATCTGATGGCACAGTTTCTGTTCACACTATCCAGTTGGGCTCACACCTGTTTTTGTTGGCCGTTGACGGGTAGCTGGCATATAGTGGCAGAAGTGGCAACAGAAGTAGCAATCAAGGCAGCTACAGTGCTTTTTGTGTCATGTTAGAGCGAGGTTGTGGCAGAATTTGCTGCAGGTGCTTTAATTTAAATTAAATTATATATATCCACTCCAGGCGCTGTAAGGAACTCATGGTGGCAACGGTAAAGACAGACACAAGTGATCACAGTTCAAGGGTGTTTATTAAACTGTAAATGCAGGGTGGAAAAACGCCTAATCTAAACCTAAGTCTTAGATGGGAGCAAGCGCCGAACATCAAATGAAAAATAAAGCAGTTCTTGTGGCGTTGTGTCAAAATAAAAGGGCTAATACTAAGATAAACCTATTGCCAATTCCTTACAACTAATTACACAAACAGAGTGGGATAAGGGTTCAATAAACAAAGAAGTGTTCACAAATAATAAGTCAGGATGTGATTGCCAGGGGTCTTCCTTCCCCACGTTTTCACCACAGGTCAAGGTGGGACCTTGGAGTACAGCACATGCTCGAGCTTTCTCAGCACGAGCTAACAGTTATGTTCCAGCTATCAGGTTCTTCGATGGATAAGTCTCTTTTTCAATAAAAAGTCTCTTGCGTTCGCGGCCTGATGTAGTCAAAAACAAACAAAAAAACAAAAAGTTCCTTTCTCAATGGACTTTGGGTGAGGACTTTTCACCCTTGGATCTCCCTCGACCGGGCTCAGACCCACTTGACCAGGGGGACCATTCACTTCCCCTCGTCTTTCAATGCTTCTTACTTTCACGGGTCTTAATGTCTTTTTAAACAGTTCTTCAGGCTTTGCCCCTGATTGTCGGCTTCCCTCTGCCGGGTTCACTCTTTCTAACTTTCACAGACAGTTCATCGTGGACACCCCTTGGTTTGGTTCACTTAACACACTATTCTGGTTGTTGGCTTACCTCTGCCGGGTTCACTCTCGCCAACTTCTACAGACAGTTCACTATGGGACGTTAGACTTTGCCCCATCTCGTTAGTATCCCTCCGCTGAGTTCACTCTGGCCAATTAATAAACAGTTCACTATAGGACTTCAGACTTCGCCCCTGCATGTTAGCATCCCTCCGCCGGGGTTCACAGTTCATGTACTAGTTTTCACCATGCAGGATTCATTTCCCTTTCTTTCTCAATCATTGGTCGGTCAAAGACTGTCGAAGGTACAGAGGATTTTACAAGACCCCTTTCTTTGTGACCACTTTGACCTTTCTTTGCCTGGCCTTCTTGTTACAGTAGTCTTTTATCATCGGGTAATCACCCGCAGTTCTTGCGCGAGCACCCATGTGGTGCTGTTCGCCTCTGTTCTGGGGTTTCCCCCTCTTTTCTCAATAGTTCCATTCAAAGTTCAAATCAGCTCTTGCTACTTTTCGTTCAACACAGTTCAGTTTCTTATGGATTCTCCCCTCAACTCACCAGCTGTGGTGAACTGCTTTGGCTTTCTTTTCCTTCGAGTCAAGGTTGGTACCACCGAGACAAGCGTCTCTCCCCGGTTTGGTTATCAGCAGAGGAGGGTCTCATGTACCATAGACATCTGCTGCAACAAACACGCTGGCCTTTGTTCGCAGCCATATGTTTCCAATTGCAGATGTTTCACAGGCCTGGATCGGAAAGGGCACAGTCACGTCTCTCCTTGTCACCCTCTCAGTATTTGCCAACTTTCACCTCCTCTTGAACTGCCATTCTGAGTTAGCCCTCACATTGTGCGGTCTGCCTTGCTCGTCCTGTGCTCTCGTGCTCCACCTTTTATCCCTGTGGGGAAAGGAAAGGGCTGTCAGGTGTGTGTGATTTTGGTCAATTGCCTGATTTTGCCTGACCCTCAGGTTGGGACATTTCAGGTGAACAGCTCTGGAATTAGTTTGTTGTTTTCCTTGGTGTTGTGCGAAGGTGTTCGTTTCCGAAAGGGAAGGGGTGTAAGGGAGGAAGGGTCCTTTCGACCCCCCTGTGCATTCTGTATGGAATGACTCTTATGCTCACCCAATCGCGGGAGACGTTCCCACGTTCTGTCATCTGAAGACAGAAGACGGGAGCCATTGGATGACACATAAAGACTCCATTTTATACTTCCCCAAACTCCATCTTTTTACTAGGCCGCACAATGATTTCCAAAAGCCATCCCTCCCACTGTCCAGTGCTGTGCACAGCACCAACCCCACCATCTCCGCCTATGTCTGCATTGCATAAGCTCTTTTCTCATGTAAGCTCAGTCGCGAACAGTATTCTTTCTATTCCTCTGAGCTCACTGCCCAGTGTGTGACCGGAGCCGAACCACTGCCTGTGTGCCCATCCATCTCCACAAACCTGTCTATGGCCCCTCAACTCCCACCTCGAGAAGCCACAGTCCCCCAACGTCTCTTGATGCAGATACACATCTGACCTCCATTTTATGAACAGACCCACTACCCATCCCAGGTCTAATCCCCCACTGTTGTATTTCACTAGTAAGACTAACACATGTCGGCTTATATCATGAGGTATCAAACAGAGCAAAAGGTCCAAGGTGGGCACCTGGGCCCGGGCATCCGAGTTTAACAGTCTCTAAGGTTCAAAGAGCAAACTGAATCAGATATCGAACAAAATGAACTCTACAGCATCCCCATGACTGTCCACTTTTTCCAATTGTTATTTGTTGCATGCCTTCAGTTCCTGTTTTGATAAGATAGATTAGTTAGCTATGTTTCATCGTGTGTGTCTGACCTTCACCCCACGGAGATGAGCCCAGCTGACCCATGTGCTGCTCAACAAACACCCAAGCCTCGAGCCAATACGGTGCAACTGTCTTATGTATCCATACTGGTTCTGCAAGTTGAGCCTATGACATTCAAGTATTATGTACCTATATCAAATCATCAGCCGTTATGCGTTTCAATCTTATAATGTGCTGCTCGTGTAATGTTTGGCAGAGCGCTCTCATAGCAGCAGCGTTCTCTGTATGCATCTTTTATATGTTATAAAAACTTTGTACAACTTGTAAAGTATCACCTGGTCTCATTCCCTACTGGGGTGTGTCCATTTATTCCAATTTTGGGATTTATGTTGGGGAATGAGTCCATTCAGGGGTTGGAATGTTCGAGTATCCTACTGGGTATAGAGATGAAGAGGTTTTGTATAAGATTATGGTTCTCGTCCTAGAGGTTTGGATATATTCGGAATAATGAGATTGGCAGGGTTTGGAAAGAAAACGGGAGTGATCAGGATTACGATCATGAGATAAACAAGGAGGTTTGTGGGAACAGAAGTGTTTTGTCTGAGCAGGTTGAGAATGCAGGAAATGATAATCAAAGGGATGGGAAAGATAATAACTGGGAGTATTGGGGTAAGATGGGCAAAAGCAGGGATTCTGAGCGAGGTGGTGTGTGGATGTATCTGGGTTTAGGATTCTAGGGCATTTGTTATTTGTATGGCAGAGGTTTGACGGGAGGAAAGAGGGTAGGTGTATTACAGCCTATAAATGCCTTAGGTATCTCATCTTCCTCTCCTCCTTTGGTAAAATTCTGCGTCTCACCTCAGGCATTTCCCCAAACATACCCCTGGGTTTCCCTACCCAGGTGATCCTCCCTCGCTCGTCCACCCCCTCGGGTTGGGATCTAAGAGTGCCTGCCCTTGCCTGGCCACATGAATAAGGGACATCCAAGGTCTACCTGGGAGAATACCCTCAGGTTGCTCACATGTCCTTCCCTTATGCTGGTTGGGTAGAGCAGGTTCACTGAGAGATCTCTCTGTGGAACATCCAGAGCGTCAGTACAAGCTTTCCAGCATAAAATCAAGGTAGATCTTCCCTTTGAATATCATAGCATTATTATGGCTTAAGCTTTTTACCCTTGTTTGGTCGTTCAGGTTTTTTGTAGGAGATGGCTTTAGGAGTTCTTTTGCTTCTTTCTCTCTCTCTAGGCTGTCCATTAACTCTTCCCCTAGCTAGTCGGAGCAGATTTCCATAACATGGCCCCACTCTCCATAAAATAAGCATTGTTCTACTTGGGAGGTTTCTGACTCATCTAAAGATACAGCAGATATGGACCTTCTCCTGTCCTTATTTAGCGGGCCAAATCAAATTTCCTAGGGATTATGGCTCTCTAAGTTTTGATCTTCTTGCAGTTTCCCCTTTGAGTTTTGCATCTCTTCCCTTCATTGTTCGTCCTCTAGTTTCTGTTCTGAGTAGTAAGGATGGGGTCCCTGGCTTTCATTTTCGATAGAAGGGGTTTTAAGATCCCCTCCTGATTTTTTATTTTCTATCTTTGCCCTTAAGATGTTGGAATCTGGGGTATTATTTCCACATCCGCCCCCCGCCCCCGGAATGAATTCACAAGGAATTTCTCTAGCGAAGGGGCTTTAGGATCCTATACTAGAGGTAATGGGATTTTAGTAGGTCTTCTAATTCCGATGTTGTGGGATTTGGGTGTTTTGGGGAAAAGAAGGGATGGTCTATCTGAGACTCATTCAACCTGCTAAATCAACCTTAAATGGGGAACGCCACATGGTCTCGTATATGGAGTTCCCAGTATTTTGTCTTGGTGAATATTTCTTTGAGTATGAGAGAAATTAAAGATAACGAATCTCAGCTCTTCTCCACAAGATAGAATTGGAAAAATTAAAACACTACGTTTTCCGTGAGGTTCCACATAGATGGCGGAAGTGGTAGAGTGTCTCATCCGTAAGTCTAGAGAGACTACAATTTTATCTCTCTTGTGAATCAGAGAGTACTGTGGGCATCAAAGGCAATGCTCATTTCCTTCTATTGCTTTTTGTTTGTGGTGAATAGCTTGAGAGGTGAAGGGGAAGAATTGTACTCCCATTTTCTGTTCTAAGAGCGGGAAGGGTTGTATCATACTCTCCATCGATTTCTCACCATTGAGGGAAAAAGGGGTTTGATAAGGTTTGTCTATTGAATCTAAGATTTCTATGGATGGGGCATGGAGGTCTCTATTTGGATTCTCTACATGTAACGGGGTTCTCCAACTATTAGCAATTGGATCAAATCCCACTGCTGACACCATATGTATATCTTGTTCAATAACAGTTAGACAAATTAGTCTAAATAGGGAATTTTAAAGCACATTTCTCCTATTAAGGATTACAAAATAGAAAATCATTGCACAAAACGTTCATATCACATTTATTAAGAGTGAGGAACAACATACTGGAAGCTTTTTTAACACATTCTTCACAAAAGGAGCCCATGGCCCAGAGGCCTACCTGGAAATCTCCAGAGTTCCCTGTAGGTCAGTCCAGCACTGCACTGGATGCTTTGATGAACCATTTGTCAGAGAAAACTCTTTTAAAAGATTCACTCAAAGGAAAAATCAGTAATCTCGGCTAGGCAAGTGCACTTTCCATTCAAGCATTGTCAAAGGCAGCAATTTTAGATTATGTGCAGGCGTAGGATAGGTATTTGCCAGCCACTTCCATAATGGTTACATTTGGCAATAAGATGGCAACAGCTGGCAAATGGTGGGAGTACATGGGCAAATAATGGCAGTCCCTGGCAAATGCTATTTTGTGTTTATAAAATAGTCACACTGTTGGATTTGCTAAAGCTCGTTTTAATAGGAATTGAATGCAAGCCCGCACATTTGTTAAAAATCAAGTGTCAGAAGGGACATTTGTTTATGACATTTTTGTCAGAGAGCAAAGATAAAATGGAGCTACTCCCAATGGTTGAGAGGACGTAAGTTAATGATTTTGCAGCACAATGCAAAAGCAATATTGAAGGCTATGGCCTCTAGTAACATGACAGAAATTTGGAGGCTGTTTAAATTGCAAGAAACACCTCAATTTACTCTCCAAATTAAACCTTTTATGCCAGTAAACTGGTCATCACACATTACAAATTTGTATGATGACCAGCCTTATGCAGCCGAATCAGAGAACTGGGCCCCGAAATCCCATTGGCTGATGAGAATATATGAGGAAGAGGTTTTGCTGATAATTAGGCAATACAGTTTTCATCGAGAGCACCTGTGCCGGACGGTCTGTTTAATGCTATATCAAAAACAGAGTTATGGGCGGAAATTTTAACTTACATCTTTAACCAAATTATTATGGCTAAACAAATCCTCCAGTTTTTGAATACAGCGATCACCTTTTACCCGAAAAATATTGCCTGATAGCATTATTAGACCCTCCACGAAAATATGTGTGTCACTTCTTTTACATAAGTTAAATGACTGGATTTTACTAAACAAAGTGTTTGATCCTAATCAATTCAGGATTTGTCACGGGACTAAGTACATCATTGAATTGTTTTTTATTAGATGTTTTTAAAGCAAAGTCTTTTAAAACTAAAACTCCCCTGTATTGACTTTTATTGATTTTAAATTAGCATTCGACATAGTCCCGAGAGGTGCTCTGTGGAGGAAGTTGAGGTCTTGGGCTTGCCCGGATGATTTATTGGAGCTGATACAGGGTATGTATATAGATTTGTCAGTAACCATTTGGCTTAGTCAGCAAGGAGCCCCCTCTCCCCCGATATCAACCTTTAGGGGGTTAAAGTAGGGTTGCCCTTTGGCACTTTTTAATCTGTTTTTATTAGATCTTAATTTGTACCCTGAAGCAGCTCGAGTATTCCCGCCAAATGTTGGTCTTGGCGAGGTTCAATGGCTTTTATATGCCGATGAATTGATGTTATTAGATCGCACTCCAATCAGTTTACAGAGGCAGTTATATGCTCTATCAATATATGAAAGGACTAACAGTCTAACAATTAATATTCCCCAGTCGAGTGTTATGAAAATTCAACCCACTAAGGAGGGAACCTTGAAAGGCTCAACCTGGTCTTTAAGCAGTAAATCCCTTGTAATAGTTCAGGATTACTGTTATTTGGGGATCTGCTATAATAATAAGAAAGATGATTTAACACAGGTGAAGAAGCTGGTCTCCCAAATGGCAACACCAGCTTCTCAAGTTTCCATTATTAATAAAAAGTACAGCCTGTATTCTTTATGCCCTTTACTGATGTTTTACAAACAAAAAGTAGTCCCGATAATCACCTATGGTGCAGATAACTTAACAAACTTAGATAGAGTGAATTGGTATTATCTAGAAGGTACCTTCTGAGAACGTCCTTTACCACTCCTGAGGTGTACAGCGATTGCAATTATCCGGCAAGAATTGGGACTTCTTTTGTTACAGGGCATAATTGCATGGAAGCGCCTCTCCTGGCCCCTGCTTCGAGAAAATCAAACTGGCAATGGAATTCGCAGGGGAGGGAGTCCTTGAAATCTGGAAAAATTAGTGTAGGCTATTTATGGAAGAAGCTAGCTTCTCAATGAAGACTTTGCTAACCAACCCTAATAAAGCTAAAGAGAAAGTTACGCTAGCAGATTGGCTCGCCACCTGAGTTGCATGCCAAGGTTATAAAACGTTTGAAAATGTTCTGGTTGAGCATAAAGCTTTTTTATTTTTAAACTTTCGTGTTTATTGCCATTAATCTGACATAGTCAACAATAAAGACTTTTTGAATACCTCATAACAGGATGTCCTCCTTCCTCCTTTCCATTGTCAGCGTGTTCAGGCAGCGTAAATAAAATATACATTACACAGTCTCAGGGGTGGAGACACATGAATCAATATAACACAACAATGGCCGTTTGACTTCACATAGATATAGATTTCGATTGGCTCCCTCCTCCGGACAGAGAGCCATAGTAGACTTGTCCTTCCCTTTCCTCAATGGCTAGGCACTGACACTCTACATCCTAGCCATCAGCAGGCCCCATTCGTCCAAGTAGGACCCCAAGTAATTGTTAACAGTGGCAATCAACTTCTCCATCACCATGATCTTACATAGTTTCTGTTCCCACTCCCACCTCGTGGGCCCCCTCTGCCCTCCACTTTTGCACTAAAGCCAGTCTCCCAGCCCTCAGCATGGCTTTGCATACCCTCAGCAGCCTGTATTCTTCCCGGTCCATGGCCAGGATCCCGAGCAACATCTGGAGAGGATCCATGCTCAGCTGGACCTCCGAGTAGTCCTTAATCCAGCTAAGGAGTTCCTGCCAGAAGATGTCTATTTTAGGACAGTGCCACCACATGTGGAAGAGGGAACCCACCTGGCCACATCCCATGGGACACATGGGAGAGGCCCCCAGAAACATAAGTTGAATCTTCAATGGGTCCCTATGCCACCCTTGCAGCACCGTAAAATTGTGTTCCATGGTAGCGGTGAAGATGTTGTCATGGAACGTAATCTGGAAAATCTCAGCCCAGACCTCGTCTAAAATCTCCTTCCCCACAAGCTCCACCCAAAATCTTTTGAATGTGTATCTCCCAACCTCTGGGTAGAGACCAAGAATTTGTATATGCTCAAAAGGGATCCCTTATGGGCAACGGAACATCTAACCATCTCTCAAAAGGGGTTAGATCCCCGGGGACCAAGGCAAGCTACCTCGAGCCAGTAAATATCCGCTTTAGCCTTAGGTACTCAAAGATCATGACGCTGTCCTGCCCCAGGCCCTCCTACATCTCCTTGAAGCTCCTGAAGCGGCCCTGCTCAAATAACTGGCCCACCCTCTCAAGCCCCTCACGTGACCATTGTTGTTCAAACTTCTTCCCTTGACTTGCCAATTTGAATGGGGGACCCCAGACCGACACCAAGGAAGAGGGCCAGGATGAAAAAACTCTATTAGCTCCACTGTCCCTCCAAAGGTTCTAGAGAGCACCCAATGTAGGATGTTCCCTAGCCACACCTGGAATGCGCCGATATGGGACCCACAGGTAGCCCCTCACCTTCAGTGGACTACCAAGTCTTCCGGGTAGGTCCAATACATTCGCAAGATCCTCCCATGAATGCACCACCAACACCCTTAACTGGACGGCCTTGTAGTATAGATAGGGGTCCGGAAAGCCAAAACCACCCAGGTCACGCGGGAGCATGAAGGTTGCCCATTTCACTTTCGGCCTCTTGGTTTGTCATGCAAATTTCAAGAGTGTACCTTTCAAGTCACTGAAGAATACCGCTGGAAGCCTCACTGGGAGGGCGGAGAACAGATAAAGCAAGCAGTGGAGGACATTCATTTTTACAGAGGTCATTCACCCATGGCAAGAGAGGGTGAGGGGCACCCACCTTCTAAGGTCCTCTTTGATCTTTGTCAGAATTGGGTCAAAATTGGCCTTGACTAGTCCTGTAAGATCTCTCGGCAAGATCACCCCTAAATATTTTGTCTGTGTCTGGTCTACCCTCATCCCCAAGTATAGTGTATGGGCGGTCAGGCTGGAGTCGCTTTGGCTCATGGCATAACGCTGGATTTATCCACGTTTAATTTCAGGCATGAAAGGCGTCCATAGCTCTCGATTTGCTACATGAGTTTGGGGAAAGAGGCACCCACCGCTGTAAGATATCCCAGAATGTCATCTGCAAAAAGGGATAGTTTAACTCCACCTCACTTCTTTGTTTACCCTTGATAGAGGGGGTCCTGTAGGGTAGATGTCTTTTCTATTGCTGCATGGAGACTGTGTATGTTCATGCGTGTGGATCTTTGTGGCATAAAGCCGCATTGATCCGCGTGTATCAGTGATGTTATGACCGTTTGCATTTTATTAGCCAATACCTTCGCCAAGAGTTTGGCTTTGCCATTTATGAGGGAGATTGGTCTATATGATCCGCAGTTATCTGGCGGTTTATCTTTTTTAGGTATCACAATTATGGTGGCTTTCCTTAGATCTGCGGGGAGGTGGCCTTCTTCTGTGATATCCTTTTCAAGCAGCATTTTTTGTTCGTCACTTAGGAAGGGGAGAGGGATTTCATCTAATATCGAGACATTGACGGGGGCATTTGGTGATTTGTTTGTTTGTTTATTTGTTTGTTTTATTATTTGTAATGCGCCGTCATACCCTCAGGTAACAGTGCGCAGCATTTACATGAGATTGCGAAGCTTGGTTACAACATCAAAAAATATATAACATACAGTAATAACAGTAATATATACATATGTGCAAATAGGCATCAATGGGTACAGTAAACAAGAGTCTGATAGACTAGGCACTAGGTTATGATGGGGAGCCTACGTTTTGAACCATAAAATGACCTTAGATCGGAAGTTTTGATAGTGCAAGTCCATTCTGAGGGGTGGTGGTAAAGAGTTCCACAATTTTGCTGCTTTGACTGGGAAGCTGTTACCCCCTATGGTAGAACATTTAAAATTGGAGACAGAAAGGCAGTCTTTATATACTGTTCTTGTTGGTCTCAGGGAGGTTTGTCTATGGAATCTATCGATTAGATAGATGGGGGCAGCATTATTGAGGGATTTGTGAGAAAGTGAGGCCGTTTCTAAAAGGATTTTGTCTTTGACAGAAAGCCAATTGTTCTGTTGACAATATGCTGTAATATGCTCTCTTCTAGAGATGCCCAGTGCTGCTCTAAGAGCGTTGTTCTGGAGAGTTTGGAGTTTGCTGGTGATGGGTTTGGAGGACCCAAGATAGAGAGCGTTACAGTAGTCCAGGCAGGACAGTATGAGGGCTCTGGCAAGGGTCAAACAGCTGGTGTCAGACAGGAAAGGCTTGGCTGCACGGATCAATTTACAAGTGTAGGCCGTGGAAGAGGCTAGAGAGTTCACCTTTTTGATGAAGGAGAAGGTGGAGTCCAGGTAAAAGCCTAAGGTTTTGACCTCTTGTCCCACATTAATACTATTGCCATCGATCATGAAGGGGCAATAGGCAGAGCCCAATTTCTTCAGACTGGTAGTAGTCCCTAGAATTATGAGTTAAGTTTTTTCATCATTCAGGCATAGTCCATGTGTGGCCATGCATGCCTGGATGATGATGTACACTCTATTCACCAAGGCCATATCCTTTCCATAATCTCCCAAAAAGCAGAAGGAGGATCTGGGTATCATCCGCATACTTAGGTGATATCGAGATGATCCAAATCATCGAAAAGGGGCTTGGTAAATATATTGTACAAGGTGGGGGAGACACAGGAGCCCTGTGGCATGCCACAAGTGATGGGAATGGGGTCTGCTGCAGCTGTAGGTGAAAAGACCCTCATAGCTCTGCCGTTGAGGAAAGATCTAATCCATGTAATGGCCTCAACGGAAAAGTGGGCTGATGTGTGTAAGTGAGTGCATAGGACAGAGTGATCGACCAGGTCAAATGCTGCGGAAAGGTCAAGGAGGAGGAGTAAGGCGGCTTGGCCATTATCTCTAAGCTTGTCGATCTGGGCTTTAAGGTCAATGAGGGCGGTCTCGGTCCCATGTTGAGGACGGAAACCTGATTGCCTAGCTCCAAGTAAGTGGTGTTCTTCCAGATACTTCTGTATTTGCACGTATGCAACCTTATCCAATATTTTTAGAAGGAATGGCACAGTCGTTATGGGCCTATAGTTTGTGGGCGTGGCTGGGTCAAGTTTGGGCTTTTTTAGTAGTGGCCCTACCCAGGATTGTTTTAGGTTGGTGGGGATAGAACCAGTGGAGAAGGAGGCATTCATTAATGTTGTGATGAAAGGGGAGAGGTCATGGGCCGCATCTTTAATGAGCTGTGCAGGGCACAGATCACCCTGACAGTTGGATGGTTTTAGTGACAAGATGATTTTTTCTACTTCAAGTGTGGTGACTTTAGAGAAATTAAAGCGGGTAGTTTCCCTTGAAGTAGGCTTCTCAGGCGATTTAGAGGTGGGAGGGTCATTCAGGGAGGCTTTTTTGCAGGAAATTTTATTTTGTAGCATAGCAATCTTGTTGGCTAAAGCCTTTTGAATTTCTGAGCACCAGTTTTTATCTTTAGTACAGGTATCTGGTGGTTCAATGGGGGTTTCTACTTCTTTCAGGATGGAAAATAGTTCCTTCATGTTGGATCTTGCTTGGGCTATGTGGGAGTCAAAGGCAGATCGTTTAGCAAGGTAGATTTCTTTTTTGTAGAGGGCTGCTAGTTTGGTTAGTTTAAGTTTGTTAGCTACTGAAGGGTGTTTTTTCCAAATGGCTTCACAGTTTCTTTTTTGCTGTCTTACGTTTTTGAGGAATGGTGTGTACCATTTGTTCAGATATGTTTTGGGATTGCTTGGTTTAAGTTTGAGGGGAGCGATTAAATCCAACGAAGTGGACATGATTTTATTATATTCTTCAACCAAGGTCTCCGGGTCCAGGTTGTCAGGGAGTGTGTTTACTGTGGGGAGTACGTTCGGGATGAGTCTCTCCACAGTGATGCTCTTCTTGCTTCTCGTGAGTGTAGGTGGGCCCTACTAATAGGTAAAGGTGGGGGTCGGATGGTAGAGAGCGTGAATGATACCAAATAGTGGTCGGTCCAGGCTAATGGTGAGATGTCGGTAATGTTGGCTAGACAATTCTGGTCAGCCACCCAGTCGAGTATTCTGCCTTTGACGTGTGTAGGTTCCATACATCTTTGGGTAAATCCTAAATCGAAAGGGTACTGAGTGCAGTATTGGCAATTTGGTCTTCTACGTCATTGTCATTGTAGCCCATGTTGAAATCCCCAAGGGTGAGTACTTGGGTGGAGCTTTTGAGGTTACTAGATAGTATAGTATTAATATCTTCATATTGGGCCTGGAGGACGATATATCAGGTGTATGTTGAGAGTTTGGGAGTTGGTAAGAGGGACTTTAACAGAGAGTAATTCGCAAGAAAGGACATTTATAGTAGTTACAGTTCTCATGGTAAGGCTGCATTTGTGTATGATAGCAATGCTCCCTCCTCTGGAGTTGGGTCGGTCGTGTCTCAGGATAGAGTAATTATCTGGGATTGCAAGCCTGAGCATTGGGCCAGCTGCCGGATGTAGCCAGGTCTCTGTCCTTTGAGGATCAAGTCTGCAATTTCTGTTGCGTGTGCTACTAGCAATCTAGCATTGATTAGGGCTCCCTTGATTTGGGGGCTCGCGGTAGCTTTAGTAGTTGTGATTTGAGGTGTGAAGTTGGGGTTCTGGGATGAGTTAGGTTTGAGGGTAGGTAGGCTAGGCCACCGGGCAGTCGTGGTTCTAAGTCTCTGTGAGGTGGGCATAGAGTGGGCGAGGGGCTCATACATTTTAGCTAATCAGGCTCTGAGTCCTAAATTCCTATCAGAGGTGGAGCGGAGGAGGCTGGTGGGCAGCAGTGGCTGTAGGTCACCAGTATGTGGAGGAGCGCTACCAGGTGACTTAGTATTGCTCATAGTCGAATACATTTTTATAGGTGATTGGGATGACTTGCTAAGCAGTGCTACGGTATTTAAGAAGAGCAGGAGGCAGGCGAACACAATTCAAGGGGCACATGCTAAATAGTGGGTAGCAAATATTTAGAAGTGAGGGTAGTTGACCTAACTCTGGGACAAGAGCTCGGGCCTAGGCCGGTGCCGAGTTAGACTCTCCCTGGGCAAAGAGGGCTCATGGTGCATGAAGAGAGTAGCGCTAGTTGAGGAGCAGTGCCTGGGTTCGAGCTAACGTAGTTTGGCTGAGCTTCAATAGGGTGGCACCTAAGTGCGAAATAACACAATTTGGCTAAAATGCAGTGAAGCTAGCACCTAAGTGCGAAATGACACAATTTGGCTAGGATGCAATGAAGGTAGCACCTAAGTTCAAATGACACAGTATGGCTAAAATGCAATGAAGGTAGCACCTAAGTTCAAATGACACAATAAATGCAGTGAGGGTAGCACCTAAATTCAAAAGACACAGTTTGGCTAAAATGCAATGAAGGTAGCACCTAAGTTCAAATGACACAGTTTGGCTAAAATGCAATGAAGGTAGCACCTAAGTTCAAATGACACCATTTGGATAAAATGCAATGAAGGTAGCACCTAAATTCAAAAGACACAATTTGGCTAAAATGCAATGAAGGTAGCACCTAAGTTCAAATGACACAATTTGGCTAAAATGCAAAAGAATATAATGCAATAAATACAATGAGAGAGCACCTTGATATGAAATAGCACAATTAGGCTAAGAGGACAGTGGCGCAGCACCTATAGATGCAGTAGGGTAGACTAGTGGGGTGCCTAACACAGTGGCGCTCAGGTGCAGTGGGCAATGGCTGGACACAATAAGACAATAGGTAGAGTACATATCACCAATAGGCAGAAGTGCCATAGTTAGGCAAAGCAAGTAAGGAGGGTCCTAGATCTGGTCTCAATGAAGTCATTAATAATAAAATCAAAGTAGTATATTCGCCAAGGCAGAGCAATTGAGGCAGCTAGGTGCCTGAGCCATTAATAGATTTAGGAATAAGCACCACAAAGATATATAGGGCACAGGGTAAGATACAGAGATGTGCAGTGACTAAGACCGAGAGCACTTATGGCTCATGGGAACTTGGGAGACCAAGTGTGCCACATTAGTTGATAGGCGTATATAGGCGTATGCATAGCAGTAAATATTAGCAGATTCAGAGTGATAATACATTAAGGTCACGTGTGGGGGTTATAATGTTACCGTGGCCGTGCATGTGGATTAGGCATGGTCAGGCAGGGGTTCTGCCCGACGGCCAGACGGCACGTGACAGGCTCGGGACAGGCAGGGTGAGAGCCTTTGTCTATGTGAGCCTTCGTTGTAGTGTGCTGGCTCGAACTCGCCTGCTGGCTCGTGATTGGTGCACAAAAGCACCAGGAGGACCAATCAGGGCGCAAATAGAAGCCATCAGGCAGAAATGGAGTCGTGCGGGCGGCCATCTTTGAGTTACCACATCTTGTGGTATAGATCAGTATAGTATGTCGCGAAGCCCTCTGCTATGTCTCCATCAGTTACCAGCGGATCTGCATTATCAGGTCTGATAACTCTGACCTGACTATGCCCCTTTTCCCTGTGTTCAAGCCACGCTAGCATTTTGCCCGCTTTATCGCCCGTTTCATATATTCTGGCATGCATCGCTCTGTGTGCTTGTTTGGCGCAGTCTAGGGCTATATTTTGTAGGTGTTTTCAGGCTCACATTAATGCTCGATGTGTGTCAGGTCGGTCTAGGGCGAGGTGAGTCTCCTCTGCTCGTTTTACATTTGCCTCCGCCTCTTCCAGTGATTTGTGGTGCTTCCTTTTGTGGGCAGTGATCCAGGAGAGGATCTCTCCCCGGAGCATCGCTTTGTACGCTTCCCACAGTACACACGGATCTCTCACTGATTCAGTGTTTAGTTCAAAGTAATTCTTTGTGACAGTTTGTATCTGTTCTATAAGGTCTGGCAAACCGAGGTAATAGCTATTGAGGCGACAAGTAGGTGGGTGGAGCAGTCTCTCCGTCATCAACTCCATTACCAATGAGGAGTGATCCCAGATACCCCTCAGGAGCAGGGTTGCAGTGATTGCTTTGTGTATATTTGTCGTTGGGAGGAAGAAGTAGTCTAATTCCGAGAGGGAGGCATGGGCACCAGAATGGTATGAATATTCTCTTGTGTTGGGGTGCAGGTCCCGCCACACGTCCCCCTAGCCCAGTGCAGTTGTGAAAGTAGCAAGTTTGGTATTGGTGCTAGGGTTTCTTCCTCTTAGGTGCTTGCGGTCTAGTTCTACATCCATGACTTCATTGAATTCCCCCCACTAGGATTAAGGTGTTGGACATATCATTGGTGAGTGTGGGCGTAACATCCATTATTAATGCTGATAATAATATAGGCGGCGCATAGATTGCTAGCATGGCTATCGTTTGGTTCCAGAGAGATCCTGTGGTGTATACAAATCTACCTCCTGTGTCTTGGATTACAGCGGAGAGAGTCAGGGGGAGCCTTTTATGTATTAATATAAGGACCCCTCTTGAGCCCATCATAGAGCCGGTGTGAATCGCGTTGTGGTAGTTGGTGCGTTTGAACAGATTACAGGTTGTACCTGCCAGGTGTGTTTCGGTGAGGAATACTATGTCCGGTGAATGTCTATTCAGTAGCTGTGTTACCTGCCTTCTTTTCACACTGCTGCCCAGTCCATTGACATTACACGTTAGTATTTTTAGTGTTCTGGTTTTGTGTTTAGGTGAGGTCATTTTGAGTGCTGTTAGAGTTCTTGGGTGACCAGTGACTTTCCCATTCCGTGTTATGTTGTGATTTCAATGAAGCATCAGTGTATCGGTTTCTGGATCCGTGAGTAACAACGACTAGAACAATAATAAAGGAAGAAAACTCTCCACCCCCTCCCCATACTCCACCCAACTTGAAGCATCTGTCGCCCGAACCTTATCTGACAACTGAGCAAAAGCAGTCAGCCATCAAGCACACATGAAAACCCTTTAACAATTTCTATCCCCAACAAATTCCAAATTACACTTAAACTTTGAGTCCAGAGTAGGGTTTGCTCCTGGTGGGGTGGAGATTCGTCCCCAGCTATCGCACCAATATTGTCTATTCTTGGACATCTTAGTTACGTATCTTGACATTGTCTTTTTTTCTACCACTTTTTGATTCTGCTGGGTTCACGGTGTGTATTACACTGCCCGTTTTGGCTCTCACTCTTCTTCCCTGTGAGGCAGCGGTTCTTGGTCTTGTGGCGGCGGTTGTAGCGGTAGTAGTTCTCTTTCTGGTCGGGCCCGGGGGTTTCTATTCCTGTTGCTCCATGCATTTCTCCAGTCCCCCTCAATGTGCTGTTCTGCTCATCTCCATGCTTCCTTAGGGTCCGTAAAGTGGACGCTAGTGCCTTTGTGGCAAATTTTCAGCTGGGCTGGGAATAACAGGCCATATTTCACCTTTAGTGTTTGCAGTTCACTTTTAAGTTGATCAAACGACTGTCTGGCCTTTTGCACCTCTCTGGTGTAGTCTGGGAAAAAGGCAATTTTGGATCCATTGTAGGTCAGCTTGCCTTTGGCACGTGCACGTTGGAGCAGTGCATCCTGGTCCCTGTAGTTCAGGAGTTTTGCGATCACAGTATGTGGGGGGGCACAAGGCACTGGTCATCCAGATGGCATGCGGTGGGCTCTCTCTATCGAGAAGAACTTGGAGAACATGTCGGTGATCCATTGTTCCAAGAACAATTCCATGTTTGCTCCCTCCCTATTTTCTGTTAAGCCTAGAATTCGGACGTTGTTGCGCCTTGACCTGCCTTCGCCCTCGTCCACTCTTTCTTCCATCTTTTTCAGCCGGTTAATTGTTGTTGTAGTTCACGCAACCCCTCCTCGCCAGTGCGTGACGTTAGTTTTTTCAGGTCATGACGGAGGAGTGACACGTCCATACTGATGCCATCCATTTTTTGTTCCATTGAGGCCCTGGAGTATGCGAGGGCGGACAAAATGAGCCTCATTAGGACCCTGTGCCGGTAGAGTTGCCGGCGCCGTTAACCCCCGACTGCGTCATTACGAAGTCCGCTCGTGGGACCCGCTCAGGACGCCTGGTTTTACCAGACGTCCTTAGCAGGTCCCGCGAGTGGCCCAGCATGCTAACAACGGGCCGTCATTAACGGGCCCGTTGTTAGCATGCTTCCCATTCCTATTGAGCCCTATGGGGGCTCAAATGGCAATGGGGATGTATCAGGTCCGGGTTCCTTGAATGGGGAAATACCGGGCCCTCCTAGGTTTGAATGGCTCGGTATTTCCCCATTCAGGGATACCAGACCTGGGTTTGGTGGTACACATGCCCTTATTAAGGGCATGGCTACCTCCAAACTCGTAATGAGGCCCAACGTCTTTTAACAATATTGAGCTCTCTGCTTCAGCCATACAGTCTTCCTATTCCTGTCCTTCTCGGGCTTGTGTGACTGGCATCGTGTATTGATCGATTCTACTCTGGGCGGGTAGCTTCTTGGTCTTATCCTTGCCCATGTTAAGCGTTGCTGTTCCCGTTAGGTGAGGTATATGATTTTTGTGTAAGATATTGCTGAGCCACCCTGTCTCGTTGATGCAGTGTTCCAGGTCAGCCGTCGGTGTATGTGATGTTTCTTCCCTGGTTTAGTTCCACATTATCACTTCTATGGGTGTGCCTCAGTTGGGCAGTCTGTGCATGGTTATGGGCTCCAGGGGTCAGGTTGTTGCCTACTGCTTGGTGCTATTGGGCGGGGTTGATTCTGTTAGTGTTTAGATTCTATCCTTTCTCTACTGATTGTCTTCCTGGAGAGATTGCTGGTCAGGCCATCGCCGACAAGTCATAAAGTTCCACTGCCAGTTCAGTCACCACGTGTCTCTACGGGAGGCTCTTAGTGTTCATTCATTCCCTTTTGCTCCATCATGGTGTACACCGGAGGCACAACTCGTCCAATATGATCAGTCGGTTATGGATCTCTGTGTGCATTTCTATATGTCAAGAGATTCCCTGTCTGGCCACTACAGTGTAATAGGCTGATTAGATGGCGTCCTCTGATCGTGTCGTGGGATCTGTGGCCTTGCACTCTCCTGTTTCCTTGTGTCAGCGTCCTTTCGCCGTCCAGTGTTGCATTTGGGTGCCGATGGGGGCAGGTTAACAGCGGTGCAGTCACGTTTGGCAGTGCCAGTGGTAGTGTTGTTCACTCTTCCCGCAGCTTTCATCTCTTGCCTTGAGTGTCACTAACAGTAATTTTGTTCTGCTGTTGACCACTATTATTGCGCCAGTAGGTGCCCCCTGTATGTGCTGCGTCTTATGTTTGATCTACTGTGGTATTGCTGGCGTGCGGTCAAAAATACAGCTTTCCCGCCAGGAATATGAGTGTGTGATGGTGCCTCTTTGGGGTCTCTGCTCGACGGCGTGGGAGTTCAGGGTGGAAGGGTACAATCACCTCTTTTTACCAAACTGTCTGTGTTAGCTTCATTGCAGCATTGAGGGTTCACTTACCGGGTCCGCTCATCATACGCGCCGTCTTACCTCCTCCGATCGAGCCGCTTCACACGTGCACTGCTGTGGACATCCAGCATCAGGCGGCCTTGGAATTTGGCAGGAGGCGGATGCAAGGCGGATGCAGCGAACTCTGGGAGAAGATTGCAGGTTATACTAAGAAAAACCTATTGCCAATCCTTATGCTAAAATACAAAAGAGTGTGGGATAGGGCTCATAAGAAATAAAGAAGTGTTCACAAACAAGATGCCAGGATGTAGTAGTTGTGGTGTCCCTTCTCCACATTTTGAGCACAGGACAAGGTGGGATTCTGGAGTACAGCACACGTTAGAGCTTTCCCAGAGTGAGACGACAGTTCTGGTCTCAGCTATCAGGATCTTCAATGGCCAAGTCTCTTGCTCTATAAAAAGTCTCTGACCTTCAAGGGCATGATGCATTCAAAATAACAACAAAGGTTCCTTTCTCCCTGCATGCTGGGTGAGGCTTTCACCCCTGTATCTCCCTCTTCTGGGCGCAGACCCCGCAAACAGCTCCTATCAATATCAGAATCTTCAGAGCTTGTCTCTCCTACTTCCGAGGATCTGATAGTTCAAATAATCAAACGAAAAAATCTTTCGGATTGCACTTGAGCGACGATTCCTCACCCTTGGGGCCCCCTCTTCCGTGTGCAGACCCATCTCGAATATCAGCCTGCCTCCGGTCCGGTTCACTCTGGCTTTCTTTAGTCACTCTTCCGTTTGCTGAGTGCCAAGGGGGACAATCCACTTCCCCTGGTCTTTCTGGCCTCCCTCAATCAGGCTCAGGCCTTTCCTTCAGGATCTCCCACTGCCGGGCTCAAGCCCCAGTGCCAAGGGGGACAATCCACTTCCCCTGCTCTTTCGCAAACACCTTCACCTGTTGTTCTTCACAGGTCTTAGTGTCTTTTTGAACAACACACTGTTGGACACCCCTCTGTCATGTTCGCTCTTGCCCCACTGTGCTTTCCTTCGTTCTTATTAAGCGGGATATTTCCCCTAAGTGTTTCACTAGTATTCATTCAATGTGGACCATCCTCTGCCGGGTTCACTCTAGTCAATACACTGTTCCCTTTGTGACTTTAGACTTTGCCCCTTTTCATCAGAATCCCTCCTTCGGGTTCACTTTTGCCAATCTCACAGTTTCTTCTACTTTCTTACGATGTGGGATTGAGTTATTTTATTCACGATCATCTGCCGGTCAAAGACTTTCAACTGTACAGAGGATTTTACTAGACCCCCGTATGACCACTTTGACCCTCTTCTCCCCTTTCTCAAGGCCTTTTGGTAATAGTAGTTTCAACAATCAGGTAATCGCCCAGACTTTCTCGAGTGAGCACCCCTGTGGTGTCTGGCTCAACTGCAGCTGGCTTTCCTCTTTTACATCAATAGTTCTTTGTACATTCTACAATCATCCGTTTGCTACTTTTGTTCAACACAGTTCGGTTTCTTTATTGTTCCTCCCCTTGATTCACATGCTGTGATGAACCTCTTGGATTTCTTCGTATTGGGTGTCAAGACTGGTCCCACGGTAGCAGGCGTCTCCCTCTGTCCTGCTTATCAGCGTAGGCACGCTTCGTGTACCGTAGACATTTGTTGCAACACACTTGGGCTATTGTTTGCGGTCTTAGAATTCGCTCGACAGAGGTCTCATGGGCCATGGTCGGAAAGGGCAAGGTCGCTTCTCTCCTTGTCACCCTCTCAGTTTGCACTGTCTTTCTCCTCTTGAACTGCCATGTTTAGCTGTCTAGTCGTGTGGTCTGCCTTGCTCGTATGGCACACTCATGCTCCACCTTTTATCCCTGTGGGGAAGAGAAAGGGCCTTCAGGTGTGCGTGGTTACTGTCAATTGCCTGACTCTGCCTGACCCTTGTGCTAGGACATGTCAGGTAAAAGGCTTGGTGGTTAGTACGTTGTCTTTCACAGTGTGTGAAAGTGTTCGTGTTGAAAGGGGCCAGGGTTGTAGTGTTTGTGTTTTATCAAGGTAGACTGGGTGTTCGGGAATTAATTATCAGAGGGACATGGAGACGAAGAAACAGGACAACAGGGATTCTGGGAGAGATGGTGTCTGAATGCAACACGGTTTGAGATCCTAGGGGATTTGTTATAGATGGATGGGTCATTAGATTTGGCAAGGAAGATTCCATGTGAGGAAGGGAGGCAGATGTGGTACAGCCTACGAAAGCCTCAGGGATGTTCTTCTTCTACAGTATAATACTGCGTCTCACCGGGGGCATTCTCCCGAGCATGATCCCGGGCTGCCGTACACAGGTGATCCTCCCTCACTCGTCCACGCCCAGGGTTGGTATCTGAGAGTACCAGCCTTTCCCTGGCCACCAGAATAAGAGATTCTCAAGGTCTACTTGGGGGAATACCATCAGGTTTCTCATATATGCCATCCAGTTTGAGCACGCTCTCCGCTTCCCTCCTCTCCAGGTCAGCCAGCCTCACCCCCATCTGGAGCTCCGGGGTGTCCACTGAGGACTGATTGGCCTCCAGCCCATTAATCTTGACTTCCACCAAGAGGACTCTCTGGTCCATTTGGCCATCAGGTTGGACTTTGTGGCAGCCGGGTCACTCTCCATGCTGGCTCCCGGGGATGCAGAGGCTGCTCCAGCCCGCTCCCCACCCACAAACTGGAATCCCTGCAGGGAGGCTCTCCAGCTCATGGGCTGGGGCGTGGTGGGTGGCAGCTGGGAGCCCCGGTGGCAAAAGCTCCATGGGCTGCGCCGTTCTCCCTCTATGTTGTTGCACTGGTGCCTCCAGTCGGCTCTCCTCCTCTTCCCAGGGGGATCTAGCCGCCTAGAAGTTGACCTTTTCCCCTCTTCCATTTTGCCACAGTCATCTAGGGGTATTCCCAACACTGGTCAGGGCCGACCTCCTTTGTCACCTACCAGGTTCCTCACGGGGGCCCCCTCCCCATGTGTAGCGAGGGAGACTCCACTGCCTCTACTCCCTCTGTAGTGGGGCCAGCTGATTTGGTCAGCGTGGGTCCCTCTCCCGTCAATGTAGTGTGGCCCCTCATGCTCCCAGGGTCAGAACCCAAGATGTTGGATGGAGACCGAGTGAAACACGTGGGATCCTGCCTGGGCCGCCACCTCCTACTGGCCAGATGTGTCTCCTGCTCCTCCTCACTGGCACCCCACTGCCAGGCCACTGGCCGCCCTCCCCAGGGGGGCCAGTTGCACTGCACTGGCGTCCGGCAGCTGCCTCCAGACCCCTCCACAGGCCACCATTTCGGGGTCCTCCGCAGCACCCCAGCGCCAGGGGTTCTCTGTTTCTCCTGCCTCCACCTCCCCTGTGGCTATCTCAGCCACACCAGCTTCGAATCGCTCCAAACGTTCGTGGCACTCACCTCACGGGGGCCACTGATGAAATCACCTTCTGGGCAGGTAATGGGGGGCGCAAGCCCCTTCACTTCCTGCTGCCTAGGAGTGCATGAAAGGTTAGCTTTCCTCCATGTGCCCCCTGGTGGCCAGCCAAGCATAAGGTACTGCCTAAGTACTTGGGGAAATTCCTTAGTTTGAGTTTTCAAAATAATGTTTAAGAATTAGATTTAATGTGATTTTAACTCAAGATCTGCTAGTGACTCGATTGCCTGACCTTATGTTCGACACAAACTGTAGATTCTCTCCACAGAAGCAAGAAACTTTGATTCATCTTTTGGATGATTGTATAGTTCTGAATGATCAAAGGAAGGCATTATTTGACAAATTTAAAGGGGAGTATAGACTGTTGGGAGGTGGAAAATGGTTGAACATTTTATTAATTGGTCGTTATACCTCACTACTGTAGCTGTGGTAAAATTTGTTCTGTCTTTGAACTTGAATCGAAGTTATGATACTTGGTTTTATTTTTGCCTGAATTAACTGTGAATTTTATCTTTCTATGAATCTGAAAGATGATGGGCCTCATTATGAAGTTGGCGGTAACCAGCCGGTGCGACTGGCGGGGTTGCCGCTGACCCCGTAACATCGAATACGCTGTCTGGCTTCCTGGTGCCACCGGAACATAACAAGTCCTGGTGGAGTTGAAAGTCAGGCAGCACATCTTCTAAGTCCACATTCCCATAGGACTACATGGGAATGGGGACACCGAAGCACCGACACTGAGTCCCCATTCAGGGGGGCGGGACTTCCTTCAGAGGCATGTGACTGCTCCTCTACATAACATTTGCAAATTAACTTGGTAAATTGTTCAATGCATTTAGAGGTGAAAGGTTAGTGGTAATTAGCCTCAAAAGGACAAAATCTGTGGAGGAATAATGTAGATGTATGCAAATGAATGACTAAAGAATGTTGATGGGAAATGTAATTGTAAGTGAACTACAATATAGGTGAAATTAGTATTGCGACGAATCTAGCAATGTCATCACTCCTTCCCTGAAGGGGAAGCTCCACTCATGTGGCCAGGGAAAGGCAGAAGCTACCTGACTCTGACCCTGGGATGGCTATCTGAGGGAGGACCTGGTATCCCCCTTTCCACACTCTTAAAATCCCCCAACCTATATTGCAACATAGAACCTGTTCCCTTACTCAGTACTGACTATAAGGCTTTCTTCCATTCTCTTTATTGAAAGACTGAGACAAGAAAGATCACAGGAGTAATGCAGATCACTGACCTAGAGACGCGCTGTAGTTATTGGAAGTATCCGAGAGGTTCCGGGACATTCAAAAACCTGGCACCGCAAAGCAGATGGAGATCGAGGGGAAGCAGATCCACTTTACACGACACAAGTCGGGGAATGAAGCAGATGAGAGCCAGAGAAGGGAGCAGGCCAGAGGCTATCAACACCGTTGAAAGAGGCTGGAAGGAAGGTATGCCATCCGAGAGCCTGCAGCAGGAGAGGCTACTTGATGGAGGCCATGGTGAAGTGGGTACCGAAGAGCTGACAGGCCACAGTCAGCAAGACGAGGCTCCACAGTGAAAGAAGCGAGGACCGTAGAGAATGCTGAAGCACCACAACAGACAGGTGAGCCCAAGCAAGGAAAGTTGGACATAGGGGTGATTCGTAATGTAGACCACGCTGCACATAGAAGCACTGTGAAAGTGAACCTAAGCAAGGGAACGGGAACGCTGAAAGCATTGAGAAAGGAAACAAGTGCAGAGGAGTTGAAGAGCCTGAGGATAATTGAGTAAAACTGACATATGTTGAAGAAGACCAGGCAATGTGGGGCGAGTCTAGGAACCACACCTAAAAGTGTATGTTGTAGAAGCCCTGGCAGGAAAGTACACAAGGCAATGGGACTGCAAGTCCGGGACCCACACCAAAATATGAGCATTGTAAAGGCACATGGGAAGAGTCATAACCCTTTGGTACAACCTACTGTGAAAGCCCTGGCAAGAGAGTGTACCAGACATGGGAGAGGTGTGAGAACACAAGGGAAGACTCATACCCATTTGGTGTACATTTACAAAAAATCCCTGGCAGCAGAGTATACAAGTCATAAGAGAAAGGTGAAAGTACAAAGTGAAGGTTGTGAAAGCCTGGCAGGAGAGTACATCAGGCAATGTGAATATACTGTAAGAATTGAGAAGAGGGAGAGTGACCTCTTAAGATTGTGTACACTCCGGGCATGGGAGAAGCATGAAAGTACAAGGGACGAATCATACCCTTTTGTTGCAGCTATACAAAGATGCTCTGACAGGAGAGTATACAAGGCATAAGAGAAAAGTGAACATGCAAAGTAAGAGTTGTGAAAGCCTGGTAGGAGTGTATTGTTTGTTTGTTTGTTTATTATTTATAGCGCGCGCCAGACCCGAAGGTAACCGGGCGCGTTGTTCAAGGATACTTTAAACTTTACAGGTTACGCATGTTTACAAGTAGTGGTTATACATGGTAGAAATTACATAATGCAGGACAGTAAGGAGAATATACATTGTGCATAATATATACATATAACATAATATATACAGGAAATATGCAGTAGGAAGATAGAGAGTATATAATTATGTACATAGTACGTCTGTAGAACAGTGGTTATGTTGGTGTAGGGCAGGACTATCGGTCATTTTCTTTGATCCAATTGATACAGTTAGATCTGAAGAGAGCGTAGGATTGGGGAGATCTCAAGCCGGACGGGAGGGAGTTCCAAAGCTGGGCAGCTTTGACCGGGAAGCTGTTTCCTCCGGCCGTACTTAGTTTAAATGGGGGTATCACTAACTGGTTGGAGTATGCTTCTCTGGTGGGTCTAGTGGAGATTTTTCTGTTGAATCTAGCAGCTAGGTATTTGGGTGCTAGATGGTTGATACTTTTGAAAGTTAGAGAAGCTGTCTTGAGTTTGATTTTGTCCGCTGTGGAGAGCCAGTTGGATTGTCTTCTAGCCTCTGAAATATGCTCCCTTCTTGGAATTCCTAAGGCAGCTCTAAGAGCATTGTTCTGTAGTGTTTGCATCTTTTGCAACGTATGTTTATTGGCCCCTATATATAGTGCGTTGCAGTAGTCCAATTTCGACAGCACTAATGCTCGAGCATAGTACTTTCCCAAAAGATTATCAAGAATGAACAGCATCCCATGAATTATAGAAGCGCCTAATGACCCAATAGAATTGGTTAACCTGGACCAAAGGGATTATCCGGCCTAGATATTCTCTCTACGTAATATATCCACATATTTTCTAAAATGGATAATAATGCAGTAAAGTTGCCTTCATAGTTTGGGACAAACGTACATCATTCACACCCAATTATGGTGTTGATGCCTCCTTTCAAGTCCTGAATAGTATCTAAGGCCATTTGATTTTTCAGTGCCGGAGTATGCAGAGCCATTTGCTCATAAAGTATCAATTACCACTTTCTCTAACAGCAGTGATAATTTAACAATCTTGTCTTGAGTGAGTTTAATACTCACTCCTGGGGTTATATTAGCGCATACCCTCAGCAAAGTTCTGAAAGCCAGACAGTGGATAGGTATGGTTTTGCGGCTCTAATCAGCTTGCAGGTATATGCGGTGCTGGATGCCATTGCGCTCACCTGTTTAGTTAGGGAGAGGTGGGAATCAAGGTAAAACCCTAATGTTTTTACCTCTTTTGCTACCTTGATAGTGTTACCGTCTATGACGAAGGAGGAGTATTCTTCTTTTAATCTTTTGATGTTTTGTGTGGGAGACACAAGAACCTTGTGGGACTCCACATGTGATGGATACAGGGTCAGCAGCAGCAGAAGTAGAGAAGACTCTCATAGTTCTACCGGTTAGGAATGATTTGATCCATGCGATGGCATGTGTGGAGAAGTGGGCAGCTGTTTCTAGGTGGGTGCAAAGCACATCATGATCCACCAGGTCGAAGGCTGCAGAGAGGTCCAGTAAGAGGAGTAGGGCCATCTTTCCGGAGTCTCTCAGCTCCTCGACCTGAGTTTTAAGATCGATGAGCGCGGTTTCAGTTCCATGCTGAGGTCTGAAACCTGATTGTCTTGTGCCTAGAAGGTGGTGCAGCTCCAGATGTTTTTGGATCTGCAGGTAGGCTACCCTGTCTAGGATTTTTAATAGGAAGGGTACCGTTGTGATAGGCCTGTAGTTAGTCGGGATGGATGGGTCCAATGTTTGTTTTTTTAGGAGGGGGAGGACCCAAGATTGCTTGAGGTTATCTGGTGTAGTGCCTGAAGCAAAGGAGGCATTAATAAGCTTAGAAATGAATGGGGAGAGGTCTCTGGCCGCGTCTTTTATTAGTTGGGCTGGGCATAGGTCGCCTCGGCAATTGGATGGCTTGAGTGAAAGTATTATCTTTTCGGTTTCAGGTATAGTTACTTTCGAGAAGTTAAATTTATGGTCTGGTTCAGTGCTGGTTGGTGGTTTGCCTCTTAGGTTAGTTGAGGGTGGAATATTCTGTTTCTTTATCTCAATTTTTGTTTGGAGTGTGGCAATTTTGTCATTTAGTGCTTTTTGGATGTTCGAGCACCATATTTTATTTTTGTCACAGTTATCCTGGACAGGAATGGGGTTTTCTAGTTCCTTTAGTATAAGGAATAGTTCTTTCGTTCCAGATTTGGGCTGCAGTATTCTGTTGTTGAAGTTCTCTCTTTTTGCTTTCTTTATTTCATTTTTGTAAATCTTGGAGGCATTGATGAGTGCAATTTTATTTGTCTCTGTTGGGGTTAGTCGCCAGGCAGATTCGCATTTGCGTTTTTCAAGTCTTAGAGATTTGAGGTGAGGAGTAAACCAGGTGTTTAGGTGGGCTCTGGGCTTACTCCTTCTCAGTTTCAGTGGGGCAATAGTATCTAGAGCTGTAGCCATGGAAGAGTTGAATTCATTTACTAGTGATGAGGTGTCCAATAAGTCAGGTAGAGAGTTTAATCTGGGGAGGATGAGTGGTAGCAGTTTTTCTGTAGTTATACGTTTTTTGTTTCTGGTTGGCAAGGGGGGAGCCAGAGCAATTTCAGTAGGTAGGGCCAAGTTAACATTTAGGAGGAAAGTTATCAGTGCATGATCTGTCCAGATTTGTGGGGTGATATTGACAATCGTTGTATTGCAGTTATAGTCAGCAACCCAGTCGAGTATACGGCCTTTTTCGTGTGTGGGTTGTAGGATTTTTTGGGAGAAGCCTAGTTCTGAGATGACATTAGTGACATTAGTTGCTTGCAGGTCTTTAGGATCATTGTAGCCTAGGTTTAGGTCTCCTAGAAGGATAGCTTGGGATGAAGTTTTTAGGTTGTTTGAGAGGATCGTGGAAATGTCCTCCTCAAACGTGCCAATAGGGCCTGGTGGTCTATAGATAAGGTGAATAGTAATAGTTTGAGAGGGAGATGCGAGGAGTTTAGCAGTTAAAGATTCGCAGGAGTTAGTCGTTGAACTTGGTTCAATTTTTAGGGTGAGATTATTTTTAGCAATAATAGCTAGGCCACCTCCTCGAGAGTTGACTCTATCTTCTCTAAGT
Organism: Ambystoma mexicanum; assembly: GCF_040938575.1. Lineage (NCBI taxonomy): Eukaryota > Metazoa > Chordata > Amphibia > Caudata > Ambystomatidae > Ambystoma > Ambystoma mexicanum. The sequence goes on from NC_090922.1 coordinate 1,000,416,575, forward strand.
ATGGTGTAATTATGGGGTAAGGCAAGCATTAGGGCAGGTCCTTCAGCTTGGTGCAGCCAAGTTTCTGTTATGGCGAGGATGTCATAGTCTCCTATTTGAATGAGATCCGCAATTTCGGTAGCGTGTGCTATTAGTGACCTGGCATTAATAAGGGCGCACTTCAGTTGGATGTTCGGCTTTGCTGTGGCCTGGGTGGTATTACTTTTCTTTTTAGGTATGCTGGTGGTATTACTTTTCTTTTTAGGTATGCTATTATTAGCATTGGGCTGCTTATTTGGGCGGTTATTGCGATGGAGGTCAATCTTTATAGGAGGAGTGTTTCGGATGTTAGTGTTACTTCTATTGCAAGAGGTAATGAGTCTAGCTAATGGTTCGTAAATTCTAGGTAATCTTGAACGTAGTTTTGCGTTTCTACTTGCAATGTCACAGGGGAGGTATGTTAGCGATTGGTGGGTAATAAGTGAGTGTGAAGATTGATGGCTGGGCTCTAGGGGGGGAGTTAAGAGTCCTTCATCCACGGGCGGTATGCCCTGTAGTGTAGGCCTCGGTTGGTGGTTTACTTTTGGCATTGTTGTCCAAAAGGCTGACAGGTAAATAAAAGTTAGTATCATTGTGACCTGGTTTTAGGCGCGAGCAGTTGGTTTGCAAGAGTCAGGTACCTCTAGGCAAGACAGGCAATCATATGTAGGCTAAGTGCAATCAGTGACAGGCTAGATGCAATCAGAGACAGGCTAAATGCAATCAGAGACAGGCTAAATGCAATCAGAGACAGGCTAAATGCAGTCAGAGACAGGCTAAATGCAATCAGAGACAGGCTAAATGCAATAAGAGACAGGCTAAATGCAGTCACCTAAATGCAATCAGAGACAGGCTAAATGGTCAGAGACAGGCTAAATGCAATCAGAGACAGGCTAAATACAATCAGAGATAGGCTAAATACAATCAGAGACAGGCTAAATGCAGTCAGAGACAGGCTAAATGCAATCAGAGACAGGCTAAATACAATCAGAGATAGGCTAAATACAATCAGAGACAGGCTAAATGCAGTCAGAGACAGGCTAAATGCAATCAGAGACAGGCTAAATGCAGTCAGAGACAGGCTAAATGCAAATCTGGGTGCTGGGTGCCTCTAGGCTAGTCAGAGCAACCATATGTAGGCTAAATGCGATTATAGATAGGCAAAAGCAATCAAAGGAGAGGCTAAATGCAGAACTTGTACTGCGCGTGGCTCTGTAAAGGCATGGTTGTCGTGGTCAGGCTGTGTGGGCATAGGCAGGACCATAGTGTATGTGGAGAGGGCCTTGGTCACATATTAATGCGTATGGGCAGAATCAGACTGCTGTGGCTGTCAAGAGGAGTAAAAGTACCTTGTGTGAAGAGAGCCAGGGGGTCTGGCAGACGGCAGCCACGGCACCGAACAGGCACAAAACAGGTGCTGGCCTTGCCTCTCATGGGCCTTGGAATGAGGGGGCCGGCTTCGCCTGCCGGCGGCCAATGGGCCAAGAGGTAGGCCCGGCAGCCAATCAGCTGGCTGCTGGGGGCCTGGATCAGTCGGCTGTGGATGCTGCTTTCAGGGGGCGGCCATCTTGGAGTGGGGGAGAGCCTCGTGGGCTGCAATGGCGGCGAATGGCTTAGTTGTAGTCTTCAGGTGTGGGGCAGTGTGGGCAATGCCTCCACAATCGAAATAACATTAATAAGCTCCTAGGCAGCTGGAGCGCGGCCGAAATGCGCAATTTCGGGCGGATTTCGGCAGAAATCAAGCGCTTACCAAAAAAGCTACGCTTGGCCCTGGGGATAGCTGATGCCCTCGTTGGTCCTCTGCTCCTGCAGGGACATGGTCCGGAGCTCCTGCTCCTCGGGTGGGTGGTGGGAACTGCAATGCTGTACACCAGACAATGTGAAATGTACTGTGAGAATTGGGAAGAGGCAGAGTGAACTCTTAAGATTGGACATACTCCAGGGGAAGGGAGCCATACCCCTTGAGCAAGAAACTTAAATGAATTGGACAATCGCAGAGAGACAGAAAATCCCATGAGGTTGGGAAATCCAGGGGAAGGGAAAAATACACCTTTCCTAGAATCCTAAGGAAAGGAATTGTGTTTGTAAATTCTAAGCCCCAGGGCAAGGAAAGGATATCCCTGGATTGGAAAGTTGTGGACCTTCGAAAAAGAAACCAAGGGGAAGGGAAGCACCTACCTTGGACCGTATAACTTTTAAGGTGTAAAATGCAAAGCACCTCAGAAAAAAGGCAACACCCCCTGAGTATGCGTAGTAAATCATAATGAAAAACCTTAGGGGAAGGGAGCTGCCTCTTGAGGCTTGTCAATGTTTGATTATTTTGTTTCTTTTTGCACCCTGTTCGAACTTTACGTTGGAACTGTGGAAGGAACCAGTGGAGAGACTATACCCCTTTTTCACATTATCTTAGATTTAGAATGTAAGGGTCATGTTAGGATTTTGGACACAGGACGGAGAACTAATTTGCTTTTGGACATCGTGACATTGGCATCCTTTAGTTGCATTGAGGCAGGTAAACTCCTCATAAGGATAAGGTGAGATAGGTCTTTCTCCAACCCTCATTTCTGTTAATAAATGTTTATAGCAAACAACACAATGCCCTTGTGTCCGAGGTTTACTCCTGATTTCTTATATATGATCTCAGGAGTGGAATCCAGCTCAGATGACACAAACTGGAGGACCCCAAGAGGATGTAAACTAACTAAGGATAATCCCCATCCCATAACTTGCGTATTTAGGGAAAAGCCCACACAGGTCCTCTTCTCTACCAATCGGCAGGACCTTATAGAGAAAGTTCATGAGACCACTTATCCTTTGGTTCAATGAGTAGGAATCCAGTTTTCCCTCTTATCTTCCCAGGATGTTGTTCCCACTAGAGAAAAGGTGCTGGGGAATATTGAGAATCTGATCTTTCCCCACGAGTACTGAATCCTCTGTAGAGAAAAGCACATCATCTCCTTAGGTCTCGGAGTAAAAATGCACAGAAACTCAGTGATTTATCTTATGCCCTGTGACAAATCCGAAAGGATGTGCAGATTAACAGTATTGCCTCTCCTTGCTTGTGGAGATGAGATACAAATCACCCTCTTAAACGTATCATGGGGTTCAATGCAGGTTAACAGAGGCGAGTTGCTAGGACAAATAATTGTTGTGCGTGCAGCATGTCACCGTCGTGGCCCGCACTTACCTACCTGGTGGTCATATCTGCATTGGTATCTGCAGCAGGGGACGCCAAGAACATGAAGCTGCAATCCTGATGTGCACCGCAGGGACAGATTTAAGTCCACAGAGGTCTCTGACGGCTCCAAGATCGCCGCCATTACTGGTTTAGGAAGAATGCATGTAAGGCCAGTGTCTGCTCCATGTGCATGAGCAATTCCAGAAGAGTCACTGGTTACCATGGCGACAACATCGGATCCCGTTGTCACGACTCACATACCTCCAGTCTATAAAAACACACTGTTGACACAGATGGTCGTGTCTTAAATGCACTCTGTAGCTTACCAGCTCTCTGCTGTTTTGCAACCCTGTTTTTTCCTGCATCCTGACCTTGTTCATCATCTCTTTCATACCCCTTTTTGCCTGTTTCCCCTCTTATACTCTGCTCTGTGGTATTCTTCTTGTTCTTGCTTCTAACTTACCGTCTCTTGTCAATTTTCTGGTTGAATACCTTGGCCTCCTCCTTGTCCACTGAATATTGGGACTCACCTTTTGGCCGTATCCGGCATTTGGCAACCTGCTCACAGCTTTTACATCTACTTTGCTGTGGTTAATTCCAACGGGCTCCCCCGGCCAGTGCTTGCACTGTCCTTATGCCACGTAAAACCAAGGGCAGCTGTCCGTGGTGTAGGGAGACAAATCCAGGGTCCTTTTCCTGTTTTAATCTCAGGAAGAGGGGCTTGGAGCTGATCCCTGCGTTGCACCATCTTCTGATAGGCCTTCCTCATCTTCGAACTCAACAACGAAGAGACCAGGTATTTAACACTAAAGTAGGAAACCCTATGTAAACCTCCCATCCAGCAAAACTCTAAAAAGGGAGATGGTGAAAACTCAGAGAGACAACCCAGTGGGGAATGGGACCAAGAAAATGTTTTGTATGACTCAAGGTTGGAGACAGAGCTAAACTCTGACACTAATCACGATCAATCTGAGTCCAGATTTTCCCTGGAAGGGATGACATCTCCAAATACCTCAATATCACGTGTTTTCCTCTGGAGAATGGAAAATTGTAACACTCCAAAAACTGAAGCCTTAAAAAAACTGGTTAGTTCCTACGTTCAGGAGACATACATTCTGGAGCCTCACTATCCTCTAAACACAGGGGTGAAAACATTATGAGACTGGGAGGAGATGAAAATGCCCATCTACACCCTAAGAAGGTTAAAAACACCTGAACAACTGAGGGAGGATTCCCCGCCAAATCTAACAAATCTATGAAACCCTAGTTAGGACACCGGCCCAAGAAGGTATCAACCTTCCCGGATTTCCGACCTTTTTTTAAAGTCTCAGAAGATCCCAGTCCTACATCTACCCCCTTGATAAAGAAGAGATTTACGAGAACCCTCATTCAGAAATCTCAAACCAAGAATGCCTTAGGGAACAACTAGAAAAGGGGGAACCATCGACTTCAGAGGTAACACTCTGTTGGTTTCTGGACTCAGAAAACCAGAAAAATCAGAGCTCTGTTTGGCTAATGGATTTACCCAGAGACCATTTTCCATGTTACAGGAAAATATTTCTGATCTGTCTTTGGCAGATGACAGACAGGAAACCATCCCATCTGCCACAAAAGACGAATTACATCCCTCATGGGAAGAATTTGGATTCCCTCCAAGGTACTGCCCCATTAGAACAGGAGGAGCGAGCAATGTATAACCCAGGAACTCTCTTTGTGATTTACTAAGATTGGCGACACATGATACACCTAAAGATAGTGGGTCTGGTTCAGATGTTATGAAAGGGTGTGAAAAGGAAGTTGTGCCATACCTTTTAACGCAATCCCAGCAGTGTTATTCCTGTGATGAATCTGGACATCTAGAGAAGTACTGCCCATCAAACAGGATAGATTCCCCAACTATACTTGGTAACTATACCATCCTTAAAAGAACACCACCAAGAGCAGGAAATTAAGAAATCCATCACTGAACCCTCTTGTGTTAGTATCCTCTATGGTCAGCCCAGTGAGATAATAACCAGCTAGGAAGAGAAACTGAGGAAATCCTGACTTAAGGGGAAGATAAATAAAAGTGGGAAGAATAAGGACAGATTTCTCTATGTGAAAGGTAACACTTTATTTATTTATTTATTTATTTATTTATTTATTTATTTATTTATTTATTTATGTATTAGGTTTACAATTGAATTTAGAACTTTTACCCAAAGAAATACATCACAACATCAAAAAGTTAATCTTTTAAAAAGGGAAATAAAAACACATCAAACATTACAAGTGTGGCGGTCAGGAAACCGTTGTTTCCGGACTGCCACACTGTTAGTCTGCCTGTCGGGCACAGTGGCCCTGGCAGGCAGAGTTGCCATGGAAGCACCAGCACCGTCAGCGAACCTTGAAAGCACCACAATAGAATAGTACTGTGATTATTAGCTTCTGCCTTCTAGGATAGTACTGTGATTATTAGCTTGTGCCCTCTAGGATAGTACTGTGATTATTAGCGTGCGCCCACTAGGATACTACAGTGATTATTAGCTTGCGCCTTCTAGGATAGTACTGTGATTATTAGCTTGCGCCTTCTAGGATAGTACTGTGATTATTAGCTTTCGCCCTCTAGGATAGTACTGTGATTATTAGCATCTGCTTTCTAGGATAGTGCTGTGATTATTAGCTTGCGCCGTCTAGGATAGTACAGTTATTATTAGCTTGTGCCTTCTAGGATAGTACTGTGGTTATTAGCTTGCGCCGTCTAGGGTAGTATTGTGATTATTAGCTTCTGCCTTCTAAGATAGTACTGAGATTATTAGACTGCATCACACCCTTAGAGTTCACCACTTACTGACTTGAACCACATCTAGAAAGCACCACAATAGAATAGTGTTGTGATTATTAGCCTCTGCCTTCTAGCATAGTACTCTGATTATTAGACTGCACCGCACCCTTAGAGTTTACCACTTACTCACTTGAATGACATCTATAAAGCAATGCAATAGAATAGTACTACAATTATTGACTTGTGCCTTTCTATGACAATACTGTGATTATTAGCTTGTTCCTTTAGGATAATACTGTGATTATTACCTTGTGCCTTTTAGGACAATACTGTGATTGTCAGAATGCACCCCACGCTTAGAGGTTAGCACTTATTGACCTGAACCACATCTAGAAAGCACCACAATAGAATAGTGCTGTGATTATTGGCTTGCCTTATGGGATAGTACTGTGGCTATTAGCTTGTGCCTTCTGGGATAGTACTTTGACTAATAGACTGTGCCACACCCTTAGATCACACCTAGAAAGCACTGCAACAGAATAGTAATGTGATTATTGACTTATGCCTTCCTAAGAAAATATTGTGATTATTAGCTTTGCCTCTAGAATAGTACTGTGCTTATCGGCTTCTGCCTTTCTAGCATTGTACCGTGATTATTAGACTACGCCGTGCCCTTAGAGACTACCATACTCTGACTAGAATCACATCTAGAAAGCACCACAATAGAACGGTATGGTGATTATTGACCTGCGTCTTTCTAAAACAGTACTGTGATTAACGGCTTACCTTCTAGGATAGTACTGTGATTATTTGCTTGTGCCCCTTCTGGGATGGTGCTGTGAGTCTTAGCCTGTGTCCCTTTAGGACAACACCGTGATTAATAGCTTGTACTTCTCTAGGTTAGTACTGTGTTTATTAGACCATGATGCACCCCTAGAGATTAGCACATATTGACTTAAAACACATCTAGAAAGCACCACAATAGAACAGTATTGTGATTACAAACTTGTGACTTTCTAGAATAGTACCAGGATTATTAGCTGGTGCCTCTCTGGGATAGTACTGTAATTAACAGGCCCTGCAGTACCCGTACAGATATGTGGATATTAGTTTAAATCCCATCTAGGAAACACCACAATAAGAACAGTACTGAGATTACTAACCTGCGCCTCTCGAGGATAACACAATGTTACACCATGAAAGAATTGGCACGAAGGCCTTTAAACCACTTCTACAGGGTGCCACATTGGGACAGTGCTGTAAGTATAAGCCCTACCGCGGAGAGATGGTACTGTGATCATTGGCCCTGACATTCTGAGATGGTGCTGTGAACAGTACCCTGCTTCACACCAAAGAGATTGTTTGTTGCTGTAAGTCTCTTCCAAGGAGAGCCACATTAGGGACAGCCACTGAAATATCCTAGCGATATAACCCTAGTAGACCTCCCCAACTGGACAGTCCAAACTCCAGACGGCAACTAAACTACACTAGCGATATCACCTGAATGGACCACCCCAACAGACAGAGCCCAAGCTTCTATCGGACAATTCCCCACACCCAGTCCAACACCACAAGACAGCCGGACGAAAAGCACAAAGACCAACTCTTCAACAACGAACCAAACAAAAACCAACCAAAAAAAATGCCAAAACTCAAAATTCTGTGAAAACTAATTGGACCAAAGGAAAGACAAAGAGCAGAAAGACCAAACCCAACTGAACACCACCGAAGACTCACAACTGCAGAAAACACTCCTACAGACAAGAACGATAACAGAACCAGCGCAGAGAGAATAGAGAAATCCCTATACCTAACTCCATACCTCGCAAATAACCACTCACCGGAACAAACCGACCCAACGTACAAATCAAGGATGACCAACAAACACGCAGAAGAAGAACAGACAAAGCTAGAGATAACAAGAACATAATGGATGCCATAATCCCTTACATCACCAAAAGAAGAGGACCCTCCGCTCGACAGCCACAAAATTTAGAAGAGGAGCCTGATGAAAACAAAAACCCAAGACTGAACCTAGAAGAGCTTTTCGACGACACAGACACAACTGTACCAACACCTCAACTAGAGATGGACTTGGAAGGAAACCTTAACACCAGACAGAAGACAACGCCGACAATAAAGCACACATCAAACTATACCTTTAAAATCCACTGCAACCTAATAAACGCAAAATCCATGTCCCAACACTGAACAGAGATCTTCGACCTTCTCTGCGACAACAGCATCGACATCCTATTCATCACAGAAACATGGCTGGATGACAACTACAAAATCACACTCCAAAGCTGCCTCCTCACCAACTTCAAATGCCTTCAGTTAATCAGGAAAAATAGAAAAGGAGAAGGCCTCGCAATAGCATTCAAAGAACACCTAAAACTAAAAACAGACAAACCTCTTAACATCAAGAACTGCAAATCCATGGTCATACACCTATCGACAAATCCAAAAACAAACATTAAATTCATGCTGGTTTACAGACCACCGACATACGATGCAACCTTCGTCGACAACTTCATAGAAGCCATCACCAACACAGTCTTCAAACACGAACATCTAATAATCCTGGGGGACTTCAACATTTAGTTTGAAGAAAAACACAGCAACTCTCAAAGTGCACTAATACACAGCTAACAACCATTAAACTACAACAGTTGATCAAAGGGGCAACACACTTGGCAGGACACACCCTTGATGCAATCTTCATCAAGAAAATACTTATCACCACAGCACCACCGATACAAATACTTTGGAGCAACCACCTCATCATTCCATTTGTGATCACACTACCAACTTAAGTCAGCATCTAGCCCCTCAAGATCTCAAACACCACAAAAAGAAACTGGAAAACTGGCAAAGCAAGCAACCTAATAGAACAACTGGAGATGACCAAACCTTCAACAGCAGAATTGGAAAAGGCAGACCTAGACGGGAAAGTGGAGCTACTCCACAAATGGATTGCCGATACAATCGAAAACATCTCCCTGGAAAAACCATTTACCCCCTCAAGAAAAAGAGCAATGACAAAATGGATCGCACTACTACTAAGCACCATGAAAAAGAACAAGAAGAAGCTGGAATTGGAATGAGGAAAGAATACGACCATGATAAGAAAACTCAGTTCCAGAAACAAATCTGATCATATGAGAAGAAATTTCAAAAGGCAAAGAGAAGGCATTATGATGACAGAATGACCAATGCCACCAACCCACAAAAACATTTTTTCACTATCATAAACAAAATAAGAAACCCACCAGGTTGCAACAACACTCCAATACCTTCACAGAAATTATGCAACAACTTAACAGACCATTTCAAAAACAAAATCCGATAAATCATACAAAACAGACCATCCAACCCTAACACTCAACCGACCGGACCTGACAAGGAGCTGCAGCGCAAACTCTAAAACTTCCCGGAAATATCAGTAGAGACATTTGTCAAGCTGGTAAAACACAGCAAAAAGGCAGGATCACCCATGGATCCCTGCCCCCCTGACATCTACAAATCAATCCTTGCACAAGGAACGCCATCAGTATATTACAGAAACCTCTTAAATCTGTCGCTCACAACAGGGACTGTACCACGATCCTTGAAATCAGCATATATTAAGCCACTTTTAAAAAAACACAAGTTGCGACGTGGAATACCTCGCCAACTACAGACCGATTTCAAACATTCCCTATCTGGCAAAACTCCTAGAAACATATGTATACAAATTAACGCAAGAACATGTGGAAAAACACCACTTGCTAGACCAAGCACAAGTCGGCTTCAGACCAGCAAGAGCAACAGAATCAACACTACTATCCATCTGGGATGACCTAAAAACAAACTCCAACACAACCTCGGCTCTGATTCTTATCAACCTCTCCTCTGCCTTCGACACAGTTAGCCATGACACCCTAATCAAAAGATTGGAAGATATAGGTATAACGGACATTGCACTACTCTGAATGAAATAATTTCTAGCAGACAGAACAGAAACTGTATGGATAAAACCCTTCAAATCTACTCCACAAGTTTACGACTGTGGAATACCACAAGGATCCTCACTATAACCACCATACTTCAACATCTACCAGACTCCATTAATCAGGATCTTCAAAAAATACAACATTACATGCTATAACTACGCAGACGACACTCAAATCATCTACAAAATCGAAGCTACTCAAGCCGATCACTTAACCCTAGTAGAATGTCTAAAAGAAATCTTTGACTGGATGAACGCCAACAACTTGAAAATCAACCCAGGAAAGACAGAAATCATGATTATATCCAAAAACCAAGAGAACACCTTCATTCCCTGGCCGACAGAAATGAGAACCCTTCCCACAGCACCTAAGGTAGTAAAAAACCTGGGATTCCTAATGGACAACGCCCTAACCTTAGAACCACAAGTAAAGGCAATAATTAAGAAATGTTTCTTCCTCCTTAACACAACAAGAATAATCCTACATTTCCTCTCCTTCACTCACAAAATACTGACAATCGTCGCCCTCATCATGTCAAGAATCGACAGCCTCTACCTCGGGATGCCGAATACCTCCTGAAGAAATTACAACGCATCCAAAATGCAGCAGCCAGGCTCCTCCTCAAACTATCCAGAAGAGACCACATCACTCCAGCACTAAAACCTGGAACAACCTCCCGAAAGAAATAAGAAACACCAAAGACCACCTAAAATTTTGAAAACTTCTAAAAACCTGGCTCTTCAACACCTCAGAACCAAATTGAAACAACTAAAACAATGAAACAGAAACGCAAAGAACAGATTGACAGAATATATGATGGCAAAGACAACACCCAGGACCGACTAAGGGAAACTCCCTCAAGAACAAGAGTGACAACGCTAGGTGGAATAGAACACAAGCGACAACCGCATGAGGACAGAAATTAGCATACATTCCCAATATTAACAATAACCTTACCCACTCAGAAAGGATGTAGGGTACGGGCGTGGCTCACAAGTAAATCAATCGAAAAAACCAGGTTACAGCAAAGACAAACTGGGATGAAAGGGCTGGTGGAATACAAAGATAAAAAAACAAAAGTAGCTAACTTAGCATAATGACAAAGAGATGAGACAGCCTTGTCACGCTGAAGCTTAATCACCGAAAGGAAATAACCTTCTCTAAATAAGAAAGGAGACGCAATAGGAATATGCATCTCTCCAAACAACAAGGATACTAACCAACCCCAAAAAAACAACTAAAAACCTCACCTTTCCTCACACACCGCTCACACTCTAACCAAACACAACCACGCCTCTTGAAACCACAGCAACCCGCATGCACTTCACCACACCGCAACAACCACACCACACAGACCCACAAACAACAGCACACGACTGACCGAATAACACACCAATATGCCATGCGAACGGTGTTAACCGGACTGAAGCTACCAACAGTACTTCACAGCTCCCTTGCTCTTCTCCAAACTTAGTCCAACAAACACACCTAACCCACTCCCGCTTTGTTTCAGATCTGCCACAGCGCCAGGGGACCACTGCAGTGGTGATAGTGCGCAGTACAAATATCTTTTGACATTAACATTAACTAGAGGTGGGCATGAGTTGTCAGTTGCTGACAGTAGACAGTAGATATCCAATCACAACCCAACCCTCATAGTAAGCATACTTAGGTGTTCCAGTTGAGCTCATCAGAATCACTCTTAGGTTTTTCTTAGTTTGCCACGTAGTATGACATCACGTATGATGAATTTTTGATTCAAGAGAGCGTGTGCGACATCCGTTGATGTCCGTTGTAACTCCCTGCTTTAGACAATTGATATTAAAACAGAAATCCTTTTGCCATCTTCCGAGTTGGTTTTGTTATTTGGTGTAAGAGTTATTCTGTAACCTATCCATTGTATGTGTGCTATCCAAAGGGCTCTAACGCTCAATTTCTTCGGTTGCCTTCAACAACATGATCGGCTCTTCAACCCTTAGAGCATTAATCATGTTTTTTACCAGACAGCTAAAAACACTGTCCGATTAGTAAATATAAATAGTACTTTCCCAAAAGATTATCAAGAATGAACAGCATCCCATGAATTATAGAAGCGCCTAATGACCCAATAGAATTGGTTAACCTGGACCAAAGGGATTATCCGGCCTAGATATTCTCTCTACGTAATATATCCACATATTTTCTAAAATGGATAATAATGCAGTAAAGTTGCCTTCATAGTTTGGGACAAACGTACATCATTCACACCCAATTATGGTGTTGATGCCTCCTTTCAAGTCCTGAATAGTATCTAAGGCCATTTGATTTTTCAGTGCCGGAGTATGCAGAGCCATTTGCTCATAAAGTATCAATTACCACTTTCTCTAACAGCAGTGATAATTTAACAATCTTGTCTTGAGTGAGTTGAATACTCACTCCTGGGGTTATATTAGCGCATACCCTCAGCAAAGTTCTGAAAGCCAGACACTGACATCTCCAGGAATCATTGGTAGGGGGAACACAGGGTCCATAGGAAAAAGTAAGGGGGCCACCTACAGCAGGCAATTGCAATGACACACCTGTGTTTGTGAGCATACACATTATATATGCATAGAGCATGTATTGTTATGAACATGAGATGTGTACATATCTCATGGAAGAAAATAAATTCATTGAAATATGATTGCTATTTCCAATGATTGGGTTTGCTGAGGCCTCAGTCTGGGGACCAGACCGAAGCACACCTGTACTCACTTCCACGCAAGGACCAAGATGGACACTGAAGTCAGGATTTAATCAGATCTCTGTCTAGCATCATGGGCAGGCAGGAACTCTGTCCTTGTCATGTATGGCCCTATTATACAACATGGTTTATAGTGACGAATGTCACTTTTTTTCGAATGTCATTCGAAAAATGCTGGGGGAAAAAATGTCGAATGTTTTTTGTTTTTTTCAGTGGGCTGGCCCCAGCCTAAGGCTTACATTTCCAGTGTGCTTCTGATTAACAAAGGCTTTCTTAGCACATGACCCAGGAGGCTTGTGTAACAGGTTCTTCCTATGCTGGTATGTAACTGGACAGGGTTTAGCCATTAACCATGGAATGCAGCATACTTCTCAAGGGCACCTAGTAGGGCACCAGTCACCCAGAGGTATCACGCAAACACATTCCACTGTCCTTGTAGTCGGACAGCATCTTGTGCCACCTGAACAGATAGAAAGACAGCAGTATAAGAACAGAGTTATGATATACTCATTTCAGTTAACAGCTATACTGCCATGTCTGAAATTGAAAATGTTTAAAAAGCATGTTACCGTCATGAATGTACCAGCATTGAGATGATAGAGCCATAATGCCATATGCAGTAACAGAGGGCCTCATTATGAGGTTGGCGGTAACACACCGCTGCCACTGGTGAGTTGCCGCCAACCCCGTAACCATGTTTCTGGCGCCTGACTTCCCAGTGCCACGGGACATTACAAGTCCTGGCGGATCGGGAAGTCAGGCGTCAGAAAATATAAGTCCCAATAGGGCACAAGCCATATGTATTTAAGCATCCGTGAAATGGATTAAGTGTCATGAAAAGGAGGGTGGGGTTAAAGCATGATGTAAATCAATGATGTAAATCAATAGACTTCCACTTAGCTGAATCATGCAAAATTCTAGGGGATCATCTCAATTGTATCACCTAGCAGAAATAAGGAACAGAAAGCAAGTGTAACTCCCATGATCACATACTTGGGACAAATGGGTCAAATGGGAGAATTGAGATTTGACGCGAGGTTTCTTTTATCATTAGTTTGCAACTTTAAAGCAAACACCAATGTTAAGTGTCTGATCAGTACTTAAAGTGGGATGAAAGAGGTGTGTGCTTCTGTGTGTGTCACAGGGCAGGTAGCGGGGAGGAGTGCACTTCCAAAAGTATGTTTTTGAGACTTTGAAACTACATCACAATGAGTGATTTGCTGGGGATCAGAACTATGCCAAGCGTGGAAATGGATATTTAAGTCACTATTTCCTCAGTTAGCTGTTCAGCAATACATTGGACATTACACACTGGATCACAGGAACTTAGTGATATGGAATCAGGGATTGGAACTCATGTCTACTCCTGCTTCAAAATTGTACATCTCTCCCTACATCAATTTCACACAAAAATATATTTCTACAGCCCAGAGTGAGTAAACACAATACCAGGTCTCCTATCCATATATATTTGTTGTGCACTGGTTAACAATGGACTTACTTTCCTTGTTTAACCCGAGTACGGACGCACGCACATGCCATATCTTTCATTGTTCTCTTGTTTAACTACTGGATTCTTTTTTCAAATAGGATCTTGTCAAGGTAGTGTTAGGCAGGCTACAGCTGTACCTTATTGTTGACGTTCAGTGCACATTCGCTTGTGCAAGACACTGGCCTTTGTTCAGAATTAGGGGAAAGTGAATGTCCCTTTTAAACAAACCACAAACATCAAGAACTATTGCCCTATACAGTACTTCATCAGTCACATCATTCATTGGTCATTCAAGATCATAGTGCCAAAATCTTTCTGGAAGCCTGCATTCCATACGCTGCAGGTACCTCCTGAGAGAAAAATCTGTCACCAAACCAGGACACACCAACCAATAGAAACCATCCTGGCATACATCCTCCCCACCGGGCGGTGGAACTCCCTGATCACCCTGATCATCTGGCATAATCGGATCGCCATCATCCAGGGAACCAAATTCATCCATATGGGTCCCATCTACCAGAGGCGAGGCCACCTGCCTAAACCAACTAGAGTTTTGAGTCATTGATTCCCGTCCTCACTGCACACAGTGAGCCCACAACTGTCCATGGCTCAACTTTATGTGGGAGACAAAGTTTATGAGTCACATTTTTGGATCTCTCCAACACCAAGTCCCCAACCACCACTGCACCCTCAACACCAAGGCCCCTCCTCACAGAATCCTGACTGTTGACCTGCACTTGCCGCTGCCTCCACCCCTTCGGGTCAGGAACAGCACACCTTCAGGAAGGATGTTCAGGAATGAGTGACACCACTTTTCTCCCTAAAAAGATCTCCGCCAGCGCCATCCCAGTGGACGCATGTGGCTTGGTCCTATACACCATCAAAAGTGACATCAGGGCCAAATACAGGGACTGCTCTTTCGGCCAAAGCAATCTGAAATGCCTTATTTAGAGCCTCATGAATCTCTCTATAGCTCTGGGCCAGCAAGGAGTAATACACTGATGCGTAATGCCATAAAACTGCAAAAAGCGTTCAAACTTAACTCCTTGAAAGGGAGGGCCATTATCAGATCTCAGAGATTCAGGGACCCCAGGGGCTGTAAAAGGCCCTCAAGCATCTGGAATACCTACTGCTGCAGCTGTGGATTCCACAAATTGAATGAATGGATACCTTGAGAACTCATCCAGCACAACCAAAAAGTGTTCAGACTGTAATATAGTCCCAAAGTCTACACTCAGCGCCACTTCTCACTCTGGTGTTTCATGGATGGCACTTCGGCCACAGGCCTTGAGACCTGGCACCGATTGCATCTTGCAAGGGCATCATCCAACTCCCGTTACAAATCAGGAAACCAAACTTTCTCTCCCCTTGATGACTAACATGTGTCAACATAAGAATCTTGTCCTCCAAGGCCAATGGAATCACCAACTGAGTTCCATGCAACAAGACACCCTCAGGCCCCATAGATAACTCAGGATGGACCCTCCACAGCCCCTGCACAAATGCCTGTGCCTCTGGAGTCCTATGCTGGGACACTGACAGAAAGGACTTCCAATGGCCATCCCGTATCTGGGCAACAAGGTCTCACGGACCCAAATCATTTTTAGTGGCCTCAGCGATCTCGTCAAGCGACATTGTGTTACGAACCGTTGCTATGGCAATCATAGAGAAAAACTCCTCGGTCTCAGCCCCCTCATCACCGCAAGCGCCCAAAAAACTGGATTGGCTGGATTATCTACTCCTGCCCTAAACTTTAACCTCACCCCATACTGCTTCAACTGCAGAAGCCAACGCTCCAACCGAATGGGCGGTCTCAGATCCAAACCCGACATAATAGGGACAAGGGGCTTGTGATCCGTATACACAGTAACCGGATGCCCAAAGATGTAAATATAACAATCTCAACAGCACCACATGTCCGCCAATACCTCTCTCTCAGTCTGAGAATATCAGCATTCAGTATCAGACAGGGCCTTACTAGCATACGCCACTGGCTTCTTCACACCCTGCCCATGGACCTGCAATAGCACTGCTCCAAGCCCAACGGGGCTAGCATGCACCACAATCTCCGTGGCACCAAACCAGGACACACCACCCCTGGGATCAAAGTAAGTCATGACAGTGTCTGCAACCAATGCCTCCTTCACCCTGCGAAAAGCATCCTCTTCCACCAGCCCCCACTGCCATTCCTTATCCCCTTTTGCAAGCAACCGCAGGGGTTCAGTGATAGTGGCCAGATTGGGGACAAACCATCCACAAAAGTTAACCGTCCCCAAAACACGTTGCACTGCAGTGGGTGATTCAGGGCGAGGTGTCATCTTTATGCCGTCCACTTTCTGGATCTGGGGACAACCCACCATCATGAAAAACAAATCCCAAAAAGTCCACCTTCAGCTACATGATCTTACATTTACGCCTATTAAGCGTAAACCTATGACAGTCCATGCATGTTCCTTGTAGGATCCAGAGAAAACAAGCACATCATCACTAACATTCAGGACACCAGGGAGCCCTGACAATACACCCCTGATCGTATTCTGAAAAACCTCAGCAGCAGATGAGACCCCAAAACTCAACCGTTTATATCAAAACAACCCAACACTGGAAGAAAAAGTCGTAATGGGTCTCTAATCCACATATAGAGGCACCTGATGATAACCCGTCCTCAGGTCAAGAGTAGAAAAGACAGGAGACACCTGAAGATCGGCAAGAATATCAGCAAGAGTTGGCGTGGCATGCCGTTCACGACCAATAGCCAGATTCGGTAGCTGCATATCAACACAAATCTGCATATCATTCAGGGCCTTAGGTTTGCCGCAACCACAATCAGGGACGCCCATGGTGTGGGACCATCCACTCGCTCAATAATGTCGGACATCTCCAGCTTCTCCAATTCCACTTTATGCTGCAAATGCAAACGAATGCGGGAATGTCGCAGACCAACTGGCTGCACAGAGGGATCAATATGAAGCTTCACTTTCTGGTCCTTCAAACACCCCACCCCGTCAAACAAATGGGCTTTTTTCTCCAAAAGGCCCTCATCATTGCCCACATACACCCTATAATGCAAAACAGACCAAGCCAAGACGCTCAGCCGTAGTACAACTCAACAAAGTATCCTTTGCAACAGGAGTGACATAAAATGTAGTGGCCCCCGAACCATTATCATGCGCCAGAGAGGCGCGAAAAAGCTCCATCCAAGGGCAAAGATGACACACCCCCATAGGTAAAAATCCAAATCCTGGGACAATGCAGAACAGGTCGAGGTAGTAGCATATCAGATTGTGTCATCTGCATCACATTCCCTGATGCCCCGGTGTCAATGATCACCAGCACTGCAACCCCCAACACTGACACCACACAACAAGGTTTACAGCCAGTACTCACGTCATCCCGGCGTATTGCAGACACAAAGAAAACATTTCCTTCATCCACCACACCCCTAAACCTTGAAAGTGGCAGTGCCTGGCCCTCCACCTCCGCAGCCATACCCTTCCGGCGCGGCTGGATGAAACAAACGGGGTAGTATCAACCAGCTGCTCCATCCACTGGGTTTGGCACATCCGTGCAAAGTGATTCAATTTCCCACACAGACTACAGCTCTGGCCAGTTGCCGGACACCCCCCCGATCATGAGGCAGTAAACCACCACAATTATCACAAACCTTCCTGTCATCTCTGTCAGCCGACCGCCATGACCCTCGCAATCCCGCGAAGGCCTGCCCGGCTCCCTGGGCAATCCTCTAGCTGACACAACATGCGCTGACTCAACCCACCCTGCTTTGTAGGTTTTATTCATCTGCAGCACAAGATGAGGACAACTCCTGCGCCCTCCCTAACTCCAGAATACGCTGCATTGATATGTCTGGTTCCCGCAGAATCTGCTTCCGTAATACAGATGATGCACAATGCTGGATAATATGGGCACGTATCTCCTCTGATTCATCGGCAAGATGACAAGACACTGCCAAACACTGCAACTGCGCATAATAGGCATCCAATGACTCCGCGTGATCCTGATGAGCCTGCTGAAAACGCTCATACTCTTTATGAACCATTGACCGAAAATACGCTTGAAGTGCCAATTTTGCCTCCGCACAGGACCCATCACCAGGCACCAGGGACTTAAAGCCTGATGAACATCACTGCCCACATAAAAGAGAAGCATCACCTTCATCTTCCTTCTGATCATCATCCTCACCAGACATTGCAAATAACATCTCAAGACACTCAACCCATAGGTCCCATCTCTGTCCCAGCGTCGCAGGCGAGCCTAGGATGTCGAATTCGGGAACCGGAGCACCCTTAACACTCCTGGGTAATCCTTGTACTCTTCCCGAACTCCTTGCCACCTCACGGCTCACCTGACAGGCGTGACAGCTGACGTTATAACAGCTAGCAGCTTTAATCTTGAAATGTTGCCCCTGGATAAAGTGTTTTGCAGAAGATAACATATTGGGGAACATTTTGTTAAAAATGGTAATTGCATACAGGGAACCACCAACTCTTTCATTACTCTCAAAGCGAGTGGAAAAGTAAAGCATAAAACGAGGCAAACAAGCCCTTAGTCTTCAGTTTTTCTCTCTGCTTTGAGAGATATAAAACACAGCCGCAAATACAGTTTGCAGGTGGCGTTTTTATAAAGGATTCCAGTGGTATCAGCCTGATCATTAGCAGGTGCCAATGTGAGGGGTATTCTATCGGACTCCATTTGTTTTACTTCTGCATGAAAATCTCATGAACGCGTAAAATGAAATGCTGTCCTGAGACGGAAGAGGAATGCAAAGCAGAGATTCTGTCTCCGCTTTGCTGCCCTCCGACGCCTCAGGATAGCTGCCAAATGATCTGCAGCAGAAAATGAAAGCGTGACAGCAATTTTACGCTTTCATTTTCTACACTGCTCGCTTTAAAATCAACCCCAATGTGAAAAGTGGGAAGCTGTGGTTTGAACTGGTTTCCTGCTTCCATAAAGTACAATTTAAACAGTGCAATAGACTGTTCCATCTTCAGTTATAAAACTGTCTTCGGGTTGATTCATTACCACCTCCTTGGTCTCCAACTCTGCATCAACCTTTAACCCTGCCTTGAGCTTCACCACCGGGTTGTTTCCTTCTTCTCAATGTTGCTACTTTCTTGGTCTTGGTCACCTCTTTGTTTTCCTCCTCCTTTTCCAAAGCACTCCTAACCTCCTCTCCTGCTTTCCGACCTACTCTCTCCAGCCTCATTCCTCCTATTTCAGAACATTCTCTTCCTACTGATTCTGCCTCCACAGTGCGCAAGCTAAATCCTTTTGCTGCCTCCAAACACCCTCAGCATAATGCAGAACCCTTTCACGAACGAATGTGGTTCTGCTCTCACAAGCTTCCTGCCTTCTGGATCCAGCCAGCATTGCTCAATCGTGGAGGCTATTGAAAACATTGTAATTTTCCTTGGGCAATGTTGGATGTAGCGTTTAGTGCTTTCCCTGTAGTGCTGGTATTGCTGAACTAGATGATATGACTGTCTTGCAAGCACCTCCCTTTGGGGCTACAGTGCCATAATTAGAAATATTTTTGGCATCATCGAACCAAAGGAATGCTGAGGGTTCATAGTGTCCATGCATACGAAGAGCTTCATTTAATGGACTCTGCTTGCACTTTGGCTGCCACAGACCTTCTCTGCTACGCAAACCTGATCACTTTATTTATGGGTATAAGCAAATGCAAATATCCACTATCCAACAAAAACAATTTTACTATAAATAATGTATCTTTTTCTTTTCATGAAGGAGTTTCTTTTGCTGAACATGGTCGTGCCACCTGCCATGGAAACTACTGTATATGTAGAGTCTCTGTCTATAGCTGGTTACCATTGGATTGGGGTGGAAGTTGTTACATGAGCTATGGGCTACCTTTAATGAGGCATTTTCCATCACCCCAAGCGATAGGAGCGTATCGGGCTAAAGTGGAGTCTCTAGTTGTGGACCACATAGTTCCCTGTTCATTTGCCAGCAGGCTTTTTGCAAAGTAATTTACGACGCTAAAATTACTTCGAAAAAACCCATCTAATTTATATTTATTTTCGGGGAGTCCACACGAATGTGCTCTTCCCTATTCCTAACCCCTACCCCAACACCCTCTCCACCCATTTAACCCCCGCAACCCCCCCCATATATTTCGATTTTTGGTTTTCGAAGAAATTTCAGCGTCGGAAATGATATCGAAATAAATGCCTGTCAGCAAATGAATGCAATGCCGGGCACCTGGCCACCTCGTCATAATGTCTGTCCCTCTCTTTGCTCCCAGTGAGCAGAGGGCCACAGTGCCTGGCCATCAAGAGCTTAGCTATGTAGAGGTCAACAGGGCAAGCCAAACCTAAAGCATCAAACAGATCCTTATGATAACTTGCTCGCTTGTTTATTCGAGCCAGAAGCTCGAGAACAATCGTTAGGCTTACATGTACAAGACCTTTTGAAGCAGTAGCAGCAAAGAAGGCTAAGGAGGCATGCACATTACAGAGGGCCTACCTCGCTCAAGCAGGACAGTAGCATCTCACATTGGACTTTTTTCTCTTAGACTACAAAAGGAGCGTGGTTGTAGTTTCCATAACAGTGGACTTCATTACGAGGTCAGCGATAACCCGCTGGTGCTACCTGTGGTTTGCTACTGACTTCGAAATACTGAATCCGCCATCTGACTTCCCAGTGCCACCGGTAAATTACAAGTCCCAGAGGAGCGGGTCGTCAGGCGGGGGATTCGGTAAGTACCCATTTCCATGGAGTCCCCTTTGACTCCACGGGAATGGGGACTCAGATGCACCAGCACCATTGCTAACGGTGCGTCCATAACAACTCTGCCTACCGGTGCTGTTGTGCTCAACAGGGTCAGACCTGCCAGGAACGGCAGGCAGACTTGTAGTGTGGCGGTCCGGAAATAACAAGGCCGGTAAGATTACCTGCCCCTTTGTTTCTGGACTGCCAAACTCGTAATGAGGCCCATTGTGTACCTCTCTCTGACTACAATTCCACTGAGATCCCAGAGAGAGCCCAGCTCTGCTACTTGCCTGGACACTGTGCTGCTCGGACACCACATGAAAACACACTGGATGACTAGTGCGGCTGCCCCATCCAGGATTTGACCTGAAAGCTACTAACATGAAAACATCTGCTCTTTTGTAGTGTGTTCACCTTGTGTTTGAATATTATGTAGCTCAACAAGTTGCTTGACTGTTGCTGAGATCTGTAGGTCTGGCGATGTTAATAGATGTATGCATGCATGTTCTGAGATGTGTTGTGTTAGTATTGAACTTGTGGCCCTTAGGAAGTCCAAATAACTGGACAAACTCAAGAAGATGGCAAGTACTGTTTTATTAACAATTATCTAAAACAGGGAGGTTACAACGAACGTCAATGGGCATATGCTCAGTCACTCAATGATCTCCACAAAAAATACAATTCTTATACTCAATTATGCGTCTAGGGAAACATCTAGATATACAATCGTATAGGAGCTACGTTTAGAATTGGCTGTCCTTTATCAGGTGGACAACTTATGCCTACCTCTCATAACATGTCATTTCAGAAACATTAGATACACAGTTCCTCATTGGTCCTACAAGGTATAAGCTCCTTCGTTATACAGACTTATACAATTGGTTGGCACGCTTGTGATATGTCTGGAACATTTGGTTCAGTTAGCAGCACGTAAGCCCAGACCCAGGTGTAGGGAGATAGGACATGAAGCTACCTCACCACCAAATTAGCCTAGCATCTCTCATCACCCATACCTTCTGCCATGAAATTGTCTTTGTACTTGACCTTGTAGAGTATTGTCGTCTTTGGGAATGTATGGAAACTTGCTAGTGTGTCTGGAACTCCAAGTTCAAGCTCTATTTCTATCCTAGGCTCATGTGACAGGAGACTACGATCTGGTCCATTTTGCAGTTTTTAAATGCTCTAAATTATTTAAAACTTGGCATCCTTTGTGTTCTTTCTTGCACCTTAACGTGAGAAGACTCATTCTCTGCACACGTGTTCTTCTTCAGTGTAGATAGCTGACCTTGATTTCTAAGATCTTGACTTCAGGCCAGGCAGCCTCGCTACGCAACTCCATGAGCCTGCTATTCTGCTGCGACACAGCTTTCCATTCTCCTTTCATGGTTTCTGGCTTATTTATTTCATGATACCAATGTCCAGTTTCTGTACAATGGCGGCTTCGCCTGCATTCTATTTACTACTCAATGCTAGCCTCTATGATGACTTTGTGCGTTTCAGCGTCTGTACATTTATCGAACTTCTGTTTTCTTCAGCACTTTCTTAACGTGTAATCTTCGTCACTTGTCCTCTAGGATGCATACATTGTCTTCATTCAGTAACGCGGGACGTTGTGCATGCGTTTTCGCTGCAGCGGGAGAGGCACATGTATTCTGGGGGTGCGCAGGACATTTTACACACGATAGGCCTTGGCTGAGTGGGGTACATGTATTCTGAGGGGTGCGCGGGGAGTTTTACATGCGATAGTCCTTGGCCGAGCGGGGTACGTGTATTCAGAGGGGTGCGCTGGGAGTTTTACACACGTTTTCGCTGCTGCGGGAGGGGTACATGTATACTGGGGGTGCGCGGGGAGTTTCACACGCAAATTGGCAGTGTGGGACCTCCCAGGTGTGCCCTCTCCACCCATCCACCTAGGCCATGCCCCGCAGGTAGCCCATCCACTCTGGTCATGCCTCCCAGCCAACCTACATGTCACCATGCACCAGTGAGCACCCACTCATGTCCCCCTGCACCCCCACCCACCCAGCAGCGACGGGCACCTGCCAGCAGGCCCCGACTCATGTCCCCCTGCACCCCCACCCACCCGGCAGAGACGGGCACCTGCCAGCAGGCCCTGACTCATGTCCCCCTGCACCCCCACCCACCCGGCAGTGAGGGCCACCTGCCAGCAGGCCCCAACTCATGTCCCCCTGCACCCCCACCCACCCAGCAGTGAGGGCCACCTGCCAGCAGGCCCCGACTCATGTCTCCCTGCACCCCCACCCACCCGGCAGTGAGGGCCACCTGCCAGCAGGCCCCGACTCATGTCCCCCTGCACCCCCACCCACCCAGCAGTGACGGGCACCTGCCAGCAGGCCCTGACTCATGCCCCCCTGCACCCCACCCACCCGGCAGTGACGGGCACATGCCAGCAGGCCCCGACTCATGTCCCCCTGCACCCCCACCCACCCGGCAATAACGGGCACCTGCCAGCAGGCCCCGACTCATGTCCCCCTGCACCCCCACCCACCCGGCAGTGAGGGCCACCTGCCAGCAGGCCCCGACTCATGTCCCCCTGCACCCTCACCCACCCAGCAGTGATGGGCACCTGCCAGCAGGCCCCGACTGATGTCCCCCTGCACCCCCACCCACCCAGCAGTGACGACAACTGCCAGCAGGCCCCGACTCATGTCCCCCTGCACCCCCACCCACCCGGCAGTGAGGGCCACCTGCCAGCAGGCCCCGACTCATGTCCCCCCCAACACGTCATCATGATCCACAATCATGGGCCTTATGGCCACACAAAGCCCACTGCACGCCACCCCTGTCCAAAGAGCCAACCAAGTATTTCATCCACCCCACATTGAAATGCCCATTACATGACACAACCCAAATGGCAAGTATGTACATCAACACGTCCCTCACACACACACACACAATGGGTGGCAGTGAATGTGAAAACCCATATTGTGACATGCATGAAACCAATGAGAGAATACCACAAATTGAAGTACGAAACAAAAATGTATTGAACACAAAATGAAGGGAATCAAATGAAAACACACAATAATGGAAATAAGAAATAAAATGCTGCATGTCCCGAAATAAAAAAAAAATATGAAATCAAAATCCAAATAAATTCAAATGAAGATGTGTCCAAAGTCTCCGTCCAACAAAGCAAATCCAAAGGGAAAGAAATAAGTAAAATCCATTGCTCCATGGTCAAATAAAAAAAGGAATGATGCAAAATCGACTGTTCAACTATATACAAATAACAAATCCAGGGTCCATGAGCCCAACTATTGAAATGAAACCTACAAAAAAGACTACCTAATAAAGAACTATCTACAAAAAGGTGGGGCATAGTCCAAGCGTCCCAAATTAAAGAAAAACATAAATGAAACCTAACACTAACTAACTATATACAATGGCGGCGGGCAAGTCCTACGGCTCATTTGTCGATTTCCCGGGCCAGGGTATCATCGAACTCCTGTTCTATGTCCTTTAGGCGGGCCTGTTTCATGGCCCTGAGGATTCGCAGGGATAACGCCATGTCCACCTCCAACTCCCTGCAAATTGCCTCGAGGCACTCGGCCTGCCTCAGCGCCCTGCGCATGGAGTTCTCCGCCCTGACCATAGTGAGCCGTGCCTCTTCCGCCTGCCGCCGCTCCGCATCTATGTGCTGGCCCAACCGCTGCCACACGGAAGACACTCCCAATCCAGGGTCCTCCTGCCCTCCCGCCGATGCCTGCCCCTCTGATGTTGATGGCCCGAGCCATCATCGCTCCCACCTTGAGCTTGCTGCTGCTGTGCCTGTGCCCTGGCTCTTGATGCCTGCATGTCCTCCTCCTGCTGGGGTGCAGTTGTTGGTGTAGCCACCCCTGCTGGACCTCTGACTCCCGACTGTGGCAGGGATGTATCCTCCACCAGCCTGGCCGCTGAGTAAGAGGCAGCTCTACAGGGTTCCCAGGTGATACATGGGTTTGGAAGATGGCACGGAGTACGACTGCTGCATAGGGGGTTCAGGTGAGGAGGGGGTCGGAAGAAGGTCCAGCAGACAGAGGAATCCTGTCCTGGTGACCCATCCCAGTAGGTCGACGCGGTCAAAGAGGCATCCGAGATGATGTGCAGTGTCTTCACGAAAACACTGCAGGTCATCTCACATGCCCCGTTGACGCAACGCCACCCCAGCCAGGACAGGCTCAACATGGTCCCGGATTGCCACATCCGCAGGAAGAGGAAGGCCAATTGTTGTGCGCTCATCCCCTCCCTGAGAACGGGTCTGGACGTAGGCATCCCTGCTGGTGCGGGATGATGCAGTCACAGGATCGGGGACAGGATTACACACAGGCACCTCCGCAGTAGCCTGAGCTGCCTCCTGTACCTGCCCCTGGACTGCACCATTAGCACCAGTGGAATCCCCCCCTCCAGACCCTGTGTGTGTCCCTTCCACGGCCTCCTCCTCAACCAAACCCCCCACCAACCTGGATGACTCCGTGCCATCTTCCTCCATCGGACCCTGTGGGGTCTCAGCTGCCCCTTCTGCTACTGAGGAGTCCACCTCCGACCTCTGCCTCTTGGACCTACCTTCGGC
Source organism: Ambystoma mexicanum (assembly GCF_040938575.1). Lineage (NCBI taxonomy): Eukaryota > Metazoa > Chordata > Amphibia > Caudata > Ambystomatidae > Ambystoma > Ambystoma mexicanum. The sequence goes on from NC_090922.1 coordinate 1,000,442,067, forward strand.
AGCTGCGGCCACGGACGCAGCACCAGACTCCTCACTCCCCGACGAGATGACAACCTGGGAGGGGAGCCGGGCCTTGCGTCTCGGGCTGGCGGCGGGATCCCTGCCGCTTTGCTCCACAGCACCGTCTCCGCCCTCTTCATAAGTTGATGCTGCAGACAGGGAGAGATAGAACACAGGCATCAGGGCACTGTACAATGGTCTGATAAACACATGACAGTTGTGCATGAGTGGCAGTGTCAAACTTCAGAAATGGCATCACACTCCCCAAAACACATGTCATTAGAACTCACACACATGAGCACATCAACAGGAATGTTGCATCAGGCAGCACCATCCATACACAAACAACAGCATGAGCAGCCGAAGGTGAGCCTCACCTCATATGCAACATGGGTAGTGCAGAACACATGCACACATGCCACCAGACATACATGCATCTGTACATCTCCACCACCTGTTGCAGTGATAAAATCGCCATCCATGTCACATCTGGCAATCAGCCTCCTACATGTTACTGTCACATGCATCCATGGTGTATCACAGTTGCACACTTGTCAAATAAACACACATGCACATGTACATAGTGCAGATACATGCAGGTGGAACCACCATCCATGTGTGCCACCACAACCATGCCACTGTACATACACAGAAATGTAAAAATGTGTGCACCCACACCAGCATTTGGCCAGCATGCTTACCAACACATACACCATCGATGTGTCTCACACATGAGAGGACTCACATGCAGCAGGCTCATTTCCATGTACATACACATGCATACATGGCCCTACACAGACATATGTACAACCTGCACACTCCTGCCACACCTCAACATGCACAGCGTCCAATCAGTACGCATGTACACTTACCGCTCGACTCCAGATGGGTCTGCTTCTCAAGGACCTGGAGGTGGAGCGCTGGGCGTATACATTCCAGGACCCTCATTTGGGTGTTGGTTAGGCGGACCCGGCACCCCTTGCCATCCACTGCCTTCAAGAGGCGCCGGGCCTTGTTGAGGGTCCTGGACCTGAAGTCCTCCCAGCGCTTCCGGACGTGTTGAATGTCGCGGACTGCCACCCTCTCCACGTGGATGGCTGTCACGATGTTATCCAGATCCTCTTCCATCCTTCATTGTCGCGCGTGAACTTCCAAAGAGGGCATCATACTGCCCCAGGACTTGCTCCACCAGGATAACAACTTCGCTGGCACTGAAGCTGGTAGCCCTCTGCCTCTCTGGCTGGGGGTTGCCAGTGGTGCCAGATGGTGTTGTGTCTGACATGGCAACCCCAGAGGCAGGTGTGGGTGGGCAACTGGGTCCTGGGGCTAGGCTGTGGAGCGATGGTATCCCAGTCGGGAGTCTTCTGTTCCAGCAGGGGTGGTCTCAGCAACTGCAACCCTGCAGATGGCTGACGTGCAGGCACCAAACAGCAGGACATATGGGCAGCAGGCAGGCAGGCTGCAGCACATGGCAGGTGGGAGCATGCTTGGGGCTCTGGGGGGCAGGAAAATGGCCTTCTGGGCAGGAGTGTGGTCTTCCATGTGTTGTTGCGTGGCCAGCTTGATACAGAGTGATTTGGCACATGAAAAAACTGCCCGTCTGCGTGTAATTCGAGGAAAGGCCCTTAGCGCGTAAGCGCGTCTGTGACGTGACGCACAAGGGCGTTTCCCTCAACATGGGTGCACTACTCCATCTGTGCCGGCACTACTCCATCTGTGCCATGGTTGGGAGGCCACGAAAGGTGAGGGCCACCTCAGCTGGGCATACTCCTCGTGGCGGGCATTGTCAGGGATGTGGGCGGGGTGACCAGGGAGTAGGGGGACTCCAGGTTGTCCAGGGTGGCTGCAAAGGGGGAAGAGGCAGGGGTGCGGCAGCTCGGACGGTGTTGTGCCACATGTTGGTGCAGTCATGCCACCACCCCCTGCGGCTCCGGGAGATGCAGTTAATGCATCTGGCACTGGCACCCATGTGACCCAGCAGTCCGTTTCATCGACTGCCACAGGCCCAAGGGTAGGGGTTGCTGCAGGTGCAGCTGTGGACACCACCACCCAGGCTCAGGGTCTGCCAGCGCAGTCTGCGTTGGCACTTGAAGAGTCCATGGAAGATTTCCAGCAGGTCAGGAGGAACACCGTAGATACACGCAGGGCTGCCCTGACCGAGGCAGGTGTCCCTGGGGCAGTAATGTCATCTTCTGCCCCGACCAGCCGGGTGTTGGCAAGTGCAGGGGCAGATGCAGCCAACAACACCCCGGTTGTGAGTCTACCAACCAGGACAGTCGCGGTCAATTACCCTGGCACAGCGGATGCTGCTGTGCAGGGTCCATTCCAGGGCACCCAGCAGCCACTGACGCAAGTCAGGCCTTCGGTCATCCTTCCGCCTGCCACTCCCTTGGTTCAATCGTCCGAAGCCACTGGCCATACTGATCAGGGCGGCATTCGCCAGCCAGGTTCCGCACCACCACCCAAGAGGAGGAAGGTTGCACCTGCAACACAGGCTGGGACCCCAGACACAGCCACAGCCTCCTGCACGTCAAGGAAGAAGCCTTTCTGTGTGCAGGAACTGGACTCCCTTGTGGACTACGTGCGGGAACACAGCCATGACATGCTAGTGGGTCGAACTGTCAAACTACCGCTGCCCATCGGAATACTCACTGGAAGCATGTTGCGGATAATGTGAGTGCATTCAGCCATGAGGTGCGCACAGCTGCCGAGTGCAAGAAGCGTTGGGATGACCTCAAATGCAGCGCTAAGGCCAAGCATGCCTCTAATTACAGCATGACTCTGGTGACTGGCAGTGGGCCACCACCTGAGGAGGATGACCTCACTCTGCACGAGTCACTTGTTGCGGAGTTCAAACCGGCAGAATCAGTCGAAGGAGTGGGAGAGATGCAGGACTTTGATGCCCTGTCCAGTGAGTGTTGTTCCGTGAATGTCCAGCCCATGTGTGGTTTGCCTGTGTGATGTGTTGTGCTTGACTGCCACTACATGCTATGTGTACATGGTTCTCATGTGCTAGTCATGCAATGCTTCACTGATGTGTGCATGCTGTGCAGGATGGTGGACATGCAGAGCAGACGGGGACTGTCCTCGTCACCACACTTGCACCCCACTCACATGCTAGTCACCCAGATGCCCCTCCGGTCCATGTTCCAGCTCACTGGCCCTTCTGCATGTAGCCAGGGGTGTCTTTCCTCTCCGCACTGGGACTATGTCATTGCATGACTGATGTGCATGTGTCCTCTGCCTGCATGCAGGTACTCCACGTAGGCATGCCCCCTTGCCCCTCCACCCCCCTGCACCCTAATTTTACCATTGCACTGGTGTACATCATTTTGGCATACTCCAATGGCCTGTTCAAGCCTCCTGTGTACATGTTAACTTCCACCAGGCAACCTGCCAGACATATGCAGTGGGGTACATCCTCTGCCCTTCATGCAGGGTGTCTCACTTGGACTGCGCAGATGGCAGATGCTCCGCAGGGACATGAGTGCCCATTCATGCTCCATGTGCATTCCATGCATCCCCCTATGTGTCCTTGACTGGATGATCATTGTAGTACCTGTCCAGGATGAGCTACATTTCATGGCATTTCTTCAGCCATCCCATGCCCACTCTGGCTCAGTCCTGCATCACACATATGTTTAGGGTGTCACAGTCTATGTGGGGCACAGTCCTCCCCCTGTTTCAGGCCAACTGACTCTGTCCAACTGGTGTAGTTGCTTCTGCACACATCAGTGTACTACTGAGGGTTCATCATGTGTCCTGCTTACTGTCCCATCATCATCTACTGTGTTGTCAGTTGACTCAGATGATGCAGTTGATGCTAGTCAACACTGTCTGCCAATACACAGGTCTCTGGTCACCCTTTTGCTACCATGCAAGGCATCCCTGCATTTTTACTAAGGGGGGGGAGGTTTGCGTGTAGCCATGCAACCCATTGCATGCACATTGCTCGTGATGCCTGAACTTGCCCTTGCACTGCCTTCACATTTTTTGATACACACCATGAAGTACTTGTACATGTAGATACAGAGTAACGTACACATGTTCTGCACTGCATCGACCTACTTCAGGGCTGTATAACACCCTTCTACATGCCTACTCACTGATGCAATGTCAAATTGACCTGGCATGCATGGCAGGTTCTCTTTTGTGTGTGACATGTCTGCTTCATGTGTTGGCTGTCTGTCTGATGTGTATGTGTGTGTCTGTTATGTGCTTCTGACATGTGTACTAATGTTTTTTTCTCTCCACTTTTCAGATGATGACGCAATGGAGCCAGAGGATGGTGTTGTCATGCCAGGCACAGGGTTGTTATCACAACAGCAACCCGGCACAAGTGGGGGTCGTGGGGTGGTAGACCTGAGAACCCACATGTGCTACGGACCATCTTGTCTTTGGCTGGCAATGAGTCCAGCTCAGATGACCACTCTGACGTACATGTCGATTTAGATGTGCATCAGGTCCATACGTCAGGGGTGAGTGATTCTGATGTGGACACTCCTCTGTCCACGACACCTGCACTGAGGGGCCAGAGAGTGGTGGGACCTCTGCCTGTGGTGGATCGGATGCAGGGTCACCCTCCACACCAGTCGCTGATAAGCCTGGGCCATCACGTCGACGGGGGCATGTAGTCGTGCAGCCGCGGGTGGTGCCAACCCAACGAGGACGGCCGGTCCTTGGGTCTTACAGGGCAATGCGGTGGCCGTGCGCCACTGAGGTATACTGAGTGGGAGCAAGACATGACTGCCAATTCAGAATGGCAGGGGGCAGCACTTGATAACATTGCTGTGAGCATGGAACGTGTGGCCCAATCCGTGCTCTCCCTGCTAGGCATGTGCTTCTCCAGCAGCAGGCGGCACGGCCCATGACCCACTCGCTCAGGCTGGGCATGGCGGCCTCTGACAGGGCACGCCAGGCTGAAATGTTGTCTTTGCATCAAGCAATTGCTGCTCATGCAGAGGCACATATGGAAGCCATGGAGGTTGAGTATGCTTCCCTCAGATCCACTTTGGGTGTGCTCATGATGACCCAGAAGGAGCGGGCAGAGGAGAGGTTTGCGCAGCTTGAGCGTACCATCTCGGCTGAGCTACGTGCTTGCCGGGAGATGCATCAGTTGTCCAGCCAGGCCTTGCAGGAAGAACTCTGAGTTACACGTGTTACCTTGCAAGAGGAAGCACGTGTATCACGGGAGGTTCTGCATGCAGACCTATGTGCCATCGCTGCACAGAACCAGGCTCACCCATCCGGCAGACTTGCTGCCGACGAGGGGCAAGCTCGAGGGGCTAGAGGGGCAAGCTGCTCCTGTGCCACGTCCTCCTTTTCAGGTTGAGCCAGACTCGGACAACGAGATATCTCCCACACAGGTCAGGCTGTGAAGGCGTTGAGCCCATGGAGGTTTTTTTTTGTCTCAACATCATCGCATGTGGGTGTTGAGGTGCACCCTGTACCTCCCCCTCCTAGGTACCCCCCCCCTGGGTCGTATGTGGCCATTTTAGATTTTTGATTTTAGTTTAGTTAGTTAATATTGACTATTTGATAGTTATTTTAATTAGGTTCTGTAGGTTGTTCATTGTTAGTTTAATTAGTTAATATAGTTTAACATTGTTTGTCTATTGTGCATTCATGTGACGGTGTGGTGCTTTGTGGCTTTTGAAAGCATCCACTGTCTGTTACAGCTGGGCCCTTCAAGCTTGTCTCGTGTATGTGTTTGCAGCTTGGGGTCCTGACTCACATAGGCCACTCCTGCTTCCCTTATCAATGGGCTTGCTAGGATGGTTCAGTGTGACAAACATTTACACAAGGGCTTTGGACTTTCATCATAACTGTGGCCTGTCTGCTGCTGTACTACTTGTGTTAACACCCCTAGTGGGGATTTGTGGCGTTTTATCCACCCCATGTCTGTAATCAATTTGGTTGAATACGTGATTGATGTCTCCATTAATTGGTGTGGATTTTGATGTATGTTATTTTATTGCCTGTATATGTGCTTGATGCCCTTCATGCTGTAGACAGTAGCCTGCACGTTTGGCCTGTCAAAGTCACACTGATGGTGGAAGGAGTTTGGATGTAGGTTTGTAACCGGGCCCAGTGACAACCAGCATGAAGACACACACACAGGGAACTTTCAAGCCTTATTTATATCTTTTATGCCCTTTCTGCAGGGAAATGAGCCTCCACACTACCTTTGCCAGCAGACACAGGGACCAGTAATCCTGATGACTGGCCACGTTCAGTGGTGCAGACGTGTGCATGTGTGCGCAAGCAGAAGCGCAGGGCTTCTGCTCAGATGTCTGACAGAAGCAGACGTGTTTCCAGGAGCTCCAGGCAAGGTGAGCAGCACAAGGGCCCACACCGCAGCCAACCTTCCATCAGGCCACTTGGGGAGCATTGCCAGCCATTGTTGGAGAAGTGCACAGTACAGCTGACATGCATTGAGGGTCAAATGCAAAGTGGCTTTACAAGTTATCAGGGGCACACGCAGGGGCCATCGAACATATCCTCGAGTACCCCCTGCTCCATTGAAGCAGAGTTATTAGGGCAGTAGCGTTCCTAGCCAGAAACTGATACAGCGCACAGGGACACCCTTACGAGGCACAGACTTGTGTGCAGTGCATATCATTTGCATGTGCAAATTGCCACCTGCACTACCTATTGAAATCTGCGGCAGCCAGAAAACAACTTGTACTGAAGTTGCACCTCGCTATACGCGTGTAGCAGCTCACCCAGGGACCATTGTATCATGTGTGATTTTTGACGCATTGGTCTTCCATTTCCCGCGCGCCCACATGCGCCTGCCTTACTGCATTGACAGTGTATGAACCATGAGGGGGCCAAGCTAATGTATAGGTACAAAGCAGCAGACAGGAGTGTTTGTTTGTGGAGGAGTCACTTACTTTGGGGCATGGATGGTGTTGTGTCTGTGTGTTGTTAACACACATTCAGATTAGTAACTCATGCTCTCTTTGCAGCATTGAACTGCTCCTGTTACCAGACCTGAGAGTGCGCAGGCAGGAGGCCAGCACTCACCCCAGAGATAGGTCTCTCCTTGGCTTGCATTTGACTCATTTGGTACAATGTGCATGGTCAACATGTTTTCTCAGATTGAGTATGTGCTATGGTGAATAGTAGTTTTTAGTATTTTGACTACTTCCCCTTGCCAATCCGACTCCCCTCTCCTGCCCCTTTTTCCAGTTATCCTGCATACCAATGCCTGTCCAAACAACATATCCCGGACCCTCCTTCCCCGCCTGGCTCTCAGAGGCCTCTGTAAGTTTGACCTTGCAGGCGCCCAGACCACGGAGGGGGTGATTGGTTCGTGGCACTCCTGCGCCTTGACACCGGAGCTGTGACACTACCCATCAGTTTTTGCATCCACATTGTGTGTTATGTACCGTAATTGGTACCATCCTGTAGGGCCATTGTTCAACTGTGCTACCTTGGTTGTTCTATCATTGTGCTTGTAGATGTGCTTTGACATTCCCTGCTACTTCAAGTCATCTACTGGAGACTCTTCCAGGGTTTTTTGGTGACTACAGGCCTTTTCCCTGGTTTGTGGGTTTGGCTCCTTGGAGTTCTTTGCGATTTGGTATTTTTACCAGTCAAGGTGGCCTCTGAGGGGGCTGGACCCTATTTACACACAAACTGGAACATGGAGACCAAGGGATAGGGTGATCCTGTAGCCAGGTAGACTTGAAGGAAGAAGGCTACATACCCCAGACACAGTTGTTCAGAAGGTCACAGTGATGTGTAAATGAGGGAGGGCATTTTGTTGTTGGACAGTTGGCTTGGGCTACAGTGTTTTGGGCACTCTGACATTGTAATTGTGGGGTACTATGTACATGATGTGTTGTGCTGGTCAATGCCTGTTCCTGTTGTCTTTACTTTTCAGGTGTCAGGGGATTGGTGTGGTTTGACATGCGGCAATGTTCACATGTGATGTGTACAGGACACTGAGGGTTACTTTATTTCACATGCATATATTGAGTGCATGTCCCTAATGACACACACAGTTGCACAATGATCCACCACACATACAACCCCCCTTCCATGGCCACAGGTGCACACAGATTGCACACAGATTGCATTCTCGGGCTCACTGTGTCCCTGCAATTACCGTTTGGGTATCCTGTACATGCGTCATTTGGTTATTGATTTGATTTGTCATTTTCATGTGATGCTCAAGGTGTATCTGCAACACAATGGCTGCTCAATGTACTGTGTGCTGAGCAGTGTGTTGCAGGAGACACACACAGCACACAGGTTTGGGAGTAGGGTTTTTGCATGCCCAATGTGCATGTGAACAGGCATTCAGTCTTGTATTCATGCTACGACTGGTGGAAAGCATTTGTGTCTGACTTTGTATATGTGGGAGGTTGTTGGTCAGTCATTTCATCTGATTCCATGTCAGGCATCATTGTCTCGTGCCAGTTTTCATTTATGACATGTCACTTCGTATCTTATTGGTCATGTGTTGGCCTTTTGCTATTGCATGCCATGTCATGTTGTGGCACCAAGGGTGATGTGGGTTGGGAGGGTTTGGGTGACATACCAGGGATTGTGATGGCCTGTTTTGCGGGGTGGGGGTGATACACACCTTGCATGTAGTTGGGGATGTGGGGGCTCCACCGGTACGTCCCACCGTGTTGCAACATTGTGCAGGACACATGCTGCCACAATGATCCTGCACACTACTCGTGGTGCATATAGTAGCTGGCCGCCAGAGCGGTCAAGGGAGCGGAAGCGTGACTTGAGCACTCCGAATGTGCGCTCCACTATGGCCCTGGTTGCAATATGGGTAGCGTTGTATCTTACCTGGGGTGGTGTGGTGGGGTTCCGGATTGGCCACATCATGTGCTTGCTCAGAGGGTAGGCACTGTCCCCTGGGGAGGTGATAATGGTTGTGATTATTGGGGTTTGTGTATTTGGCTCTGTGTGACATGCATGCATGTGCACAGGCATTTGTACTCACCTAGGAGCCATGTGTCCCCATGCTGCCCAGCTTCCAGGGTCCAGCTCAGGGCGGACATTCTGTATATGAAACTGTCATGGGTAGAGCCAGGGTAGTTTGCATAGACAGAGGTGATGAATCCCTTTGCATCACATACGACCTGCACGTTGATGGAATTCCAGTGCTTGCGGTTTCAATAGATGTGCTCAGTGGCACTAGGTGGACGTAGGGCCACATAGGTGCAATCTATGGCACCGAGCACTTTGGGAAAGTGTGCCACCCTGTAAAAGTCCTGGACCACGGCCTGCCTTTCTGCGGGTGTTCTGGGCATGTATATGTGCCTGCGGACTGAGGGACGTGCAGGAATGATTGCCATCACCTGGTGTAGGCAGTGTGACTGCATTGCCTGTGAGACCCCCCCCACTATGGCAGTTGTCCGCTGAAATGACCCAGTGGCCAAAAAATGCAGGGCATTGAGCACCTTCTCCAAGGGGCTCAATGCTTGGGAGCACAGGGTGGGTGATGTAAGGTCATCATCCCACTCCCTGACCTGGTCTAGGATGATACGGGGTGGAAAGCTATACCTGCCCTAGACCTGGTCGTCAGGCATCCCAAAAAGGCTAGTCCGGGGAAAGAAAATGCGGGCCCTGGCTATTCTCCTCCTCCTGCGGTTTCCCACGATCAGTGCTGCAACGAATGGGGCATTCATCGTAGCTGGATATACGTGTTTGTTGTTTGCGCGCACTTTTATACTGTGTGCGGGGACGCTCCCGCCTGCCTTCGTGTGGTGGACGTGTTGACGCCTATGCGCGTCTTTTGGCATGCGCGGGTTTCCCGTATTCGATCCCATGAATACGTGTTGTTTGCGTGCTTGTGGGCATTCCGTGTATTTCCCTGCAGTACTTCCTCAGTTACGCCTTCTTTGTTCCCCATTCCGCGTGTTAGGCCCCGTTGTCCTGCACCCTTTTTGGTGTATGCGCCGATGTTGTGCGCTTTCCCTGTGCGCGTCGGGCACGGCGTTCGGGATGTTGCAATGACGTGTGCGACATGCGCGGTTTTGGCGCACATCCTGGGGAAAACACGCGCAGGACCTTCCTTGCTTTTTTTTCACGCTTGCGCCAGCTTGCGCTGAGATTTTTGGCGCACATTTGTTCCATGAATCGGCCCCTTAATTTGTATACCAGAGGCTTATGGTTAGTTAGTCCGTAAATCAACATTTTTTGATTATTGGGCTATATTTGTTTTAAGAGAAAGCAAGGAGCCTTCTGGGAAGGGACTCCTAGAAAGAGATACAGGAAACACAGAGACTGGGTGATTGACTTTAGGAGATGGTATCCTGATTCAGGATTATAGAAGGTCTAGTGAGCCCCTCTCAGAGACTACCCGATTGAATATTCCTACTGGCTGCATAAGGACATATCTAGGAATTAGGAAATCGACTGTGGCACATTTTTCCATTACTATGTTTGAACCCCGCATTATAGTCACCCAGAAGCAATATTGAATTAATTACTTGTTTACTTGCCTATGTGAGGTTGATCCTGCTTGACTTTTTGACAGTTCAAAACGCAGACAGCATTTCATTTTAACTGATGATTCACATGGTGTCTCTCTTTGTGTCCAACTGTTTTGGACTCTTTATCAGGAGTAAATTATCAATTGTGTAAACAATAACCAGAAAATATAAATCAGCAGCCAATATAGCTAAGCAGCCAATGAAAGTTGTACAGAAACGAAATGCACTTACTTGCTCCACACTGTACATTTGAGCGGCAAGGGTGCCTCGTGGTTAATATTCCACCAAAACATCTTCTAGAACATTTTGCGAAAAGGGCAAGTATCCAAAAGGCAATGAATTAGCATCTGCTTGCCCAGCACAATGCCCCTCTAGCATTAGTTGAATCAATGTAATTCTAACTGGTCATTCAATTCTGTGGGATACACCGCTGGTGAAATGTCCATCCATAACATGTCCTGCTGTAATGAAAGTGTTTCTAAGTCTCTACCCCTCAGTGTTTTTTCACTACCTCCAACATCATTGTACATTTAAATTGTGAAATATTATGGCTATGCGCCAAATAATGATGAGTGACATATGATTTAAAAAATGGGGTACTTATATCAGATTTATATTACATTCCCCGCTGTTTCAACTTGCGGAGCATAATGAATTGAGAACATATTTTGCACCAGTTTGTGGATAGTGCATATCATTTCCATGAATAATATTGTACAATACAAATAGTTCCGATGGTACGACGTTCATTCATTGCCAGGTTTTTTTTTGCGTGTTTTTTTTATGGCGATTTTTTGCCTATGGAACACTTCAAAAATTGTAAAGTGATATAATGGGTAGGGGTGTGAGGAATAGGTATTAAATAACTGAGAAAAGAGGGATTTGGTGGAACTCCACTCATTAACAAAAAAGAAAAATCATTGAGTTTTTTCTATCAAAAATCGGTGTAAAAAAACTCCACAAAAAAATCTGGTGATGAAATGACATAGAACCATTCAGATCTATTCCGCTACTAGCATAGTTCTCTAAATATTTATCCATCTGTATGCCTGGATCAGCGGTTTTGGAAAAGGTCAGTATATCAAATGTCATGATTGAAGATTTGCCAAGGTTTCATTATTTTATTTTTTTATAGGATCTGAAAAAATTCTCTTCACAGTTAACAGTTGACTATACATGAACTCCCCTTCGAGTCTCAACTGAATGATAGCTCAAAGCTTAATTGATGTCCATGGGTTTGGAGTATAGGTGGTTACAAAATTAAAGTTTTCCAATTTCAAGTATGCATTGAAAAAGTGTGTTGTTGAGAGTGGATGAATGGCCTGGTAACAGGTGTGACTGTCTTCCAATGGATTATGTTTCTCTTGTTCGGGAAGTTAACCGTTATGCTGGGTTTTCAGGACAATGGCCTTCATGACGAATTTAGCAGCATTAGCAGTGCTTCAGATGGCCAGAATCCAGAATCCAACACAACAGGGATGGAACCATGAACTAGCCATACCCAAGAACCTGATGGCCCAAGTGACCTCTGCACTCGTGACCCCTGGGCTTTCTCCAACTGAACCAAGGCATGAAAACAGACGGCCCAGTGATGTTAGTAACTCTCGCGGTAGACCATGAGAAAATTGGAGTACAGGGGGTGAGTAAACATACCTGTTTTGGCTCCCCATTTACCACTGTTCTATGTACGTGAAGTCCTAGCCCTATCCCTCCTTTGCCTAGCCTTGAAAGGTGGTGTTCTAGCCTGGTCTCCACCCTGGGTCCCTCCTAAGGTAGTTGGATTGGGAAAGGGTATTTTAAAGATTTTTTTTTTTACTGAACTTTGCAAGACTTACAACTCAAACCAACACTTGGTCAATCTTCCTAAATAGTCTTCTAGCCTCCTGAAAAGGCTAGTATTGGGACCTGTGACTCTTTAGTTACTAGGCCATTCTTTTCCAACTAGGGAAGTACTGTTTAAGGTTAAAACTTTAATTCTAGGTTTTTTTTTTATGGTCTTTGCCAACTTATTTATTCTACACCTATTAGTTCTTAAGGAATTGATTACTTACTGTATATAGAACACTTTGGTACACTTACAGTATACTGAAACAGTAATTCTAGCTGTATTAAACAAGTGAAGTGTTACTGATCTTAGTAGTGTACACTAAGGTGAATGTGTATGCATTAGTAGTACATTCATTGCCAGCGGAGCGGAGATAGCAGCTGATCGTGTCCTGCCTGCCTTCCACATTGCTGCAGGAGGATTCGCCTGCCCCGGTGCCCCAAAGTAGGTGTTTGTGTTTTTTTCCCTTTCCTAGTTGTGTGCCTTCGCGCTCTGAGCGCGTTGTTCTCCCTCCCCCATCCCCTCAGCCACTTCCTTGTTCCCTCTCCCTCCCGCCTCCCAGCCAGCCCCTTCCCCATCCTGATTGGCTGCCTGGTGCTCTTTGCTGACCATCCTTGGTCAGCCCTCTGTCCGGCAGCCCCCTTTCAGCTAAGGGCCCCTAGGCAGGGCCGGTCTTACAACAGATTGCACCCCAGGCGGGAAGCATCGTTGGCGCCCCTCCATCCCCTGACCTGTGATCTCATGCATGTGTCATGGGCTGAGCAGCGGGAGTGGGGACTATGAGTTAACAAAATTGTCAATGCTGGCATCTGTTGAATTTCATGAACCTCAGAAAACAGCAATAAGAGGGTCAATCACGAACAGGCCTGGTTATGTTAATCTGCTTTTGCTCTTCATTTTTAGTAACAAAAACCAGTTTGCTGCTGTGACTCAGGTCAGAGAATTGACAATTTCAGATCTAGACTAATGTCATTCGTATGACCTCAAATATTTAGCCACTCTTAAAAGGTGACGAACTGGTCTTGAACAGTGTTACTCAAACCTCCAAGAACAAGCACCAGCAACATACCCACCGATAGCTGTACAAGCCCGTCTATCCCAGCATTAAAATACATGCATTTATGCAATATGTATTGCATCAAATATTTCACGGGAAGTTAAATATATTTAGGAGGGACACACGTAAACAATATCACTACTCGAAGTGAGTGGTAAAGTCTACTTTAAACATATGCAAAGAGTTAACATGCATGTACAATTCAACATAGCTCCCAATGTTAATGTTGGAGAGGTGGCGTTCTAAAATTATGACATTACAATGTGGACTTTACATTGAAACACACTGTAGTGCATTACCGCGGAAGAGAAATGGCAGTTCGAGTATTGGGGTTTGTTTTGCTCATGCTTGTGAACTCTCCAAATTCTTAAATGTTTCCTTCGTGATCACTCATTTTAGCTCCCGACAGCACCATGAAACTGTAAGATCGCAAAGAAAAATGATGTCTACCATCCCAACAAAAAAAGAAAAATAATCAAATTATTAAAGGGTGGAAGATGATCTTTTCTTGAGACTCGTTAAGTTTACTTTTTGCAAATTACTAGTGGCGTGCTGCTTGAATAACAGTGGCCCTTGCACATTGTGCAGTGTATAGACAAATTTAATTTCCAGGGACTTGGAGTACTGCGGGTATCAGGGGAAGCATCTCCAGTGTACCCCAAGCGTAGTGCACTTTGCCCTCTACCCTCACCCCCCAGCTTTGCAGACCTGCGCCTTTTCACATTCTCCATTATGGTAAAGAACATTGTCCCGAGCTTGGGAGAGAAATGGACTATGCAGAAGGAGCTGCCTCCCCAGGGTGTGTTTAGCTGCTGGTGTATCAAATGCAGAAATGGGTGGCATCAAGAGCCCCACGCTCTGAAACATCTTTTGCGCACTGGTTGGTCACACGACAGAAAGTGTGAGCAGGTGATTCCCCAACACTTGAACCATTCTTTAGAGACCTGGCTTTGATTAATGTGACGTTAGCTAGTCATGGCATATCCCAGCGTTTGTGTTAAAGGAGATTGGAAGCTGCACCGTGCAGGGTTTTTTAAAGGCCATGAATTGATGCTACAGCATGCCGCCACCAATGGAACAAAAAAGTGAAGCATGCATCCTACAGTCTGGGTATTTGCATTATACGGAAGACGGGCCAACCGTCCACGGAGACGGTTTCTACTGTAGTTAATGAGTCGCTTTCCCAAGCCAGCTGCTGTGCACACTTCGCTCAGCTTTTGGTCCAGCGCCTGCATCCATCCTTCACACCATCATTCACAAGGCGCGTTTGTGTAGGTGTTTGTTTATCTTGTTAGACTAGCGTGATTGCTATTTCAAACAAAAGAAGCACAACGACAAAGAAGAGTATAAGACAAGTCTGAGCGAACAGTGAAATGTATGAAACTCTTGCACTAAAATAAAGTCAGCACTGCATGCCCAGGAAAGAGGGAACGACGAACAACATGCTCGGGAGCGGGCACTAGGGGGGCATAGTAACCCCCAAACCGGCCCAAGCGTGGTACCGGCCCCCAGGGCCTCACCCTCGAAGTGATTTTGGCCCGGCCAATGGACTGACCAATCCAACCCTGCTGGAACGTGCAACTGTCTAAGATCTGCTGACGGTGACACTCTGCCCATTTCTTTCCCGAGGACCGGCCTTTTGATCTCCTGAGGAGAGTCCACCACCAGTGGTCGCTTCCTTTTTCATAACTACTTGGGCCTTGACAAAAGTGTCTAGCATTGTGGCCTCCATAGGCTGTTCTTGGATGGCCCAGTCAACTCCTCGATACCATTTTAAAATAAATAAAACGCCTGTTCAGCAATAGGCCTCACCTGCGAGGACGGGAGCAGGAGGAAAGAAGTGTGCTTGCCTCGGCAGGCCGTAGTTACTGCCGGGTTTCCTGACACAAGGCCAATCAGTGAGGGCAGGATGCA
Source organism: Ambystoma mexicanum (assembly GCF_040938575.1). Taxonomy (NCBI): domain Eukaryota; kingdom Metazoa; phylum Chordata; class Amphibia; order Caudata; family Ambystomatidae; genus Ambystoma; species Ambystoma mexicanum. The sequence goes on from NC_090922.1 coordinate 1,000,457,329, forward strand.
GAAACTGTTTGTATTTGCTGATTCTGCTGCTGCTTGGCAGTGTGTGCTTGTGATGGGAACAACTTCAGGATTTAGTGACCCACTCGCTCCTCTTTTCTGTAATGGCCGGGGCCGACAACACCAGCCAGCCCCAATCGATCCACACTTCAGTGTCAGTGCGCGCCCATAGCCTGGAGGAGGGCACACGGCACGTGCGCCCATGGGCCTGGCTGGCGCCAGCAGCGCCGGCGCCACCCGGGGCCAGGGGAAGGTAATAAAGCAACAAATGTTGCTAATTTATTTGCCAATCGCCCTGCCCTGCCTGAGGGCTGAGGCCAGGCCTGTTTCTTGGCCCGGACGAGGCGGGTAACTGCCCGGGGCGCAATAGTCCCGGGGGACGCAATTGCCCCGGTCCCTGGAGCCTCTTGAGGGGATGGAATTCCCCAGTTTGTGGGGCGGCGCATTGACGTGGGGAAAGTTCTGCAGGTCAGGTGCTGGCGCTGCCCTTTCCGACTGTAATGTCACGTAGTACAAAAGTACTACGTGACATTACAGAAGTCAAAGGCTCCCTCTGACCACTTTTGTGCCACTTGGGGTGGGGGCATAAGCACACCAATAAAAACACTTTAGGTCCCCCTGCAGCTAAGACCAGCCCCTTCCATCACAATGCCGGCAGGAAACTGCTAATGGTGGCCCATTAGTCACTAAATGGTTTCGTGCTGGCATTGAGATGGGAGAGGAGGTGCAGTGGGCTGTGGGGAGTGAGCGTGCCTTGCAGGGATGCACCGTGGGCCCCGACCCGTTTGGGCCCATGGTGCGTCCCTGCAAGCCCAGAAAATGGCCAAAATAATAGTTTAAAGCAGCGCTATTTCTTTCATGCTGCTTCTTTTCCAAACTATATATCAATTACACTTTAAACCACTTTCATGGCACTGGTGATGAGTTACTTCACTATGCGGATAATAGTTTTGACCAGTGTTGCTGAGTAAATATTCTTTAAGCTACGAACCAGTTCATTTATTTATTTATGCAATGTTTGTCGGGTACATGGAGACGGATAATTTATTTATTTATGCAATGTTTTTCGGATACCTGTATCCGACACACATTGCATAAATAAATAAATATGCAGGTACCCGACAAACATTGCATGAATAAATAAATAATCCTGGTCCATGTTTCCTTACAACAGTCAAGACTTTCCTGTATCAAAGCATAACCCTTGATTCCCATTCAAAGAATGTTAAAGTGATTGTTTATTGGGTTCAGGTGTCTTCCTGTCATTGCCCTTTTGGCTTAGGTTGCCTCCAAACCCCCTTCAGAATCTTGTGTTCTTTGTTGGTTGTATATACTGCATCCTGTGCCATATTCATGGTCTCTTGGTTGGTGTGCCCAGTCCTCATTATCTGCAGCCTAAGTGGGACTGAGGAATAAAATTGTCTTGGGCACCAGTGAAAAAGTGGGCCGCCGTTGCAAATGGCAATTCATTCCTTGTGTGACAGACTGTTTGACTTTGGTTAGGAGTTCCTTAACGGTGTAGTTTGGTAATGGCACGCAGGGTGCAGTGTGAGTGGTGCGCAGGGTGTGGTAGGAGTGGCGGATGGGATGGGGTGCGGGGGGCACATTCCTAATGTTTCGCCCTGGGCACCAAATGGACTAGAAACTGCCCTGGCCGAGGTCACAGCCTGCAGCAGATCCAGTGGTAGAATACACGTGTAACACGTTCATTTCCTAACATTATAAAAATGAACAGGCACATTCACTTTTATAATGTTAGGAAATGAACGTGTTACACATGTATTTTAGCACTGCCCTGCCTGAGGGCCGAGGCCACAGCCTGCAGCAGTGCCAGTGGTAGAATACACGTGTAACACGTTTGTTTCGTAACATTATAAAAATGAACAGGCACATTCATTTTTATAATGTTAGGAAACTAACGTAAAATGAACAGGCACATTCACTTTTATAATGTTAGGAAATGAACGTGGGACATGTATATTCTAGCACTGTGGACTGCTGGTGCAGCGCACCCTGGAGGCTGACTGACGCAAAGACCGGCCCTGCCCCTAGGCAAGGGGCGGCTCCCTGATTGGCGGCTCCTGGTTGTGTCGGCAGATGTCCGCAGGGGACACCTGTTGCCAGTTGTCACCCTGCTCAATGGTCCGGGCCTCCCTAACTACTGCCTCCACCTAGTAGACCCACTAACTTGGGTGTTTTTCCTCCTGTTATAATATGCACTGTCGCAGTATTTAAAATTGTATTGTGAAACCTAGGCCTTTCTCCCTCTATTCAGGATCCTCAAATTTAGGTGTGATTTCACCTGTTATAATATGCAATGTCGCAGTATTTAAAATTGCGTTGTGAAACCTTGGCCTTTCTCCCTCTATTCAGGATTCTCGATTTTTGTTGTGTCTTCTCTCCTGTCTTAACTGTGCAATATGTTAGCTCTGTAAGTCTGAGTGTCGTCATCTTGTCCTATTGCGCAACTTGCCTGCCTCTCACTCCTTGTCTGCCTACTCTAGTGTCCTCCTCCAGTACCTCCCCCTGCCCCTTCCATCTCTCTCCTCTCCCACCTACTCTATGGTGCTCTCTGTCCCCCCTATCTTCTCTAACTTCTATAACTGTTTCTCTATTGACTATCCTGCTCTCTTTACTAAATATGGTAGGAAGAAGTTTAAAAAGGACAGCCTAGTCTCCAACCCAGGCCTCCCTATCGCTGACACCTACACCAGCGCCTCCTCTAAGGAAACTCTCACCGACATCCTCTTTGTCGTTCCTTCGCCAGACCTATGGACCCTTCATATGGTCTCTGTGCTCTCTCCCTTCTACTTTTCTCCCATTAATGGTGGCACCCGTTGGGACATCCTCCTGGCCTCCTTCCATTCCTCTAAGGTCATCATTAATGTTTACTCGAACAGGATCATCTTGGTCCAAGGCCCTCAGGCCAACCTTCACCTCTTTGATAGGCTCTCATCAATTTCCTCTCTTCTCCTGCTGTCCCCTCTTTCCCCCTTCCGTGGCTTCCTCACCTACCCCTCTGCCTCCTCCTTGGCTTCCTTGCCTTCTCCTTCCCTCTCTGCCCCCTCTCGGGCTCCTTCTACACCTCTGAAGGGCGTACATCTGAGCTGTACCCCTCCCTGGAAATCCTTCAAGGATGGCAACCTTCTCGATATTGCCACTCTAAACTCTCGCTCTGCGGTCAAACACTCCTCTGATATCTGCTGCCTTCTTGAAGAATTTGACCTCGACGTCCTCGGTCTCACCGAGACATGGTTCACGGCCAGCTCTGTCACTAGCTCTGACACGCTCATACCTGATGGCTACAAGATCCTCTCCGCGCCCAGATCCAACTGCTCTGGAGGGGGTGTTGCCCTGATCTTCCCTGAGTGGATTCCTGCCTCTGTCACTCCTACGCAGTCCTACTACTCTTTTGAATGCCTCGTCTGCAAGCTCTCTCCCTCACCTAGCCATTCCCTTATTCTGGCTACTATCTATCGGCCACCTGGTAAGATCTCCTCCTTCCTCTCTGAGTGGGCGGACCTCTCCTCCTTACTCCTGGCCTTGACCACTCAACGCCTCCTTCTCAGAGATTTCAACATCCACCTGGATGCCTCCTGTCCTTCCTCTGTACTCTTTCGCAACCTTTGCGACTCTCTCTCACTCACTATTCTCCCCTCTGGCCTGACTCACTCTGCAGGGCACACTCTGGATGTTCTGATCTCCTCAGACATTCCCCTTTCTGATTCTCTCTCCACTCCTCTCTCCTGGAGTGATCATTGTCTCCTCTCCTCCCACCTCACCCTCCCGACCCCTCAGGCCAAGCCACTTCCATCACTGATATGATAGGTTATTTATATGATAGGCTATTTATAACGCGCTTAATACCATCGCCGCTCTCTGCCCCAACTTTCAGTGCTATGCGCATGACACCAAGCTAATTTTCAGGCTACCCTCTGTCTCCTCCTCTCCTTCCCTCATCTCTGACTGTCTGTCTGCTATCCAGGAGTGGTGTGCCGCCAATGACATCTGCCTTAATGTCAGTAAGACTGAGATTCTCCTCATCGGCACACCCGCTCCCTCCTTTCCTGTTGCTCTCTGGCCGGCCTCTCTTGGTCCCCTTTCCATTCCCACCTGCAAAGCCAAAACCTCTGGGTCATCTTCGACTCCACACTCTCCTTCTCTCCTCACATCTTTGACGTCTCTAAGAAGTCACACTACCAGCTGCTCCTCCTCAGAGGTATTCTTCCTTTCCTCTCATTCCCACATAAGCTCACTGCCTGCAGAGCTCTTGTTCTCTCTAGACTGGAATATTGCAACAGCCTCTTTCTAAATCTGCCTGCTTCTACTCTCCGCCCTCTGAAACTCATTCAGAACAGGACTGCAGGACTTGTTCTTGGCCTCAAGCCCAGGGATTGTATCTCTCCAGGACTGAAATCTCTGCACTGGCTCCCAGTGGCTGCGATGATTAAGTTCAAAATTCTCTGCATCGTCCACAAGGCGGGCCTCAATATCTTCAACTTGCTCTTCCTAAATATCTTCCTTCTCGAGCTCTTCGCTCCTCTGCCTCCAACTCCCCCAGGGTCAGTCTCTTCTCCAAGAAACGAGTTGGTGGTAGATTTCTCTCCTCGGCTGGTGCCTCCCTCTGGAACAGCCTCCCTGCCTCCCTTAAACTTGAGGAGCACCATCTCCGGTTCCGGAAACACCTCAAAACCTTTCTCTTTGCTTCTGCTTTCTCTCCTCCTCTCCTCTGCTAACCTCCTGGCTGATACCGGCACTGCACTGGCTACCTGGACACCCTCTGATTCCAAGCCCAGGTCTCTCTCCCACCAGCGTCACACATCTGCACTGCCCACTTGGCAACCCCTGTACTTGTGGACTGTTCTGTATCCCTACAGTCCCCCACCAGATCTAGATAGCTGATGTCCACACTTACCCATGCACTTGCCACATGCTGGCCGCTATTTTACTTATTTTTATTATCTATTCTCATGTACTGCACATTCCTTCCTCGCTTCCCACGCACTTGCGCTATCTGAATGACACATGGCCTAGTAGGATCGTTGTATGTCCCCCTTGTTCCTCTCCCTTGCCTCATCGCGCCTTGAAACACTTGTGTATAGGCACGTTATAAGTGCCATATCATATCATACATGTTTTAGTGCGTCTTTTACCTCTGTTTTTCAGCTTGAGAAGAGTTGTCCAATGCCTAAGTAATCAACTGTCTTTTTATACATTCTGCCTAACATGTATTATCAAGAGTGCACCCTGTGTGCTTAATTGAACCCTTCACCGCTCTCATGCCCTCCCAACTCTAAGCCTTGCTGTTCAGTGACACTATCTATATAGAGCTTGGCTAGACATTCATGTGTGTCCCTGTTCGCCGGAACAGGGTAGCCTCTCAGAATCTGTCCACAGGGCTGATTTTGACAATCTATTTTAACAAGTCCATAGCAATTTATTTTGTGTTGCGTGATTGCACACATGCCTGAATACGAAACAGGGTGAATGGATTAAAGTTAAACCTCCAGGAAAAGCTGGTTAAGTTTTACATTTTTCCAGGATTGAAAGGCTTAAGAACATGGTGCAAGCTGTCAAAACAATGAATGGAAGACACTGGAAGAAAGGAATGTAGTTGTGGTTAGACTTAAGGCGTGACTTGGTTTGCTGGAGAAAATGAGGTGTGGTACTTCTTTTCAATGGGTGTAGTTTCGGGTGGCATAGCACGTGTGAGATGTTATTTTGAATGGAGCGAGTAAAGAACGTGTAGTAAGGAACGTTGAAACAAAAATGTGTGGGGCAGAGACGGTAGTGACGTGGAAGATGGACATCTCCTCAGTGCGCTGCAGAGGAAGGCTGTGAAGATCTCTTTCTTGGTGTTACTTTTGACACCATAACCAATACATTCTGAACTTACCTTCTGCAGCCTGGTGCACCTCTGTTCAAAGGTGGATCCTGAGCAGTGGAGAGAGTGATATCGGTACACTTATCTTGTTGCAGAAGGTGATATAGAAATATATACTTTTGTACATATTTAAAGGTGCATGTAAATCAATGTGATTATCTATTTCCCTAAATAACATTCAAGGTTTGAATTGACATGTGTAAAAGGAAATATGGTCCTTAAAGGGCCACGATAAGCTAAAAAAGAACCCAGGATAACCAAAATAAAACACGTATACGTTTTTTACCCCACACCAAAAAGATGCAAGAGAAAGAGAAACTATTTCAGCATTACACGAAATCAACCTACTGCAGGAACGCAGGTGCTTCATTAGCTTTAATGCTAGTAACATTTAATTCCACTACTTTTCTTGAAGACTGGTTCACGTCTACATCCAGCCCAGCGGTTACAAAAAGGAGGATACGCGTCTCATGTTGTACATACGTTTTTAATAGCATGTCTTTGTTACAAGATATTAAACTTGGAAAAATACAAATAATTTCAGTAATAGTCGAACTGCTGACAAAGTAAGGTCGGTCATGCAAAAGCGGGGTGCTGCAGAGTGGGAGTAACTGACTTCAGCTGAAGAGATCCTGGTCATCGCCCCAATGGCACAGCTGTGCTGGCTGATTCAAGCTGAAATGACTTCCGGCCTGTCGTGCTCGGAGGTGACAGGGACGCTTGGCCGGTTCCTGAAGCTACTTCACTGCAACATCAATACACCAAACAGATGCAGTCTTTTGTTTGGCGCCAATACCTATCAAATGCACCGTGCCACTGATATGGAAGCATTTCACCATTACAAGCAGGATGAATTAACAAAATTGCAATCCTTATAAACTTCTTTTTGGTACTTTTTTGAATGGAAGCATTGCACGGAATGATACATTATGTAAAATAATCAATATACCTACATACTAAAAATTAACGTCATGATCCCTCACTAATGACTATGCTAGATAGGACTGATGGGGTTTGTAGACTAAAACATCTGAAGAGCCAAAGTTTGCCAACATGGGATCTATATTAATGTATTTTCTGGATTCAGTTCGTCCTGTGTTCCTTCTTTACATGGCATGCAGCAGTCAGCACTGTGAGCCATTTTAGTTGCACCACTACAATAATTCCACTTTACCCACATTATGCAGACCCACTCCCAATAGCAAATGCATATAACAGTGTCCAAAAACAACACACCAAGGAACCGTACATGAACAGAACGAATAGTGTTCATCCTACCGTGCGAATAGGGGCATGTGTTCATCCCTCAAACTGATTTTCTCCCTTTTCCTTGAAGAATTTACAGAATTTAAAGAGACAGCTTAATAACACAGATACTCTTTACATGTGGCAGTCAATAACAAATCACCATTAGGATGAAGAGGGAGACTAAGGGCAAGGGTGAAGAGGTGCCAACACCACACCTAACCTGGGCATCACCGCAGGAGAGAGCCCCTTTTCGACTCTGTGCTGCGTTCCTGTAGTCTGCGCTGCGTCGGATGTAAGCTGGATTCTGTTACTTGGAGTAGCAGGCTTGACTGCTGACAGGTGTGACATCTGGTAACCCGTTTACACATTATAGTTCCCAAAAACATGAACCGGGCTAACCTTCTTGCCATGCTGCTTTTGGCCGATGGAGTATACACTATTTATAATGCAAGAATTGGCATCATCATTATGAAGCATTTGCAATGTAGTGCCGACATTAATTTGTTGTCAATGCATGACAGAACATTTCCTGACATTTAAATACCTCATGCACTAAGTCCAGATACCTTCTATGACAACACATATTGCTCTGGGCAGCTTCTTTGCCTTGGCTGCCTTTTGTCAATGATGTAACATGCCTACTGAATATACACCTTACAATTCATTGTTTGAAAAGACATGTGAGTGGGCCAGGCTCTCAGAAAATAGATTCAACCGAAGCACAGACTTGAGAAAAAATGTCTTCTGGCGTCCTTTCTGCATTAATCTGCAAAAGAAAAAAAAGGGTGTGAGCCTGCAGTTGAAATAACAATGAAGAGAATTTGAAGGCCAGGTACACACAGCAACTTTGGGCCAACATGACACAATCTTTGTGGATCAATCTAATTTCACCTTAACAATGCAAGCATTATATGCAACAACAAACAGAGAAAAGAAAAATAAATGCAACCCCTCTGGGGTCCTTTGGACCCCTAATGCTGCGCAAGCCTCAAACATGCCTTTTCAAAATCCTAATATGTCTGTGGGAGATTGGAACCGTGATGGAACTACTGAGGCCTGGGGGACATTATCTCCTTTGCACAACCCCCATTCTGGTCCTGGGGAAAGCCACACTCATGTGGGTGAAAATCCACACAATATAATTTTGAATTGTATATGTGAATGGTGCCCCACATTGACGAAAAAAACAATGAAAACTCACAATTAAAATTATTTTTTATCATTGATACACATTTTTGATGAGGATTCAAGTGAGAATGTAAGCACAATTGTTTCTCTTTACACTGTCATAGAGTGTAGAAATCAGGTTTAACCACCAATATAAGGCTGCATTCTATGATTTATTTACTTATTGGACATTTGTATGGCACCTATACACAAAATGCAGGTGCCACAAGACAAGATGGTGGGTGGCAGCGGCAACATGGGACTCACAAAAGTAGAACAACAAAAACGGTTATATTGGTATTGTGACAATCCTACTGTGCAAGTACATGAACAAGATGGTAAGTGCAGGGGACAGGGTTTAGAGGGAGAAGTGCAAGAGTTGGGTGCCCCTAGGGTGAGGGCGGGCAAGTGCTGGACAGGCCAAGGCGGCAAGAGCAAGGGGGATGGGGGAGATAGGATGGGTGAGGTGAATAGGGAGGACCAGGTTTGACTAGTCTACGAAAGGGAGTCTGAGGGCAAGTGCTGGCAAGAGATGCTGGGGGGGACCGGTAGGGGGCTGTCTGGCCCATGTATGACTCTGAAGGGACCAGGCCCCAGTCGCAGCAGCAGAGGGAGAGTTAGCACGGGAGGGGGAGAGGGAAGGAAGAGGAGAAAATGAAAGTCTTGAGAAGTTTCTGGAACATAAGAAGATCCTGCTCAAGTCTCGGGGTGGGGCAGGAGGCCGTTTCAAAGGGAGGAGCCACCTGAGGAAAGGGATCTACCTCAAACTCTCTGCTTGGAGAAACGTTTGACCTGCAGAGAGTGGGAGCCAGAGGACCAAAGGACGCTTGCCGGGAGGTATTTATGGAGGGAAGGCTGGATTTAGAGAGGTCCCAGCCCCCAGACAGCCTTGTGGATTACGCAAAGGGTCTTGAATTTGATCCTTGCGGTCACAGGGAGCCAGTGGAGAAATTTTAGGGCTGGAGAGATGTGGTCCATGGGTTTGAGGCTAAGGGTAAATCTCGCAGTCCTATTCTAGATTAGTTGAAGGGAGGAAAGAGGCAGATTGAGGAAGAGGTTGTTACAGTAGTCTAGTCTATAGAGAACCAGGTCTCTGGAGACGTTGAGCTTCCAGGGGAAGGTGAGGAAAGGCAGAAGGCCCCTGAGGAGGTGCAGTTGAAAGTTAGACTTATTTGCAAGGCCTGTGATGTGTGGAGAGAAGGAGAGAGAGGAGTCAAAGATGATCCCAAGGTTTTTTGCCTCACAAGTGGGTGAGGGGAGGGGACCCAAGGATTCTGGCCATAGAGTGGGTGGGGGGAAACAAGAAGCAGGGATACCAATGAGAAGGATCTCTGTCTTACTGGCATTAAGGCAAAGATCATTGGCAGATCACCACGCCTGAATAGCAGTCAGGCAGTCAGTCAGGATTCTTCTTTCTTCTTTTCAAGGTTTCCAGCTCTTGAGCCAATCAGCAAGCTTGGAAGGGAGGCTCTAAATGACTATAAAAAGTGCATTCCAAGGTTCCGTTTTTGGATGTTTACACACTAGCAAGCAGGCATTGGGGCTCATTATAAATTCGCTGGTCTGGAATAAATGCTGGTAATTCCAAAAACCCTAATCTGATGGGAGCACAGGCCCCTACAGCCAAATAAATGCCAGAATAACCGATAAATCCAGTAATCCCATGGGACTCCATAGAATGGGAATTTACCGGCGTCTTTCTCGCCCTTACAACCCGGTAATACTAGGATATCGGGCAGTGGAAATGGTACGGCAGTTTTGCCAGTATCCCACCAGAATTACCAGCGGGATACTGGCAAAACTGTAATGAGGGCCATTGACGGGCTCTGTCACAGGAAGCCCTAGACAGAGCTTCCCTTTCCCCCTACACAAGCTCTTATAGCATTACAACTCTTACCATCAAGCTCTATTGTGTTCGGCGACCTTCACCTTTGTTAGAGGCCCTTCCCTTCAGCTTGGGACAAGTCCAATTCTGGATTAGTTGAAGGGAGGATAGGTCAGGGGTAACACACTTGCCTTGGAAGCAAGACAGCGTGTGCAATACAGGTTCGATCCATGGGTCTGCCCTTTAAGTATTAAGCGCCTTATAAGTAACCAATTATAATAAGTGATTCGGGTGGCGGAAATCTATCACAAAATAGAGCCCTCCGATGCAGGCTCTACCACTTCAGTAAAAGACTGATAATTCCTCTTAGACAGGTAGTTCTAGGAGCAGTGGTCTCTGTCTCAGTTTAATTTTCCCCCATGAAACCTAAAACCACAACTTATTTTTTTTAATGAATCTCCTTCCTTGCTTGACATTAGAAATATATTATTTTGCTTGGGTCAATAAATCTTCAATCCTGGGACTATTAATGTTATGCTCTTGAGATCACATTTAATAATATTGTAGCTCATTCAGCATTAACGAAAGGAAACAGCATATGCAAAAGGTGAAATCCTATTAAACAAATGAGTCAATTTTCCTACCTATACTTGGTTGCTAACTAGGCCAAAAAGCTTTGTGGGATAAGTGCAGAAGGCGGGCACGTGGACACATTTTCTTTCTGTTGTGCTCCAGAGGTGTGTAACATTTTGAAGGGCCGTTTCCAAGGGACATATTGCCATCTTGGACTGTGTGGTGGACAACAGCTCAGCCGAGTTGCATCATTCAGCTATCCCCTCACTGCCCCCTTCACTTCCACTGCAGTGCCTGGTGATCCATGGGGGAGAAAGCCCTTCCAAAATGGCCGCTGCCATCTCCACTGACCTTTTCAGCACTCTTTGGACATGCCTCCAGAATCGAGCGGCATGATTGGCTGCCACTGCAACTTGTGGTGAGACTACCCCCCCAAGCCGGCAGGCGCAGCCGGCCCATTTTGACCAGTCTTTTCCGAGGGCCATCATGCCTGTCTTGGCCTATCCTGGACAGTCCAACACGCTGGCTGCCCCTCCACCATGCCAAAAGGAGGATCTGCATGCACCGTCCCACCCGCGCTCCAAGCGGACGAAAAAGATGCCTGTACGTCCCTCCTAACTTCACAAGGAAACCACCTTGATAAAATCTTGCCTTCTACTGTTTGCGATTATAACCCTAGTAAAATTGCATGTATAAGTCCATGCCATAAACACCTGTCCCTCCCTCCACCTATGTACTTCCTCCCTTCCTTGTCATTTGTTTGTTTGTTTATTTATTTATATAGAGCACCAAACCCTGAGGTATCAGGGCGCATTACCTTTTTTAAAAAAAAATAATTTTATTGATTTTATTCAACCAAACAACAACACAACCAAACACGCAGTGCATATATCAACAGTTCAATTATACATTTCTTAATTTTGACCACTGCTCCCCCCATCCCACCCCCCTTTATGAGCCTAATTATTCCGCACAGTCTGTATCTGTCGCTGGTGGTGGGGTCTCACTTTCCGTAGACTCCGTCAGGTCTTGCATTGTTCCAAACAATTCCGCTATTAACGATTTCCATGCCAACAGGGTTCCCGCTTCCTCCTCTCCCCCTACTGTGCTTGCCTCTTGCCATACCATGGTTTCCGCCTCTGCCCATTTCTGCAACTCCTTCCACCACACCTCCACCCGTGGCCTGTGGCATGTCTTCCATCCCATGGCAATTCTTCTTTTTGCAAGCACATATGCTATGTCTTTTAGTTTACCGACATGCTTAAGTTTCTGCGATCTGGGGAACCCCCCCCAGCAAGCAGGCCCAGGCTGCATCTATGATGATCTTTACCCCCTTTTCCGCTAGTTTCTGCGCCACCTCCCCCCAGAAACACTCAATTACTGGGCATGACCAAAACATGTGTACCATGTCAACCTTTTCTTCGTCACATTTGGGACATGCTTGTCGTCCAGCGTTTCCAAACTTAGATATCCTCAAAGGTGTCATATACGCCCTGTGCGTAATATACAGTTGTATCTTTTTCAGTCTTGCGTTTCTTGACACCTTCTTGTGGTATCCCACAAGACAGCTCCCACATCCCATCCTCTATTGGGGCTCCTACTTTCTCTTCCCAGTCTAGTCTCAATTGCGATAAATCCTTCCCAACCTTAGACATCACCATCTCATACAGTCTAGAGATCTCATGCCCCCCCTCTGATATATCATATATTACATCTATGGTAGAATCTGGTTCTCCTTCTAGTACTGTTTCGGGCCATGTCTTCCTGATTCTCTGCACCATTCTATAGTATGTGATATATTGGCCCGTGTGTAGCCCCGTTTCTCCTCCCAGCACTCCAAACTCTATAATAGTCCCGTCTCGCCAGACATCTCCCAGCGTTACCAACCCCACCGATTCCCAGTGAGTCCTAATCATAATCCTCAACTGCTCATCACCCCCCGCCAGTGTCGCTAGCGGCATCTGCGAGGAACATGGGAACGGGTTCTCCATCATCTGGCATGCCCGGCGCCACATATTCCATCCAAGCATCATCATCCTAGAGCGCTCTTTCATCTCTGTTTTGGGCAGCCAGATCATCTCTTTTAAATAAAATGGGGCGCAATCCTGTCCAAACAGCCTAGATTCAGGGGTCACTTCATCTGAGAGCCATTTGGCAACATATTGCAGCTGGCTCGCTACATAATAAACCTCATAATTAGGCAATTTTATCCCCCCTTTTTCATAAAAGTTTTGCAACTTCCATAGCGCCCAGGGTGCATTACCTTGTTACAAAAGAGATACATAGCCAGATAGAGCAAGTACAGTAGCTTTTTTGGTTCTTGCGTTGTTCCTACTTGCAGTAACCAGTTTGTGCATAGTCTTTCCCAAGCACTTTGCCAGCAAATGTCCTCCACGGCCAATCAGTATCAGGCCCGCGCCCTGCGCCCACATTAGCTTTCAGAACCTGGAGGTCCCAGCAACCCTCAATTACAAACCTCACTAGACAAGTGTTACCTAAATCTACCCCTTCCTTCCCGCACTCATGCACATCGGGACCCCCCTCATCCCTACTAACTGGCCCATACCCACCACTGGTGCTAAGGCCAGGAGCATCGATGGCACCCTACCCCGGATTGCAGAGCATAGCACCGATCGCATTGCCAAGACAGACCAGGCCCTCGATAGCAGCGTTAGCACAGAAATTTTAGCCTTTCCTGGCAGCCTCTCCCTCCCACAAGACACCTGAACTATAAACTCCCATCTGGGTGACCACACTGCCCTCATACTAGGATCTAGCCCTAAGCAACAAGCACTCCCCAACCTATCACTAACAGAAACACCCGTCGAGATGACCGCTCAGTTAATAGTTTAGGAGCCATATCTAAACCACTAGAACCGCCCAGCTCTAAAAACTCCCCCAGACCTCTTAACCCTCAAAAGTTAAGGAATCCTACCTCCTCTGAGAAAACTGTAACAAAACTCCTATCAATTCCCAAGCGCTTCAAAGCAAGTCAGTAGCCAAACTGTTACCTCCCAACCCTCCTATCAATCCCATACCCTCTCCTCTCTTAAACTGTGGTCTCATCAATGCAAGATCTACTCCGGCACACGTCCTCAACATCCATGATTTGATCACTACCCAAAATCTTGACCTTCTTGCAACCACGGAAAATGGCTACAGGCTACCACAGGCCCTCCCTTGTCCATTGCAATCCCCCCAAGATTCATGATCTTCCGCTGTGACAGATCTAATGCCAGGGGTGGAGGAGTATCACTCATAGCAAAAGACTCCCTAGCAATTAGATACTCCAACGCCACTTTCTCAGACAATTGTGATATCCTGTTTGTGGTATCCTGTGGTATCCTGTGTCTCAGACTCCAACACTATCACCCTCTATACCATCTACTGCTCCCAGGCCTGCCACCCTCCTTTGAAGAGAACCTCATACACCCTCTGGGTACTAATATTAAATCTACCTCCAAAATGATTCTATTGGGAGATCTTAACCTAGGATACAATGACCCTTCAGATCTAGCTGCATCTATACTCGCCAGTTCACTGACTGCACTAAGATTTCACCTCGCCTATGCATAATAAAGGAGGCATCCTAGACTGGATTGCTGCCCTAAACTGCCAGGTCAACATCCTTGCAAGCAACCCTTGTCCATGGTCGGACCATAACTTTGTCCACTTTACCATCTCGCCTTCAGCCCACTCCACACCTATTGCCATCCCCTTGCCCCCACCCTAGCTCACAGCTCTAAGAATATCACCAAAGAACGCATCGCCCTTCTGCTTAATTCTCTCGTACTGGAGCTACCCTTTACTACAGACCCTAGCACACTTGCTGACCTGTACCACAGGACTTTGACAGAGGCCATCGACACTATTACTCCGCTCAAACCACGCAAACTCAAACCATCTGCACACAGGAACTCATGGATTACCCCAAACTGCAAACACTTTGCTAAAAAACAGCTTGCAGATGCAGACTGAAATAAATCTCCCTCAGAAGCCAAGACAGTATTATTCTCCCTGGCCGCCAAACATTATAAAAAAACTATCCCCTCTGCCAAAGCCACTATCTACAATGCCTGCATTACCAATTCAAAATCCAACACTCATGAGTAGTTCACCATCCTAAGGGAATTGGAAACCCCCACGAAAACCCCAGTCACAATCTTGAAGGAGGATGGTTGGTGCACCAACATTCAGAATGCCATGCTTGTCAAAATTCAAACCTTACACAGAAAGATTGATACTAAGCAAGCCTTGTTTAAACTCTGACCATCTTCCACATTAGTTAGTACTACCCCCCCTCCTGCCCAAAGGATCTACCAATGTTCACCTTCACTGACATCTCAAAAGCCGATGTTAAGTCGATTTTAAAAGGCCTTAAACCTTCTTGTTGCAAAGGCGACATCTGCCCTGCAAGCCTCATCAAAGATTGTGCTGAGACCTAGGTACCCTTCATCGCCTCCTTCATTAATGCCTCCTTCATCACTGGCATTTTCCCCAACAGCCTTAAAGAATCCTGGGTTCCCCCTCTCATCCAACAACCCTTGCTGGACCTGGACCCCATGATTCCCACCAACTACCGCCCAATCACTACCATCCCCTTTTTACAAAGAATTCTGGACCAAGCAGCACATTCAAAATTATCTAGAAGCAAACCACATCCTAGGCATGTGCCAATCAGGCTTCTGCCCGGGTAATGGGACTGAATCAGTGCTACTTTATCTAAAAATTCTGATCGATGAGATTATGGATAATGGAAAGCCTGCACCATTGCTACTCCTAGACTGATCTGCTGCTTTTGCCCTGGTGGACCACAAAGTCCTAGGTCATCACCTCTCATCTGCGGCAATCTTTTCCTCTGAGGCCTCGACCTAGATTGACTCCTTCCTAAGTGACCGTGTCATCCGTGTATTTGCAGAGAATGCCAGTGCCCCCCCCAGCACCCATTACTTTTGGTGTACCGCAAGGATGATGTGTATCCCCTACTTTGTACAACATTTTTACAAAACCACTCTTCATCCCCCTAGACTCAATCGGCATATCTTACACAAATTATGCCGAATGCACATACTACTTACCCTCTCCAGCAATTATCTTCAAGACTCTACTATCCTAGACTCCATCTACATGTGTTTAAATTATCACAAAACAGAAATCCTAATGGTGGGCACCCCATCTATGATCAAGAAGTTCGATCCACAATACTCCTCCTTTAATATTGATGGCACTTCAATACCAGCTTCACCTTCTGTGAAGACTCTGGGAGTGTACATAGATGATACACTATCCCTTTAAAGTGCTATTGGCTCCTCAGCCGCCTACACAACAAAATGGATCAATTCAGCCAGACCCTTCCTCTCCCCTTATAGCTGCCTCACTATAGCCAGCGCTACAATAGGATCAAGACTTGACTACTGCAATGCCCTCTTTGTAGATACCTCGGCCAACAACATCAAAAAGATGCAGGTTATTCAAAATAGAGCATCCTTGAACGTCCCCAAATTGGAGCACATTACAGCAGCAAGAAAAAAAGGCCACTGATTCTCTGTCCGCGAGCAGATTCTCTTTAAAACACTCTCCACCACTCACACATGCCTTTCTAACGATGCCCCACCCTACCTTGCAAACACATTTGAAAAAGCCGTCTCCTCTAGACCGTCGAGAGCTGCCTACGCTCATGGTTTTATCCAACCTAAAATCAAACGAGCCAAAGTGGGAGGCTTCGGCTTCCCTGCCATTGCTGACAAACACTGGAACCGTCTCCCTCCTTCCATAAGAGCTGAGCATTCCTATTGGACCTTTTGAAAATTGCTAAAAACACTTCTGTTCACCTAACTGGCCGATGTCTAATGCTTGCCTCATTTAACGGACAATGGCCGCCCCTGCAAATGACACTGGTAGCCTCTTTACCTGGAATGTACCACTTTGATATGTGGTATGCTATGTATTTATCAATATGTCTGACGTCTAACTGGTCTTGTAACAGCGTCTTGATGCCTCCAGACTTAGCGTGCTTTATAAATGTAGAAATAAATAAATAAATAAATAAATAAACATGGATCTGGGAAAAGGAAAAAACTGGGACCACCTTGGGGAAAGGAAGTAGTTAGCCAAGAAAGAGAGGTTTGGCAGTCATGGAACACATACTGTCACCCGTGCACAAAGGACCTTGATTCACTGCCAGACAGTTTCAGGAGGGAAATGGTGGAAATGGGATGCAAATTCCTTAAGAAGAGGTGTGGTGGCAGGCAACTCCTGACCTATCTCATTGCTGAGTAGTGGCATGTCCAAGGAGTGGCCTACGGGCTACCCCTGGAATCTGATTGGCCTCTCCAGGTGCCACTCCATTATCCTAAACTATGATCTTTATGTGTGTGTGCGCTCATACTTCATGCCACCCCTGCATAAGTCAGTGCTTCACTTGGACCACCCCAGTCAAAAGACTAGACACGCCACTACGGCTGAGGAATCATCAGACAAGTTGAGACCAGAAAAGAAAACATAATTGTTTCTGCAATTACCAAATGGGAATTGAACACTAGACAAGAAAGTAAACTCCTCTACGGACTGTAGCCCCCGGCCCTTTCTGCTCTCTTTAAGGTGCTACCATCCTGGCAGGGAAACATAGACTTTAGGAATTTAAGTGCCCTACAATTATTTCTTGGAAGTAATTGTAGATGCGTTGGTCTTTGTAGTTGTCAGAATGTCACAATTCGTATGTAGAAGTTACTGACATAATCAGCCATGGTACCTTGGGTGATCTGAACATGGGGCGTCAACCTGTTGGAAATCCTTGGATATGCCAGTCAGAAATCTCAATAAAAATCTTATCTAGAATTGCCTCTTTTCTCCTATCACCCTAAATGATCAACTTCCTTACAGGCCATTGGGCCTCATTAAAATGTTGGCGGGCACAGTATGAATGGTGCCGGTAAGGCACCGGCACCGTTCATACCGTGTCGCCGAATTACGAGTTCTGCTCGCGGGTGTCTGACAGCCCGCCAGGTGTGACCTGGCAGGCTGTGCGGCACCCGCGAGCAGAACTCGTGATTGCACCGGCACCGTAATCAACGGTGAGGCAGAATGGGGAATGGCAGCCCGGCAATACCGCCACCCGCGAATGGGCAATTACCGGCCCATTCAACTTGTAATGGGCCGGTTATTGCCCAATCGTGGGTGCCAGTGCGTGTTGTGAGTTTGGCGGTAGCTGTGCCTGTAAAACAGGCACGGCTACCGCCAAGCTCATAATGAGGCCCATTGTCTTTATGCTTTTCAGTAGCCTTTACCCTCTGCTCCTCCGGATGCCAGATCTCTTTCCTCCTTTCCTCGACATTCTGCAATGCCCTGTTCTTCTCCTCTTCATTCCTTTCTCTTACTGTTTATGTGATCTTCTGCTATTCACCTTCTCTTTTTGCTATACTTCTCCTCCTTTCTCAGCTTATAGTTTTCTCCCTCCTTTAAGCTATACCTCCTTTCTTCTATCTACTTCTCTCTCTGGTGATGGTCTCTCTCCCTCCTCTAAACTGCTCCTCTCCACCCCTTCTCTCTCTCTTAATGGCCTCCCCGCCCCCTCAAAACTGCCCCTTTCCTCTGGCACCTTCTCTCCTACCTTCTCTCTTTGATAGTCTCCTCATCCATTTAAACAGCTGCTCTCTTATTTTTTTTTAATGTAAAGCGCAAAACAGAGCTTGGGGGCATAATGGCGCTGAACAGGACAATAAACATCCAACATAAAAGAGAGAAGACTAGGAAAGCAGTGAAATGTAGCAGAATTGGATACTTTTCAGTCCTCGTTTGAAGCTGGAAAATAATGCACACGCCCTCACTTCATGGGTAAGAGCATTCCAGAGTCTTGGGGCTGCGTTTGAGTAAGACCCATGTGCTACACATACATGTTTGATCTGTGGGGTTGCCAGAAGAAATGGTTTATTCGAACACAGTATTCTGCCAGCTGGTAACCAAGAAATGCAGTTGGACAGGTACTTGGGCCCTTGCCCATACAAATATCGATGTGTGATGCACTGGGCACGAAACAGAATCCTATTGCTCACTGGGAGCCAATGCAAGGCTCTTCTGGTTGCTGAAAAACGGTCTGTTCTTTGCAGCCCTTCCACAATGCGTACGGCATCATTTTGGATTACCTGGAGCCGGAAGAGCTCTCCCATGGCGATGCCCAGCAGGAGGCTAGCACAATAGTCCAACTTGGCCCCTATAGAAAGGGACGAAGCAGAGCCAGCAATTTCAGGTGGTATGACTCGCTGGAGACCAAGCTGTTAAGTTACCCCTAGAGATTTAGCCTTGGACTGGGCCTTGATGGTACAACCTGCAATATTTTTTTTTTAAACTTTTATTTTCTTCGGCAGAGGTACATAACAGGCACATAAATGGAGGCATTTAATGTACATAACAGGTATGCTTTGGAGCAGCACATTGGTCACAATACAGAAATCGCAGCAGTGTCAACAGAGCATCACATAAAAGGATAGGGTATGGGAGTTCATGATGCAGGGATAGTTCCTGATTCGGCAGGGGACAAGCCAGACCCGGGTGTACTTTCACCTTGATTGTTAAGAAAGGTGTTGAATTCGACCCAGATATTCTTGGGGCGAGAGTGGGTGGGGAGCGTATTTAGATATTCTTCCTCACAGTTGCGGGACCAGGTGAGCAATCACGGTGTCCAGTCAATTGGTCGACAGCAAACTGGTCGACTGCAATTTGGTCGACACCATTTGGTCGAATGCCAAATGGTCGAATTTTTTTTTTTTTTTTTATATATGTGTTTTGTCGGTTTTCGTGTGGGGAAAAAAAAAAGAAAAAAAAGAAAAAAAAGGGGGTTGGGGGGGGGGACCCCCCCAAAAAAACCCAAAAAAGGGGTAAAAAAAAAAAAAAAATTCGACCATTTGGCATTCGACCAAATGGTGTCGACCAGTTGTCCTGTCGACCAAATGTTTTCGACCAATTGACTGGTAACCAGCAATCACAGCCACTTCTGGAGGACTGGGAGGGAGGAGCTTCTCCAATTCTGAAGTATACACTTTTTAGCTATCATACAGCTTATGTTTAGGAATTTAGCCATGTGTCTGGTATCATCTGTTCTCCATGCTCCAAACAGAACTACTAGGGGGTCGGGATCAACTACAGTATCAGTAATTACAGCAAGTGTTTCTAAATAACTTTCCCAAAATTCAAGCAATTTGCCACATGTCCAGAACATATGTAAGTGATCCGCTCCTTCCGCCCCGCAGCGGGGACAGGGGTGCACAGCTGTGTGAGTGAGCCTCGAGGTCCTGTGTGGGGTATAGTAAAGCCTATTTAAGAGTTTATACTGCATGACGCGGTAGCGAAAGTTGAGGGAGACCTTTTGAGTGTGTAGGCACATTTTTTCTCAAATCTGAACAGTTATTTCCAGGCAAGGTGGGTTTAGTAAGGGATACTTGGACCCCCAAGTATTTGACACCATCCGGGGACCAGCGAAGAGGGTATTCGGTGGTGGGCTGTTGGGTAGATCTAGTGAGGGGAAACATCTCAGATTTTGAGTAGTTAATTGTGAACCCGGAGTGGGTGCCAATGTGAGTAATGTCTCTCAGTATGGGGTCAAGGTGGGCAGTAGGATCTCTGATGTATAATAGTACATCATCCGCATAGAGGGATATGATTTCGGGGTTATCTTTCAATCTAATTCCCTTGCGGGCATGGCGTGCGTGGATATAATCTGCCATTGGCTCTATTACTAGGGCAAAGAGGATCGGGGGGAAGGGGCATCCCTGTCGGCTGCCCCTGAAAAGTGTGAAGAGATTAGATGTTAATGAATTAACACGGACTCGCGCCACTGGGGAAATATATAGAAGTTTAATGTACCCAATCATGTTTGGGCCAACGCCCATTGTCTCCAGCACCAACCACATGTACCTCCATGAGACCATATCGAAAGCCTTCTGAGCATCTAGGGTGACCACCACAGCCTGCGCATCCTGGTCAATACGGGACATTACATTAAACAGGCTTCTGATATTGTGGGAGGTGGAGCGCCCAGGGACAAAGCCTGCCTGGTCCTCGTGAACCAAGTATGTCATGATGGGCAGAAATCAATTTGCTATGATCTTGGCAAATATTTTAGTGTCAAGGTTCATGAGAGAGAGAGGTCTATATGACCCACATTCGTCGTCGGGTTTACCAGGCTTGAGCAGTACCGTGATGGCAGCTTCACGCAGGGAGGGGGGAAGGATGGAAGTGCGGAGTGATTCGTCCCAGACCTCGAGCAGCTTGGGGGCCAGTATAGCGATGTGTTCTTGATAGAATTCAGTGCTAAGCCCATCTGGACCCGGCGCCTTACCCTTAGGCAAGTCTGAGATGGCCGCGACTATCTCGTCCAATGTGATCGGGGAGTCAAGTTGGTCACGAGTTAGGGGGGAGATACATGTGGTGGGGATCTGGTCAAGGAGCTCACTGATGTGCTGTTCGGTGTGTTCGGTAGGCTGGGAGTAGAGAGACCTGTAAAACTCAGTGAACGTGTCCAAGATTTGTTGGTCCGCCCATTGTACGTTGCCCTGCTCGTCTTTGATGGAGGTAATCTGGGCTCAGCCAAGTTCCCCTCTTACAAGTGTCGCTAGTGTCTTGCCCGGGATATCCCCCTCACCATAATTCCGGGCGGCCTGTGGGCGGGCGAAGTACTGGACTTCGTTGGTAGCAAGTGCATTGTACGTCTGGAGTTCTTTACTGATTTGGGCGAGTATGGCAGGGTCATCACCAGAGGGGCACTGCAGCTCTAGTTGCCTCAGTTTGGCTTCGGAGCGACCAAGGGCAGCTCTGATTGCTTTCAAAACCCCAGCTTCCCTGGAAATACACATACCCCTAATATACCTTGAAGGCGTCCCACCTGACCCCAGCAGACGTGGCCTGGAGGGAATTGTGCTCAAAGAAGGATTCAATGTCGGCCAGTATTTCAGCCTTGAACACAATGTCCTGAAGAGCTTCGGATTTGAAACGCCAGGTACTGAACGTCGGGACAGGTGTTCCCAGCTTAACAGACAGTGTGATCGGGGCATGGTCTGACAATGTGCGAGGTAAGATCCGGGACCCCTCGACCCTGCCCAAGGTTTCACATGATACGAGGAACAGGTCTATCCTGGATGAGCTGTCGTGCACCGACGAGTAAGAAGTATATTCTCGCCGTTGAGGGTATAGCGTCCTCCAGACATCACAGATGTTAAGTGTTCTAATGTGGCCGTGTAGCTTACGTGCGGCGCCGGACAGGGATCGGGTAGCAGTTCCAATTCTGTCCAGGACAGTGTCTAGGATGAGGTTCAGGTCTCCCCCCATAAAATCTGAACCCCCACATAACCTAGTAGTATGCTGGCCACAGTGTTGAAAAACTCAGGACAGTCTACATTGGAACAGCAGTTGTTAACAAGCAGATACTCCTTGTTGACCAGCGTGCAATACAGTATGATATAGCGCCCTTCGGGGTCTATGTAACTTTTGTGTAGTACAATTTTAATAGATTTATGGATCATCGTGAGGACACCCCTAGATTGGGTGGAGTAGGAAGTGAAGTACCTAGCGGGGCCCCACGACGGCGCCATAGTCGTTGGTATATGACCATTGGAATGCGTTTCTTGTAGGAATAGAATTTTACAGTTGTGCCTTTTAGCACAGGGCATGATTTTACGGGCCTTGGTATGGTTGCTCAATCCCCGGACATTCCAGGACATTATGGCGGTAGACATCTCAGTGGTTAACATTTCATCCCATGGCACCTGTCTAGTGGACATCCCAGGTCGAGCAGCCGTGTGGGCTCAAAAGGTTGGAATTTAAAGTGTGCTCGTGCCTCCACAATGCATGTGCCGCAGTACCTCGTGTGCTTTTTTTGAATAACACCCTATACCCTCCCACCACCCTCACCACCAACCCAAGATTAGTAGTGTGAACATCACCCACCCTTATATGCACACAGCTGAGCCTTCCCCAACTTGGTCCAGCCTGTGCAATAGCCCAACTGGGGCTAACCCATAACAGAAGTGTATCGAAGAACAGTGCAATCGCAGTGGGGGGCGCCATTGCCGTGCACTAGCACGCTTGGAACCATAGTGGTTCCGTTACAAAACAAGCAGTATTAGCGGTCATGTAGTGCCTGCCCCTGCATCTTTAAGTGAGGAGTAGGGAACTGCAAATGAAACATGTGAGCGTTGCAGTTTGAACATTATTAACGGTAAGTATGATTAAAATAAACAGTTAGTATTGCAATATCTCAGTGGCATGCATCTCCAAGATGCTATATGACGTGTATACAGCCGGAGCAGTGCAGAAGGGTAAATAAGGAAACATGGTTGGCTGCAGGTAAGGTCAACGTTCAGTAAGATTCTTAATTCACATATGAGTGGAACATTTAGATTGCGCGGGCCAACTTTAGAGTTCAGTCATTGTTCATGAAGTCATTAGCTGGAGGCTGCGGGGGAATATGTGCCTCTATGAACTTCACCGCTTCAGATGGCACTGTAAAGAAATATAGTTTATTGTTGAATGTGAATTTCAGGCGCGCAGGGAACAGTATGGCATAGGGAATGCTCCTCTCTCGGAGTAATTTTTTCACTCAGAAAAATTGGCGACGCTCCTGCTGTACTCCAGTCGAGAAGTCAGGAAAGATTCTGATCACCTGTGATTCCATTCTGAGCTCCCCCTTTTCGCGTGCCAGGCGGAGGATCAGGTCACGGTCTTTAAAGCTGAGAATCTTCGCAATGATAGGTCTCGAAAAGTCTCCAGGTTTGGGGCGTGGAGAAAGCGCTCTATGGGCTCTCTCAATGGTGAAGAAGGGGGACATATTAGGATTGCCCAGTAAATCTGTCAACAGGTTCTCAACTGCCAGTTCGAGCCGGCCCTTCAGCGCATTCTCCGGGACTCCGATAATGCGTATATTATTTCTCCGCGATCTAGATTCGAGATCGTCACATTTGGCTTTTACTAACTTCATATCCGTGATCAGAGTGGACACTGTGTCCTGTAGTGTAGTAATGCTGTCCTCGTTAGTTCCGATCCTGTTTTCAGCTTCCGTGATTCTCGTTCCCTGTTGATCAAGTTTAGCTCTGAGTAACGCCACATTTGCATTAATGTCATCCAGCCTTTCATGGAAGGCTGCAAAGTTTCTGGCCATTGATTCCATCATTACCGTGAGGTCTGTGGCAGGTGCCTCAGCTGGAGGCGCGTCGTCCATCTGGTCGCTTGATGTGTGGGCCGAGTCAGACCTCGAGGTTGCTTTAGCGAATTTGTCCATGGCTCCAGTTTTGTTGGTGTTCCTGGACCTGTTGGACATCGTGCTGATAGTCAGCAACCACAGCGCTCGTGTAAGCAGTCCAGGAGAGGGCAGCAACACCACACGCGTCTGGGGAGCGTGGTTATGGTGCCCAAGTGGTTCCAACGTGATGATTATTGCGCAAACCCAAGCAAATCACAGACTCTCTGCACCAAGAGCTTAAGGTACGATGGGTTTATTCAGGAAGTGGCCATTCCCCCCCCTCCAAAGAGACAGGGGAGTTCATACATGGAACAGGTAGGCCCGCGTTTCAGGCCGTTAGCGGGACTCCGTCTGGGGATTGACCCGAGGGCCAAGTGGCCGTGTAGCGTGGCCAATGTCAAGCCCCCTTGTCAAATCCCCAGCACTGGGGCACAGTGTCAAGCAGCGAAAGCCGCCATTGCCTGGAGTGAGAGAACAGGGAGAGAGGTCAGCTGGGGCAGCACACAGCGTCCGCACACCAGGGCACAGTTATGGCAACCGGAGCAATATCCACATATGTTGGGAGTGTCACGGGGCCACAGGATCACAGGGACTAGGCCTCGCTATGGAGCGGGCTGCGGGAGTTAAGGCAGGGGGACAGCAGACAAGATTGGTATATAGTGGCTCCCCAGCTCCTCACCTCTGGCGCAGCACTCGACCCGGGCAGCGAGTAGCAAGATCGCCGGGGACTCCCCAGCTGCCAGTCACATCAGAGGGGGGGCCAGGTGCCACGCCGCAGAGCAGCCCCCAGCAGCCGCGCGGTCCGCGGCTCCAGTTCAAAAAGAGGACGCCGGCAGCAAGGACCCCGAGCGTCGGCGTAGCGCAGGGTCCCGTCCACCAGCAACGTCCCCGGCCACGCAGAAAGACCGCGCGCTCCACAGGTCTCTGGGTGGCCAGGTCCAGGAATGACAGCGGGGGGGTCAGGCAGGTGCGTGGCACAGGGCACAACGGCGAGGGGCCCCAGATAACAACCGGCGCCACACGAGACTGCCACGGGCCTCCGCTGCCACCAGGGCAGGCCCCTGTCCAGCAAGGAGAAAAGGCAACAGGGCCGTATGTTGGCTTCGGAAGTCCGAATCGGGGCCAAACTTCACACGCAGGTAGCCCCAAGTATCAGCAGAGCAGGGAGACGGGTGTAGAGGCGTAGCGAGGAGGCTGACCGCAGATGTCCATAGATGAAAAGCGGCAGTGCTCGGAGCCGAAGAGCTAGGCAGCCATCTTGCCGGCTGCTCAACAGCGCCCCCAACCTGCAATATTGAACTGCTGGTATTTCAGGCTTAGCTTACGCAGTTGTGGTTGTGTCCCCACAACCACAAGCTCAGTTTTAGAGTCATTGAGTGCAAGCTTATTTGCCAGCATCCAGGTTTGAATCAGACCATAGGTGCAATTGACAGTATCAGAGTACAAGGCATAGTCCCCAGAGAGCGGAACAAGGCTTTGTGTGTCATCAGCATAATTTTTCATAAATTATTCCAGCTGCATCCAACTGATTGAATATTGGGAGTGTAAAGATGTTAAAGAGTGTTGGTGACACACATGAGCCTTGTGGAACACTGCAAGTAACCAAGAACTCCTCTGCCCTAGACTCCTGAAAGAAGACTCGCCTTCCGGTCTGATAAAAATGACTTCACCCAGCTTGCAGCTGCAGTGGAAAAGTATGCTTGTGACATAACTTGTCTGCAAATATGGAATGATCAACTAGATTGAACACCGTGGACAGGTCCAACAGCATCACCATAGCCATGTTATCCTTCCCCATGATGATAAATATGTTTGGTTTTAAGTTGAGGAGGGTTGATTCTGTGCTGTGTGCCCGCCGGAACCCTTATTGTTTCTGTCCCAGAACATCATGACACTGCACAAACTCCTCAGTTTGAAGGTGCGCCACTGTATATATTATTTGTAATTGGCCGGTAATTACCTGGTATGCTAGCATCCAACAGGGATTTCTTAATTAGTGGGGAAACCCAGGCCTGCTTGATGTCAGTGGGTACAGAATTTTCCCTAAAGGATGTGTTTATAAATTTGGTAATCAAGTGGATAAGCTGCGGGGCGCAAAGCTTGATTGCGAGGGCTGGGCATATGTCCCACTTACAATTTGTAGGCTTTAGTTGTTCTAGGACTTCAGCCAGGTATTTCTCGCTAATGGGTTGGAACTCAAATCTTGGGCATTGATCATTGGCCGTTGATGGTACTGAATCCATGGCAGCCGCTGCCCCACCTCTTCCTGTCACTTTGCTCCTTCCTGCTCCACCATACACAGCCCAACCTCTCTTGCTTTTATCTCCTGACTTCCACACTGCTTTGTTATCCCCATCTCCCTCCATACCTCACTTCTAAGCAGATGGTCTAAGATTTGATTGATCAACAGCTAATCAGGATCTTTCAGTCAGTGCAAGGACTACGATATTACCACCTCTGTTTAGCATGCAAGCAAGCTGTGTGGGGGTCTGCTAGCTGAAGCTTTCATCCGTTTCCCCTACTGTTCTTCTTAAATATTGTGTTTTGTATTGTATTTCACTCCCTTGTTCCCTCCCCTCGTCCTGTGGGTGCTTTGAAAAATTATTTTACTGGCTGTATAAGCGCCTTACAAGCAAACAATAAATAGATAAATTAATCCTTCACAGGCACCATCTTGGCTTCAAATGCCCTGGAATTATGTGTAGCATTGGCTGATGTGAAGTGAGATGCTGTCTGATTCTAAGCAGGTAATGAGTGAGGATCTGCACTAAACAGGCTTCTGCAATGCTGTCACACCTAGGCTTGTGAGCGTGCACACAAACACCACTTCCAGACTCCTTTTGCTTTAAGTACTGTGTCTTTATCCTCGGTTGCTGATTGACATGGGTGCACGCTAGTACGTGTCTGTAGTTTGGTCAAGTCATTGCAGTCCAGCGCCATCGGGCACAATCTGTGCTGCATTTGCTCTTTTCAGTTGAAGTGAAGTACCCGACATTGGGCCTCATTACAAGGTTGGAGGTAGCCATGGCGCTATTAGCGCCATGAATGCCTCCAAAATCGTTCGGACTCCGGTCTGGTGGCTGGAGCAATTACCGGTTCATTCCGCGGTCGGCGGGACCGGTAATTCCCCATTCACCAGAGCCATTCCCCATTCCCATTTGAGCCCCCATAGGGCTCAATGGGAAGGGGGAAGGCGGCAATAACGGTACCGCAAATTGCGATACTGTTATTGACCCCGGCATCCCCCGGCGGGTCCCGTCATTAATGCCTGGTTAAACCAGGCATTAAGGAAGGACCCGCAAAGGGAACTCGTAGTAGGGCGGTACGGGATTACCAGCACCGGTGCCCTTACCGGTGCCGGTAATCCCTTACCGCCCACCTGGTAATGAGGCCCATTGTCTTGCTTGCATTTCCTTCTTTCGTCTGGTACAAAGGAACGCTTTGACTCTCCATGAATCAACTCAGGGCTAGCTTTGTAGGCAGTAAGGGATTCTTTGAAGTCAAAAGCGGGGTCAGAGATAACATGCTAGAGATGAGCTGGGGAGACTGGGGGATCCCCCTTATACCTGGCCTGGGGCCTAGACGGGTGGATATGGCACTTTGTCACACCCATCTGCCAGACAACCCCAACACACCAGCTCAACACTCAGTCGCTCGCTCACTTAAAAATAATTATTAGAAATGTACGTGGCTTCTGGTCTTCAAAACCATATCAGGCAAAATTGATGGTTGGAGAAACAGGTGGACCTCCCATATACCGAAAATATGTTCGGGTGGTTAGTTACTTTGCCTTGACGTTTGCTAACCAGAAACTGTTGGTTGTGGTACAAAGCTCTATGCCCGCCCCTTCTCAACCCATCAATCGTATTTTTCCTTCTGGGCGATTGGCAATCCTCTGCGCAGTCTGTCAACCCCACTGAATTTGGAGTTCACTTGGACAGCAGGTGCATTCTCTTTCCTTCTGTCTGCCATCGACCCATGATATATGCTTGGGATGGCAGGTGGGTTTATCCTTTGCAAGCACCCATCCACATCACCATCATACTCTGCCTGATTCGTCCACTGCACTGAGAATAGAGATTTGAGGTGTAGACTGCTGGTTTCACTGCCAGCCCCTATCAATCATTTGTCAGGTGGTGAGGTGCCCTGTCATTACATACCCCAAGGAATATGTCTGCAGCATGGTTGGCCACTAGTCCACACTGTCCTTTCCCACCCGCAACTGAGTTACCCTTATGCCCTTTCTGCATAATACCTCAATCAGTATTCATCCTGTGACACAGGGATCCCTGTCAACACAAGCACCCATCAGTGCATCCATCCCACAAAACCACACAGCTTGATAACAGTTTATCAAATTAATAAAAAAACAGACATATTACAGGCACACATTACATGAACAATATTTTGGACTTTAGTACCACATACATTATACATTCTATCACTATACTCTACACTCTCCCAAGAATCCATCACCGCATTCATCCACCGAAACCACACAAGTTTGCTGCAGCTTATCAAACGAACTAAAAAAATACACATATTACAGACACAAATCACATCAACATTTTGAACCTCAGAACCACATCAATTATACATTCTACAATATTCTGTACATTCTCCCAAGCACCCGTCACTCCATTCATCACACGAAACCAGACAAGATTATAGTTGCTTATCAAATGAACTAAAAAATACACGTTACCAACACAAATCACATGATAAACATTCTATCACTACATCGTACATTTTCCCAAGCACCTGTCACTGCATTTATCTTAAATTCGCCCCAGATTAAAACACATTCGTGTGCCTCCCTATTGGATAGCTCTGCTCAATAAGGCTGCATTCCCTGTGGCTTTGGCGTACGGCAAATGCCATCATCTAACATTTGGACCAGTGCTAAAAATTGAGCAAATGCGTTGATAATACAAAATGGAGCAGACAGGTTTTGTCACAATCCATTTGACCTAAAAACGTTTGCACTAGGGTACACATTAATCGGACTGTTACATGGTACTATGTTTCCTGCATACCATAAAGCAAAGGTGTTTACTATGTTTTTGTTCATGTTGCAATGCAGAGTAAACGTAACAGCCTGCTTCAATTTTGCCCAAGTGAAAAGCGTTTTAGAAAATACCGATTGAGGCTAAACCTGTTTGCTCCATTCCATAAAATCCAAGCAGCAAAATTGGTGCTAAATTTGTTTGCGGCACTTTTTTGCACACGTGTTAAAAAGCTTTGATAATCTGGCCCAAGGAGTTTTCGAGAGAGACAATCCTTAAGGTCTGATTGAACACTTATGGAGTAAAAGTGCTCTTAACATTCTATTGGGCATTTGTGAAGAATTTACTAAAAAAACCTCATCAGGAGTACATTTGCAAAAGCGCAGTGTTCCATGACTCATGAATATAGCAGTGGTTTTCTGTTAAATCCTATGGAGACTAAAAGCATCATTTTACAACCCATGGCAATTGCATTCAGGAGACCACCAAAGTTAACACGTACGTGCTATAGAGCCCCCTCTGTGCAATCTCAAAGTTCCTTGAGGCGGAGTGAACATGACAAGAGTGTAGAGAAACACCTCTACGGTCATACCAGAAAAAATACAACCGCTAGGGAAAAAGGCCCAGCACACCTCGCTTTATTTCCACAAAAATAGAAATGTGCCAGCAAAGCACTCTGGTGCCACGGAACGTTATGCCACAATCATACGCGCAACAATTTATGAAGGCACACAGCATCATCAGTTACGTAAATTACATAATGTACAACTCTGCATGGATGGTTGGTGGAGACCCTATCCATAGGCTACCTGCTCCATAAGGGATGCCAGGCCATTGGTCCCAGCCTCTTCTGTCCATCTTTTTCCATGTGGGTTCCTCCTTGCGCGTCATCAGGCATGAAGCTACAATTAATTGGCAATTATGTAAAGAAAAACAATACAGGCTCTATGTCTAACCTTATGTTCACTTGCTACTGCAAACATGGGCTAGGCGGATACTTCGAGGCCATCGCTTTTAACAAACTACAGCTCAAGTCCAGACACGTTGACACCCTTGTTTAAGCTATGTTGTTTTATCACTCCCAGCAACTCGCAGCACAAATCACGTGACCTATGGTGAAGGCAACTGATCCCTGTTTTCAGATCTTTTCTCATCGATTGGAGGTTTAAAAGTTTTATGGTTGGTGGTCTGGGACTGATTGGTACCTTGGAATGCTAGGGGTCCTGGGATGAGGCATCTGAGTGCTATTACTTAGAGCTGGGACATGGAAGGTCGGTGGCTCATGCCCTCCTTCTTGTGGGATCGCTTTTCACGGAGAGCTCTCAAACCCCCTTGTGCCCTTGCAGAGCACATTCATTCTGGGATACGAATGCTGGCAACATGAAACAATGATGGCTCTATGCATCTTTGTAGCCCTGGTCTTTCTCACCAGTGCCCACGCTACAATCTATTCCCTGTGCTCGATTGCAGCACAGCATTTTATTGCACAAGCGAGGATAGGGTTTGGGAGCAAGATGGATGTCATAGCACATAATATATACATTATTTACAGTATAATTTTGTACAGGTGATGACAGGGTCTGGGATCAGGAAGGCGGAATGACAAGGCTGCGGTGTTGAACGACGCAGGTTTGCAGGAGACTCTGCCCGATTTACACATAACACGTTTGTTATGTCCACACTATAAAATCTGAGGTTCGGACCCTCTGCGCCAAAGCCCCCGCAGGAGAAGTCCATGGTGTTGAATGACGCAGGTGTTTGGCGACAAAGGGGTCTCCGGCGCAGACAATGAGTGCGGGCGACTAACCATCATGCCTGCGGCTGCCAGGTAAGAAGTTGGGGAGTTTGCTTGCCTGCTCTGCGCTTCTTAGACCCTCTGACTGCGCCTCTTCTGACTGTGTCCTTCCCCTCCCCTGAAACCTACGCATTTGCCCCTGCCCCATGCTTGGTGTACCCCCTTCCCCTGTGAGTGTTAACTTGCTGTCCCCTCCCACCCCTCCTGAGCTCACCTCTCGCACTTCCTTCCTGTCCCCCCTTGCACCCTCTACCTGCGTTTCCGCTTGCATTCCTTGATCACGTACCCATCCATGTCCTCTACCGCTGCCTGTTACGTGCACACCCTCACCACTCCATCCTCGCATCGCTCACCCTGTGCCTCCCTGACCTGTGTGGACCCTCGCAAACTCTGACTGAGTTGCCTCTGCGCCACTTGGATCCTTGATTCCACTGGTGCTGCGCGTCTCCTGACTTGCGCGGTCCCTCACAATCTTTGATCGCGTGTGCTTTATCGCCCTCTCAATCCTCGGGCACACTTCAGCCCACGTGGTCCCTCGCAATCCCTGATTGTGTGGCTCCTCGCACTTTCCACCTTGGTCTTGCTCACAGCTGCGTGTCCCTGACTGCGTGGTCCCTCACAACTCCTGATCGCGTGTTCCTCTCACTTC
Source organism: Ambystoma mexicanum (assembly GCF_040938575.1). Lineage (NCBI taxonomy): Eukaryota > Metazoa > Chordata > Amphibia > Caudata > Ambystomatidae > Ambystoma > Ambystoma mexicanum. The sequence continues at coordinate 1,000,488,701 of NC_090922.1, forward strand.
CATCCTTGGTTCGTTCACAGCTTCACGTCCCTGTCTGCGTGGTCTATCGCAACTCTCATTCGTGTGTTCCTCGCACTTTCCATCCTTGGTTTGTTCGCAGCGCTAAGTTCCTGACAGCGTGGTCCCTCACAACTCCTGCTCGGGTGCGCCTTGCGCCTTCCCTTCCAGCCTCCTGCACCCATGCAGCACCCCCAGTGTCCTTGCCCCCCTGCAGGGCCTTACCCTCCCCTTCCCCTGCCCCGTCCCACATTCCAGTTGCTTCCCTGCCCCTTGGTGTATTCCTGTTTCTGCTGTGCTCTTCTCTCTTCTATGTTTTCTTCCTCATTGACAGCCCTGTTTTTGCATCATACTGCTCTGTGTTCTGCTATATTCTTCCTTCCTCTAGGTTTTCATTTGTCGACTGCTCTGTTCTTTGTATATTGTTCTGTTTTTTTTCCTCATCGACTGCCCTGTTTTTGCATTGTTTTGCTTTGTGTTCTGCTGTATTCTTCCTTCCTCTAGGTTTTCATCTGTCGACTGCTCTGTGCTTTTGTATATTGTTCTTTGTTCGGCTGTGCTCCACCCTCTTCTAGGTTTTCTTCTTAGCGACTATTCTGTTTCTGATGCCCTGGTAACCTGATTGTTGTTTACCGGACTGCCTTGTTTTCTGCCTTGCTCTGCCATCTGAGCTCTTGTCTACTTAGTTAAATTATTTGCTATCTGTCTTGTCCATTTCCATCTCGTCTGCTTGCACCTTTCCTTCTGTCCTCCCCTAGTTTCCCCTCCATCTTCCCCACCACCCCTCTTTCCTCTTTCCCCCACCTGCTCTAAGGTGCTCTCAGTTTTTCCTATCTTTTCCAACTGTTTCTCTATCGACTATCATGCTCTCCTCGCTAAGTCTGGTAGGAAGAAGTTCAAAAAGGATATCATGGTCTCCAACCCAGGCCTCCCTATTGCTGTCACCTTTACTAGTGCGTCCTCCAGACAGACCCTCACTGATATCCTCTTGGTCGTTCCCTCGCCAGACCTATGAATTCTTCATATGGTCTCTGTGCTCTCTCCTTTCTCTTCTTCTCCCATTAATGGGAGACCTTATGCTTCTATTTAGACTCAGCTCTTAACCTCAACAAGCAAGTAAATGCCACAGCGTCAGCAACAAGTTACACTTGTAAACTAATTCATGCATGTAAACCATTTCTGTCCACTGACAGCTCCATCACTATTGCACGGGCATTAATCCTATCAAAACTAGACTACTGCAACACACATTACCTAGGCACTAGTAAACACAACACCAATAAACTCTAAACCTTGCAATACAATGCCCTTAGAACAGCATTAGGCATTCCCAAAGGACAGAACATATATGACCAAAGAAGAGCTGCCAAATGATTGACCACCAATGACAGAATCAAACTTAAAACCCTGACCATTACACACAACTGTCTCGATAACAAAGCACCTGCATACCTCACAGAGAAATTCACGAAGCATACATCTGAACGCCCCATCAGAAAGGCTCAAGCCAATAGTATCAGGATCCCTAACTTCAATCTGAAAAGAACTGGAAGTTCCAGCTTCCCAGTACTGGCAGCTCATCTATGGAACTCTATCCCGGATTTCCTAAGAGACACACCCTCCCTCCAATCCTTCAAAACTAATGTTAAACTCTGGCTACACACCAACGACTGCTGATGTATAACCCTTGACTGGCTGGTTTCCATCCAACAAGACACTTGTGTTGAGATTAACACACCCATGTTAATTCTCCTCTATGTATACCTCTGCTAATCCTATATGTTGCCGATAACTGTAAATATAAACCATATATATTTATTTTATTTATTTATTTTACATTTTTAAAGCGCTCACACAGCCCACGGGCATCGAAGGGCTGTTACAGGAATTGTTTTTGTTTATTTAGTTGCGTAATTGTGTTTGTCTTAGTTGCGTATTTATAACGTGCTTAAACACCTAGAGGTTTCTAAGCGCGGACCCTTGGATCGAACCTGTGTGGCTTTGTGTCTTCTTGCTTCCAAGGCACGCACGTTGCCACTGAGCTATCCTCCCTATCCTCCCTTCTATACGTATCTGTAACCTTACCTATGATGCACATGTACATACCTCCACTCTGCAAACCTCTGTTTATTGCTGCTTCAAGCTGCTTAGGTAAATACAAATATAACCTCAGTTCTAACTGATACCTCGATTGTAAATGTAAGATCTTTATGTAACTGTAACCTAAGAAATGTAAGATATTTATGTAACTCTAATCTAAGACTTCACAAGCGTCCAGTTGCCTAACGACCCGGTGCACTCTACAAATAAATAAACAATACAACAATACAAACAATGGTGGCACCCGGTGGGAAGCCCTCCTGGCTTCCTTCCACTCCCCTAAGGTCATCATTAATGTTTACCTGACATCACCGTCCTGGTCCAAGGCCCTCAGGCCAACCTTCTCCTCTTTGATAGACACTTCCCAGCCTCATCAATTTCCTTTCATCTCCTGTTGTCCCTTATCTCAATTCTTTTCAGCTTTTTTGCCTCCCCCCTCTGCTGCCTCCTTGGCTACCCTGTCCTCTCCTCCTTCCTCTACTGCCCTCCCTCAGGCTCCTTCTTCACCTCTGCAGGGTTTACCTCTGATTTGTACCCCTCCCCGTAAGTCTTTTAAGGTTGGCAACTTCTCAATGTTGCCACTCTCAATTCTCGCTCAGCCATCAAACACCTCTGTGACATCTGCCGCTTCCTGGAAGAACTTGACCTTGATGTCCTCGGTTTCACCGAGACATGGTTCATGGCCAGCTCTGTCACAAGCTTTGACACTCTCCTCCCTGATGGTACAAGATCTTCTCTGTGCCCAGAACCAACCGTTCCAGAGGGGGTGTAGCCTTGATCTTCCCGGAGTGAATTCCTGCCTCTGTCATTCATATATAGGCCTACTCCTCTTTCGAATGCCTTGTCTGCAGACTTTCTCTCTGTCCTGACCACTCTCTTACCATGGCTGCTATCTATCTGCCACCTGGTCAAATCACCTCCTTCCTCTCTGAGTGGGCGGACCTCTGCTCCTCTCTCCTGGCTTCTACATCCACCTGAATGCTTCCTGTCCCTCCTCTGGACAATTTTGCGCCCTCTGTTACTCTCTCTCTTTCTATTCTTCCCTCTGGCCGACTCAATCTGCAGGTCACACTATGGATGTTCTGATCTCCTCAGCCCTCCCCCTCTCTATCCCTCTCACCACTCCTCCCTCCTGGAGTGATCACTTTCTCCTTTCCTCCCATCTCTTCCTCTCTACCCTTCAGGCCTAGCCAACTCCAGCACTGCCACCTACCTTCCCGGTCATGCGACCCATGAAACGTGTATCAGTTGAGGCTTACGCTACCACTTTCTCTCCCCCTCCTCCACCTCTGGCTGACTCACATCCTGACACAGCCCTTTCCATGCTCCACTCTGCTATCTCTGATACCCGTGATGTTCTTGCCCCTGTCATGAGGATCTGCTTGAAGCCCGAAGCCAAGTGCAACTCCTGGTACAACTCTGACCTCATCACCCTCAAACGCAAGTGTAGAGTGGCTGAGAGGAAATGGCTAGCATCTTGTGCATCCTCTGACAAACTGGCCGGCCACCTGCTCCAAAGTAAATACCGGATCTCTGTCCGCACCAAGAAGAGAGCCCACATCAAAGCCTGCATCTCTGCAGCATCTAACAACTCTGCCGAACTCTTTAAAATCTGCAAGGAGCTGGCCAATCCTGTTGCAGCCTCTACTTCTCCTGTCCCCTCCCAGGCCCTCTGCACATCGCTGGCTTCTCATTTCATCTCTAAAACCCAGGACATCCTGTCCACCCTCTGGTTTTACTACTCCCTTTACTCTCTTCCCAACCTCTGACCTCCCTGTTGCCACCTCTCCTCCCTCTTTCTCTTCCTTTCCTCTGTTCTCCCTTGACAAGGTTTCTAAACAAGTCTGATCCATGAATGTTTTGTCAAAACAGGTTCTTCCCTGTACTTGCAAAACCGTCAAGGACCACATTGACACCCTCGTTCCTGCCCTGTCCGACTTCTCCAATCACTCCTTTGCCACTGGAGCCTTCCCTTCCCCCTGAAGCACTGTCTTGTGCACCCTCTTCTCAAGAAACCCTCTGCCGACCCCTCCTGCCTGGCTAACTATCGCCCAATCTCCATCACCCCTTTCCTGGGCAAACTCCTGGAAAAGCTGGCACTCTCCCAGCTTAATCTTCACACTGAATCTGTTGGTTGTCTCCATGACCATCAGTTTGGCTTGAGAGCAGCCAGAAGCATGGAAATTGCTCTCTTGAACATCTGTGAAGACCTACTCTCTAACCTTGATTCTAATCTCCCCTCTGTCCTCATCTTACTCAGTCTCTCTTCTGCCTTTGACACAGTTAACCATGCCATCTTGCTCAACCACCTCCGTGATAACCTGGGTATCACCGATCAGGCCCTGGCCTGGCTGACCTCTTTCCTCTCTGACCAACCCTCCCAGGTCCAACTTGGGTCCTTCCTTTCGTCTATCTAACTCTCGACCTGTATGTTCCCCAGGGGTCTAACCTCTCTCCTGGCTTTTCAACCAATACCTGGCACCTTTCGCCCACCACATTGCTGCACTCTGCTCCAAAATTCAGTGCTATGCGGATGACACTCAGCTTGTTTTCAGGCTCCCCTTTGCCAGCTCTTCTCCCTCTCTTATCTCTCATTGTTGGCCTGCTATCCAGGAGTGGTGTGCCACCAATCATCTCTGCCTTAATGCTAGTAAGACGGAGATCCTCCTCATCGGCACACCTGCACCCTCCTTTCCTGTCAACCTCTGGCCGGCCTCTCTTGGCCCTCTTCCTGCTCCCACCTGTGAGGCTAAGAACCTCTCCGTCATTGTCAACTCCACACTCTCCTTTTCTCCTCACATCTCTGACGTCTCTCAGAAGCCAAACTACCAACTGCACCTCCTCAGATGTATTCTTCCTTTCCTCTCCTGCCCCTAGAAGCTCACTGTCTCCAAAGCCCTGGTTCTCTAGAGGCTGGACTATTGTAACAGCCTCTATCTAAATCTGCCTTCCTCTACTCTCTGCCCTCTGCAACTTATCCAGAATAGGACTGCAAGACTTGTCCTTGGCCTCAAGCCCAGGGATCGTATCTCTCCAGCACTGAAATCACTTAATTGGCTCCCAGTGGCTGCAAGGATGAAGTTCAAGACCCTCTGCATTGTCCACAAGGCCTTCTGGGGCCTGGGTCCTCAATACCTCCATCTCTCTCTTCGAAAATACCTTCCTACTCAAGCTCTTCACTCCTCCACCTCCAACTCTCTCAGGGTCATCGCTTCTCCAAGCAAGGAGTTTGTGGTAGATATCTTTCTTCAGCTGCGGTCCCCCACTGGAACAGCCTCCCTGCCTCTCTGAAACTTGAGGAGAACCATCTCAGGTTCTGGAAGCACCTCAAGACCTTCCTCTTTGCTTCTGCCTTCTCTCTTCCTCTCTGCTGCTGATCTCCTCTCTGATACTGCACTGGTCAACTGGCTACCCTCAGACTTCGGGCCCAGGTCCCTGCCGACCCAGCTGCACACCACACTGCCTCCTGGCAACCCTTGCACTTGGGTCTGTATCTGCAACCCTATAGTCCCCGTACCTGCACTTATTGGACACCCGCTGTCTGCACTTACCCTTGCACTTTCCACCTACTGGCTGCACTTCTTGTTATTGTTTGATCCCATGTACAGCACTTCCCCCCCTCCCCTGACACTTTTCCCATCCACTCTCCCCTGCACTTGCGCGATTTCAATGTCACTTGGCCTAGTAAGATCATTGTCTCTGTCCTCCCTCTGTCCCGCTCCCTAGCCTCGTCGCGCCTTGAAACACTTGTGTATAGGCGCATTATAAATGCCATATCATATCATATCATGTCATGCATCATGAATGCGTCTACTAGGGTTAGGTGATTTTTCTTTAGACCAATTGTAAAGTCCTGTAGCTTGCTGATGTTCATTATTTCAGAGTGCCCAAGCAGGGAGTTCCAGTGGAACAGAGGAAGGAGTGTAAAGGAGCAGCATAGGAGTTAAAGCAGGGTGAGAAGCTGACAGACTGAGCAGGGTTTGAGACAGCGCGGGATGTGGGGAGTAGAAGGAGACCGTTAGAAAGGTTAGAGTTCCATGTGCATGAATTTGAATACAAAGATGAGGGATTTGAGGAAGGAGCAGTTTTGGATGGAGAGGCATTCAAAGTGAAGGCGGGGGAGCGGCAGTGGTGGGAGAAGTGCCTGGCATGCTTTAAAGAGTGAGGGTTGCAAAGTACAGTACCTTATATAGGGGGCAAAAGAGTAGATAGCAAAGCCAAGGAGCAAACAAGAGCAGGAGGCAGCTGGGAGGCAGATAAAGGATGGGAAGGAGGAGATGATTTGGGTGTCATCAACGAATGGGTGGTAGGAAAAGCTGAACAGAGACATTAGTTTACAGAGGAGGGTGGTGTCAAGCTTGACAAGGAGGTGAACTAAGACAGTAAGACAAGAAAGAGCTGAAGAGTACAGGGAGGATGAAAAAAATGAAAAAGTTGGAAAGAGGGACAAAGGGCAACCTGAGACAATTCCTCTAGAGAATAAAACGAGACTGAAACTTAAGCAGAGAAAGAACAGAAGAGAGACAAGGAAAGGAAGAGATTCCTGGAAAAAAGAAATGAAAGAAATATCCTGAAGATGGATGAGAAGGAAAAAGTAGTCGGGATTGACACACCATTTATGTTATGCCTGAAAATAGTTCTCACCCTAGCTCAAGCCGTCAGTAGCTTTAGAGTAAGTGAAAGGCGGGTCCTCCCTTAAAAAGGACTTTCCCACCTGCTTTCAGAAGAGCACTCTTGCAGTGCCTAGTGAGCTTATGTCACTTCTGGGTAGCGAGTGTGTGTGTACACAAACACCTACTGTGCATGTCTTGATTACACAAAGCATGTGCTCCATCGATCATGTTCTCTGAGAAACACACAAACTCTGTATGCCAAAGTCCAGAAATTCTTTAGCAACATGTAGGCTTAAACTGGCCAATATCGCAAAAATATCTATTGGACATGTTTACAGAGCAGTAAATAGTTTCCCGTTAGCACATGCCCCATCCCGACTCAATATAACAGTAATGACTGAGGTGGAGGAAGGGGTCAAGTAAAGAAAACATGCCCATTCAAAAGGGCAGACAAAGTGCCCATAGTCACCCCGACCCTGCACGAGGCCAAACTACGGGAGGTCTAGCAGTCAAGTAAATACTATGCAAGAATTCAGATGAATGCATGGGGCACTACTAAAAAGACCTCACGGGATAATTGAAAGTTCTCCAAACCTTTTTTGGTAATTCCCTCATCAGTGCTGTGGACAGTGCAGAGTCACCCGTTGCTGAAACACCTATGTGACAACTAATACAGTCACCACACACTTTGAAATCACATATGGAGGTAATGTAGGTGAAAGGAGAAGCCCAAGTACAATAACATTGGTACATAAAAATAAGTTAATTTAAATACATTATTTCGAATTACAAGAGGAGGGTCAGGAAGCAGTAAATAGCTTATCAGGAGACAATATGTCTGTTATAAGTACGCAATTTGGTGTGCTGGAAAATAACCAATCATCTCACATTATGAACAGTATTGTACTACTGGGAAATGTGCCACTGTTCAGAACTCCCTTAAGAGGCTTAAACCCTAATAGTTTGAGTTTTCCAGCCAATAGCAACGAGGGCATTGAGTGCCTTGGACAAACAAACAGTAGAGGATTTAGAGGTAGACCTGCAGAGGCACGGAGCACCAAGCAGAAGTGGCTTGACTCTGAAGGGAGAATAAGATGAGAATAAGATGAGGTGGTGGTGGAGGAGCAGCCAGAAGAGATGAAAGAAGAACCATTTTCTTCTCAGTCAGTCCTTACTCCACAGTTGGCGCACATCTCAGGGTTGAGCAAGTACTGTTGCTGTTTCTGCACGTGGCCACCTGTCTTCCAGGTGCAGATTGTTGCATCAATGGGCACGGTGGTTGAGATAGGAAACTCACTATCTATTTTTCAAAGAAGGATAGAAATGACATTTTTATTTTTTACTGCATTTCACAGAGCCAGGAGAGCAGGTCACTTTGAAATACGCTACAATCACCCACGTGGTGCTAGGAGCCTGCAATACATTAGTGTTGGGATCCTGCTCATGACACTTTATTTAAGGGGGCTGGGCAGTGCATCTTTGTGCTACTGTTCAACCATCACTGAAATGTGCCAGTCACCTTTAAGATTGAGGTGACGTGCACATTTCAGAAATTAGTGCAAATGAAAAAAGTGCATCCTCTGCGCTTTTTCCATTTGCTCTCAATTTTGAGAATCTGTACCCATTTGTCCGTTCACCATAGCACAACCCCCATGGCATTCTCATTCTTTATGGGGAATATATTGATCATGTGCAATCCTGCAAGTTGAAATGCATATTGATACATTTGAATTCCATGATTTTTCAGAAGATAGTTCAGTGTGTTAAACACTCGTTACAGAGACTTGCATTCATGTCAGATCACAGAACCCAATTCCAGCAAGATAGCTTCAGACTTTCAATATCTGAGGTTGATGCATGTATACCTTTGTGATAGTAACACCTGCTGCGCTATGCCACATTGCACCTTTTTAGACAGCGTTAGCTATAGAAAGTGGCATAGCATCAGTATGATGCAGGTCTGGGGCTCGATTACTCCAAATGATGGTTATCAAAACTAGCAGTCACCCAAATAAAGAGCATAAAGTGTTAGTCGAGAAAGGTGACTAGGTACCCAAATTCAAGAATGCAGAACCAATGTGTTGAGGCTCATAGCCTGCTTTTTACAGCAGACAATACAGTGATCCTAAACAAGTTAATTTATCTCACTCTATAGTACGCTGCTGCCTTCAGTGAGGTTTGCCTTCTCACAAACCAATGCCATTGGTTAGCCCCTTTCCTGATCTTTCTTTTTATGTAGGCCATTTGAATGGAGAGGTCATATACAAAAGAGAGTTGACCAAATGTCACCGACCTCTGGCGAGAATATTTTCAAGTGTACTTATTTAGCACAAGAAATTGGTTGCTTTCTTATATAATTTCAAAGGTACTTCCGGACATCATAAATACCAGTCCACAATTCTATGTATTGGGTATATTTGTAGCTTTAAAACACAAAAGATAACCCAGATTAAATCTTTATGCGCACACGAAATGATATTCTGGTACTTGTATATTTACCTTGATAATGGAGAACATGAAGCTGCAATCATTCTTCTTTTGCGTAACATTCTTCTACAAAGTTTTCTTTTTAAATATTGTCAAGTCAGGTTATTATGTCATGTGTGTACTTTCTAAGTTAGTTCTGCAAATCAGGGTATTATTTTAGTTCATGAAAGGCAGACATTCATAAATATTTATACCTTGTTCTTTGATAACAACTGGGAAACAATGTGTCAAGTGCAGAAAATGTAAATTGGCTCAAACCGCAGCTTCATCTCATAACCAATGTATGTGATCCTGGGAAATTCATTTAATCTTGTGGTGCCTAACCTGTCAAAATTGCCATTCTCTAACGTTGTCTATTTGATTTAGTTCACAAGGTTTGCTCTTAAAAAAGTCTCACTCATGGTTTAAATAGCCATAGTGCTGCTTCATGTATAATAGGGTCTTGATATATTGCACACCACCAAGTCATTTGTTTCTTGGCTGACCAATATCAATACAGTTTGAAACCCATAGCTCCCTTTTAATCTCAGTTTATGTTATTATACCTGCACCTTTCTGGTAGCTTCTAATGTATATGCGCTATCTCTTCTGTGCAATGACATGTGAGCCTTTCCCATTGCTTCCAATCTGTCTGCATGCTTGAGCACTTTTACATTCTGCTAACATGAGTCTTCTGTCTATGCTAGGGTATTTGTACCTTTTTCAAACAGCTACTGATCTGTGTCCTGCATCTTAAACTACACCCTCTTTGTGACTGCTATTTTTTTCTTTTAGCTATTAGGTGGCTGTAAAGCCGAAACCGAAACGATTTCTTTGGAGTACAGTAAGTAAGGAGATGAGATGTGAGGAGCGATACACAGCCTGTGTGTGTTTTATTTTTTACCCACCCTTTGACTGCCCTTAGAAATGCTAATCCCTATAGCCATTGCCACCGTTTACTGTGCCATCTTTAAAAAAACAAACCCTCCTTGGATCTCTTTGAGCCAGCATTATCAAGCTGTAACATCACATCTTGTCCTGCCAGTGTTATTTCTAAATAGTCTTTTGAGAGTTCATGGCTTATTTGCAGTTGTAAAGAGTTATTTGTGCAATAAAGATGCCTTACCAAGTGTGCCTTCAGTCACTTGATTTAAAGCAGTGCTTGCACTGAAGGCCTGTTAAAAGCATTTTCCCAGACAAGCTATTGTATGCCCAAGTACTCACACCATTCTCCAGCCATTGCCATCTTATGTCCAGGTGGTACCATTATGGCAGTTCATGGCAAATGCCTTATTTATGCCTACCCAAACCCATAACTTTTGACTTTGTTCAAATGTGGCCAGAACCCTCATCATGGACTGCTAATGTTGCCCTTGAAATGGCAGTAGTTTATTATTCTGATTCCAGCAAGTCTGAAGAGGTTAAGGGGGCTGGAAGGGAGTATCCATGCATATTGTGATTGCTGCGAGGCAGCATATCAAGCTATGGGTTGAGATCGCATGGAGCGGGGATGGAGGGGCACAGGCAGAGAGATTCTGGATCCCTTCATTTTCTTGGCTAAGGGGGGGAGGAAGGGTAAAGACATCTGTGACTCAGGGCCCAAAACTCCTTATGATGGCCCTGTTCAGGTACCCCAGAGAATGTGAGAAGACAAACAATTCTCTTCTAGGCACTGGGCAAATAATGGAAGGAGCAAGTAGCCTAAAAACCTCTATATATTTTATGGACTCAGACAGGTTGCCTCAGAGTGTACCCCAAGTCGTTATTGGATGTAGAATGGTGGCCTTCTGAGCAACCACTGCCAAGCAGCAACTGGCACTACGTTTGATAATCTCTGAGAGACCCAAGTTTAACGACCACAGAATCTAACCTAAATACTCATTCTGTCTCCTCTCTAAGGATGTTTGCACAGTTAGCACGACATTTTAAATCCTAGTTTCATATCAGACTGCTCCTTTACAGTATGTTGTACAGTGATTATAGAATCACCTTTCTTGTAGAAGACTTCTCGACATAGTGCACCAACCAGCAGTGCATCAGTGCTGCTGGGGCTCCTGAGCTACACATTTATAAAGGGCCAGAATCTTTTCTGAGATAGAAAATACTAAGAAGTCAGAGGAAAAGCAAAACATTCAGGGGTTCATCAGGAGGTAGATGTATGGGTGCCAACTAGTCATGAGCAACTATCTCCTTTTTAGTTTTGGCTATTAGGTGGTGCTGAAAGTGCTACCTTTAAGCCACAACTATTGCTTTAACATAAGAGCTTGAAATAGAGTCTTTGAATGAGGGACTCTAATGCTTTTCAATGCAGATGGGATATAAGGATGGATTTCTGCTGCTTGGATTTGTGTCCCACCCATTTAACGCCCATCTCTAAGTCAAATCTATATGATTTTCCTTCCATTACCTCCCATCTTCCCTCAAACCACACCCCTTTTTCCACTCTTTATCTGCATTTGTATTGTGTGCTGAATTTGTCAGCCATTTTTCATTGCAGACTGGTGGCTGCCATGTGTTAATGTTATTAATTGTTAATATTATAAAACATTTGTTTGCCTTGATTGATGCTTTTAAAAATATTTACTGCATCTTTTAAGTTACGTTACATATTTTAATGTATTTCGTTTTCAAAATGAAGAAGATACGTGTTTTGCAAAATGGCTTTCAAATGACCCATGTAATGATTTGTGGATTGTGTTCCAGTGTTTTGTGATGTAAACACAACCTTATTGGATGTGTAGTTAGTGATGTAAGCATAATGTGATTGGTTCTGGTTTGTTTCTACAAGTAAGCCATTTTGTTTTCTTTATTCGTAGTGAGCAGTGAAGCTGTGTGTTTGTCTGTTTAACATTTGAACACAGGGGTAAATCGAGTGATTTACAAGGGTGAGGTTTTCATTTTATTATAACTATATAATGAGCATTGTGTTTATTTTGCTAATATGCAGTTTTTAGATTAAGTATGCTCATCATTAAAAAGCCACGAGGGGCACAATTACTTTAACTTGTTAACAGCAGCGGCTCGTTAGAGCTGGCCGCGTTCATTGAATGGGTATATATTTGCAATGCAGTTACTTTGGAGAGCCAGCATCTGTCCCAGTTGTACTTTCTGTTAGGATGCCGTCTGTTTCTTGCAAGGCAAGCGTGGCTTTATTGGCTCCTCACAATCAACAAAAGACATGGCCTGGCTCGTTTCCTCTTTCTCCGTCCCTTCGCTGGGAGTAATGTCGTCTTTATTGTCCAGGTCATATCCGGTGCTCACAAGAAGCAACCTTGCTACACGTCCTACTGTAGCAGCACTGCCTGCCAAGCAAGTCTTGTGCATGCACAGGCACATGTACACGATCCATTAATAATAGCACGTCGTACTGTGATCTGCCTAGATAATAATGATCATGATGTCGGCGCATGCGTTAAATGCGGAACACGGGCATAACGTGAGTTGACCAAAGTCAAACACATGGACCGAGTTGGAGCAATGGCTAGATTTGTTTTATTTTGCTTAGTAGCCAATTATCTATATATAGTCTGACCCTAGTGTGCAATAGGGAGAGTGGCATCTGACTCACAAGTGGTTTGATAGGCACATAACAGAATGTCTATTTGATATCAATTACATAATTTAGAGTGTTTGACACTACATGGAGAAGATTGCAGCATGGAAGGTACCCAAGGAGGTGTTGGGACGTGGTTACGATTGTTCCAGGCCCCCCAGTGCTTTCAGATGAGGCAGAGGCCTGGGAGTGTGCAGTATGGGGTCGGGGAGGTTAGAGGAGGCAGTGGGGCCTCAGTAGGGGCCATAGTGCGGGGAGGTTGGTGTACGTTTTTGCTCTGGTATACATGGGGAAACAAATAGCATCTTAGATAGTAGCAGCCATATTGGAATGAAGGCCTAATTTTATGCTGAAGCTAGGGCTGCAGGCCTGAACCACACACATAGAAATAAAGCGAATGCATGCGGGAATGCATAAATAACCAATTATAAAAAATATTTTAAAATGAGTTGTAGCTTGGGCACCAGTGAGAAAGGCCAGGGCTACAGAGCTTCATAGACTCATCATTGTCCTATGTTGCTAGCATTCGTATCCCAGAAGGAATGCGCCCTGCAAGGCCATGAGGGGGTTGAGAGCTCTCTGCGAAAAGCGATCCCACGACAAGTAGGGCATGAGCCTTTGACCTTCCATATCCCAGCTCTAAGTAATAGCACTCAGATGCCCCCATCCCAACACTGCTAGCATTCCAAGGTATCAGCCAGTCCCAGACCACCGGCAATATAACTGTTAAACCCCCAATCGATGAGAAAACATCTGAAAACAGTGATCTGTTACCTTTGTCATAGGTCACGTGATTTGTGCTGCGAGGTGCCGCGAGGGATAAAACAACATAGCTAAACGAGGGTGGGGAGCTGGAATCAAGCTGTAGTTTGTTAGAAGCAATGACCTCAAAGTATACACTTATCTGTTTATCCCTTGTTTACAGTACCAGGTGAACATTAGGTTAGACAAAGAGCCTGTATAGGATTTTTCCACCTGCTTGCCAATTAATTGTAGCTTCATTCCTGATGACTCGCAAGGAGGAACCCACATGGAAGAAGATGGACAGAAGGTGCTGGTACCAATGGCATGGCATCCCTTATGGAGCAGGTAGCCTATCTATAGGGTCTCGACCAACCAGCCATGAGGATATTGTACATTATGTAATTTACGTTACTGATGATGCTGTGTGCCTTCATAAAGTGTTGCTCGTACTGATTTTGGCAGAAAGTTCCTTAGCAGCAGAGTGCATTGCTGGCGCATTTCTATTTTTGTGGAAATAAAACATTGTTGTCATTGTAAGAGGTGTGCTGGGCCTTTTTCCCTAGCGGATTGTATTTTTCTGGTGTGAGCGTTGAGGTGTTTCTTTCTCTACAGAGGAAAGGAAGAGGTCCAACACAACTAGCATGTGATTGCTGTCACTTAAGGGAATGTGGTTTGGCATGGCCCGTTTGTATAATGTATTATTGCTTCCATGGCAGCTGCAGTGGAGATAACATTTGCAGAAGCAATTATTGCCATGGCAAAGGCATTTGATTAGTCCATTAACCAAGGATTGCTAACAGGGCTCAAGTCGAGGGGACACACAGGGGGACGGAGCCCACCCACGTTTTTCAGAGGAGGGACTCAGTACCCCCAGCTAAAATGAGAAGCATTGAATGTCCTCTTTGAATTTATGAATTAAAGCCAACCTCATATTTATAGGCCAGACACTTCACCACTAAACTATATGATGAAAAATAAGAGACAACTAAAGGTGAAATGTTCCATTTCCGTACTGCAAGTTCCAGGGAAAACATGTATATTGGTTCTTGGAGTTTAAAAACCTGCACACCTTTTAAAGTTTTCAAAAACACTATTAGAAGAAAATATCCTCTCTTGATTTTCTTCGTGTGTTGATTTTATGAAAGGCAAATGCCATTCGTCCTGCTCAATTTGGGTGGTTATGCAAAACCAATTTAATGAAATGTGCACATTTCACCTTGATATGCTAATTTCTGGCGACGGCACATGCCACTGTGTTTGCTGAGTCCCCCCACTTTATTTTTTAGGACTTAACCCCTGATTGCTAAGCTTTCCCACACCAGAGACCTGTAGATATGAATCAATGGGTGATGCCATTGACTGACGATGGGTGTTCGAATTTCCAAGATAGGAAGTTTACTGCTAAAGCCAAGCTCAGTGTGCATGAAGGAATTAGAGCCAGTCCTTTTTCTATGCCCACCAAACAATGACTTTTTGTCAGTAGCAGCTGGTGAACTTTTAAAGTAGTGGGGCATATATATTATTGTGAGTGTAGTGCAAGCGAACAAGACTCAACCTACCCACAGATGTTTTTTTTAAATGGGGTCACATTGTGCATTTTACAGCATGGCTTTCATGACAAAGTGTATAAAATGTCCATAGGATTTGTAATACATGTTCTATGGTAACACATGAAATGACTATTGGTTGTGGGTTATTTGTGGTGCCTCTGGCCACCTCTGTCTTTATTTGTCGCGACTGCCAATTCCTAACGTTTGTGCCCTATGAAAATACAACCACTGGTTAAGTGGCATGCTTATTTGTTACACTTTTCACATAGACTACATTTTAGGAACATAAAATGTCATCTACATCATAACACAAAATAAAACAACTGATTTGCTCAAACCCTACAAATGACATGAGCTAACTGAGTGACAATTCAGCCTGAGAGTGCACTTCTCTGCAGCTCATTGAACTGTCAGCTCACACTGTATCACAACAGTCTATGGTTGCAACTTGACTTTAGGGCATCCACTCCTCACAATAGTCTGAGATCATGTACAGCCCACAGCATATTAAGAACGATTCTTTGGAGAAAAAAATTACATAGTTGAAGCTTACATCTCACACAGTAGCTAGGATAAATGCAGGAAGGGGAGCCACCAGTAGGGTGTAACTGTCTGACACTGCTAGAAGAACACCTTGTCCCTCAACGGGGTGCCTATCCCTAGGCAGCGTGTGGTGCAGCGCCTATCTAATAGGGAGAGTGTGGGAGAAAAGCTGTCCCTCCACTAACCAAATGTATGGGTGCCCCAACCTGCATTGGTACTTATTCAGAGAGAATGAATAACTATATCTAAAAAAGAGCAACCGAAATGCAAAACCACACAACTCCTATGTGTCCTGGTGTGACAGAGCTAGGTATTAGATGACTGTCAATCACAGCTCAAATAGCTTGCATGAGTGTTTAAATGACCGTGGGATTTTCTGTCCGTGTTTTATTCACCTATTCACCTATTCAATCAAATCTCATGTGGAGTGGTGAGTTTTGTGAACATCTAAAAAGGGGGGCATCAAGTGTAGTATTAAGATGCCTAATTAATCTAGAGTACTGTAAAAAGCTCATAATTTGTGAGTGAAAGGTAACTGATATATTTCTTCTGGGATACCACCCCTTGTTATTGGGGATATCCGGATGGCTGCATCTTTAGTCTCCTCACAGCATCCTTGCAGAATTATGAGAACATCCCACGGTCATTTAAACACTCATGCAAGTTATTTGAGTTGTGATTGACAGTAATCTAATACCTAGCTCTGTCACACCAGGACACATAGGAGTTGTGTGGTTTTGCATTTCGGTTGCTCTTTTTTAGATATAGTTATTCATTCTCTCTGAATAAGTACCAATGCAGGTTGGGGCACCCATACATTTGGTTAGTGGAGGGACAGCTTTTCTCCCACACTATCCCTAGTTACACCCTACTGTTGGCTCCCCTTCCTGCATTTATCCTAACTACTGTGTGAGATGTAAGCTTCAACTATATACATTTTTTCTCCAAAGAATCGTTCTTAATGTGATACAACACTGTTGACATAACGATTATGGAATGTAAGAACTTCTTCTTTTACTTTTGAAATACCCTGATGTTTCACCCAGCCCACAGCATAGTCCTAATGTGCCTTTTTTTAAAATGTATTCAGCCCCAAGTCCTGTTCTTGTTTTTTTTGTCGTCACATCACAATTATCTTCTTTCCCACTAGACTGCTGTATTGTCATCATTAACAGGATGAAAGTGCCTGAACTATGTAATAATCAGCAACATGTATTTTTATTTGGTGGCACTAAAGCGCCACCTCTTATCCAAGACTATTGCATTAGAGTACAGCTAGTGACAAATGGCATATGAGGGACAGAAAGCTTGTGGGTGTTTGATTATTTACCCACCCATTTACTGCTCATTGCCATGCTAAGCCCTATGGCCATTCCCACCCACTTCCTGCTCCTCCCTGGCCACAGCACATCCTCCTGTGATCTCTTTGAGCTGACTTTATCAATCCTTACCATCAAATGTTGTGCTTAAAGTCCCGGTCACTGTTTTTTCAAAGCAGTCTTCTGAGAGGTAATGGCTTGATTGGAGCTGTAAACACGCTAGTGGTGTAATTAAAAAGTCTTAACCAGATCTGCCTTCCAGCCACTCTATTTATATGCGTGTCCTTCACTAAACTGTTAAAAACGAGAATTGACAAAACAAACAGTTTTGGCTTGTGTACAAGTATTAGGCATCTGACAAGCACTGCTATTATATGCCCAGGTACTCACACTATTTTGCAGCAGCTACCACTGATGGCCAGTTAATACCACTACGGGAGTGCCTGGCAAATGAATTTCCAAATGCATGCCTAAACAAAAGCCAACGCTCTTGGCATTGCCAATGCTATCTCTCTCTCTTTGCTCCCATACGCATTACCATGATTGCTGGCATGTTTAGTTGTGTCGCCCCGTCTGCGTGGCTGCCAGCAGCTCTCCAGGCGGCCAGCAGCATTATCTCTGTGGGGGGCACGAGACAGATGAAAACAAAATTAAATTACACTTGCAATCCGGTCATCGTTTGTAACAGCATGTAAAAGGGCCCATACAGGGTTATTTCCATCACGTGAGACAATAATGGTTACACATGAAAGTCATCTCTCGTTTAAAAACAAATGTTTTGGCGGGTGGGTGCGCCAACCTTCTATAAACTAGAGATATTTGTTAAACGAAATTGTTTATGGTGTTGGTATTATTTTAACTGAAAGGAGGAATACTTCCTAGAGCTATATGCATGTACATGTATGTATGTTATGTGCAGTGGGCGCATTCTTTCTAACATGTTGGCTTTATTGTCAACAGAAGGTTTTAACATCTATTTGTAAAACTTGATTAAAAAAAGGAATACTTGTTCTAAGTGTCCCCAGATATCAAAGACATCCAATCTTCACTACCCTTCTTAGCCAGCACAAACACATGTGAGAACCCACTGATTGGGCACCGTGCCCCTGACTCGTGACAGTCTATGCCTCAGCTTGCCCGAGCACTCTTAGCCTACGAGACAATGATGGCTGCAATTCTTTTAAGTGGAGGGTCTACACATTCCCAACAATATGCAGGATCCACCCAGCGAAGCGATGGAGCCCTAAGCAATCAAGGGCGTTTCGAGAGGTTCTCTCCAGATAAAAGTCTATAAGTCTATAAATACTGGGTTGAAATGGTGCATTTTACAGCACACTTTCAGTGAAACATAAGATGATAAAAAAACCACTCAGTTTATAAGCAAATTTGTAGGAAACCATGACAAAATCCATTAAATGACAAATCGCCAACAGTGCACAGGAGAATTTTCCAAAGCATTTTCATGATTCTTTTGCCCACAATATGCCAGTTGTATTCTGACAGTGTAAAACACATTTTCATGCTGACTGTGCCCATATATGTCCAGGCTGGTTCCACCAATGTATAGCAGCTTTCCCACATAAGAGCATACTTCTTTTTGCTTTGTGCATAATGCCAATAATAACACAATATGAAAACATGTCATATGTAAGACCACTCATCATGTTGGTTTTACCCTTAATGCCAGTAGAAAATGCCATGCCACAATAAGAAAACATGATCCTTGGTGACTGCACAAATGTACCCCCATGTTAGAATAATCACCATTTTCGTTTACCCTTTACACCAATAAAAACTGTCATGCCACATTAAGAAAACATATCCTTTCTGGCTGCACTAATGCCCTACCGCCCCCATGTAACAATGCAATACATCATGTTGGTTTTGCCCTTAATACAAGTACAAAAAGGCCACACCAAAGTAAGAAAACATCCAGGGTGACTGCCACAATGAAGTATCCTCCCCTCAACCCTCACCCCTCTTCAATGTAATAACACCCATCAAGTTGATTTTGGCTAAAAATGGCAGTACAACAGGCCATGCCACTGAAAGAAAGTATCGATTTGGTGCATGCACCAGTGCGCGCTGGCCACCCACACCCACATTCCTACCCATTCACACACACAGACAGTTTATGGTGTTTCCATCGATGGAAATTCATCGAAATGCAAATCCATTGATGGAAATGCATCGAATGCCAATCCATCGAAATGCTATCCTTTACATGTAAAAGTGCATATACATCGAAACTTGTCCATCGAAAATAGAAATGGACAAGTTTCGATGGATATTTAAATGTAAGAAATAGCATTTAGATGCATTTTTTGTAACGTTAAAACGTTACATGGAGCTGTCCAGTGCTGAAATCTTCAAAGAATTTTGTGACTGGCAAGCTTCATGTAACGTTTCATAATCTTATTTTTTGGGGGAGGTTTCCCCTCCACCCCCCTCCTCAACTCCCAAGACACCCTTACTAACCCTAACCCTAACCCAACTCTAATCCTAAACCTGATTCTAACACTTGCCCTACCCCTTACCCTAACCCTTATTCTAACCCTAACCCTTGCCCTACCCCTTACCAAAATTCTAACCTTTACCCTACCCCTTACACTAACCGTAACCCTAATTCTAATTATTGCCCTACCCCTTACCCTAACCCTAAATCTAACCCATGCCCTACCCCTTACCCTAACCCTTAGCCTAACCCTAACCCTTGCCCTACCCCTTACCAAAATTCTAACCTTTACCCTACCCCTTACACTAACCGTAACCCTAATTCTAACCCTTGCCCTACCCCTTACCCTGAATCCAACCGTTGCCCTACCCCTTATACTAAGCCTAACCATTGCCCTAATCCTAACCCTTGCCCTAACCCTTACCCTTGTCCTACCCCTTACCCTAACCCTAATTTTAAAATTTAAAAAATCAATCAAATATCCATCACATTTTATTAAATGAAAATGCATTTCGATGGAAAGTATTTTTGTTGAATAAAGTTTGATGGAAAGGTCTTAGATGAATTTGATTTCGATGTAAAGTCTAGATACCACACAGACGGCATCTATACAGCTTCTTTCTCAATCATTCATATGCAAGCTCACACAGGTACACACCGTTCACACTGCACTCTCATTCATATGTGCAGTTACAGAGACACTCCACTTGGATGTTTCCATACATACATATATATACACATACTTGCAAACTCACATACAAAGATGTTTTTTTCTTATCCATTTCTTCCCAGCTCCAGACTCGCCACCATCTCCACTGCTTCTCTCCACACGTCTGGCTCCCATGCTCAACGCAGACAGGAACCTAAGACGCAAGGTGAGCTTCCCGGTTCCTGACATGTGAGGTGGTGATGGAGTGCCTCCATCTTGCTGCCCAAGGACCAAGGAAACTTAAATGTGCTCGGAGGCATGGATGAAGCCCCTTTGCACATTTATGGCTGCAGTTAAAGAGCCTGCATCCTCACTGAGCTATGCAAGGCTGGGTAAGCAAATGCCCTTACCTTGTATGCCGCATTGGGTATACATGAAGGGGAACTGAAAAAGTAAAGGGGAACTAGATTTCCCCGCCTTTGGTAGCTCCTCTAGAATGGGTGGTGGATTGGCACCCCATCGCTCATTATGGACGAGCCGCCCCAGCTTTGAGAGGTGTGCCTGACATGACTTTACTCCAGCAGCCAATGACCTGCTGGAAAATCTCCAGGTTTCTCTAGGGCTGTCGCCTTGTGCCCAATGACAGAAGGTTCTGCTCGCTGTTGGTTCCACAGAAGGTAGAGATTGGGCTCAGGCTGCCATGGCTTGTCTATCCTCCACCTGCCCATTGGTTAATTCTGAAGATCTACATGGCAGCTTTCATGTGGATAACATGTCAATGAATTCCGGCGTGCCCAAAAAACAAATCACCCTTTCATGGTGCTTTACACTCAACATAGTCCCCTTACTTTTAGACAGAAGCTAAATACACACATATTATAGCAATCTTTTAACCCAAGGATAGGGTGTATTTTGTTGAGCTGCATGCATTTACTCATTCACTGCAGTTGTGATATTGGCACCTAGAGTAAATCCACAAAGCTGCGTATTGGCAAAGGAGGGATGTGTTAAAATAAAGCAGTCTACAAAGATAAAGAATGTGCTTAAAATAAAGCGTTCAAATGTAAGGGAATTTAACCCTTAATTCAACTCATATTGTTCTGATGTTACAATCAACGCCTTGTGTACTGCTTTCTTGTCAGTTGAAGTGAAATCAAGCGCCCCAGTGTCATCTGAAGACCACAGGGGAGCACTTGCAACCCAGCGTGTCTTTGTTGAGTTCCCACAGCGTATTTGGGTTTTCCGAAATCAGTGCCTTTGTATGTGTGACCTTTTAGCTGGAAGAGCACCGCAAAGGGCATTGCTTCCGTCTTTGACTGATGCTCCAGTTCCATGCGAGAGATGACTGATGAGAGGAGAGAAAGCACAGGCCAAAGAAATATGCACTATGAAGGGGAGGGCCGTGGTGGTGGTGGGTTTTGTTTTCGATTTTAGTTGGATCTCTCTGCCTAGATAGCACTTATTCAATGCATTTAAAGGCATCCATGTGCATTTACATTCAGTGGCGTTTTTATGGGTGGGAAAATATGTGACCCGGACCGCACCCTTGGCAGTGAAGAGGGGGCTCACCTGCTGCACAACTTGGGGGTAGGGGGGAAGCACTGCTTGGGGGTTGGGGGAAGTCAACACTTAATGGTGTGTGGCCAAGTCACAAGGCCAGAAGAGATTTAGCGTTCTTTATTTCTTTCTCTCATTTACAACCTCATTTAGACACTGAGAAGAACATATGCTTTGTGCGTGCATACCTGCAGACACATTTGACACACAAAAAAACAAGCACTGGCAATGACAACAGTTTGGGCAGCATGGGAAAGGCCCTTGCCAGGCACTGTGTAGTGGTATAAACTGCCCAATTGAATGTAACAGGTGCAAAATGGGGCGGGTAACTGGCCATCTAATAGCAGCCCCTGGCAAATGCCTAGTACTTATACACAAGTCAAAACCGTTGGATTTGACAATGCTTGTTTTTAACAGAACTTCAGTGAAGGACACTCATAGTGCTTATACAAGTTGCTCAATGCAGACCTTTTTGACATTTGTATTACACCAGTAGTGTTTACAACTCAAATTAAGTCATGAACTCTCAGAAGACTGCTTTGAAAAAACACTAGTAGGCACTTTGAGAGCAAAGTTAATAGTAAGGCTTGATTAAAGCAAGCTGAAACAGTTCCTGTGAGGAGGTGTTTTGGGTGGGGAGGGCCGGAACTATGAGGGAATGGCCATAGGGATTGAAATAACCAAACAAACCCTTCAAGCAATGGTCCCTGCTCAGGTGCCATTTCTCTCTATCTGTACTCTAGTGCCACCTAATAGCCCAAACTAATGAGATGACTCATTGCTCCCCTGGAGGCGCAGCCCCCACCACATGGCAACCAAATAGTTTGCTCATTGGACACATGCTGCTCACTGCTGACGCCAGAGCGGGGGCGACAGCCAGGAACTAGCAAGACATAAAAACAGGCATTGGCAATGCCAACAGTTTGGACTTTTGTCTAGGCATAGGAAAGCCACTTGCCAGGCACTGCAACTGTGGCATTAACTGGCTATTGATGGTAGCAGGTGCAAAATGTTGCGAGTACCTGGGTGTCTAGCAGCAGTGCCTGCAATTGCCTAGTACTTATACAAAAGACAAAACTGTTGGCTTTGCCAATGCTAGTTTTTAACAGGCCTTCAGTGAAGAACACACATAGTGCTTATAAATTGAGTGGCTGAAGGCAGACCTGGTTAAGACATTGTTATTACACCAGTAGGGTGTTTATTACTCCAATTAAGTCATTACATCTGATAAGACTGCTTTGAGAAAACACTGTCAGGTGTTTTGGGATCGAAGTTTAATGGTAAGGCTTGATTAAAGTGAGCTAAAAGTGTTCCCATGAGGAGGTGTTTGGGCGGGGAGAGGCAGGAACTGAGTGGGAATGGACGTTGGTATTAGCATGACCATGGACAGTTAATTGGTGGGCAAATGACCAAACAACACTTATAACCTTTGTGTTCCTCCTCATATGCCATTGCTCCCTATCTGTACTCTAATGAAATAGTTTTGGCTTATGCCCCCTAATAGCCTAAACTATGAAACAGTAAGGATGACTGGCATGGAGGTGCTCGTGTTGTCTGATGACTCCACCCATCCTTGCAGTGAATTAATTGTTTGTCACTGTTCTCTTTTCCTTTCCTGACTGCTGGGTGTGGCCATGGGTGTGAAAGCAAGTGAGACAAGCAGCATGAGGGCTCACGCTTTGAGAAGTAGCAGGCCCTGGCTTCTATCTTGATTCCTGCCTGCCTTGGATTGAATGCTTCCCCTCCTCCTGCATGGGTGGCACACTGCAGCAGCTTGCCTGAGGCGGCTGCTCTGCCCTCCCTCAGTGCATGGTGCAGCAGGTCACCACCACTGTTACTGTTTGTCTGCCCCCCCCATGATCGGCACTTTCACTTTGCTGCCTACATCCTGCCTGCTACAGAAGGACAGCCAGCCAAGAGCCTAAGGAGCTCTTCCTCGAGTTTCTCCTCCTCAAGGCTTGAGGCAAGGGAGACACATTATTATCAAATTAGAGAAATATGTACATTCATCATTCATTCAGGGCCATCACAAGTGGGGTACCAATCATAGGGCAAACTACCCTGGACCATGCAGGTCAGTTCAGACTAGTGGGGTGGGGGTTCTGCATGTGTTGTGTTGTAAGTTATTATTTGCATAGCACTTCTGGCATCTGCAGCCAAGTCCCAGCGATGACAAATTGGGATGTGTGGTTGAGTGTCCACATTACTGAGCTAAGCATGCAGAAACTTGGGTTTAACTCCTAGCTTCAGTACCTAATCAGCACAGTGTTATTTTAGACCAATCCCTGCATCTCCCAGTGTCCAAAACTGCAATTATATGGAATGTGATGTGAAACTGAAGCTGCCAGATACTGTGCTTCTGTGTGCTAATATCCTCTAAGGATTCTCTAATTTGGCCTTCACAGTGCCAAGGCCAGATTGTTATTCATGCAGTAGAACATGGCTGAGGGGGCCCTGCCACCATCCATCTCAAATATCAGCTTTTATCTACCAGGATACAGGAGACGGGCAGTAACAGTTCACCTTTACAATACGTTGGATTTGTAATAACTTGCTCGGAGTACAAGAAATATTAACAAAGGGAAAGGAAAAGGAAATGGGGTGCTGAGCTCTAACCTGTAGAACACGGTTTCTGAACCCCATCAGGGCCAACTCAGCCTTTCTTCCTTTCAGAGGCAGATAAAATGAGCACCCTTTAGCTGAGCATTGAAACCCCTGATTACGTAAGTGCCACGGTAGTTTAAAGTGCCCAAAATAACATAACTCATCGATTTTATAAAACTGCTTGTCTGTGGAAGAAATGCCATCATTACATGGGGTAGGTGGCCGAAGGAGGGCATTGGCATGTCCACACTTTAGTGGAAAGTATTTCTGGTATGGCAGCCCACTCTGAGCCCTTGATTCTGCAAGGTAAATAGTGAGGGGGCTCCTCCATTCAAAGGTCCATAAATAAGTGTGTGGTTTCAGAAAGCAGGGATGTATAGCTTGAGAGGGCAAGAATTCTGAAAGCAACTGAGTATAGTTTTGGCACAGCATGCTGTAACAGCTAAATCATATCTTTGTCTTCTAATTGTTTTTATAGCACCTTGTACCCAACATAGGCCGGGAATATGCTATCTCAGTCAGATACCGGGCCACTTCTAAGCCATGGCACATTTGATTTGCAGCTGTTACTGGCCAGGGTAACCTCCTTCGAGCCCGTGTCTTCAAGCGAAAACAAAAGCAGGTGACAGGCCGCGTCCCCAGATGTAACAGGAAAGTAATGGTAATGAGAAATGATGTTGACCCAGTGCACAATAAATATGTTTTGGTGTGTGTGAAGGCTTTTGTTGAGAATATTTTCTCTGGTAATTATGTGCATGTTGAACTGTTGTAGAAGTGGCTGTACAAAATAGAATAAGCAAACATAGGTTGCAATCCCGCCTTAGTCCCTGCTGCTCAATGTTGGCAATCATTTTGAAAAACAAAAAACATTGACATGCTTACTTCTCTGCGAGTGTGCGCTTATCTGCTACAGTTCATCTTTGGGCCAGGGCTGGCATGCACACCGTAGCCATTAACACCTTGTAAATGTCAACAAGTGTCTAGCTAAGGTGGTGGCTGACATCAAACGGAGTGTGATAACAGGCAGGACAAGTACGAATTGTCTGCATACACTGAGGTGTCACACTGTGGGAGGGGCCTCCACCTGGCTACCTGGCAAAGAAGTTGTTACACTTTTTTTAAAGACTTAAACACATCATGATAATGCATAGTGTGCTGATGAGGCATTGCAACAAAGTTCAGATCAGATCAACTGAGCCTCTGAATGCCCAATTAGTACATTCACTACAGCACAACCTTTGTGGCAATTCCAACTTTCTTTGGGGGAATATATTAATAAAATGCAATAATCAAAATTGAAATGAATATTGATAAGTTTGAGTTCCAGCATGGTGAAGAAGATAGCCCAGTGGGTTACACACTTGTTGAAGAGATAGATCTGTGTTTGTGTGCTGAGGTTCATATTTGTGTATGTACATGCTGTTGATAGAAGTACTTACTGTGCAACTAAACAACATACTTGCAATAAAAACAACTAGTTATGTAAGCTAAAATAGCTTTATTAAGGTGATTGTCTAGTTAGTGGGGGTGCTTGTCTTTCCTCACACCAATATTATTTATAGAAAGAACAGCGTTGGAAGATAAATGATAGCTGCTATATTTCCCAGTTCCACCCCTCTACTGGTATATGCAAAATGTGCAATGGGAAGTGATGTTATCGTTTCTCAAAGCCCCCTCATAACTGCCCTCTTCATCTCTTCTTTACTTTAATGTGTACTTCTTTGAGATGTATCTTTCATATTATGGGTCCCCTTTGATCAATGTCCTGTTTCTTTTAATCAATTCCTGAGCATGACGTATGTCTCATTGTAGCATGTACAGTGTGAAGAATTGCCATCTGGCAAGGGTACAAAGCCCTGGCTTTTTAAAATGTTTGTTATTACATACAATAATACAGGTAATACAATCACCAGGGTCCCCTTTTTGTCAACTCCATACTAAATGCATAGTGTACTTGTGCCCTGCTGCATGAGTAGCCTGATCTGCAGTGCCTTCTCTGCTCATGGCTTAGAGGAGATTCAAAGGTCACAGCCGCAGCAACAGCCAAGTTTCTGCTGAGCAATGGGCAGCATTTAAGATATGCCCCTTTTCTGTACCAAAACTACGATGATCATGAGTAACCCATGCTGGTGGCAGGGTACGCTCTAAATAAAACTATGCCTGAGATTAGGCATGATGCATGGTACTACCTATGATCATGGCACCCACATCCCAATTGATATCGCACATGTGTCAGCTCCTGTGTGTCAGCTCTGTTGTGGAAGCTGATGTGTGTTCTGTCAGCCTGGTGAAGACCGCCAAATGGCAGGGCTTGAACTGGGAAGAACAGGTCTCTTCTTTGATCTCTTTGGTGAGGTAACACCCTCTGCCAGAGGCAGCTGTCCTGGGCCCAGGCATTAAAGCATAAGGCCCATTCAAAAGAAGTTGCCTCATACCAGGGTGTTGCATCTGTAAGGGCATTTGTTCTTAGTGGAAAGGGAAGGGAGAGGATCTGATTTGAGTAGGCAGAGTCTCTGGTCAATGTAAGGAGACTTCCATCATCTTGTTTCTCTCTGTCTCTCTTTCTCTTCCGTGTCCCCTCCACTACCTCTGGAGCAAAGCACTTTGGGTGTGACAAGAACAGGGATTGGACCACTAAGGTGGGTTAGCTTTAGTCCAGTCACCTTGGGACTTTTGCCTTTAAAAGAAGGGATCTCCCAACCCTTCTTTAGATCCTCTCGGATCCTCTCAAGACACACCTGAGAAGAATTCACTGGACTTCCTTTGGGAAAGTAGTGCTTTCCAAAGCCCTAAACCAGAGGTGAAGGAGCCGTCCTGGGTGGAACGAAGGTCTTCCCCATATCCACTCTGAGGGCACATCGGGAGTGACCTTTACTGTGGATCAGGATGTAACACTCTGCGCAGACCCTGAACAGAACCATCCTGTCCTCAAGCGGGCTTCACACCAGCTGTAGGGCCAGACCAGCTGAAGCTCTCTGTTTTATGAGAGGGAAGGCACTGGCACTGGCTTTTGCGCTCCTCCAAGTCAAACTTTTGCTTGCCCTTCAAACCAGCTTGATGCTCCCTCGTGCCCTAGCTAAGCCTGTCACCTGCTAGGCCCCAATTGACTGCTCTATGCCGGGGCCCGACCTGAATCACTGGTGATTCCCACACCGACTCTGACCAGGTGTTACAACCATGGCTCAGCCCAGCTAGTCCTTGAACAGCCACCTCATCGACCTGCACATCAACGCCCCCAAAGTCACCAATTTGATGACCGCTGCCCACCGACTCAAACCGCTGGAGCATCACTCATTGACCCCTCCCAGCAGCTAAAGCCCAACTCTGCCCGGCTATGCTGTGAAGCAATCCTGGGACCGCTCTGACCTGAGTCGTTGAGAGCACTCCTTCTGCTGCACAGAATGATCACATAAGCCACTACTTGGCACCCACCAAGAACTGAATCCAGGTACTGGTGATCCTGAACTTCCACCGTCGGTCAACTTGGGTACTAGAAACTAGCTAGGTGATGAGTGCACCTGTTTTCAACAACAACTTATCCTTTTTGTGGCCAGTATTTCTCCTACCACCCCTGAAACCACGCTCAGAGTGCTGATTTCTACTTACATCTTCTTTGTTCTTCCTTAGGGTGGGATTTTGTACAGTATTTTCTATGTGTTCTATTACAGGTAGTGTGTTCAATTGAAGTATATATATTTGTATAGACCCTTGATTGAACATTACCTTTTTGGACTGTGATCCTGTGTTGTTTGGGTCACTCATGATCTTAGAGAATTAAATGAGCATCTGAAGGAGGGCTGTCCAGCACATCCTACTTATAGAACCTTGACAAAACAAAGTTAGATTGGTTATGTTTGAATTGGAGTCATGGAATGCTATCCAATCAATTATGCTAGAGATCTATTTTTTTATTTATCTCTTCGGCAGGGGTATACCTCTAAAACAACCTCACTGCCACCCTCAAACATAAGCAGGAGCATCTAAGGTTCCGGAAGCAATTCGAGACCTTCCTTTTCACTTCCGCTTTCTTTCTCCTGCTTCCTTACTGATGTACCTGTCTGCTGCACACTCTGGTTACCTGGCCACCCACTCACATTTTGGGACCAAGCTCCTGCACGACCAGTTGCCCTTACACTGCATTTGGGCCTACCAACCACTTAAGGGACTGTATCTGCAACCCTGCATTCCCCTGACTCTCTGCACTTATGAGCCACCAACCGAAGCACTCACAAACAACTTGCACTCTCCTCCCACCCTGCCCCCCTTATCACTTCTCCCCCACTCTCACCCTACACTTGCACGATCTGAATAGCACAAAGCCTAGTAAGATCGCTGTTTTGTCCTCCTCTGTCCCCCCTTCTTGTCATGCCTAGAAACACTTGTGTACAGGCACGTGATAAATGAACTATGATATCATATCATATCATATCATATACAGGGAGGAACAATGCTCTTTTGATCACAAAAGAATGTACACTAGATAAGATATTAGATTTGATGGGAAGCAGGGAGCTTCTTACAACGGGGTGAGTTCGAGTGACATTCTGACCAAGTTGTGGAAAAAATAGAACAGTTAAAGGATTTACATAGAGAAAGTGCCAGACAGAGGCAGGTTAGAGGCGAGGGAAGAATGTTAGCTAAAAGGCAAATGATAGGTAGGGTAAGAGGGTAACTCAGAGGATAGAAGGTAGATTTTGCGTTTGGTTTTGAACAAATTGATGTGGACTGTTTCTCAGATGTCTTGGGGAAGAGAATTCCATGCAAGTGGAGTAAGAAGAAAGAGCAGAAGCGAAAGGAAGCACAGGGAGGGTGAGGTGCCACAAGGATGGTTGAGCAAGCAGAGAGGAGATTGTGAGAAGGCTTGTAGAGTTGGATAGAGGAGGATAGATACAGTGGTGCCTTATCATGGATAGATTTGTGAACCAGGAGAAGACATTTAAATCTGGTCTTGTTATGCATCATCAGCCATTAAGCCTAGCGACGGTACGAGGAAGTAGGTGTGAAGTGAGAGAGTTCAAAGAGAGTCCTGGTAGCGAAATCAATGATCTTGTTGAGAGGACAGAAAGCATAGTTAGGGAGACCAAAGAGGATGCTGGTCCAGTTTTGAGAAGCCAAGAGTGGTTAAGAGATGCTTGGCATGTTGAAAGGAAGGAGATACCTGATTTTCCTAATATTTAGGAGGTTGAGGCGAGCTGCCATTGCAGTTTTGGAGATGAAAGAAAAGAGAGAGTAAATAGCAGGGAAGAAGAGCTCTGATTTGGTAGAGTTTAACAACAGAGAGTGTAAAACTATACAATATTGAATGGACGAGGGATAGTTGTACATTTTGATGGTGAATTCATAGAGGAGTTCAGGAAAAGCGAAGCAAATGTGTGTTTTGGCCACGAAGAGTTGGTAGGAGAACCAAAAGGAGAAGATTAGTATCCCAAGAGGAGAGGTGTACAGTGTAAAGAGGAGAGAACCCAAGACAGAGCCTTGTGTAACACCAACAGTTAGAGGAGTGAGTTGAGAGGTGCTGTTCCAGGAGACAGAATTGGCCAGGTAGGATTTAATCAAGGCAAGGGCTCGATTACATATCCTATGAAAAGAGAGAGTACTATGGAGATCAGAGTGATCGTCAGTGTCAAAGGTAGCAGACAGGTCTTGAAAGTTGTGGATGTCTAAAAATGTGTAAGATGTTGAACACAACCCTTTTGAGCACTTTAGAGTAGTGCTGAAGGAGAGACACAGAGCAAAAGTTTGCCGGTAGGTTCGGGTCAGCCCCCTTGCTTTTTTAGGAGAAGGATGACCATGGTCTGGGGAATGCAAGTGGAATCAAAGGACAGGTTGAAGAGTTCAGCTAGGTGAGAGACCACTAAATGGACAATAGGCTTGCCTATCTGAGGAGCAAGAGGGTCTGATGCGGCACAAGAGTGTTTAGCCTTCATCAGTAGAACTAGGACTTCTTCAGTATTAGTGTGACTAAAGTGGGAGATAGAGGCAGAGGATAAAGGTAGAGTAGGCAGAGTGTACAATGTAGGAGGAGGGAGTGTGAGGAAGGCCAGAAGAGAGTCTCTAATTTTGGAAATGTTTGCAGCAAAGTATTCAGCTAGTTCATTACTGTGAGAGTGGAGATGGTATTCATAGGTTTAGAAGGAGTGAGGAGTGGGTTTAGGTGCCTTTTTGCCTTTTAGTCGGTGAGGATGAATTCAATTCTTTCTTTATCAAGAGAGGACTTGGCAGAGAGGTAGAGTAGTAGATCAACATGCGAGTGGGGGTACACCTCAATTTGCGCAGCAGCTGACATATGTCTGCGCAGAGACAGCGTATGAATGGACACTGATGCCCATTCACCTGAGTGTCGTCTCAGGTTGCATGACAAGCTGTTTGATGAGTATGATTGATTTATTTACAGCAAAAATTGTACCCACTGCAAATAACATAATGCCTCATGAAATAGGATACTTTGACAGCGACTTCAGAAGAGCTAAACAATCCATCATAGAGGAGCTAAAACTGAAAAAGGGAGAGATATCCATTCTGTCTCAAATAAAAGTAATAAGTACAAAAGCCTTGCTTCTAGACAAAACAAGAGAACGAGAAGAAAGGAGAATATGATCTCAGATAGGAGTGCTTCATTTAATAATAGATTTATACATGCGCCACCAAAATGTGCCAAAACCAAAGACGCGTTGCTGGGCAAAGAATGCTGAGAGATGGTGATGGGGGGTGCAGCACCAGGGGTCCGTTGTATGCTATGGTACAACCAACAGAAGGTAATGGTTTAAAAGGTAAAAGGTCATGGGCCTTCCCACACTATGCTGGTCAAGAAATTGATGTTTGCCTCCAAGACTGGTAAAGGGGTACAAGCCCTAGAAGGCGTGTTTGATGGCATAATCATATCAGCAGGGCATGATGGGGCTACGGGGATTAAACCACTGTAGCAAGTAAGCAGACACTAAGACACTACCCTGTCTACCATCCCTTACAGGATAGGCTGAGGCATGGCTGGACAGTTATGTCATGCAAATTGGGGGTTTGGGGAAGGGTCGGTGAGGGACGCAGGAGGTAACAACCTCACCAAGTAGGCGTTTACCAGTTGCTCAATTCCTGGGAATGTTGTGGCCATCGGTGCATCGGAAGAAAAACAAAATTCAGGCTCCTCCAAAATTATTCATGAATTCTTTCCCCATACCTTTATATATATATAATCGTTGGTGACTCTTTTACAGCCAAACCGGCATAGCACCTTTATTGCTTCCAAGTCCTATGTTTGGTGTCTTCACAATTATGTGTGCCTGATGTTGTAGTGATACACGAAATTGCAACCTTGCCAATCAGGGCTTTAGATGACAGCATTAGCCGCTGAAAGCCAATAGTGTATTCAAAGTATGTGCTAAAAATGCTGACAGTAGTCTGTTGTAGCACTTCCATTATGCAGTAGTGAGCTACAAGGAATATGCAGGCCTAGTATGAGATAGGTCAAATTAAACATTGTTGATAGACAGGCAGGGAGGGCCCCTAGCCATGTAGCTAATAGGTTTTTGGAGTGTTTGGAACATCATGGCACCTATATAGCGCTTAGATAGCCAGTCTTAAGCGCTATAAACACTAAGCTATGAGTGCATGCCTTTTAGAGCTTGCAGATGGGGTTAATACATCCCTGCTTCCCTTAGAATATTCAGCCTCACTAACGTTAGCCCTGGCTCCAAGCTAATCTTCCTTTTCTCTGGGAAGGTACTGATAAGACATTCCTCAGCCAGCGCAGATGGGAACAAGGGAGGGGGTAGGAGCGAGCAGGGAGCATCTCAGAGAGAGCTGGGTTTTTTCCATGAACCAGCCTCACAGAGAAAGTTCTGGAACTATGCGTCATGGTGACTGACAGCAAGAGAGTATAAAGTATCCATGCACACATGGGATCAGGGGGAGATCGCCTGTGGACTTGATTCGTGTACAGTCAGGTGCCCGGAATTGGCTCTCACGGTGTCCTCCAGCCTTGTTTTTCTATGAGAAACCCAGGTCTCCCAGGGCTGAGATTAAGGGACGTAAGACTGTGTTTCTCTATGTTTTATCTAAGTTCCATGTTTCACTATATTTTGCATTGCTCTTTGTTTTATGCTTTGTAATATTCTCTAACTTGAATCCCAAATGTATATGAAATTCACTGCTTAGAATAAATATGCTAATAACACTTTGAGGGTGTCATTTGTCACTAGCATGAGATCACTGCTCAGCACAATAGAACCTGTATTTTGGGCTGAATTGGGTATTTTTGCTCTCAAAGGGCTGGCCCCGAGGAAGATTTTGCCCAATATCAAGACATTTGGTGGCAGCGGTGGGATTTGTGAAGAGCAGTGCCATGACATGACAAATGGTGTGAGAGAACACAGTGTAGAGTGGGGAGCAGGCTGTCGCATTTCCTTGATGGTCTCACTGCAGCTCTGAGACTTCAAAAGGCAGCAATGTTGTGTCGGTTTGCCGTGGCCGATAGCTTGTGTGGTTAAGACTCCCTTCAGTAAATCAGTCGTGACTGACTTATTGCATGGGATTGGTGCCAGGGAGTACAAGGCAATAAACGAGCGGGAAATGGCTTTGTTTAAAGCACTCCGATGAATGGTTAAGAAAGATGTATGCTCAATTAGAAAAAGAATTTTATCATGTGGTTTCCCAAGTTTAAAGTTGTAATTTGGAATGCATAATGAGACGGAGTTCTCATCTCTATTCTGTCATGAGGGCAGGAAAAAAAATAATAATTGCAGGGATTTGACATGCAAATTGTGAATAGTAATTTAACCATTGACTCAGCCCCAGTGTGCTAGCGAGTGGGGGCTGTAATGTTCGGAGGCGAAGGTTCGTCTTTTTTGATATATGCTTTTGAAGGGTTGGCATTCCTGAATAATGAGGAAGGGGAATGAGCCATGCTTAGGAGAATGAGTAACATCTGTGCTGAGAGCCTAAAGAGTTTTTTCTTTCTTTTGGCAACTGTAAAATTCCATGTGCTAATGGTGGCAAATTCTGTTTAAAGGAAACACACTAAAATGGTTATATTGCATTTTAGGCTGTGCCATGCTTTTATTGGGTGAGAGACTCACTTAAAAGGAAAGTGAGTGAATGTTATTTGGATTTTCGATTTTTGTGTACTGATTTGAAATTGCAGAACCAGCTTGCAATGGTTGGGGGGAAAAACAATTTATATTTTTCTAAATTGCCCCTGGAGTATTTTTGACTGTCCCCATGCTATGCCATGGATTTGTGCTGTTGCCTTATAAGTGATGTATGCTTTGAAAATAGTGACCTGTTGACTGTGATACATGGGGAAAAATGTTGTTGACACATTAAACAGCCCACAAGCAATAGAGTGTGGGTTGTTCTTGCAGGAAAAAAAAAACGTGCAGGGAGCTGCACTAAATATGGCATTTTTAATTTTTTAAATGCACTGAACTGAGTGGTTATAGTTTGGCAATGGTACAACAGAATGAAACATCTGTGTGTGATAAGATAGCACAAAGATTTAATGGGTTGTGAGTTCTCTTGAAAGATCGCACATTACAAGAAAAAAAGACGCTTTGACATTTTGCAAAATTACATGGAGTAGAAAAATGACAAGAAAAGTGCCGCTTTTGAAAAACAAGAGTCTTGCTGTGTGTGCAGAGCTTGTGCCTTGAAGCTGTCTTGGGCGAGGTGCGTGAAGGCAAACAAAAGCAGAAACAGTACAAGAAAGAGTTAATTTGGATGAACTGTCTGAAACGAGTGAAGCCGCCACAGTATAAGAGTTATAGGCAAAAGAGATAAGCTGCGTGCTAATGGCGCTGCCAGGTGCACACGAAAGATAAACATGCCTGCATTCCTGAGGAAGGGGGAGCAAAAACAGAGAGCTGTTCAAAAAGTAAAGAATTTGCCCAGTAAACTGTGGTACGGAGCAAAGGCTTCATGCAGGATGGCAGACGGGCACATCACATCTGAACATTTACCTATGCATCTGTGAATGGGCCAAGAAAAGACAGCTGCCCATTCCAACAGACATTACTGTGCAAACCGCATTCCCATGTGATGTGATGTGAAGTGAAGTAAAGCGCTATTGCTGTGCAAGCTGCATTCCAATGCTCCATGTGATGTGAACTGAAGTAAAGCGCTGTGCACTGGAGAAGAAACCTCTAGGCGCTTTGAGAAGAGAAAATACACATCTGGCAAACTGCAAGCTACATTGCCAGGGGATGGAGTAACTGACAAAGACATTATGGCATTCCAGATGGAAGCAAAACTGACAAAAGTGCTTAGCCGTTTTGCAAGAGACAACATGCAGAGCGGGGCTTTGAAGTACAACATGAACACTGCACATTAGCCATGATCCAGAAGCCACACGGCTTAGTGCAAGAATGAATGATTTGTTGAAGCAACAAAGAAACTGACTCAGACTATCGCACTCAAAGGAGTGGTTCAAAAACAGCAAACGCCCTTTGAAAAAAATGACAAGTGAAAAAAACCAGAGGCTTGAAAAGACACTGCTAAGAAAAGAAAGATAAATAAACAAAGCTGCTCGTACAACTGCAAGCGGTATTGGACTGAAAGACTTTACCTTTGAAAAATGGAGTGATGCCAGCAGGGCAACCTAAACCAAGATCATGGGACACTGGAAGCAAGTTGGCGCCTGGCATTGGTGATCGCTTTGGTGAAAAAGAAAAGCATTGTGCGACCTGGGTACTTACTATATGGCTTTGTAAAAGCACAGATCAGTCTGAGGTACCATTGACCAGCTATGATTGCATTGCACAAATGAGTTTGTGATTAGGCAGTTACACCCCGTATGGTTGAGTGTAAATAAGCCCCCAGAAACATGCAGAAAGGTGATAAATAATTGCAGTAGCAATGACAAAGTGTGTAGTTACCTGATGAGACTTTTTGAAGATGGGGGTGGTATTATGGGAAGGGGTGGATAACGCTGATATTGAAGTTTTGATGACATCCTAACATTTCTGTTTGTATTTTGCCTAGGCAAAGCACGACAAGACATTTCATAATATAGAGAGTGAATATGCAGTTTGTGGGTGACACTGATCAAAGAAGGGTCAGACGCATTCTCAGAGAAAGCGAGCCACTGCGACATGCTATTTCAACTTTAACGTGCCCTGCACCGCACTCAATGCTGTAACCTGCGAATAGTGTCCAACAGAGTAATAACTTTTGCTGAACTGGCACGGTGCAGACTTGGCTAATTATCAAGTATTTGATGCTACACATTTAAATGACATGTTTTGCCCTTTCTTGTTTAAAGGACTATGGACAATGAATTGTGGACTGTAACATCAGGCACCACATACAGCTGTGTGACACAGCAATTGAATGCTAACACATTGAAAAATGGTTTTTAAATGCACTGTTGAGATGAATCTGAAAAAACCAAATGGTTTTACTCTTCCAACTGAATGGCTTTAACCAGAGATGTTTTGTTTTTTGAAAAAAAAAATATTCTACATTGCACGTAGGCAGGAGAATGATTTATGAACTGTTGGGGCAGCAGAATTATGCAAGCAGGAGTGTAATTAATTTTGAGATAAGATGAGTGCGCACATCAAAGTCACCTGTGCGTAGGTTAAGATTCTTAATTGAAGTAATGCTGCCAAGTGTATGAGCTATAATTTGAAATGGTAATCTTTGAAACACTGGATACTTTTACAGCCAGCTTAAGGCAGGTAAATGAAACCATGACTGACTTGATGTTTGATTTTATGACACAGAGTGTGACACGGTTTTTTGTTAAACCAACCAGTTTCATGTTTTTGTGGGGACAGCGGTCTCCAGCACACTAATGCAAAGAGTCACCTTTTGATTGTAAACATTTGGAATAATTCTTTGGAAAAGCGCTGCAAATGAGTATCCACATGGAATTGCTAGAGTACTGGCCTGGCACATTGTCAGGCATCTTTTGTCACTGAATGGATACCATTTGTTTAATTTGTCTAATGTGATGTTTTTCTGACCAAGAACTGCAGCGAGTGTTCTCGCCAAGATTTAATGAACTATAACTTGACTAAATGAATTTTTTCCATGGTGTGATGAAACAGCCACTGCCGGATAGTAGTATGGTGTTTGTGGCTAAAGTTATTATTGTATATGGTAGATATCACAATAAGCTAGCCACTATGGGTTCTGATGCCAGCTCTGCTATAGAACTTCTGGCCTAGTGGGGCCCATTGATATGCCCAGCACTGCTACAAGTATTGACAGCCAATTGAAGATAACAGAATTTTAGACATGAAGACATTTTTGTCTGCCATAGGGCAGGTCAACAAGACTGCTAAATACACACAATGCATTGTATGGCAAACATTGTTAAATCAGCAGGTGTTGGCTTTTTACTGGGTGGGGGCAACCATCCTCCACACACTGGCACGCAGAGCTACAGTTACCAGCATACATATGGATTGAATTGCTTGCTTTTGATTGCATGAATAACACATGCCATGCTTTGATGTAAATTAGTAGAATTGTTTTTATTTAGACAACCTGGTGCCCATGGGTTCACCTTGTTCACGAAATTAGATGGTTTCTGGTTGGGTTCCACCTACCTGGGGGAAGTGTCTAGTCACACAGCCCATAGTCACGCTTGAATGCCCTGGGATCAGGGGGAGGGTAGGCCCTTAGGGTGAAAGGCTGCCAGGTTTTAGAATTGGTAACCACACATAAATGCAATAGTGCATTGTAGATTAGACTACACTGGATTGCCTTGACATTTTAACTGCATGCTGCTTTTTAACTGACAATCAGTTATACAAAATTGATTTAGGTATTTTTGTGTAGGCCAGGTTTTGGCTAGAGTAAATGTCCATGTTCACTTGGCGTAGGTATTTTTGTGTAGGCCAGGTTCTGGCAAGGGTATATGTCACTGTTCACTTTGTGTACATTTTTGTTTAGGTAGTGTTTTACCTTGCATGCCACGCTAACTAACCGCTAGAAGATAGTTTGCTTAAACCTCTTGCAAAGCCCCTAGGTCTTTATCACTGCACTAAATACTATGTTGATAGGTATTAGTCAGCATTTGTCGCACAAACGTTGAATAGGGGTGGAATGTAGTGATACACGAAATTGCAACCTTGCCAATCAGGGCTTTAGATGACAGCATTAGCCGCTGAAAGCCAATAGTGTATTCAAAGTATGTGCTAAAAATGCTGACAGTAGTCTGTTGTAGCACTTCCATTATGCAGTAGTGAGCTACAAGGAATATGCAGGCCTAGTATGAGATAGGTCAAATTAAACATTGTTGATAGACAGGCAGGGAGGGCCCCTAGCCATGTAGCTAATAGGTTTTTGGAGTGTTTGGAACATCATGGCACCTATATAGCGCTTAGATAGCCAGTCTTAAGCGCTATAAACACTAAGCTATGAGTGCATGCCTTTTAGAGCTTGCAGATGGGGTTAATACATCCCTGCTTCCCTTAGAATATTCAGCCTCACTAACGTTAGCCCTGGCTCCAAGCTAATCTTCCTTTTCTCTGGGAAGGTACTGATAAGACATTCCTCAGCCAGCGCAGATGGGAACAAGGGAGGGGGTAGGAGCGAGCAGGGAGCATCTCAGAGAGAGCTGGGTTTTTTCCATGAACCAGCCTCACAGAGAAAGTTCTGGAACTATGCGTCATGGTGACTGACAGCAAGAGAGTATAAAGTATCCATGCACACATGGGATCAGGGGGAGATCGCCTGTGGACTTGATTCGTGTACAGTCAGGTGCCCGGAATTGGCTCTCACGGTGTCCTCCAGCCTTGTTTTTCTATGAGAAACCCAGGTCTCCCAGGGCTGAGATTAAGGGACGTAAGACTGTGTTTCTCTATGTTTTATCTAAGTTCCATGTTTCACTATATTTTGCATTGCTCTTTGTTTTATGCTTTGTAATATTCTCTAACTTGAATCCCAAATGTATATGAAATTCACTGCTTAGAATAAATATGCTAATAACACTTTGAGGGTGTCATTTGTCACTAGCATGAGATCACTGCTCAGCACAATAGAACCTGTATTTTGGGCTGAATTGGGTATTTTTGCTCTCAAAGGGCTGGCCCCGAGGAAGATTTTGCCCAATATCAAGACAGATGTAAAAGCTGAAATGTTGCCAAAATGAAGGAGTAGGTGGTTGGTTGGTGCCCTGCCTTCCCCCCTGTATAATGCCCTTAGTGTTTCACTCTTTTGAGAGTGTTCCTAATGGGCTAGGGGTCATGTATCTTAATTTGTATAGATTTTGCTGATGCACTGCGGTGCACCTTTTTACTGCAAAAGTGCATTTTGGCTAATAAAATGGCTGTCCTTGTTGCCTAAGCCCAGTCTTTGCAAACCACTGCTTTTGTTGGTCATCTCCCTGTTTAGGTGTTGTAAATGGCCATACTTCTTAATGAGCTTGGTCCAGAGCCAGGGAAGGGCAGTTGGGAGGACTGGTGTGGGGACCAGGAAACCTAATACACATGGGCCTCATTACACGGACGGCGGTAAGGGTTAACGGTCACCGTTAATGGCAACGGTGACCGTTAACCCTTACCGCCGTACTACGAGGTCCCTTTGCGGGTTGGAGGATTTAACGCCTGCTTCTTGCAGGCGTTAAAATCCAACCCGCTAAGGGACCTCGGAGCTAATTACGGCACCGCAAAATTGCGGTGCCGTAATTAGCGCCTTCCCCATTTCCATAGAGCCCTATGGGGCAGAAATGGGAATGGGGAAGGGCAATGGCGGAAAGGGGATTTACCGCCCCTCCAACCTTGGAATGGGGCGGTAAATCCCCTTTCCGCCAAGGCGGTGCTGGTATTTTACCGGCATGAGCCATGGCGCTAATAGCGCCATGGCTCACCGCCTACCGTGTAATGAGGCCCATTGTCACCTTGGGTGAAGTCATAAGCACCTCAGAGGTGGTCACACAGTTCAAAAGGCTC
Source organism: Ambystoma mexicanum (assembly GCF_040938575.1). Taxonomy (NCBI): domain Eukaryota; kingdom Metazoa; phylum Chordata; class Amphibia; order Caudata; family Ambystomatidae; genus Ambystoma; species Ambystoma mexicanum. Next base: position 1,000,527,742 of record NC_090922.1, read on the forward strand.
ATGTTTTCTGAACACCCCCAGACCAACATTTTATATATCTGGTTAAGATTTGGAGCCCTTTTTCAATCGACCACTGGAATTAAAATCACAAGCACAAGAGAACATTCAAGTATGCTAGGACTGAGTCGAACAACCGTTGGCCAAGATAACTTGCATGTGAGATTTCTACACTAGCATGTAAATGGACTGTATCAAGGTGTCCTCCCTATGGGTGACACATGGAATCCCAAGCAGCCAAAGGACAATGGGTGTCCGCTGCCCAGACACAATGGACTGAACAGCCACTTGGACACCGCACAGAGGACAGAAACAGCTAAGAAAACATGTTACGAGAGCATGGTTAGAAGAGGTGAAGGAAGAGCAGTGACATGGCTCCCCAGGAATCCACAGCCTGAAGGGTCCCCTGTTCCCAAAAAGACAATGTAAAGCCAGTCTGCATGTGCAGGGTGGCTGAGCAGGCAGGAGCTGGTGCCTTGGCTGCATGTGCAGGTCAGCACAGGTGTGCGTGAAGTTGGGGCCAAATGGGCTGAGGAGCGTGTCTGCCTGCCGCTGCAACAATTGCAGCAGGCGTGAGGCAGCCAGAACCAACTGTGACCTGACAGGCCTCTGCCTGCAGCAGGCATGCAGAATGTCAAGCCAACGGAAGTATGGAGCGCTGGAGGAGTACACTGTGCCTGCTGGTGCCCGCACCCAGGTAGGTGAGACTGAGTTAGGGCCAAGCAAGAGACTTGCTTTCTGGGAGAACTTCCTTTGGCAGGGGATTTGCCCCATTCACAGTAAAGGGCACAGACCTTTAAACCAATGCTGCCAAAATGGAAAACATAGAAATGATGCCACCATGGAGGAAAGGGATTTCAACCACACCGCCAACGAAGTATTGCTGAGCAGCTATTAGTGAGTTCCCTTCCAATAGATGGGCAGGATGCAAACCCATGGCAGCCACCCTCTGCAGCCCAGGGGCCACCATTTGCTGATGATATGATAGTGCCCGAATGGACCTATGACCAGAGAAGGGAATGTATTTAAAGCAAAAAAATAACATACATACAAAGCACTGTGCAGCCAGTCCTCCTCTGAACCTACCATGTCTTCCATTGCATCTCCAGCCAGCGCTTCTTCACACAACGCACACCGCATCCAAATGAACAGCGCCATCTATGGCGCATACAAAGCCCCGTGGCTCGCCAACATGAACCAGTGGAGGAATAATTCTATGAGTGGGGATGGCATGGGAGCAACCCATAACATCCCCAGAGCTGCCAGCCAAATCTATCCTTGGAAGCTCAGCCGATTCAGTGAAACAAAATGGCTGCCGTGTGGCATAAAAGCACAGACTATTCAACCAATCACACCATAGTGACATCACACTGCATATCCAATCAGGTACTGCTTCATAAGAACACACTAGATAAACACCCACAAATAAGTACATGGACATTTTTAGAGAAATTTTGCCAAAAATATATTTATAACAGTAACTTGTTTATTTTGAATACAAAATACATTAAAATATGTAACATTACTGAAAATCGGCAGTAAATATTTTTTAAAGCATCAATCAAGTCAAATCACTTTTTATTTACATTCACACATGCCGTTGTCATGATGCCTACCCCCGGACTTCCGGATCAAGCCCATCAGTCCAGAGGGCAGACATCCAGCCCCTTATTGGAACCCACAAAGCCCCAGTTAGGGGCTCTATGGATTCAGTCCTGGTGCCGTAGGCGCCAGGCTCATATATGGGATCAGTCCTGGCGCCGTAGGCGTCAGGCTCATACAGTCAAACTTACCTCATGCAGACCATGCCGCAAGGAACTCAAGCATTGACCTTTGTGAGGCCAGGGAAGGACTACTTTTCTTCAGGGACTATTTTTTACTTCGGTGTGGTGCTTGGAACTATTTACCTGGGACTACTTTGGAAGCTATTTAAACCACGCCCGAAGAGCAGAACACGCTTCGCATTATTCTGCCTTCAGCAGCGTAACACTCAGCGTGCCTACAGCAAGCATCCTGCTACCAGCCACGCCCACTCCGAATCCGAATATCGGAGGTGTTCAGTGGGAACGAATTGGGTGCAGGTATCCTCGTAATCCACGGATGGCTAACTCCCTTCTATTGTTTTCAGGAAACTACTTTTACGGGCCAAGCAAACAAAACTAGGAGGGCCAGTCCAGTCAGCCATCTCCGCCCTACGAGTCACGCTGGTGGAGACCACTGCTGTTCAGTCCCGTTCAACGCCCCTGTGGGAACCAGGTGAGCGTAACAGAACGCGAAGCCTCAATACAAATTCCCACCTGGGCGTTATGGGGGCCTTAGAAACTGACCAACTAGCCCAGTTACTGGGAGAACTCAGGGCCGAAGTGCATTCCGCCCCCCAAGAAACCAATGCTCTCCGGAGAAAGCTGATTGTGTCTAAGGAACGCACTGACGATCTTGCTAGGCAACTATTGCAAAACCAAGCTGGGCAAACACCCCTACCTGGACTCGGGGGTACCCCAACTCACGCTCAAACAAGTAACCCTGTGCAAGTACTTTTACCAGGAAATATTCTCTTAGCACCACCTGAACGCTTTGCATGGGACCCAAAAAGGTTTGCTCTGTTTATGAACCAGTGCCGCTTGCATTTTCTATGTAGACCTGGAGCCTTTCCGAATGACCTAGCAAAGGTAGCCTTTGTTTTATCTTATCTCAGCGGTAGTGCAACAGATTGGTCAATTCCACTAGTCAATCAGGATGACCCTCTTCTTCGGGTTTTCCAGGGTTTTCAATTAAGCATGGAAAGACTGTTTGCCCGACACTCACAAGGACAAGCCCTGGATAACAAACTTTTGTCCCTACGTCAGGGTAACCAGGATCTGTTGACCTACATCACAACCTTCAATAGGTTGGTGGTGGAAACCGGATGGCCAGAGGCAAAGCAGATTACGTTATTTCATCTAGGACTTCGAGGTGAGCTCAAAGATGTTTTAGCACAAGTGGTGAATCCACCTCAGGAGTGCCCTGAATATATAGATCTGGTGGTCCAGTTAGATCACAGACTTCAGAATAGAAAGACTGATCGAGCTAAATTCAAGAATCGGGTATTTGTTAAGCCCAAGGATTATGTTACCCCCAAGGGAACAGATGCATCAGAACCTATGCAGATCGGGGGGGGTTAAGGGACCTCTGACTCAAAAGGAAAGAGAAAGGAGACGGCAGTTACAACTGTGCCTGTACTGTGGAACTTCGGGACACTTATTATGGGTTTGCCCAGTAAAACCACCCAAGAAGGTGGTAGGAGCTGCTGACAAAAGCCTCATGGAGTCTGACTCGGGAAACGACCACGCCTGACAAGCGTAGAGGTCCGCTTGCCGAGCATGAAGAAAGATGCTCAGACCTCGCATCTCATCATACCAATGGTCCTTATTGATCATAGGCAGCCATCTCGTCTGCACGCAGTAAGAGCATACATTGATAGCGGAGCCATAGGAAACTATACGGACCACAAATTGGCCTCAAGGATGAACCTACCTCTTTGCAAAAAGATCGCAACAGAGGTCATCACAACTGTCGATGGAACTGAAATTGCCTCTGGACCAGTAACTCATTCCACTACAGAGATGATGCTGTTGGGTCAAGATGGGCATCGAGAAAGTATTGTGTTTGACTTAATCAAGGCCCCACAGTTCCAAATAATTCTGGGAATGCCATGTTTGGAAACGCATAATCCTTGTATTGAATGGCGAGAAAAGAGAATGACCTTCTCGGATTGTGTGCACACTTGTTATCCAAAAAAAACTTTGAACAAAAGCCTGGCCTCAGTCACGAATTCAACTACTCAGTTACCTCAGGAATACCTAGACTTTCAGGATGTTTTTCAGAAGGATCAAGCAAATACGCTACCACCTCACAGATCATACGATTGTCAGATCGATCTCATACCCGGTGCCCAAGTTCCATGCAGTAGAATGTACGCCCTTACAGAACCCGAAAACCTTCACCTTCGACAATATTTGGATCAATATCTTGCCAATGGTTTTATTCGCCCATCCAAGTCCCCATCAGCCTCAGCATTATTCTTAGTGCCAAAAAAAGAAGGTGACTTTAGAACGTGTATAGATTATTGCGCTTTAAACCAAATTACGGTAAAAAAACGATACCCGCTGCCTTTTATCCCGGAACTACTGGACCAAGTAAAGGATGCTCGTATCTATACTAAGTTAGACCTCCGAGGGGCATATCACCTGGTACGTGTAAGAAAAGGCGATGAATGGAAGACCGCCTTTCGCACCAAGTACGGATTGTTCGAGTATCAAGTGATGCCTTTCGGGCTGTGCAATGCACCGGCAGCCTTCCAGTATTTTATGAACGATGTCCTTCGAGAACTCATTGACGTCTGTGTCGTTGTTTATATAGATGACATCCTAGTGACTCTTCCTCTGAATCAGACCATGTTAAGCACGTTCGTGCAGTCCTTGAAAAACTACGCCAGCATAAGCTATATGCGAAATTGGAAAAATGAGCTTTTCACTCTACAGAAGTGGAATTCCTTGGATTTATCCTGACCCCAAATAGAGTTCGAATGGACTCGAAAGGTGGACACCATCCTTAAGTGGCCATCACCCACCTCAGTTAAAGCAGTACAAAGCATGCTTGGATTTGCTAATTTCTACCGCAGATTTATCTCTGACTTCTCACATATTGTACATTCCATCACAGCACTCTTGCGAAAGAACAAACGCTTTTCATGGACAGAAGAAGTAGAAAGGGCCTTCCTGGATCTAAAACAAAAATTCACGTCTGCACCTGTCTTAAGGCACCCACGTCCCGAGCTTCCATACGTTGTTGAAACAGATGTGTCCAGTGTAGCCATGGGGGCTGTTCTTTCCCAGAGGGATCCTGAAACTGGCCAACTTCATCCAGTAGCATTCTGGTCAAGAAAATGTTCGGCACCCGAATTAAACTATGCCGTTACAGACAAAGAACTATTGGCTATCAAGTCTGCATTCAAGGCCTGGCGACATTATCTTCTCGGTGCTAGGCATACCATCACTGTAATCACTGATCACAGAAATGTGCAATATTTAAAGACAGCCATGGCCCAATCTTCACGTCAACTTAGATGGGCCATATTCTTTGCGGAATTTGACTTTGTGATTACTTATCGACCAGGTTGTAAAAATGGTATAGCAGATGCCTTATCTCGTATTGGAATGGGAGAAGCATATTCCAATCCTGAACCAGTGCCTATAATTTCGGAGAAAAGAATCCTGGGCATAACAACTCTACAAACCTTGGAAGACATCCATTTAAAGGTCCAACAACTTTTCGATCAGGCAGCCTTACAGGACTGGTCAAACAAAGGCCAGGATTATTCAGTTAACGATCATCTACCGGACTATCAAGGTCGTCTATTTCTACCAAACAAAGAATTACAAGAATTAGTTATTTCCAATAACCATGATGCTCTAATTGAAGGACACCCTGGAATCGCAAAGACAGAAGCCAAGATTAAAAGACAATTTTGGTGGCCAACCTGGCGAAAAGACGTGAAAACATTTGTGATGTCCTGTGGTATTTGCGCCCAAAACAAGACCTTGAAGAAGAAACCAGCTGGCCTGTTACAACCTTTGTACATTCCACCCACACCATGGCATACCTTATCTTTAGACTTTATCACTGATCTGCCTCCGTGTAATGGATTTAACAGCATCCTCGTCATAGTGGAACTTTTTTCCAAGATGGCTCATTTTATTCCTCTGAAAGGGCTACCTACAGCCTCGACCTTGGCCAAGGAATTTCTTGAAAATATAGTTAGAATGCACGGATTTCCTTCTGTATTGGTCTCCGATCGAGGTAGCCAGTTTATTTCACAGTACTGGCGAAAATGCTGTCAATTGGCTCAAATCGACGTGAGGCTGTCAACCAGCCATCATCCCCAGACCGATGGTCAGACGGAGAGGACCAACCAAACTCTTGAACAATACCTACGTTGTATGTTACATCAAACCGAAAACAACTGGAAGGAAATATTATGGATAGCTGAATATGCATATAACAACTCTTTGCATTCAGGAACCGGACAAAGTCCCTTTTATACCATATATGGGCGTCACCCTCGGACCTCCGAACTTGACTCACCTCACCACTTAGACATGCCCGCAGTGAATCATCTAAACGCTGCTATTAAGCAAGCCTTTGAAAGAGCAACAGAACATTTGAGACAAGCTAAAGAAAGATACAAGAAAACTGCAGATCAACATAGAAGTGAAGCCCCGCTTTATCAGATTGGAGACCAAGTTTGGTTGGCTACGAAACACATAACTCTAAAGGGAACTCTGACCTTTAACCCAGATACTTGGGACCTTATACTATTAAAGCCATTATCAACCCAGTGGCCATTAAGTTGAACTTACCTCCAACTATGCGTATTCACCCCGTATTTCATGTTTCACTCCTGAAACTAGTAAGACCTGGAACACGACTAGCCAAACCACCAGACCCCATCTTAATAGACGGGGAACCCGAATTTGAAGTTAAAGACATTCTGGACTCTGGTCAAATCAAGACTTTTTTACTTAGTCGACTGGAAGGGTTACGGGCCACAAGAAAGGTCATGGGAGCCTAGCGATCACGTCCATGCACCCCGGTTGGTGAAGAAATTCCATTGGAATTTCCCAGATAAGCCAGGACCAGAGAGAAGGACAGCCTTAGGAGGGGCCTTGGGGGGAGTGCTGTCATGATGCCTACCCCCGGACACCCGGATCAAGCCCATCAGTCCAGAGGGCAGACATCGAGCCCCTTATTGGAACCCACAAAGCCCCGGTTAGGGGCTCTATGGATTCAGTCCTGGCGCCGTAGGCGCCAGGCTCATACAGTCAAACTTACCTCATGCAGACCATGCCGCAGAGAACTCAAGCATTGGCCTTTGTGAGGCCTGGGAAGGACTACTTTTCTTCAGGGACTATTTTTTACTTGGTTGTGGTGCTTGGAACTATTTACCTGGACTACTTTGGAAGCTATTTAAACCACGCCCGAAGAGCAGAACATGCTTCGCGTTATTCTGCATTCAGCAGCGTAACGCTCACCGTGTCTACAGCCAGCATCCTGCTACCAGCCACGCCCGCTCCGAATCCGGACCGCATCCTGGGAAGAAGGGAAGAAGAAGAAAAGGTTAGAGCAAGAACCTACCTTCTAATCTTCATCTGCTCCTGAATCCACTGCATCCTTGACAAGGAAAAAGACTTTGAAAAAATAAACGCGTCGCACCGCTAGCAGCTGAGCCGCGCCATACATACCAGTCTTCACAGCATCTACACAATCTGGCGCAGCTTACATCTCTTCGTAGCTGCATTCTCGGCATCTAGAGGAAGACAAGAAAAAAACAAGGTGAGCCGAGAGCAAACATAGACAATCTTGGTTACCGCCAGGCACTTACTTGATTTGCCGCCCGAGGTATAATTCTTCGGCATCCAGCATCTTCTTACGCCGCACCTGTAAAAGGACAAAAGCACTTGGTTAGAGACATTTAGCATCATTATTTTCTACCGGACAGTGCTGGGTAATACAGACTCTTACCTTAGTGTGACCTGCTGCCAATCAGGAGAATCCTTTTGGTCCAAGCTGCAAGATAAATAAAGGAAAAGGGAAATGAGTGAATAGCAGACATTGGACCTCTAAAGACTATATAATTATGGCTCCTCGCCACATTCCTCAGAGCCCTATTTCGTCTGGAACTCACCCTATTCCTTCGATCCAGTGGAGTAACTGGCATTCTACGCGCCCCTGCAATCAGCGCAGGATGGAGCGCTCATCATTTCAAGCACTAAGGTGAGGACATAAAGGGAATATCAGAGGCGTTCGGGAAACTACTTTTACGGGTCAAGCAAACAAAACTAGGAGGGCCAGTCCAGTCAGCCATCTCCGCCCTACGAGTCACGCTGGTGGAGACCACTGCTGTTCAGTCCCGTTCAATGCCCCTGCGGGAACCAGGTGAGTGTAACAGGCGTCTGCCATTTTGGAAGTAAAAATAGCTGACAAATTCACCACACTTTTGCAGCAAAGAGTACAAAAAGGGGTGTGGTTGGAGGGAAGATGGGTGGGAATGGGAGGAAAATCATATAGATTTCACTTAGAGATTGGTGTTAAATGGGTGGGACATACAGCCAAACTACTTAAATCCATCCTCTTATTTTAAAGCTCTTATTTTAATGACAACAGTTTTGGCTTTAAATGTAGTGCTTTCAGTGCCACCTAATAGCCACAACTAAAAAGGATTATTCATTGGCCCTTGGCAATCTTTAAATAATGCTGTTAAAAAAACAAATCTGCGGGACTTCAGGCATATCGTTAGAAAAGGAAGCAACCCAGACAGGAATACACCAGGAAATTACATTAGCAGAGCGTCCTGCTTTATGCATGTTTAGATATTATATTCAGTGGATAGACAATGGAAATGGGCATAACAGAACCTGCTCCTACAATGTTGCCTCTCCCAGCTAATCATTTATTAGTGAGTAGGTCCCAAGAGCTTTGATGTCACAACCTAGTGGAACACAACACAATAACAGAAGCGCAAGCAGGTTTTGGAAAATGTATATCAACTATTGATCATTCTTTTAGTCTATGCTTAATCCCATAAACATTTCTATTTCTAAAATATCACACAATCTACCCAGCCTATACTGATCTTCAAATGACGTTTGACACTGTACCACGTGTTCATCTGTGATATTTTTTATTGCAATTATAGATTCCCCACAACCTACTTGTTACAATGTGTTGTTTATACCATAGCATCTATGCCTTCATCCGCTGAGGCATTAAAGGTGAATGCACAGAACCGATTAACATCAATAAGGTTGTAAGCAGTGCTTAAAGTGGGCCGGGGCCTGCCGGGGCCAGGCCCCGGCAGTCTCCAAAAAGTGTGACTGAGCCGGGGCCCTGCCGGGGCCCCCGTCCTACCGCAACAGTGGCGGGATTGGGATGCATTATCCCGTCGCGGCCGCGACGGGAGATGCGCCTGCAATGAAGTCAGGCAAGCTGACAGAAGTAGCAGCCAGCCACAGCGACGCTGTGACTGGCTGCCACTTCCGTCAGTCATAGTAACTGCATCTGGTGACACCTCGCGCGGGAGGTCACCAGAGGCAGTTACTGTGCCTTTGTTTCCCCAGGTCACCGAGGCGTCTTTAACCCTCGGCGAACCTGGGGATTCCTCGACATATTTCGAGGTTTATTAAAGATGGCTTTGAAAGATCACATTTCAAGCCATCTTTTATAAAGCTTTGCCGACGGACAATTTTGTCCGTAGTCAAAGCTTTATAAAAGATGGCTTGAATTGTGTACTTTCAAAGCCATCTTTTATAAACCTGAAATGTTTAAAAAAGATGGCCTGAAAACTAGTCAAACCGTAGGGTATGCACACAAATATATATAAATGTTATATATTTGTGTGCGTACCTTACTATGGTTTGTGTACTTTGCAAGCCATCTTTTATAAACATAGAAATATGTTACATATTTCTATGTTTAGAAAAGATGGCTTGCATAGTACACAAACCATAGTAAGGTACGCACACAAATATATAACATTTATATATATATTTGTGTGCATACCCTACGATTTGCGTACTTTTTAGGCCACGCCCCTCCCACAAGCCACGCCCCCAAATGAGGGCCCCCCCTCGATTTCTTACCCCACTTAAAGGCCTGGTATAAGGCAAGGCTGTCTCATGGCCCCCATGTTGTTCCTTTTGTAAATTAATGTTTTGGCCCTAGGCATCAACCAACCTGGTACTGACACACCCTATTTAGGAAAAATGGGGCCTTCTACATTTCTGTGACAAGGCTGTACCTATTTCCAAAAACCCTTCTGGACTTCAATACCAATGGAACCTCATTGCAGATAAATGCAAAGTAAAAGGCTTAGTTCTAAACAGTTCCTAAACCAAACCCATGGCATGTCGTAACCTCCACCCTTCACAAAGTACTGTTTTCAAGTTTTACTATAAACAATGTAACATTATAAAACATTACAACGTTTGACTACCTTGGGCTACACATACCGCAGATAGAAAATAAAGCTACCTTGCCCTAGCTAGGGGAGAAAAAGTGGTTTCTAATTGTGCAGCAATGCTGGGAGGCAAGACCATATCTCATCCACTTTTATTAGTTTAAACTAAACCTTTAAACATTATTATGGCTATTTCATTATTTTCCATAAATGTAAGAAGCGTTAAGGACAAGAGCAGATGCGCTAACACCCTGAGTTTTTTGGCTAGCCAGAATAGTGATGTTTATTTTCTATCGGAATGTGCCATCCCTTATTCCCAGTCCTACAGACACCTGGAGGACCAGTAGACTCTAGGCCCCTCATATTGGTCGGGGGGAACAGCACTTGGGCTACAGGTGTAGCCATCTTAGTCAGAGGGAAGCGTTTCATGGCCGACTCCGTCACCGAGCTTGAATGCTGCAGAGCTCTTGTCGTTGATGGCTCATGGGCGGGCGAGTCGGTGAGGCTCATAGCTGTGTACGCCCCCTCTGACGTAGATGAGCGGATGGAAATTCTCCAGCACCTGAGGCCCCTGCTGGTTACCACCATAACAATATTGATGGGTGGGGATTCTAAATGTAACTTGGAAGAGGGAGGAGGCATAGGCCTGAGGGCGGGTTCTCGGTGGATGGATGCCATAGCAAAGCTCCTGGCGGAGATGGTGCGGGAGGCATCCTTGAAGAATGTAATCAGGTCAATGGGGCCTAACGGCAGGAACTTCTCCTGGAGCTCCCCAGATGGCTCTCTGCACTCTAGGATAGACTTTGTCTTCACCTCCCAAACATTGAGGGGGGACTGAGTTCTATGATACCTGTTCACTTCTCTAACCATCGAGCTATCCACTTCCAGGGTGAACTGACGGGCAAGTTCCTAGCAGGACCGGATCCTGGAAGTTGTACAGCTCCCTGCTGAGAGAAGAGGGACTGGAGGCCGACCTAAGGGAGATGTACAGGTTGTGGCAGGAAATGAAGGACGGCTTCCAGGCGACAGGTGAGTGGTGGGAATGGGTCAAGGGAAGGGTTCAAGACTCTTTTAAGAATGCATGGAGGAGGAAAGCCCAGGGGAGGAAGAGGGAGTGTAAAAAACTGCAGCGAGAGGTGCAGGAGCTGCACGACCTCTAACTCAAGGGATGGGACGTAAGGGGTCCCCTGGAGGAAGTCAAGAAAGGGCTGAGCCAGCACTTTCGGGATGAATCCAGGGGCATCATCTTCCGTTCCAAAGTGGAGAACCTGGAGAAGGGGGAAAAATGCAACTCCTTCTTCTTCAGGAAAGTCTACGCTGCGCACACCACTCTGGTTGAACTGCGCGACAAGGAGGGGAAACTCTGTAACTCAAGGGATGGCATAATGAAGGTGGCGACCGACTTTTATGGGGACCTCTATGAGGAGAAGAGGTCAGTGGGACACCAGGCAGAAAAGTTTCTGTCGGGCATCCCAAGAACGGTCTCCCCAGCAGCGCAAGCGGCACTGAATGCTCCCCTCACACTGCAGGAGCTGCAGATACTAAAATGCCCTTTTGGCCTTCTAAATAGCTCCCCTTCAGCCCCTTTAAACCTTAAACTAAGCATAAAAGAAGCTAAATTCAACATCATGTTGAAACCACACCTATGTTGTCTAAGGTTGCGGAATACGTATGAATTGCAAACCTACCATGAAGTCCTCTGTGATATATTGGAAGCACCAGGAGGCAGGTTTCTTTTATAGTTTAAATGTGTAAAAGATGTTCTTTACAATAGGCCTTCCCTTTTTTTGGGATGACTGCTGTAAAAATGGGCAAACAACCAAAACAGTCTTAATTTCCTTTTTTAACGATTGGGTGTTAAAATAACTACTGGGCACATGCACTCGACAGTGTTTATCACAAAAATATTTATCAATAAAACACACACTTGGTCCTGAGAAGTATATTGAATAACCATATGAGAAATATCGGAAAACATTTTCAACGTTCTGACCGGGTAACCTCGCTGCCACTTACTAAGGTAACTAGCCACTGGGCTTTCACCCAAATTCCGTTATTGTAAAATTTGAGACAAAGATGAGTACCAATTTTTGTTTACCTGTCCATTATAGGATACTGTAAGAACCACGTGGCTTAAACTGATATTGAATGTACTTTGCAAAGGAGAAATGATAGTAACCAAAGTAGAAAGTCCTTTCTAAAAAACAGAATATCCAGAGTGCACTGGGGGGACAAGTTCTCCCTGGAAAAAGAAATTCTCTGTGGAGTTCCCCAAGGGGCTAGTATGTCACCCCTACTGTTTAATCTTTACTTGAGGTACCTATGCCTTGTTCTCGACCACATAAACACCTATTTCACTAAATATGCTGACGACACGCAGCTTGTATTCGAACTAAGTGGCAATTATCAGAAAGATAGCGAGCAACTTACCATGATATACAACCACGTGGAGCAATGGATGGACTCCAATTGGATGTGCCTAAACGGGAAAAAACGGAACTCATGATTTTCGGCTCATCCTCTGCTCGTGCTAAGCTATCCTCATCCTACACATCCTTCCACATTAAGGATACCCCCATACCGGTCCTAAGCAAGGTTAAAACCCTTGGTATGCTGCTGGAAGCATCCTTGGGGGCGGACGCCCAAGTACAGTTTATCAAAAAAAACTGTGCTTATCACCTCCGTCTAATAAAAGCCATCGGACCCTTCATATCTGAGGAAAACTGCGCGACCATAGCAAGAGCCACTATCTTGTCGCTACCTCGACTATGGCAACGCCTTAGTCCTGGGTGCCTCCAAGCAATGCCTACAAAGCTACCAAATTGTACAGAACAACGTGGTAAGAATTGTCAAGCTCAAAACTAGAACAGAGCATATCAGCAACTCCAGAAGGGCGCTTCATTGGCTGAAAATCGAAGACAGGGTGCATTTCAAGACCTTAACCATCGTTCACAGATGTATCTACGGAAAGGCACCAACCTACTTAAAAACAAGGATCAAATCATACGTTCCTAATAGAACACTGAGATCATCCCAACTTGGTAAAATCGCAACGGCACCACACAAACTCAAAAGTGGCTTAGGCAGAGCCTTTCCGACCCTTGCAGCCAACCTTTGGAACAACCTACCAGACCACCTTAGACTGGAAACCAACTATTCGCGCTTTCGCAAACGGGTAAAAACCCACATCTTCAAATAAACTGCCTCATTGCCCAAATCTCAGTCCGTTTAAATCTATGTGATTGTCCCGTCCACTCTGTCTAATCACCGTCTGTCTGTTTTTGTGTCCTTGTTTCTGCGCCCCGAGGCTCGCGAGCTACCGGCGCAATATAAATATTAAAATAAATAAATAAATAAATAAACCAAGGAATCTATCCTTATTAGTTTGGGCTATTAGCTGTAGCTTGCAACACTTTTAAGCCAAAACTATTGCATTAGAGTACCGATAGGGAGAAATGGAATATGTTATGTTATGTTACATGGCATTTGTATAGCACTAATGCCTTTGGTATGGCCTCAAAGTGCTGTGGGTGAACGCCGGTATGAGAATTGAAAGGATGATTTTAGAATGCGTGTGTGCATTTTAGCCAGCACAAAGATAGTTAGGGACGGTAAGTCCCTGCTAGTGACCCATGGAGATCTGGCAAGTGGATGGGTGCTGTAATAGTCTGTCAGGAGAGTAGGCGAGTCAGGCGTGATTATATGCCCAGCTACACTGACTTTTTTGCGTGGGAAGTCGAGTAGTGAATTATTTCAGATGTGTGTGGGTGGGTGGCCGTGCCCAGGGGGATATGACTAAGTTCCATTGAGATGGAGTGTTGTACATACCAGAGAATCAAGGCTGATATTTAGTTTCGATGAGGGTATACCAATCGTATGATAAGAATAGACTGGGATCTTTTCCATGCAGGCTAGGTACTGTCTTGTGGTCTTTTCGCGGGACTCATCGTTGTCCCCACCTATCTGACTGGGTTGATAGTTCACCCAGGAGATTGACTAGGTCAGTCAAGGTGTAGAGGAGAAAAGCCAGGTCTTGAGTGCCTTCCGGAACGCGAGGTGATCCTCTATGCAGCTGAGGCTAAATGGGATTGATTTCCAGGTGGTGGGAGCTTGGCTGGAGAAAGAAGATTCCCCTATTCAAGTTGATTTTGCGCATGGGATGACAAGGAGGAGAGCTGTGCCTGATCTCAGGTTTCTGGTAGGCCTGTAGGGTGTGAGTTTATGCTCTAGATATTCTGGTCCTGTGTTGTGCAGAGCTCGGTGGGTGATGCACATTGCCTTGAAGGTGGCTCGTCGCCTGATTAGCAGCCAATGAAGGACATGGAGGGTGGGTGTGATGTGTTATCTGAGGGCTAGGGCAAGAAGGAGCCTTGATGTAGTGTTTTAAACCCATTGAGCTTACTGAGTTGTGATGCATGGGTGCCCAGGTATCGGGAGTTAGCATAGTCTAGCTGTGAGAGGACGATAGCCATGATTGCAGTGACTCTGTGTGGGAAGGTCAGGGGAAGATGTGTCTGAGAATGCATAGGTGTAGATAGCAGGATTTTTACACTGAGTTGATGTGATGTGCTAGTGTTAGGTCTGAGTCCTTTTTACTGAGTTGGAGGTAGAGGGGGGTGGGCTTTGAGAGAGTGGGCAAGGAGTGTGTTGGGGAAGAGGCAGTATTCCGGCAGGTAATTTTTGATTTTCCAGAGTTGAGAAGGAGGTGGTTAGCAGTCATCCAGTAGTCGATTTCGGTGAGGCATGATGCAAGGTCCGGGGTGGTGTTGGAAGGGTCCTTTGATATCTTGAAGATGATTTGGGTGTCATGTGCGCAGTTGTAGCAAGACATACCGTGTGAGCGGATGATAACAGAGTGGGCTCAGATAGAGGTTAAACAGCAGAGGGAAAAGAGAGGTGACCTGTGCCCTGTGGTACACTGTGAGCAACAGGGTGGGGAGTCGATGAGAAGGAAGGCAAGTGTATTATTTGGGATCTGTTGGAGAGGAAATAGGAGATCCATTTCAAGGCTGTATCCCTGATGCCAAAAGAGTGGTATCTGCCCTTCAGGGTAGCATGGATAAAATGGTGTGAAGGCCACTGAGAGGTTGAGAAGATTTGGGGTTATTTTACCGCGACTGAAAAGTTTGTGACGGAAATGACTGCATGAGAAATGTACGTAATACAAAATTGTTCGTACATTTCACATTCGGTCATCCAACGTAAAACAACCCCAAATCTATAGAAACCATAACCCCCTCCCAAACCGCCCACACCTCCACTCCCCTACTTACCTTAAGCTTTGTTGTTGGTCGATAGAAGGGGGTCAAGAGAGGGTTTGATGTATGAAGTCTTGAAAACTGCTGAGTAAGTGCCTGAAGTCAGAGATGAGTTAATAATCAATCTAGCGATGTTGCCAGCACAGGTTGAGGATAGGATTTCTCTTACAAGAATAGGAGGGCAGGGGTCTGCAGGGGATCCTGAGGGCTGGCTGTTAGCTAGTAGCTTTAGAAATTCAAAGGTGGGAGGAAGAGAGAAGGAAGAAAAGAGCGAGCGGGTTGATGGTGGGACTGAGAGCCTGGACGAGGATGCTGTGGTGGAGGGGCACGAGCAATGCTATTTTAGTGCTTATGATGAGGTTTCCTTCCAGGGATATGTTGTAGAATTGGTCAGATAGAGAGAGTCACAGAGTGCTTGGGTGCGGGAGGGGGAGGGGAGGAGGAGGTGTAAAAAGGGGCCTTTAGTGAAAAGTTGTACAGTTTTTCTACTTCCTCCCCTGCCTCGGTTTCCCTTTCTCGCCTAATATCAGAGGCATAGCCAGAACTGTCTAACAAGTGGGGCCTGAAGCTAATGCAGTTGTGCCCACCGCATTGACAATAACATCTGTAAATGCCTACACAGCAGTGCTGATTGGGCATTTACAGATTTTGGTAGGCCCTTGCCCGCTCAGGCCCTATCCTGTCTATGCCTCTGCCTACTGTAGTATATACAACAGGGAGGCTGGAACGGTCACATGCGACTCAAACACATCAGTGTGTAGTAACACTATTTCTGTTAAATAAGTCTTCACTCTTTAGGATGGGATTGGTTTTAAATTCACATGCTGTTATAACAGATTTCTAGATTCTGGCCTGATAAACAGATTTTAGGAGGCCACCCTAGTTATGGTGAACAGGGAGCTCAGGATTTAGCCAAAATCCAATCAAGGTAGCAGCGGAGAGTCATCAAGGCTTAGTCTCAGGAGAGTGAGTGGGGTCAGGGGCCACAGAGAATGGAACACAATAATTCAGCTTAGACAGACAGTTATAAAAATATAGTCATTTATTCAGGCCTTTAGAACAAAATGAAAAATGAAACTAGCAGATAGTAGTATCACACAACACTGTATAATACAAATATATACAATCACCATTAGGTTCAATGAATAGACACCATCAGATAACTTAACCAAGCATAGACCCTGTTTCCCAGTCCTGGTCCGTGAAAGGGTGTACACTTCCCATCCCTGGAGCAGGGTCAGTTCCCATGGATACCACCACCCCCACCCCTCAGCCCGCTGGGTAGGGTGTGGACGCTGCACCTGCTAAATAAAATTGCTGTTAACACCCTGAGTTCTTGGATCACAAAGGGACACTGACACCACAGTGAATTTTAGTGGGATCCCAACAGGGACCCCTCTTTATTTAATAAAACCATTTATAACTTTTATCTTTTTTCCCTAGGATTCCCCTGGTGTGAGATCCAACGGACTGGGAACCTGCTACGTCAGCTCACTCTTCCTTGGAGGGATCACGGGACCCTTAGGGTGGGTCTGGCACAACAGACCCCTTACCTAAACTCAGGCCCCACCCATATGGAGTGTGAGGCCATAGGATTGCCTCTGTGAGTGGTCCCATTTTACTAGGTGGCCTCAGGCAGACTGACACACTATCCCACTACCTCATGCCGGAGTACCTCCCTTCTCCCCCCTATTTTAAATAATGGCCATCTATACATATTGTCCTACCCCAACTTAACTTTAAACTCTACTTATCATACCCGCTAACACTTACCCCAACTCTACACTTTCCCCCTCATTACCCAACATAACATTACTGTAATAAATATTTACATGTAACTACACATACATATTCACATTGACGTACAACATAACCATCAAACGTTGCACTAAAGTGCCTGCTAGTGTTTTTTCAAAGCAGTCTTTTGAGAGTTAATGACTTAGTTGGAGCTCTAAACCTGCTACTGTTGTAATACAAATGCCTTAACCAGGCCTGTCTTCAGCCACTCGATTTATAAGCACTATGTGTGTCCTTCATTAAAGTTCTGTTAAAAACCAGCATTGGCAAAGCCAAATGTTTTGGCGTGCGTATAAGTAAAGGCATTGCTTTTAGATGCGCAGGTATTCGCACCATTTTGCACCTGCCATCATCAATGGCCAGTTAATACCATTACAGCAATGCCTGGCAAGGGCCTTCCCCATGCCTACACAAAAGCCCAAAGGGTTGCTATTGAGAATGCTTGTTTTTGATGTTATCAGTGCGTTTTTTAACCAAAGTGCTGGCTTGTAGGAAGGAATTCTTAAAAAACGCAACTTAGACCGGACATAATTTGCATGTATTTAAAATGATACTCACTGTGCTAATCGGAGTAGTTATTAATTTAATTTTTTTTCATTCTTCAAACGCGGATATTTTATGAGTTTTAATTGTATTTACGAAGCTGTTTTCTAAAGGACTGTTTTTACTCAATGATGATATCATTGTTTCGCGCTCTGAAACACCTGTGTATGAGTGCGATATACATAAAACATCATATCATGCTTTTATGCCAACCGCCGAAATAAAGCTTTTAAAACCACAATAATGATCAATTTATGTTTGAATAAAATAAGCACTTTTTGTAAAAGGCATGATCGTTTTTATGTGTCGACGGCATTTTCCTTTTTTTCTTTATTTATTTTGCAGTCTCTGTGTCCAGCTCTTGCCACTGTCCCTGAAAAATAATCTCGGCACATTACATGGATTTGACAGCAACCTCTTCACACCAGAAATATGTATTTAAGAGGAGTCTTGCCAAATAATATTCACCGTTTTCTAGCCTGCTAAATCGTTGAACATAAAATCAATTTGTTATTTTAAAAAATGTGCATTCTGCTCACGCACAGTCATCTGCTGCATCAATCTGGGGGCCGCTGAAGCCAGCTGGCGGCAGAGTGGCAGAGAACCGCAGACCACAGGAATGGCAGATACTGTAAATAACTAAGCAGCATTGGGACATCTAAGGCATTAACGCCTATATTTTAAATGTTTGCAATTTGATGTCTAAATCTAACATTTAAACATGGTAAAAGACAGGAAAACAAGATGTGTGTAGAGAAGTAGCCTTGCAAGATCTCATCCCTCGCAAGATCCCGCGAGACTACGGTGCGGATGTGCGTGGCTGTGCGCGCACCACAGAAAAAGGAACGGGATCTAGGGACAGCGCGGATGCTTTGCAGTGCTCCTCCTGCTCAGGGCAGTAGGCCTCATTGACCTACCTGAATCCAGGCACACAGCCTACCCCTATGAGAGACAGTGCAGCAGGCAGTGGATCTGCTGCAGTGCAGCTTGAACAGGTCTTGATTTCATGTATTGATTGTCTCATCCATCTGCTTATACATCTGCCAAATAAAAACCCCTTCCAACCATCATCCAGTCCAGTGTCTTACTCAAGGCCACTACAATGTCCTTACTTGTAGTGTTTTAATTTTAATTATGTACTGATTACAGAATACATGCTTAAACACAGGAACGAGGTCTAATAGTTAAGCATTGCTCAGTGGATCACTTGAAAAGGTTCATGTTATTTGGCTTCTGTCAGACTCCTTAAGTAGGTTACCATCTCTAGTTTTAGACTTCTGCTTTAATTCATATGGATCTTGGTTTGGGAATGTGTCAAATATCACGTGTCCTTTGAAGGATTTATTTTAAAAAGCGAGATAACCTTTTCATTCTTAATCTGACACTGAAAGTCAGTATTTGAATGTCAGACAGTGCGCAACGCAGTAAAAAAGAAAGGTTTAATGGTCTTCATGTTATCTGGTTGGCTCTTTGTTCCACATTGCAGGCCACACATGGTGCTTGCAAGATAGGCGCATAGGCCAATCAGCCTTTCCCTTCCCAAGCGCCCTTCACAGCAAAGGACACCTTGGAACTCATCTTCTCTAGAGTCTCTGGAGCGGAAATGGTGGTGTAGTGGTGTCTTAACACCTTCTGTTGGTGAGGTCTGGTATGCCAGAGGTCTGGAGGTTACTACGAGCTCACCCATTCAGCTCCCAAGGGCCAAACAACCCTGCCCCAGAACAAATGGAGGACTCATCAATGGGCAATTTAGAACTGTCGTTTATTACAAAAACTCACAGGGATCATACAGGACATTCTCAAATCTCCAGAGTCACCGCTCCTGTCAATCCTTTTTGTGGCAGAATGTTGTCACAACATGGGCGCCCCCCAAAAAACCTATCACACTTTCTGGTTGGGTGATCAGAGTTGTGTACAGTATGGATTGCCCCTATAGATCTTAGTTAATTGGCTCTTGCATGTCAGGTGGCTGATGTGCCTCTTCCCCATGAAACTATCTATTACGTTGTTGCAGGCTTGTAGGATTACCATTGGCCCTTGCCCCCTGCCATCAACCCCCTGGATTTCTGCCTGATTGGAACTGGTCTCCTCAGGCCTGGGACCCTGCTCTGTTCTCAGGGCTCTGTGCACCTCTACAAGTTGATGAAAATGACTATGTGTACCCAATGCATCAGTTAACAGCACCACTTTTGCCTGTGAGAGTGCTCTCCATGTTGCACTCTGTTTACTTGTTCATGCTTCACTTCATGTCTCTGGTGCTGAGAACTGTTGGTCTTCCGTCTGCGGGTGAATAACCATTGCCTAGCTCGGCCGCATCATGTGGTTGAGGACCACAAAATCGAGCTCTTCTGGTCTGCAATTATGAGAATTTATTCTCTTATTCTGTAGATGGCACCTTGTCGTTTTAGGTTTGGAATGTGCTGCTTGTCTCTGACCATGGCTTTGCAGGCTACTGCAGGTCCTCCTCCTCTTTTTCCTTTTCTGTTTACTTGTGTGCATTTGAGGTTGTCGGGTCGACAGCTGTATAGTGTGACTTTGTAATTGTCATCTAGCCCAGTTTCTCTGACAAAAACAATGTTAATTCCACCATCGTAGAGTAGATCGATCAAAGGTCTCTGTAGCATGTTTAGACATCGATCTTGCGTTGATTAGATTGCAGTGTATTTTTTTCTTTTCTTCATGGTGTCATGTTTTGTTCTTGCTTTCGTTTTTGTGTGGTCTTGTTGGCGAGTTTCCTCATTATTCTTAGGGTGTAGGATGTGCTCTGTTGGGTCTGTTTCATCATTGAGTAGATCAGCTAGGTTTCACATTGGGTCCATGACTTCTTCTCGCTCCTGTATCTGTATCTTATTGCCATTGCTGTAGGTCCCCTTGAGTTTTGGTGATGTATGGAGGGAAGGTGTTGTTTCCCATCTTTCTCCTTCCATATGTTTCTACTCGTTTCCTGTGCAGTCCCAGCATCCTGCCGGTGTTTCTGGCATTGCTAGATGTTGTATGCTGCTCTGGCGAGTGGTCCGTCGCGAGGTATGGTGTTAGGTATAATGATTTTTGTCTTTAGAGTTTGTTCTATTTTCTGTCGCTCTTATGGGTGTGTGCTCTGTTGCTGTGTTGGTATTGGTGATGTGGTGGCGTGGTGTGGTTCCATTTTGTTTATCCTAGGTGCGCTTGCCCACCTCTGACACCTTCCTGAGTTTTTGCTGTGCTTGTTGTCTTTTTGTTTGTTTAGTTTTAGGGGCCTCTTTTAGTCACATTTTTCTTGGTAGTTTCTGTTGTCTGTAGTTATTTCTGGGTAGGTGTGGGGTATCTTCGACTCAGTTGGGGTTTTATGGCTTGCAGATTGGTTGAGGGAGAGGTCCAAATGGGGCAGGGCTAGGCTTGGTTCCTGAATGTGTGCTTAGGTGGCCTTAACCTTTGTCCTGTCTGCAAAGACTACACTCTGATTATTAGTCCGCTGGAATTTTACGGCTACCTTTGTGCTTTTCTGCTATATACCCCCTTGAAAAACCTAGATTGGAGGTGGTGGAGCACCTAAAATTGGGCCCCTTACTAGTGGGAGACCTAGTTCTTTAGCACTTTGACTCAGAGCACAGCTGCAATGATAGAGATAGGCTGGAGCCAAACCCAACAGGTGTGGGGGAGCACCCTGAACTGGAACACAGTGTTAGAGAGGAGACACCTAGAATTGGAGTAAACAGTGATTGGGACGGATGCCTAGAAGTGGAACAAATCAGCCATGTGAAGAACACCTAGATTTGAAACACAGGAGCAATATGGAGCCCCCTAGAACTGGCAGACAGTGCTTGAGGAGGAAAGAAACACTGACATTTGAGACACAGAATCAGGTGAAAAACACCTAGAATTTAGACACCTGGCAAGTGGGAAAAACAACTTCCTAAATCTGAGACACAGCAGCAGGTAAAAAACACCTAGATTGGAGACACCTGAAAAGTTGGAAAACATGCCTAAATTTGAGATATAGCAACAGGTAAAAGAACACCCAGATTTGAGAGATCTGGCAAGTAGGAAAATACATGTAAATTTGAGTCACAGCAGCAGGTAAAATACACCCAGATTTGAGACACAGCAGCAGGCCAAAACACCTAGATTTGAGATAGAGTAGCAGGTAAAATAACAACCAGATTTAAGACACCCTGCAATGAGAAAAAATGCCTACATTTGAGACACAGCAGCAGGTAAAAAAACACCCAAATTCCAAACACAGCAGCAGGTAAAAAACACCCAGACTTGACACCTGGCAAGTGGGAAAAATGCCTACATCTAAGAGACAGCAGCAAATAAAAACACCTCGATTTGAGACACCTGGCAAGTGGAAAACAATGCCTACATTTGAGATGCAGCAGCAGGTAAAAAACACCTAGAAATGAGGCACCTGGAAAGTGGGATACATGCCTAAATTTGAGATACAGCAACAGGTAAAAAAACACCTAGATTTGAGATACAGCAGCAGGTAACAACACCTAGATTTGGAATTCGTGGTAAGTGGGAAAATACACCTACATTTGAGACACAGCAGTAACTGGGTAGCCACTTACAATTCGGACACTGTAGTGATTGAAAAATTCCTTACTAGCAAACTAAAATGGGTGTGCTATGTTATGTAGGGTTGTAAGAGAGATAGGGTTTCAATTGAGTACAGTAATTACTGTACTACCCACCCAGACCACACTTATCGTATGAGTCGCTGCTAATTGATGGCAGCAGGCTTCTCAGGTGAACACGGGCAAACACAGACTGGAGCTGCTTCTTCAAGAGCTGCCCTTTGTCTATGTATCCTTAGCTGAGGGCTGCCCGGGCAGAGGCTGCCCTGGGTGGAGGATAGAAGAGGGATTACAAGGCCCAATTAGAATGGAGGTGGGAGGGTAAAGGACACACCAGAAAGCGGATTGGGCACAGGGGGAGAAGGACTACACAAAGCGCTGAGAAGCACGTAGTCTATTTGTTTTTAAAAGGAAATGCACAGAAATGAGTGTGGGTGTCCACGGGGAGGGGGATTCGCTTACCCTGTGGTGGAGGCAGCAACCAAGTGGTTGCGCAGTAAGCAAACGTTGCCTAGACCCTCCGGTGTCATGTGTGGCCTCAAAGCCCAATCAAAATGGAGGTGGGCGCGCAAAGGACATACCAGGAAGCAGATTGGGCACAGGGCGAGAAGTAATACACAGAGCACCGAGGTGCACAAAGTCTATTTTTTAAAAAGAAAATGCACAGAAATTAGTGCAGGCGGATACAGGTTGGGGGATTAACTTACACTGTGGTGGAGGCAGCAACCGATTGGTTGCGCAGCACATGAACACTGCTTAGACCCTCTGGTGTTGTGTGTTGGCTTAAGGCCCAATTAGAATAGAGGTGCACGGGCAAAGGACACACCTGGAAGCGGATTGGGCACAGGGGGAGAAGGGCTACACAGAGCGTAGAGGAGCGCAACCTCTATTTATTTATTTTAAACGCACAGAAATTAGTGCAGGTGGCCACGGGAAGGGGGATTCACTTACCCTGTGGTGAAGGCAGCAACCAAGTGGTTTTGCAGCAAACAAACACTGCGTATCACCTTTGGTGTCATGTGTGGGCTTAAGGCCCAATCAGAATGGAGGTGGGCAGGCAAAGGACACACCATGAAGCAGATTGGGCACAGGGGTAGAAGGACTACATAGAGCGCAGAGGAGCATGAAGTTTATTTGTTTTAAAAGAAAATGCAAAGAAATGAGTGTGTGCAGGGAGGGGGATTCACTTACCCTGTGGTGGAGGCAGCAACCAAGTCCATAAGTATTCCAGCGGCAGGGCATGTACCTGGTGTCCAGCATTACAGTTTGCTTACTGGCAAGGGTATAAAAGAGGCGCGGCAACCCAGGACCGCCTGGCTACCCATGCCATTTTTGCACCCCTGGCAGTAAACCATTAAACCTCCACAGGGTCACAGGGATGTCTATGGGTGTGTACTTTGTCTCAAGCATGGTCCTTTCTGTAGGATTTACACTATTCTCAAAATGAGCTTCCTAATTATGTTTCCAATGCGACTATATAATTTCTGTGTTGAATCGAATATCCTTGTTTGTAGCAAACCCAGTGGCCATTCTCCTATGCAGGTTAATTGTCCTAGCTGTCAGTTTGTGTGAACTCACTATGGAGCCCCTTTGGATGATATCAAGCCCCTACCACACTCTTAGGCTCAGGAAGAGAAGGAGAACCATGGCTTCTTGACAAGCTAAGGAGGAAATATAAAGGTGTTAGGCAGAAACCTGTGCAGTTCCCTTAGGGACCACTGCAAAAGATTTAAGACTTAGCAGTAAACCCACTTGGTAGCAGTCTGTACCACCCAGATTTACCTGGTAGCTGTGGCTGAGCAGTCAGACTTCCCTCAAGAAGAGTTAGGCAGTATGCAAAGTATACTCAATAGGCACTCGGATACAATAATACAAGCAAACACTGACCAGAGCTTTGGTATCAAAGTATATAATTATTTATTTATAAACACACAGTTGAAACACTCCAGCACTCTTATTGTAAAATATTCTAAACACAGTTACTATTATGATATATACACCCCTTTTTCCCTTATTAGATAATCACAGTAAGACACCACTTATTTTCATACAGAGGTGAGCGCTTAACTAGATTGCACTCTACTAAGGTTGTGAAAAAGGGAGGGAAAAAGACAGAATATGCAGGATTACACCACTCCACGATTCAGGAACACTATTAGCAAGGCAGAGAGCAAAAAGTCACTGGTGGGCCAAAGTCCAAAGTCTGGGCCCACTCTTAGAGAGAGCAGAGCACAAATGCGCCCCAGATCACATAGTTACACTAGGCTTAGAAAGTCTTGCAGAGGGTTCAGAAAAGAGTTTAGAGAGGCTTAGAAAGGTTTAGCCAGGATGTCCCAGGCTAACCCAGGTTCGAAAGCCGGGGGCTAAATCTACCCCGTACAGTCGGTTGCAAGGGAAGCCAGGCGGAACACGGTACCTTAAGTGGGAAGGATCCTCCAGCGGTGGCAGTTGTTCCTGGTAGTGGTTACAAGTTGTGGCGTCGTCCAGGGGAAGAGAAGATCTCGACGTGGAGGAAAGATGCAGGTCGTTGCACTACCAGGGCAGAAACCAGCCGCGGAGTTTTCCGGTAAAAGGTGGTACCTTTACCTTTATCTCGCGGTCGTGGTAAAACGTGGTATCCCGGTTACCGGGGTGCTTAGCACGGGCAAGGCGGCCACGAGATACGTCGGGAAAGCGAAAAGACAGTGAAACTGGTTATCCCCACCAGTCAAAGGAAGAAGACTCTCCGGCGGGAGATCTCCTCTGTTGTTGGGAAAAGTGGTGAGACGGTCCAGCAGGGCTCCACCGGTCGTGGTGTCGTGGCAGGTCAGCTAAGCTTCTCCCTCGTCGGATTCTTAGGTCCTGTGGCGACTTCTGAAGTTCCAGTCCCCAAAGCCCTGCTTTTATGCAGCAAACCCCCAATTCACTCAGCCTAGCTGTCACTCAAACATGCTAAGTGGTGAGCCGACCGGCTCACGACTTGGGCCAATCAGGACGGAGTGCGACTTGAGTTGCCTAGGCAACTCAGTCCAGAGTGCCTAAATTCCCCTCCACCCCTCCTAAGTACCCCAGACATAGTGGCACCACTTTGGAGGGCTTCTGTGGAGAAGCCCGCCAAAAAGTGGAACAAAGGGCTCGACTTGGGTTGGAGTCACAGAAGAGAACACAAACGCCATTTTAGAATCAAGTTTTGGCAAAAAATACCAACCGGAGAATTAATATTAATTAAATAAACCGGCGGTATGTTCGAGGCTACCTTAAATAATTAAATAAAGATAGTAGCCTAAAACAATGGGAAATCCCATAGGAAAATATTCGCGGCAGAATATAAAAAGCAGTATCCACTGCCACCAGCCAAAACTCGATCAGGGGGGACGGAGACGTGCCCCCTCGACTAACAGACCCTGGGGCAATCGAATTGCCCCAGCCAGTACGTCCACAATATGATGGTTTGTACTGGTTCTGTTCAGAATTTAAGACTAGTAAAGTCAATAGTGACTTTACATGCCCTGGGAGACAGTAGTCAGTCCCAGGGTATGGAGTCTATACTGGGGGGTCACTATGACACCCCTGTGTTACTGCACGGGGGTGCTGTGTAACACACATCACAAAAACACATGAAACCCTACGGGGTAAAAGACCCCATAGCCCATTAAACACATCTAGATTCAAAGAAACACACTCAAATCATGTCCAAGAGTGTGGGTAAAAGAGTCTCACTCTTGGCAGGAGAAAAAAATAAACCCCAAAAATCCAGCAAAGCTGCTGGGGGACTCACTAGGTTAGGAAATTCAGCCTAAACAGAGAATTCTCCCTAACAGTCTTGGAAAGAATTTAAATATCTTGTGGTGATAATAAAATAAGAGGATCCCAAAAGGCTGGTACTTCTTCTCAAAGGGGATTTGGGCTAGGACAAGGTCAGTCACAAGGTCAGATTGCTGACTTGTGACCGACTTGAACTTAACCCCACTTAAGCTTTGAACCTTCCTGTAATGTCTGAGCCCCGTTACCTCTGGGTTTGGTGCGCAATATAAATTAATAAATAAACAAACACGCCAATTAGAAGCAATCCATTGAGAAAAATAATATTCTGTTTCTGTTAGCCTGAAAAAGTGAACTAAAATGATACAGAAGACCAAAACACAGAAAGAATTGCTGAATCATATATGGTAACATGTCTTCCATAAGACAATGTCATCTCAACTGTTCATGGTGACTGGAAATTATATACATAATATGTACAGGTATGTAGCTTTTAGTAAGGTCTAGCTATAACATAAAGCTCGCTATTACAGTGTTTGTTGTTTCATAGGGCTGCAAATAATAGATTCTGTTCTGAGTTTCCTTCATACCAATGCTCACATTCTGTCATTGCTCCTTTTTCCATCAGAAACCTTTAGTAACCTTTTCTGGCTGGTCCCCCTCCTGTACTCTATAATCTAGAATTCGAGACACCATCCAGGGAGGACAGTATTAGTAACTTTGTCAGAAAGGCCAAACTTTACTAGTAGCTGCCTCTCAATTTTCAAACCGTTAAATACAGCTGGGAGAGGGATTTTACTGGCAACTTGGGGCTGGCAAAAAGAGAAAGGCTGCAATCAAGTATCCACGGAGGCTCCAATGGGGCATACAAGGATATAACACCTAGTGGAGAGCAGTAAGTATCAATTCAGCTCTCTTGTCTGCATTTCCTTAGTATTTCTTGTATGGAGACCCTTACATCCTTTCACTGACAGCACATCTATTGCCAAGACCCACGATCCTGAAATCTCGAGAAATAGTTAGGGTCCTGAATGTTGGATTTGTCTGCAAATAGGTTGACTGAGGGGGGGGTACCATATCCTCTACTGGTAGCCCTGAACCTCTTTGATAACAAGAGTTCCAGTGAAGAGTTAAAGATTAAAATGAATTGGTTCATTATGTAAGATAGTGGTTTCCTATCCTCCTACCTGTTCCAGAACACATTTGAGACTGTGTTGTACATCCTAAACAATATTGGTATTTTCTGCATCTAGTTCTGGAAACATAAATGTGCCAAACTTCACTATGATCAGTTCCTTCCAACTGAAGGAATGTTTCATTTGCGGGAGAGACCATTTCCCCTGTACCGTTGGTGTCTTCAAAGTGGACCCTCAATTCTGTACCATCAGCATCTGTCACGACCACCTTTAGCAATGCAGGGTTCGGGGAGACTCCTTTTTCTAGGCTCACTTCTAGAAGCCACCACTGAATCCAGATTTCATGAGCTACTGAGATATCATGTGCTTAAAGTCTGTGACCTCTGATTCCACATTTCTGGTAGGTATGAACAGGGTTTGATGTGGGCCATATCTTAAGGTACCATAAACACTGATGTTATGTTATACCAATGTATATAGTGCAGTGTTCATCACAAGGGCATCTTGGTGCTAAACAAACAGGCCAGGAGTAGTCAAGGAAAAGATAAAAAAGAAAAGGGAAGAATCCTAAAACAAATATTTTCAAAAGTCACTGAAATGAAAAATGTTCCTCCGTGGAACAAAGAAGCGGGGAGCCTATTCCATAGCTGGGAAGCCACAACTGAAAAGGCTTGGCCGCGGATCCGTGATCGCGAAAAACATGGAACCGCAATCAAAGAAGCTGTGGCAGATCTTTGGGGAGGGGTGGGAAAATAGGGACAACATTTCTCCTGTAAATAGTCCGGCCCATTGAACTATGCATTAAATTCAATGCACTTAGCATCAGGAATCACCTTACACAGACACAAATAGGCCCAAGAACACCTCTGTAGGAAGAATCCCCCCATAGCTCATAAAGAATCCTTCCTCTATGCAGCTAAAGCCTATAAATCAGCCATCATTACCACCAAATCCAGCATTTAGAATACCTGAATCACGGAGGCCATTTCCAACACCAAGGAGTGCATCAAAATCTTCAAAGAACTCGAATCCCCAGCACTCCTCAAAGTCAGCTTCCCGAAGGACAAAACATCGACAAAACATGGTGTACAACCCTCCAATCAGCACTGACCAACAAAACTGTCAAGCCGAGAAACAAAACTATCCTTAAGCTAACCATGCTATCTGCAGAAGGTGTTTCTCCTGTTCTCCAAGAACTCCCTACCACCATCACATCTCCTTTCTATTTCACCCAAGTCTCTCCTTCCGACATCAACTCCATCATACAGCACATGAAACCTTCACACTGCAAAGGCGAAAACTGCCCCTCCCATACCATTAAAATGTGCACTGAGCCCCTTGCACCCATTATCTCCAAATATATCAATGCCTTATTTGACTTTAGTGTTATCCCCTTAGCCATTAAGGAAGCCAGGGCCACCCCCTTACTAAAGAAACCCTCCCTCAACCCCACCCTCCCTATCAAATATTGCCCTATCACAACGGTACCCTACATCCTCAAATTTCTTGCACTCAGCGTAAACACCCAACTCCAAGCCCACCTGGAAAACCACAGCCTTCTTGGCTCTCGCTAATCAGGCTTCAGACCTAGACATATTATGGAGGCCGCCCTCCTTGACCTCAAGATCCAGCTTGATGGCATTCGAGACTCTCGAGAACTCGCCATTCTCCTCCTACTTGACCACTCTGCAGCCTTTGATCTTGTCGACCATGATATTCTGTGTCAGCACCTCACCAGTAAGTTCACTGAACACCATCTCCGCCTGAACGATGATAAAACAGAACTCGTCATTGTAGGATCCCCACACCAGCTTAAATACCTCGATCCAGCATTTGCATCCGTCTCCATCAATGGAAATATCACTGTTGTCTCCAGTCATGTGAAAACCCTGCATGTCTCCCTAGATGCAGAACTATCCATGCACAACATGTTAAGGCCCTTGCCTCATCAGCAGCTTACATCACTAAGCTCATCAACCTCAATAGAAAATGTCTGTCTGCTAACAATTGCCTTACCCTTTCCAGTGCCATCATTGGCAGCAAATTGGATTATTGCAACACCATTCTCTATGGCACTTCCAACAAAACTCTATCTGAACTCCAACTGATTCTTTGATTGCGGTTCCATGTTTTTCGCGATCACGGACTCCAACTGATTCAAAGTAATGTCCTTTGGGTTGCCCAGGGCTTAGAGGTGTGTGAACATCATCTCCCAAGCTAAATGGGAGGCCCACTGGCTGCCAATCAAAGCCTGCATCGAGTTCAAGATTTTATCCATAACCCACAGATGCATCCACAACATTACACCTGCCTTCATCAATCAGCACATCTCCAAAAGATCTAAACCTCACTGCCTACTATCTTCCACCACCCTGGCCTTATCAACACAAAGATTGACCAGAAGGAAAGCAGGCGGAGCTAACTTTATTATCATAGCGCCCACCATGTGGAACACTCTGCCCCTCTACATCCAAGAAGAATCATCTTATCTAATCTGTAGAAAAAGACAAAAAACCTGGCAGTTCAACAAATATGACTAAGACTGCAAGCGGGTGCCAAGCGGCTCCTCACCCTGCCTGCTTACCATTCATTTGTTTTACCTTTGTTTGCTCTCTTTCCTAAGCTGTATCAGTGCAGTGATACATCCGGGTTTTGGCGCTGTCAATACATAAATGAAAATAAATAAGGAAGCCAATGCAGTGATTTAGGAATTGGAGAGATAGAGAAGTCAGTTTTTACAGTTAACCAGTCCCTGGCAGTGGCCGACTTGCATCAGAGCAGGCTGGAGAACTGTGTTATCAATTTCAGGGTGCTAATTTCAAAGACAAAAATCTTACCTATGCCTGCTCAGAACTGTGCCCCAATGAACACTAGGTTCTGTGACCGAGTGAGGTGGGATTTCTTGATGTTTACCAACAGCGTGAAAAGTTTCAAGATTGCACAATCTTGGTATGTGGTTACTTACCTATGTTTCAAAAAAGGGGTTTGCATGGATCAGTCAGTTGTCCAGCTAAGGGTTGACAATGTTTTTCTGTTAGATTAATAGTTCGATTATTGGAGCCATCATCTTTGTGAATATTTTGGGTGCCAATGTAAGCTCAAATGATATCATGATGAAGTGATAATGTTGCCCTTGAGCTGAGAATTGGATATATTTCCAATGCTTCCTGTAGATAGGTATATGATGGTTGGAATCAAAGAGGCAGACATTTCTCATGTATGTAATACGAGTATGACAGGGCATGATCAGCTGTGCTGTCTCCATTTTTACATGGATATTCAGAATATATAGGTTTAGCATCTTGAGGGTCTTGAGATTTAATGCTATTTAGAAACCCATTGAGGTTTTGTTCACCAGACACACTCATGAACAGAAACCCTTGTTCCTTTCTTCCTTTGGCATTATGCTGATAGGTCATTTGGACATCAGATCATGTATGTTTATAAGGAGAGATCTTCTTTTCACTGGCATTTTTTGGGAACTGGTGTTACCGCCATTCCCCAGTCTATTTGACGGTGCTCCATATGTGACTGAACTAATGGACACTTCCCTCTATTGGACCTACATTCAACTGGGCAGGCTTGGAGTAGTCAGGACTGAGTTTTGCTGTCCATATTGCCGTTAGAAGACTTGGGTCTTGATGCAAAAGGATTGCTCTTGGCCTTTTTTGTTATTCTGGTCTATGATCCTTATAGGGGAGTGGAGAACTTTGTGTCCTCATATCAATTTTTACAGTCACAAATATAAATATTGCACATGGCTGCTGCTGCTGTAGCCCCTGTGAGGACTGCCCCTGTCATAAAGTCTGTAGCAATATCAGATGCAAGTTGTACTTGAGATTCTAAGTCAAGAAGCAATACAGTACAATTATCTCCTTTTGTGAAAGCACTAGTTTCAACATTACCTCCGTTTACTGGGTACCCCTTGGACAGAAACGTATATACCACTTATTTCTCAGGGTTTTGGCATTCTCTATTCCATGCATACTGTATAGTATGCAGAAAAAGTACCTTTCTTATAATTTGTCGGCTAAGAAAGTCACTTTACTGTTGAATCTCAATGTCTGGGGGATAACTCTAGTTCTCCGTACATAGTTTGAGACCATGGGCCTATCTTCTTTTGTGATGTATCAAACCTAGGCATCTGGGTCTATTTCTGCTCTCTCTCCTTCAGCCATGGATGTCAGAATGTCCCATTCTATGATGCTTATGTTTAGAGTCTTGCATAGTCCTGAGGACCATAAATTATTAAAACGCTGTGAAACCTGTCAGATAGGTGAACTCATTGCCAAACGACTTAT
This sequence comes from Ambystoma mexicanum, assembly GCF_040938575.1. Classification (NCBI taxonomy): domain Eukaryota; kingdom Metazoa; phylum Chordata; class Amphibia; order Caudata; family Ambystomatidae; genus Ambystoma; species Ambystoma mexicanum. Next base: position 1,000,559,068 of record NC_090922.1, read on the forward strand.
GAAAAATAAAACATGCTACTTTAAGTAACATAAATAAAGCTATTTTTGAAATTATTTTGTATAACGAGTCATCTTTATCTGCGGTCTTAGTGCAAGAAATAGACTTTTCCAGATGTAACGTTTTGAATACTGCAGTTTTTCAATAGAAAATAGGCGAATTAAAGAGATTAGCCTGTGAATATCTGAGACATCAGACAGGTAGGCTGATATAATGAGATTTGATCAGCAAGGCGCTTTTGTTTGGTATAGACATTTATGGGTTAAGGTAGCCACCTTAAACAAGATGAGTGTCCAGTGAAATTTCCAAAAGATAGGAGTCGTTTGACAAAAGGAGGGGGGGCATTAACCACAATCTTTGAGATATTGTTTTTGCAGAGTTTGAGATTTGGAGACTACTTTCTTTTACAGTGTGATGATCCTCCAGATGGCGTCACTTCTCGATTTAGGGGAGCCCTTTTCCATGTGGCTAGGGAGATGCAGCCACTAACCAATAGTCCCCCTATGGGTGGTAACATGCAGGAGAACCTCATGGGGAGGAACTCCCCTCCCGGAGATAAGGACATGAGTCTGAGACACAGCCCTTTCAACTCCCAACCCTACAGGGTAATAACATCACCCAAACCTTCTCTAACTAGTGTATCGGCTGAAACCATGTGTTATTGTAAACTGTCAGACAACCTCGCCATAATGAGTACAGGGACGAAGAAGACCCCGAGCATGTTGCAATCAAGTATGATAAGTGCTTGACCAGCTGTTGTCAATCAAACTGATGTTTAAACCAAACAGAAATAAAGGGCTTTGTTCTGTTCTGAATCAGGAAGGAGAACCCGGTGAGATAGGATGTCGTTGAGAAGTCCACAAGGTTGAAAGTGGGCTTTGGGAGACTGCAGTGAGTTCTCCAGTATAGCAGAGACGAGCAGCAGGACGCCCGGACTGCGTCTTGCAAGTCGGCTGGGAGCCGGCGCACTTGAAGTAGAGAAACTAAGAGGCAGTGGCGTGACTGACCTGTTCTGGGTGGACCGTGAGGTCCGAGAACTGCACCAAGACCGCCTACTCTGGCCTACCACAGAGACGCCTAGAAAAATGTACGAGGAGCACAAGAAACTATGGTGGTGGCATGACCTGTAACGGTAGACTATTTGGTCCGGAACTTGCACCGAGTCCACCAGCAGTACCTGGCTGAGAAGACAAGTGGGCCTATGAAGAGAAGCAGAGGTAGGCAAGAAGAACAAATCCACGGCCCCTGGCAAAACCTGTTAAGCATTCCCAGAGAGAAGGTACCAGGAATAAGAGTAAGTCCGGGAGGGGGCTGGGAAAGTTTGAGATTGCGAGTCGAGAAGCAGAAGAAGAAGAAGAGAAAGTAGTGAATACAGGTGAAGAAAGGAGTCATTACTCTGTGGTGTCATCTACAGAAGGTTCCCTCCCAGGGTTCTAGAGTTGTCAGTTGGAGCTGGCTACCTGGATGGTGGCAGCCGGTGGGTTCCAATTCCTTTATATACTTGAAGATGTACTTGTAACAGTAATATGTATAAAGGAACTTACCTATAAAATGTGCCTAAAAACTATAGTGTGATCTGTGCAACAAGGACACTACAGTACAGTACAATGTTTTGAGAGAAAAGATGAGAACCATTGTAGTGCATCCTTTGACACCACAAGTATATCCAATGGTGGAGGCAAGGTGTCGAAGGCAAATGATAAATCGAGCATCACTAGCAAAGAATCTTCCCAGTTGTTCATATGCCAAATTATCAGTATCAGCTCATCTTTAGTAACCTGTTTTCACTGCAAAACTGGAAAAGATGACTTATGAAAACCAGATAGGATTGTATGCTGTGGGGTACATTGAACAGCCCAGAGGAACTCCCCTACCTCACCAAACTACATCTCAGCAGGCACCAGCAGGATGGCTGCGCTGGCTCTGTTGAGCACTATCACCTTGCATTAAAACTGTGCTTTGCAGTCTTCAAAATGATGGCTGCGCCGTCTTACCACCACACATGGGGCAAGATGAAACACAGAACACCCCGAGAATTGCTGCCATCATTTCTTCAATTGCACCAAAGAAAAGAATGCAAAGGCAGCACTGCTATGCTGTCAGCTCAAAACTTTTTCACTGAGAAAGAAAATATTCTGCCTTTTAAAATGACTGCGCCCTGATGCTCTTTTTCATCTGTTGAACAGTACACAGTTCTGATCCAGTGAGACCCAGCTAGGTCCCTCCATATTTAGGTTGTGCTCCAGTAAAACAGGGAGCAGTTCTCATAGAATGACAGGTTGAGTCAGGCAAGATCTGTGAAATACCAAAGGACGTTACTTCAAGCCGTGCGCAACATGCTTTACCTTTGAAACAAAATGACACAGACAAACCCTTCATAAGAAGCTTTCTCTCTCTTGTCAGTTCAGTGGACCCTTGCTTTGAACAGATTCCTGTGTAGTATAAATTGACTATAGCCATGGAAATGCTCAGAATAAGGATACCAGGAAAAACCGCATTTGAAAGTGACAGCAAAGGAAAAATGAACCACGTGTAAATTGGTGCTTTTTTTACAAACAAGAAAAGATCTGTTTAAAAGTGAAATGTTGAATAAAAGCCCTGTCCTTGCATAAAAATGTGATGGAGGTTTATCTTAAAACATATATAGGATGTTTAATGCCAATATTCTTGTTCTCTGGTTCAGGAAATAAATAAATAAATAAATAAATAAATAAAGTTACTGTGAAACCAACAGGACAGGCTTTTAGGCCCTGGCTTCCCAAGGACTGACTACAGGATCTACCTTCCCCCAAGTGTACCAGCATCTGGGGCCTATGAATAGGCAGGGGTGAAACATTTCACGCCCTCATCAGACTCTGTGGCAGTGCTCCAGCCGGGTACAATGGATTTCTCAGACACAAAGGTGTGACTTTTTAAGCAGCATCTCCCCTGAACTTAAACTGGGGAGCTTCAAAGACAAATCCATGGCACACAGGGCTAGTGCCTGACAGTTGGCTGTGGTTTGAAAATAAATGCCCTTGTTTGGAAGACAATGCTGGCCATTTGGGGCAAAATATTGTTCTGAATTAATAAACTTTAAGACGTTTATTTCTGCAACCAGGAAACGCAGGAATGCAAAGGTTTAACAGTTTAAATGTAATTTTTGTGGCATTAAAATAAGATATTGTGGCTTTCCTTAGCATGTAGGAGACGCAAACGGCTGAAAAATGTAAATCAGGGTAAAAGTATACTTGGTGCAACTTTAAAATTTAATGCAAACATGCTCTGTGATAATAGGTACACATATATAAAATTGTGTGAAAGATTATTAGGAGGGTGAAATGACAAAGTAGAGTCGGAAATGCCATGCTCTGTATGAAATGTGTCATTTGCCTATGTGATTTTCAAAAATGCCACAACTGTAAAACTGTGCAATATATGTCATAACTGATTTTTGGCAAAAATGACTGTGGGAGGGCATGGGCAATTTAAGCTCACACTATAAAACTGATGTCATGTCCTTGAAGCCCAACCGGCTGACAGGAAGGCGGTAACTGTACCCCTGAACAAACCAGTTGTTAGAGGCATGTCAAGCCAAAGGCCTGCCCTCATGGTAAATCCTGTGATGTTACCCGCCTTATAAAAGGGGGAGACTCAGAGAGTCAAAGGACACTCTTCTGAATTTTCCAGCTCCTGCACATCCAGATATTCCATCTTCACTCTGCAAGATTCCAGACTCCACTTCCAGGCCAGAGCATAGCTGACCCTATCCAGGCAGGACTATTGATCCAGAAAAACCCCACTAAAAATCCCAAGAGATTCAGGGAGAAAGGGGAAAGGTGGCTGAACCCTCAGTGGGATTATGTAGTGCTGCCTGCTTGCCCTGCTATCCGCTCTATCCAGCTGAGGTGCCGCTGTGCCGTGACCAGACCTTTGCCCAGCTGTTTTCTTCTGGGAGAGCTTACCGCAGTAACCACATCCTTGCTGTCAAGAAATCCGGTGCGCTCTCCAAATACCCTTGTGCTTGTTGTGAGTATTTCCCATCCACCAACAACCACAAACTGCTTCCCATGCTCTGTACCTTGTATTAGGTTCCACCCCATAGACATCCCATAACTGCCTTAGCAGAAATCCTTAAAACTGTCAGAGTTCTCTGTGCATCCTGTCCTTGATCTCCAAGTGTTAGCGCCATTCTTCCACTAATTTCTGTCTTGTGTAAGTCCTTTGTACTATTTTGATTAAACTAATTAATTCCCACGTAAAGAGCCACACAATGCAAAGGGGTTACACTTGTAAAGTAACCTGTGTCGTGGGCGGCGTCTCTCTTTTCTAGCCACTAAAATCCAGTTTAAGTGAAACTTGACCTTTCTTTTCCAAACTTATTTTCTCTGTCAACTGCTTCTATTTTTAAAACCGAATTTCCTTTCCCATTGAGAATCTCATCCTGTCATTAATTTAGAGTCACTCTTTCACTTGCATATCATCCCTGTGATGTGCATCTGTCATTCAGCATAAAAACCGCATTCCGATTCTGTCTATTTCACCCATTTTTCAAACCGATTTGACATTTAAACCTGTGTAAATTAGCAAATGCAATTTCTATGCGTGTGATTTGGCTGCACTGTGTTGTCACTTCAAAGTTGAATTTTGAATGGTATGCCCGTTGTTGGTACCTTGCCTTGTAGTTGCTAGCGTTCTTACATCCCTGATGCTGTTATAACTCATATTTACCTCATTCATTTAACTGCACATTTAAATTAAATATTTAGTAATTCTGAGTGCTATTTTATGCAATTGCAAAGGTTTTAAAATCCGATTTTACCTCCCATTTCGTGCGGGAAGGTCTGATTTTAATTCTGTATGCTGCATAGTATACCTGACTCCTTGCTGCTCCTTTCTAGGAGCATTGCAGGGAGAAATCTTAACTCAGATGCTATTTATCCAAACAGTAAAATTGCTCCTATTCATTTGTGCTTTGGATATGTATATAGTAGAAGGTGAAACTAAGTGTATTTCATCAATTTACCTTGGAATTATCACCCCATTGGTGATTGTTGCCCAATATTAAATTTATGTGATTTTCTTTAATTTTAAAATAAATATTGTACTACCACCCACCGGCCTTGTTCATGGTCCATTGTGACCCGGGGTATTTGTAGAAGGGGGTGTGAGACGGGTTGGGTGCCAACTCAATCCGAATTCTAGGAAATTAAGTAAAAGTATTTTAATTGTGCGCTGCATCCTAGGCTGGCGGCAAGAGTCCTGGTCTGGTGTGTGACACCCGATTATAATCTTTAACAATGTTGAGTGGGAAGTCCTTTTGGTATTCCTTCTGCATTTAAGACAATCTACCAGATCTTAGCAATTGTTGGGGTTTAGAAAGAAGATGTTGTGATTTGTTTTTTAATTGTTGAAGGATATATAACATGTGTTATCGGGAATATGACACATGCTCTATTGAAGACAAACATATTTCTTTTTCTGCAATAAGGGCTTCTTTATATTGCTTCATGATGTTCGCTAAATACTAATTGAAATCCATTGTTGTCATGTTATACCAGGTTCAATTTGCTGTTCCCATTTCTTGTAAGAATTGTTTGTGTTCAGGTTACCAGACTTGATATGGCGTCTTCCATGTTGGTTGTGATATTTCTGGTATTATACTTGCAAGGAATGCCTCCCTGCTATGTGGTTTGAAATTATGGCTTGTTGTCTATTTAGCTACCCAAGGGTGTTTGTTAGCTTTAACAAACCACTACTGTTCTTAGTAAAAAAAAACTTGAAATATCAAAGCCAATTTCATAATGGTCAGTCCAATCCTGAATCTTGGTTTTTTACAAACAGTAAAACAACCAAATCTACCCATAATAAGATCTAAAGTTTGTCTTGTCTATGTTTAGCCATGGGCTTTGCCTGGTTTTTGCAATTAAAATCTCAATTAATCTTCTTGTTCTAAGATTTCTTTTAAAAGTAGGTCTGATGCATTATCACCCAATAGATTAAAGTCGCTGAGAAGTGTAGCCAAAGTACGATCTAAAAGTAATTCCGTGAGATACTATTTTTTTATGATTTTATTCAAATGGTAGAAATCACTTATTATATGAGTGCTTTGCCCTCAGTGTGAGATATTGGGAGGTTAGGTAACAGGGTGGTTTGAGGCATCTATCTCTGCTTCAAGCAACCATTCTAGCCCTCTGTCCCATAGCTAAACACTGTGTCCTCTCACTGAGTGTTCCAGATGTTAATCATGGGCCCATACCCTTCCTTGCCTGTTGTTAGGCGAGTGACTACTTAATCTTCTGGGTGAAGTCTGCGGTTGGCTGCCATGGTAGCCAGGGCAATATGGTAGTGAGAACTTGAATGTTTTTTGTGTTGGTCTCGGTAGCAAGGACATTCTACCTAAAGATCCCAGGATGTTGTAAAAGCGTTAATAGCAACTCAGAGAATTTAGTTCAGAGAAAAACATAAAAACAAGCAGTAGACACAGGCTGTGCCCTTACCTGCTGCTTCAGAGTGCATCTTGCACTTTCCACGGGGTAGACATGTTACATATGTGACGAAAAGCATTCTTTAATGCTCCTCCACTGGCCCTGATTGCAGTGAATATATAGTTGCATTTATTAAGTGGTGTAAGTGTGGGCCCCACTAAGGATAATCACTGGGCATTGAGATGTCCCTGACTTTTTTTTTTTTTGCAAAGGATCGCCAATGCTGGACTCTTCGACACTTTAGCACGGATCTTGCCAGAGTGCCCCTTTCATTACTTTTGTGGAGTGCTGAAATTACATGAGGCTGAATCCCCACTTTAACCATTTAAAATAGGTATAGAAACATGGCCTAGGTGAAGGGGGAACAAAACATTTCTGATGTTTATTGTAGGGACCTCGAAATATGAGGATTGGGATGATGGAGCAGAACCTGTGGTAATGTCATCAAATGCTGTGAACAACTCCCATTCCTAACCACTCCTACTGCTTTGCCTCTGAACAGCTTTTGGATGCTATCTATCAAATCTACCTATGGAATATATTTACTCTTCTGATAATTGATTCATTTTATGGGAAATGGTGCATGATCTAATCCTCCACTATGCCAATCCACCCCAAAACCAGAAACAAGAAACAGGTTATTTTTATTCTTTTAATCGAAATATTCTGTTTTATTTAAAAAAAAAACTCAAGAACGTAAAGATGGTCCCCTAGCTTTCAATACTGGGGAAAACACCCACAATATTCAACATCTATACCTGCATCTTGTCTATGAAACAGAAAATGCAACCTTCCTGTTATTGTCTTGCTAATGTATTCATTCCAATTCACATAAAAATCCATAAATATGCATTTAAAAATATAAAATCAAATGTAAATGACTATTCTGGGCAAAAATGACATCTTCTAATATCTGTGGATACTTGAAAATAAATACTTAATTTTCTGTTAGAAATACACATAACTCAGAAGCAACCGGTCAATAATATGAAAACAAATGTCTATTGTGCACTTATCAAATTATACCTGTAACCTGTGGTGTCTAAAAAGAAGATGATTCATTCCTGACATATATCATACAGTCATTTCTAAATACTTTTCATTAAAAGTGATAAATTGTGTTGCAAATATATGGTGATCTGGGCAAACAGCTTTTACTTAAGCACCATTTACATGACTTTTGGAAATTTCTCAGGTTTTCCTGGTGAAATATATGGACATCACTACCAGGTAGAAGCTTTTATGTTGGAGAGCAAAACTGCCTCATTCTATTAAAGTGCCACACAAGCATGAGATTATACAATTGGCCTTAGGAGTCCACTTAAGGCTGATTCCCTCCATTTCTGTGCAATGTTGCTTGGAAAAGTATGTTGGCTGTTTAAATTGACATTTTCTTGGAACTGAAGAGGAAAACACAACCTCCTTCTCTATCCCTATGTTAAGGAGTGATTTTTCTAATGTCTACTATGCATTTCGCAGGTCACTATAAATCTCTTCAAATCTGTTATGTTGTACAGCGCACTCACAAACCCAGATATCATTTTCTCCTGTGAAAACCCAGGGAATCATCTAATAATCTGTTACGGTCAGAATCAAATGTGCCCTATGCAATTATAGATTTGAGCACAATCTATTTTCTATATGGTTCCATGAAGTTTCATTTGCAGGCAAAGTCCCCCCTTCAGTGACTTAGCTTGTAAGTGGGGTTCCACCAAAATATTTTCAATTGCTTTCTCGGATTTAGTTAATTATTGAGAGATTTGTCTAAATGCTTTGAGATTATTGTACCGACTTCTGGTTTATCTCTTAAAGGCCCAAGGCAGGTGGTGACATCAACCGGTTCTCTGTCTCCCTGTCAGAAAGGCTTTCCTTTCAGTCTGTCCACCTGCTCCCAAAATCCCCCTCAGGTAATCTTGCTGTCTTGGGAAAGGCTTCTGCAGTCAGCCCCATCTGGAAAAGGTTTTCTTAAGGAGATTTTCCATCAGCCACAATCTGCGTTTCTCCTGTCGAACAGGCTATCTTCCTTTTCTGCTTTCCGCTAACTCTCCTCTCTTTCTATGTGTTTGAGGTTAAATACCCAGAAAACTCCACCGATGGAGCATCATTTGACACACAGTTTTTGATTGGACAAAGCCTGCGATTGGTTCCCTTCACTTGCTCACACACTCTTGGATCCTCCTCTTTGCTTCAATTGGCCCATTGAGATCTCATTGTCTTAAGGAGATATGTTAGCTATGAGGTAGTCCTCCCTTTCAGAATCTAAAATCAAAATTGGGCTGAATTATTTATTTTCCTTGTAATTTCTGGTATAGACGTGTAATACTAATAAGAATTGTATTTTCAGATTCCCAAGAATATTCTGAGCCCCACGACATTTATGTTTTTATGACTGTAGGAATAACAGTTATTACATTTTTTTTGTTTTAATCTTTTTGTTGAATTTAAAACTGTACATCCATCAGCATGCTGAACAAAAACAGCAAATAGTTCATCCCAGTTCAACTGTGGGCCCCTTCCCTCAGGATCGAAGACAGTCATATACAGAACGTTTGTGGGGACAGACCATGTCTGACAAAGCCATACCATATCAACTCCCTCTCCCTCCAACTCCACAAGCCCACCTGCCCCAACCCCTGCATATGCCTACAAACAAAACCAGTAAAGTGACACCAAATAACAGTCACTGAGGGCAATAAGGGTATTGCTCGCCTCCAATCTGATGGGTGACCTGCCAGGGCAATGGGACCAAAAACTCGCTCATTTAACCAAGAGTCTCCACTAGCTGCAAATAACTGCTTTTTAATTACTGGCTATTAATTAGACCTTGAGGGCCAACACCATATCTATATACAGGGTGGGGATATGTGTGAAGGTAGGTAGAGGCATTGGCAAACGCGATGAAGTAACAAGGGTGGTAGCCCCTCTATCACACACCCAACACACTCTGTGCACGCACCTGACCTAGACCAAAAATATCCATTCACATCCAATCAACGCAGGACCTCCCCCTCCCGGGGGCATGGTAGCGGGAGCAATTCATACATAGGTGTCAGCTAGCTCCCAGAACAGATCGGCCTGCACAGACCCAGAAAGGCGTTTGAAGGTATTATATTCCAGTGAGCACGTCTTGGCCATAAGGGTCCGCCAGGCAGATTCGGTAGGTACAGTATCGATTTTCCAGTTAAGGATCAAAAGTTTAGGGGCCCAGAAGAGCATGACGTGGATACGTTTACGGGTCATGGGGTTTTCATGCCATTCCTCGTTCTGGTGCCCAAACAGCATAGGGCTGGGGGACAGCTCAGGCCCAGCACCATGGATGCCAGAGACCTGCCTGAGAACCATGCGCCAATATGCCTCAATCGCTAGGCAGGACCATAAGATATGTCAAATGGTGCCCAACCCGCCGCACCATCACCAGCATGTGGACGTGTGAGTGAGACCCATCTTATAAAGTTTACCGGGCGTGTAATACAATCTCTGAACCATTTTATATTGATTCTCCCTGTTATGATATGATATGGTATTAATAGCACGCCTGTACACAAGTGTTTCTAGGTGTGAAAAGACAAGGAGGCGGAAACAAAAGGGATGACAAAACAACAATCTTACTAGGCCTTGTGTCATGCAGATCGCGCAAGAGCAAGGAAGGGGGAGGGGAGAAACTTGGGTTTAAGGGTGACGAGTTCTGAGTCGTACCAAGTGTTGCACTTAGATTTGGGCTTCAGGGAAATCCTCATGAGAGGGGAAAGTACCTCAAGAGTGTCAGAGATAGAGCAGTGAAGATTAGAAAGTGCTCTGTAAGGGTGTGAGTTAGCCAAAGGTGCAGAAGGAGGAGAGAAAGTTGCGGCAAAAGCCTCAACTGACACGCTTCATGGGTCGGGTGACCAAGAAGGTGGGCAGTAGAGCTGGAGTAGGCTTGGCCTGAGGGGTAGTTAGAGAGAGATGAGATGAAAAGAGAACGTGATCACTCCAGGAGAGAGGAGTGGTGAGAGGGTTAGAGAGGGGGAGGTCTGAGGAGATCAGAATATCTAAGATTTGACCTGCAGAGTGAGTCAGGCCAGAGGGGTGAATAGATAGAGAATATTAAATGTTCCGAATGTTAAATGAAACCACCGGGTTGGCATCGAAAAAGTCGAACACATCCGCTGAGCCAAGTGTGCTCTTATTGTCGCTGGACCACCAAGTCATTAGTATATGGTTACATCCAACATTATTAGGCGTACAGATGGTGTAGAATGTACACAGGTGCAAAGGTTGTCATATTCTGCTCCATTTCGAGATCGCCTGCTGTTGGCCCAGCTTACCGAGATTGTTCCGTCAGATGCGAGCGGATCACAGCTAGCAAGGTCCTGTACAGGAGCCAGCCAGATTCTCCTATCCTTAGAACCCGCCTAGCCTTGGGAGAGTCAACTGGAGTATTCTCATCGTACACATCCATTACTCTAACCTGTGGATAAACAGTATCTTGGTTGGAATGCAGTTTGTGACCCGGCCTGAAAGATAGGAGTGCTTGTATGCTAATCCATGCTGTGCCATCTGGATAGGTAAACCCATTGCCGCCCTAAGTCTGTGCCATTGTACAAGTGTTGTTGCAACCATCGGGCAGGCGAAATAGCCAGGACCTTCAATGGGAGAGCACGTCACCAGCAGGGCCAGCTTCATGGCCCTCCAGCTGGTCGGATCCTCCAAATTAAGCCTCCCCTGTGCCCAGAACACTTTGGCGGTCTGATGATAAATCCACCATGCCGGCACAGTCAGTCCCCCGTCTCCCTTAGAGGCCTGAAGACCATCCAGCTTAAGCTCCGCCTTCTTGCCTCTCCAAATAAACATAGACATGCATAGGTCCAACTACTTGAACATGTGGCGTGTGGGAGTAAATGGCAAGATTATATCCAAATAGATCAACTTTGTTGGGGAGTTCATTTTGAAAGTATTAATCCTGCCTGTGTGAGATAGCGTACGTAAATTCCACCTGACCAGGTCCTGTTTGATCTTTTGAAGGAGTGGGGAATAATTACGTTTTAGAATTCGCTCAATACAGGACTAACATTCACTCCTAGATATTAAATATGTTATATCTGGAGCAACTCCTCTGGGATCCCATGGAATGTCTGTTCTAAGTAGGAGGATCTCTGATTTTGCCCAGTTAATCTTGTATCCTGCCATAGGGCCAAAGTCTTGCAGCAGCTGCTTAACCATGGCAGCAAGGTCATGTAGTTGCTGACATACACCAGAAGGTCATCGGTGTAGAGCAAGACTTGATGTTCCTCCTCCCCCTGCAGTAAGCCCGACCACTTGGGATCTGCAAGTAGCTTCACCGCCAAAGGCTCCATAGTAAAGGCGTAAAGGAGGGGAGAAATGGACACCCATGTTCCGTACCCATGTGAAGGGAGAAAGGAGCTGAGGTGACACCATTAGTGATCACTGAGGCCGTCAGGCAGGTTATCGGAAGTACTGAGCACCTGAAAGATGAAGCCCCATTGGACCTTGTCAAATGCCTTCTCGGCGGCAAGTGTTAAGATTACATCTCCCGGGAATGCCTTGGCTGGCAATAATGTGGATCAGACATCATACGTTGTTGACAGAGTGTCTGCCATGAATGAAGCCAGTTTGGTCTTTGTAGATCAGCATTGGGAGGATCCCCTTGATTCTCTGTGCCAGGCATTTGGCCAGAATTTTAGCGTTTGCATTATTCAGGGAGATGGAGCGGTAAGACCCAGAGTCCCCAGGGTTGCGCCCCTTCTTAGGGAATATAACAATGTTGGTCTTGGGAAGTGGCCATTGGTGCAGGCAACCAAGAACACTGACTCAAGTTTTGGCACCACGTAATCTACCATTGACCTAATAGCACAGGTCACCTCAACGGCATCAGCGGCAGTGATTGTTGTGTGAAGACCGAAAGCCTGGGAATGGGAGCCCTGTGCACCCTTTCAATTATATAGTTCCTCAGATCCTGGATATGGAGCTTATCTTGGAGGAAGTAGTAGATGTAAGATTGTAGGTCCGGCCCCTCAGCATGTTCCGGAAGTCCGACCAGGTGAAGGTTGTTACAGTGGAACATGTTCTACTGGTCCTCCAATTTGGCACCCAAGCATTGCACCTCTTTGATTAGACTGTCTCGGTCAGTGTCAACCATCTCATAGTTATCTTCGAACAAGCTGATGTGTTGCTCATTGTCCGTAGTGTGGCCCGCCTGTGCATTCAGTCGGGTGCGGACGTCTTGCGGATCCCGCTAGATGTCTTGGATACTGCTATTCGTCTCCTGGGTCCTCTGCCTGAAAACTTTCATCTTCGCCAGTATGGCTTGGAGCTGAGTTTGGATCTCTATCTTAGGTTGTCTTCGGGAGGAGAAGTCTAGCAATGCAATAGCCGTACCTATATCAGCAGCGATGTTGGGGGTTAGGTCTGGAGCAGACTGTGACAGGCCAGATGCATGTGGGGTAGGGTAGGACCCACAGGGGGCAGCTAGAAGCTGTAGCAGTGATTGCCAGAGCCTCTCCAGTGTGCTAGCAGCACCTCTGTCCCATGAGGCAGTACGACCCAGAGGGGCCTCTATAGAAGGCAGCTTAATAACTCCTAAACTGGTTCACAGCGTTGTGCAGGCAGAAGCAGTGGGTGACCCCCCTCTTGCGACCGGACATATCTGTGCTGTGGTGTAAAGTTATGTAGACGTTCTTGTTAGGGAGAATTCTCATTTTATGGCTAATTTCCCTCACCTAGTGAGTCCCCCAGCAGCTTTGCTAGACTTCTGGAGCTTATTTTTTTCACTTGGTAAGAGTGTGAGCTTTTCCGACACTCTTACCTAGGTTTTGCCATGTGTCTTTTACCTGTTTTTATGATTGTGGACTCTGGAGTACACCACTTCAATAGTCCCCGTCTTTTGTGTGTTACCCAGCACCTTCCGTGCAGTGACACAGGGTTGTCCTTTTCAGACTTCCCACTGACTCCATTTCTGGGGCTGACTACAGTCCCCGAGAAAAGAGTAAAGTTGCCATTAACTTTACTTAGTCATTTAACCACAGATCCAGTACACCCCATCTTCCATGGAGTGCTGGAAAGGGTTACTTCGTATCCCTTTGTATCTGTACCTCCTAGAGCATTGTTTCGCTCTTAACATTTAGACTTGGCTGGTGGCAGTCGTATCTACCCTAACTTTTCTACCGCGATTATACTATATAAACGTGGTATTGTTTTAGGCTATTATATTAGCCTCAAACTTACACCCGCTTGACCAAATACTTTTTCTTTCGGCTCCGGTCGGGTTTATTTGCCATTTCTTTTTAAAGTCCTTCTTGTGTTTTACTTTGCGCGGCAAACCAGGTTTGCCTTCTTTGTTCACCGTCTTTTGGCGGGCTTCTGCTCAGAAGCCCTCCTCCGGGCGCCTGGGTGTCCAGGTGGGCTGAATATGAGGGAGGGGTGTAGTCACCCCCTGCACAGGGTATCCTAGGAAACCTAAGTCGCACTTTTCCATGATTGGCTGAGGTGGTTGTCCGGGCTGGACAAGCCCCCTGCTGCATGATTGACAGCTGTGTGAATGGGGGATTTGCGCATAAAAGGCAGGTCTCTTGGGCTAGAAGTCAGAGTTGCCACTGGAACTACAAGGAATCGAAGAGAAGCGGAGAAGAAGACGGCTGCTGTAACTATCCCGTCCCGTTGAAGCCCTGCTGCAGTCCTGAACTATCTACCCTTCGACGACCAGAGAAGATCCAGTCTGGAGTCTTCTTCCTTGAGCCTGGTGGGGATAACCAGCTCATCTTCCACAGCCAGAGGACACCTTTTATTCACCGTTGCTGCTGCCGGTTTCATCCCTGTGTGGTGCAGACCCCTCCAGACGTCCTCCTTCGCACCGAAGCTCCAGGAACCGTGGGTCTGCAGGAAACCAACAGGAACAACTGCTGTGGCACCAGCTTCTTCATTGAATAAGGTACTGTGTTCTGCTTGAGGAATCAGGGTGAATCCCTTTTCTACATCTCCAAGGCTTGCCCTTGTCTTCCCTCCTTCTTATAACTTTTGCTTCCTCTTTTGACAATATCTAAGTACTCCTGGCAACGTTGAATCTTGAACTATCTGACTGGGTGATCCTCGACAACAGGAATCCGGTTCCACTTGACACTGGCTCCGGCCTATAGACTTTTGAATTTCCGTCAAATAGCGTCCTCTGATTCTGTCTGCCTTGACAAAAGTATAGCCTATGATTTTTGCCCCCAACTCTCTCTGGTTAACTCAGGTGCTAAGTGTGTTTTTGCCCCGGTAACATTTCTTGCTGCGGATACGCGTTTCTTTAGTAAGACCGAACTGTCATTACTGTAAAAAAGTGATCGCAAGCGTATTCCCGGTACGTCTTTTGTTTCATAACACCGGTTCGTTAAAACATAGGATACTTACCTTGAGTTACAGTGTACCAAAGTGAATTGGTTGGTTGTAGTGTATTTTACGTATGGTTTTGTGTTTATAACTAATGGTTTAAAAATAAATGTACTTATATTTTTTACCTGAAACCTTGAGTCAGTGTTTGCTTGAGTCACAGTAATTGCGGTCCCTTTGTGTAATCTCTGCTACTGCTCATATACTCTTGAGATAAGCCTGGCTTACCAGGCTTTTACCAAAGGTAAAACTTGTATTGCCACCTGTAGTCTTAATTGTGTGTAGTGGTCCCTAAGGGCACTGCACAGGATTCTGCCGAACAGTTCTTCATCTGGACCTTGATGCAGCTTCGCCGAGCTGTCTACATGGCGTGTCATAGGCAAGAACCTTTACTGCTGAAGGCCCCCATGTGTTGGGGGCTCCTTTTCAATATTTTCCCGAGATGAGCACCCCAAGTCCATGTGTCTGCTGGTGAGACCTGGTATGCATCCTCAGGCCCTACCTAGACACAGTGGCTCCCATGCTGATTCCAACCTCCGATGGATGCACTTTAACGGATCTATGGTCCTCGCCTACACACCAATTTGTGCCGTGCTGCGTGTCCACACTGTAGGTTCTGTGTGAGATTGTAGGCTAAGACCCTGATTTTGGGGAAGGAGAACAGAAATGGTGCAAGGCCTGCTGCTCCAGTACCCAGTAGAGCAGGTATGGGTGAAATGCGCACCTCCCACTGGGAACATAAGCGCTGCATGCTCCTTCATCATTGCACCGTAGTTGAGGGCAATCCCCATCCTGTGCAATCTGCCACTCACCTCCGATTCGGCAGGGGCAGTGAAAGTGCGCTTCAGTCGCCCCGTAGTAAGGTCGGCGCTCACCCAGTCTCAGGTTCATGGGCAGTATGGAGCATTGAGACGTCCAGCTGCAGAGTTCTGGTGCAGCTACATGGGTTGACAGGTCGGCCAACTCCTTATTGAAAGGGAACATGCTGACCACAGTGATCCCGCTCTGACTTGCAGGCAATAATGGCAGCGCAGGCCGGCCGAGATATTCCCGCCTCCTCCTCCACAGGCGCCTCAGGCGGTATGCAGGGCCACATCTCATTTACCAGGCTCTCCGCACCTACTGGCCTCAAGGCTCAGTGCATCATCTGGCGCATCGAAGAGCCCAGGTCTGTGCGGGGGACCTGCCTCATAGGGTTGCAATCAGTGATGTCAGTAAATCCCAGCCATACATGACTGTAGCACGGGAAGGAACACTGCAGCCTCAGGCCGCCGGAGTCAGCACCGCCAAAAACTTAGCACTCATAGCAGCTGTCAGGCTAGCAATAATGCTGTGCGACCTCCAACACTTCGACTTCACAAATCTTGCATTATTTTATGAATTTCGGCAGGCTGAGCAGGAAACATCGAAGAGCTAGCCTGCACCAGAGCTCTGTCACCATGCAGCCATCTTGCACGGGCTCCTGAGCACCCCCCACAGTTATTAAATATGTGAATTTGTTAATAATGTATACATTTTATTTGCATGTTGTCCGATTTGTTCTGTTGAATGCATACCTAGTTTTATTTTTGAAACTGGATAAATGGGTCTAATGTTGCAGCCAATATTGTATTTCCTATTGGTCAATTCAGAGGTATTTGTTTTGAGTGCACATTTTACTGTAAATCCAGCTTCTATTCAGTGTGTTGCTAGGGTCCTAGTATCAACAGAAATACCTGCTATTCTGAACAGAAGGCACTATTAAGAGGCTACTTTAATGGAGCAGACACAGATTCTTCAGGAGACATTATTTCTCTGCCAGGTTGAGGATCACAGCCTTTATAAGGGATCTTCTTATTTGAAGTTGCCATCACTGACTGGCAAAGCATTCATCAAACTCTTACCAAGGTGGGCTTCCAGAGGGGCTTAAAAAATAGCACCATGAAAACCCTGCGTTTCAAATTCATTCTGGCGTATCTTTTGGTATTTTAAAGAAAGGCCTTTGTCTTAAGTAAACCCAGATTGGATCAAAGTGATGTAAATGGATGTGTGCATTCCTGGTTTTAAGTAGGCTGACCCTTGTATAAATATGTTTTAGTTAACCAAAGTTCACAGGTTAGGTTCACAGTGCATACACGCATGAGATATGTTGTGACCCATGTGACAGTTTAAACAACAGTGTGGGATGCCCCTCTATTGAGAATGAACATGGGTCAAATAACCTGTTCTATGGAATGTTCCCACTCAGGAGGGTATACAACCATGTTTTAGCTCACTGCACCCTTCACAGAGGAGAAATATACATTTGCATATCAGTCTGGTCCCACCCACATGGAAAGTCCAGCACTCAAATGCTGGGCAATTCTCCTCTGAACAAGAATACCATCAGCAACTTCAGACATGTTTTTCGGTCTTGTTGACTTCCTAAGTGGGTGGGACCAGACTGATATGCAAATCAGTATTTCTCCTCTGTCAAAGGTACAGTGAGCTAAAATGTGGTTATAAAGCTTTGTTTATTCTTCTTATGAACTTGGGGTTTCCCACTATGTTACCCAGGGTAATCCAGACGTGGACCCTTTGCTCACAGTGCTTGGAGAGGCACAGCCTCACCTCACTGATGTTTGGGTTGCTGTTGGTACACTTGTTCAGAGGAGAATTGCCTAGCATTTTGGTGCTGGACCTCCTAAGTGGGTGGGACAGAACTGATATGCAAATGGGTATTTCTCCTCTTTAAAATGTACAGTGAGCTCAAACGTGATTGTAGATCCTCCCGAGTAAGCATCTTTCCACAGAACATGTTATTTGGCCACGTTCATTCTCAGTAGACGGGCTCCCAGACTTTTTTATGAATTTTTAGGAACTTGGTGCTTCACCCTGAATTACTCAAGGTATTCCAGACATGCACCCCTGGCTCACTGTGCTTAAAGAGGCACAGCTTCAACTAATTTATGAGGCCCAACTATGCCAAAACACGTGTCTGGGGTTGCTGTCAGTACTCTTGTTCAGAGTAGAATTGCCTATCATTTCGGTGCTTGAGTTCCTAAATGGATGTGTCCAGATTGACATGCAAATGGTATTTGTCTTCTGCAAAAGGTACAGTGGGCTAAAACTTGGTTGTAAACCCTCCTGAGTGGGCACCTTCTGTGAAGGCATCATGAAGCAAGACACAGACAACAGACTTAAAGTTCAAAATAATATACTTTATTAAATCAAATGTCAGGATGGTAGAAGGCTGAATTTGCCCTATGCTAAGGTGGGATTTCCCTACCTGAATGAAACTAAGGAAAGACTGTGTCAAAGGGTTCAACTTAAAAGTCTATCTTTGTCCAAAACCTATAATTGCCCTCACAACTAAAGTTCAAGTTGATACAGTTCCCAAAAATCTTTGGGGTTGTCTTCCCCAAGTTCCAAAAAAAAAAAATATTTAAAAACAAAAGACCTTGAGGCTCCGTTCTCATAACAAGAAGTGCAGTTTCTCAAGTCTCAGGGTTCCGTTCCCCAAGACTTTATCTCCACCACTTAAACTTGCTTCAGTCTCTTTAAAGGGTTTCACACAGAGACCACCAGGGGTCGCGGACCAAGATGGCTGTGTAGAGACTGAGCTCCGGCACACACCGTCTGACAAGAGGGATATTGGCTCCCCCCAGCACGCAGAGAAGCATTTCCTCACATTTCTGGGACAGTAGAGACCCGAGATACACACGCAGTGCGGAGCTGCAGTGAATTTTGTGCTCCCCGGTGGCAGTGGAGGTAGGCAGGCCAGGCCGTGTTAGCAGAAAGGCGGAAACCTCTGGTTAGATTGAGCACCCACGGGGAAGCCGCCGTGGCACCCAAACTCATCCCGCAAATCAGCGGAGTACCAGCTCAGCCTCAAAGCAGTGGGACGAGAGGAGATCCAGCAGGTAGACTGCTACAGGGCAGCCTGGGCCATAGAAACAGCTGGTGATTCAGGATGCAAGGAACACTCGAGGTGAGGAACAGCCCTGGACCCGAGGGTTGAAACTTGACCTGACACCGGGCCCCAGCCACAGTCATTGAAGGGTAGGGGCATAGTCTCCTACCCGGGACCCACAAGGGAGAGGAATCAGAGCAGAGCCAGTTACGGACAACCACCTGTAAGTGGCCCTGGAGACGCTGCAGGCCCACCAAGGACTTGGGACCAGATTCCCCTATCCCCTCCCCCTGACTGCAGAGCCACTGGTACTGCAGCACACAACCAACAGGCCAGTGCAGGGCTGCCCAGGGGAGCGGGGACTCAGAGCACCAGAGTGGGGGACTGAACTCAAGAGCACAGGGGAGCAGGGGGTCACCTATCCCCCCAGAGGTGTTGTCAGACCAGCACAACTTAAACTTTGGACCCCGGGGCTGGTGGCCTCCTGAGGACACAGGTGCAGGGAGACACAAGGGGCTCCACCCAACCTCATGGTTGCACAGTAGGAGCTGCAGGAGCGGCCATCATCAGTGAGAGGCAGGCTCCCTGCGCCGGGATACACCACAAGCAAGGAGGAGACCACACAGGGCATAGGCCAGCAAGTGGGAGCAGGGCCAGGTGTCGCCATGACCCGAGACAGTCCGATACATCCATCCACACTGCAGCGACCCCGGAGCCCGGTCCCACAGCAGAGGGGTCCTGGGTCGGGGATAAGACCCCTATAGCGCTTCAGGAGATAATCAGGGAGGGACCCAGACAACACCCCAAGCACGAAGGACATCATGGCGGAGGGACGGAGTGCGCCGACCCTTAGCAGAGACAACCTGCGCTAGCCTTCGAAAGAGGAGAGTTGGACTACTCAATCACAAGCGGCCAGGAGGCACAACGCGTTCTATATGCCTTAAAGGAGGAGATCTCAAATGAAAACCCTGGAGGGGACATTGGTGGGGCAGCAATGGAACTTAGCCAGGTGGGTAACTGCAACATAAAGAGAAGAACTGGGGGTGGCAGAAAATATAAGAAGCTTAATACTCCCCTGATGGCGAAATAAAACAGAAACCCCAGCAGACAAGTATGGACGGATGTAAACACAGGCCCCAGGTGGCCTGCATTGTTTGTGAGCAGAAGGGGGAAAGGAGACGGTGGGTGAAGCATTGGTCACCCTTGATGGCCTATCATAAGGTGGGCATCTCGCAGTGAAGGAGGGAGTTCCAGGGGGAGAGGGATTGGGGGATAGAGGGAGAAGGGACGTGGACTGTGAAGAGGGGGAGGAAAGGGGGGGGGTTGAAGGTTGTGCTTAGAAGTATAGAATATCTGTGCCTGTATGGGAAGACTCACAAGCCCTGAGGAAGCCCCAGGGATACAGGAGGTGAGGAAGGAAGGGGGGATTAGGGTGGGGGGGCAGTAGGGAGCAGTTGAATTTTGGGGTGTGTCTAGGATTAGAGTGGTCAGAACATTTGATCAATGCTCAGAATGGCGCAAATTGACACAGGGGACCAGGCTGATGAACTTAAGATGGGGACCTTAAATGTCAAGGGCCTGAACTCGCCCACCAAGCGATCATTGCTGGGAAGGGAATTTCGTGCTAGGGGTTTGGACGTATTGTTGGTGCAGGAAACGAGGTTGATTCGAGGAGACGAAAGGTGCATTCAAGGAGGTTCAAATTGGGCAGGTATTCTGGGCATCAGGCCCACTAAGAAGTGGGAAGTGGGCATTCTCATTATTTGGAGAATCTGCATAGGTGAAGCAGGGATCTTGAGGAGGGCAGACGGGAGGGCCCTCGTGGTCTCGGGGACCATGGAGGGAGTTCAGTTGACCCTTGCCACTGTATATTGCAGGGACATGGGACAGTCCCAGTTTCTATCTGAAGTCATGGAAGAGATATTTACCAGAACACTGGGATTCCTCTAGCTGGTGAGAGGGGTGGATTTTAACATGTGGGCAGATCACAGCGGTGGCCAGAGCCAAACGGGAGCTGGTGACATTCAAGTGGAGGGGGGCCTCCTTGGTTACATGACCGATCAGGGTTTAATTGATGTGTGGAGGGAGTTCACTTTCTTCTCCCCAGACCACGGATCCCAGACGAGGATCAATTACTGGTTTGTGCATCATCAGCATGCCCAGAGGGTAACCACCAGTGAATTCATTCCCACTAGTTGGCCAGACCATGACATGGTTGACATGGGTATATCGCTGACGGGCCTCAGACCTAAAGAATCTCTATGGTGCTGTAATGATATGTTGCTAAAGGACTTGGCCTTCACCAAAGAAATGGGAGGAGCGATAGAGGAATACTTTTTAGCTACAACGACACTGGAGAGGTCGACCTGGGAATGGTCTGGGAGTTGGCTAAAACCACCTGGAGAGGCCTCCTGATAAGGAGGGTGCCCCTAAGAAGAGGGTTAGGACCCAACACATGGGGGAGTTAAGAGGGGAGATCCGCGGGTTGGAAGCTGGGGAATCGGAGGGGGAAGAAGGACGAAGACAAACTGAGAATGGCAAGGAAGAAACAGTGTGAGTTGAAGTAATTGGAGGTGGGGAAGGTGGTCTCTGGCCTACAGTTTCGTAAACAAAGATACTATGAAAAGGGAGATAAGGCAGACGCCCTGTTGGCATCAAGGCTTCGGGGCAGGAGGCAGATAGGCGGATGCCCAAAATTGAAGACCTGGGGGGGTGGGGGCAGCTACACTCCACCACAGGGGAAGTTACCCGGGAATTTGCAACATTATATGAACATTTGTATGGAGAGGAGAGGGTGGTAGGAAAGGAGTAGTTAGATAGATAGCTGAGGCATGTGTCTCTCCTGCTCTCCAGGAAATTGAGATCACAGCCTTGGAAAGGCCGATCTCACACGAAGAGGTATTGAGAACCATTAGTGGACTGAAGTTGGGAAAGGTCCCCGGTGATGATGGGTACATAAGATTTGCTCGAGCTGCTTTGCCCAGTACATGGCTAAACTGTTCAATAACATCTTGGCCTCAGGGAAGGCTCCTCCCTCATTTTGCAGACCATTAATAACAGTCATACCCAAGGAGGGAAGGGACCCTAAGAATTTTAAGTCATATCGCCCCATTTCACTTTTAAACATCGATGCCAAGATCTTCACCAGGTGGGGTTTATCTAGGGAAGACAGGGAGCCGATAGAGCACACTGATGGAAGCCGCAGTGAAAATGGAGGGCAATCCGGGGCTGATCGTCCTAGATGCGGAGAAAGTTTTCAACCTTGTGGACTGGGGCTTTCCCTATGGGGTCTTGCAGAAATATAGGTTGGGAGACTGCTCCCTGAAGGGGATACGGGCATTATATGCATCCCCAGTAGCTATAGTAACAATGAAAGGGAGGCTATCAAGGGCCATCAACTTCATGAGGGGCACGGGGCAGGGTTGCCCACTCTCGCCACTCCTGTTTGTGCTCACAATGGAGGTGCTTGCAGAACGGCTTAGAAGGGCTCCCCAGGTGGAGGGGATTAGGGTTGGGGAGTGGTACAACATCTTGCTGTACCTGGTAAACCCATTGAGTTCTACCCTGGCAGCCCTAGAAATAATTGAGCAATACGGTTTCTTCTCAGGCTTCAAAGTAAACAAGGAAAAGTCAGTTGTGTTTCCTTTTGCAGGAGATGACAACAGGGATGTGGAGGCGCTCTGGCCCTTGGGGTTGGTAATCCAATCAGAAAGCATACGATACCTGGGAGTCACTATTGTTAGGCCAGGGGAAGATCTGGATGAGGCCAACTACACCCCTCTCTGTAATGCATTGTTCAACGAAATGGCTGGATGGGGTAATGGATAAATCTCATGGATGAGGAGGATCAATGCCTTAAAAATTAACCTCCTGTCGAGGGTCCTGTACTTGTTTCAGATGTTATCCGTTAGGGACCCAGAGACTCTTCTGACAGAAGCCAAAGCCCGAATGATGCGGTTCCTGTAGCAGAACTATACTACCAAAAGACAGAGGGTGTGTGGTGCTCCCAGACTTGATGTTATATTATACGGCAGCGCAGCTCAGAGCAATGGTCCCACATCTGAAGGAAGACCCTGAGAAATAGTGGGTTTTCTTGGAAAGCCACCATATGCACCCTGCAACGGTGGGGGAATGGCTCTGGGTCCCAGGAGGACAACTCCCGAGGACGATCAGGGAACACCTCTTCTTGGGGGTCTACTGGGAAGTTTTGAATAAGGGACCCAGGGCACAAAAAAATCACCTCATGGCTCTCCCTGGTGAGTGACATTTGGGCTCCCCCTGTAAGGGAGGAGATACCCAAACCGGAAAGATACCAGAAATGGTTTGACGCGTGACCCTCCAGAGTCAGTCAATGGGGGAAATTCATAGGGTTTCAGGAGCTAGAAACTGGTCTTGGTATCAGAAGGCTACCAATGCTCCTTTACCTCTGGTTGAAAGGAGTTTTTACAGCAGAGAAATGGAGGGAAAGGATACAAAGAGACCACACTCTCGTGGAGAAGGTTCTTGATAGGCACACAGAGTTGAGAGGTCTCATCTTGTGACTCTATAGAGCCTTGCTGGAGACTTTGAGGAGCACAGTGGAGGGTCTCTGGCAGAGGTGGGAATGGGACATGGGCCTGGAACTGAACTAACATATTTGGCAGCTTATGTGTAGGAAGGCCTTCAAAACATCAATATCCTGTCAGTACAAACTCCATAGCTTGAAGCTACTGCACCAGTGGAAATATGACCCGGTGCGGCTATCTAAGATGTTCCCTACAGTGAACCCCCTCTGCTGGCATGGTTGCTGGGACAGAGCCGACTACTGACACATGTGGTGGAGTTGCCCGAAGGTCCAGATGTATTGGGCAGAGTTTCTGGGGTGGATCAAAGATGTGGGAGACAAGAAATGGGTGTAGGAACCTATGTTAGTACTGTTTGGTTTGGACAAGCAAGAGGAACAATGGCACACTCTGCCCTCTATGGTTCACTTTCTTCTAGTGGCAGCAAGAGCATGCCCCGCTAGATATTGGAAGAGAATGGACTGTCCGAGTTTAAAGGAATGGTCTGACACAGCAAAGGACATCTATCTCATGGAAAAGATCACAGCAGCAATCCATGGAGGAAGTGCAGATGTGGAGAGGAAATGGCAGCAATTCTGCAAAAACTTTGGTGCAGAGATAAGGAGACACGTATATTTCCATGATTTTCTCGCTCGGTCCCGGTAGAGACAGTAGTAGCTACTGAACACAATCTGAGTTCTTTAAGAAATATGCTCGACCACTATCCATTTCAGTTGCTTATTTTTGTGACTGAAAATTCACACATACGTTGATATGTTTGTCAGACGACCGGCGGGCAGGCGTGGGAGGGAGGGGGGGAATTAAGAATAAACAAAAGATCCAGGGTTGGAAACAATTATAGAGGGCATGCACCCTCCAGTTGATTTGTACCTTTCAATGTTCTCTTGAAATCAAAAAAATGTTATTTACAAAAAAAAAGGTTTCACACAACTCGGGGTCTACTTGACCCTCCTTCTGGTTTGCCTCACCAGTTCACTTACAGTGCTTTCATTGATTTGTTTCACAATGTCTTTGGTTTTCAACATTCCGGGCTCACTGGTCTAGGCATAGTTGTCAGACCACACAGCCCACCCAACACATGTCACGCAACCAGGATACCTGGGCTCTTCAGCCCTCACAGGTTATTTGGCACTGGATCCTGTGCACCAAATCACATTAGCTTAGTTCCTCTGTATTGGTCTTTTGGCTTTATGTGCTGCTTTACTCTCCTCTGACTTCCCTTTGTTAGCCTTGGGGTTCTGCCATCACGTGTCACACACCTATTGCCAGTATTTGGCCTTGCTGCATTGCATTCACTCATAAAGTTCACTTTGTGCCGGGGGTTTGCTCATATCCCACCTTTTAATGGCAGTCTCTCACACTTGTACCCTTTTCTGTTATTGACTTCCACATGGGCACTTGGGCGGTTCTCTGATGTTTCGTTTGCCCGTAAGGTTTTATTCCGTTAAATGTTTAATATATTTAGTTGCAAGATTTCACTTAATTCGTTGTTCACTATGTTCAGTATTCAATGTCATTTGCTTTGCTTAATTTGAAGTTTCCATTCAGTTTGGTATTCAATAGGCATTTGTTTTGCTTAATTTAAAGTTTTCATTCAGGTCGGCATTCAATATGCATTTTCTTCACATAATTTTATTTATTTAAAAAAAAAAGAAAAAAGTTTTTATTACATTTTACAAACAAACAATAAAAACCAAACAAATAGTGCATGTTCCAACAGATTCATTACACTTTCCTTAATTCCTAACCACTACTCCCTCTAACCCACCCCCCTTGCGAGTCTATTGCATTAAACCTTCAGTTTCCGCTTCCTGTGGTTCGGTCTCCTCCGCCACAGGCTCAGCCGGGTCGGCTAATGACCCAAACAGTTCGGCTATCAGTGATTTCCAGGCCATCAGGGACTCATTCTCCTCCCCCCCCCCATTACTACACGCTTCTTGCCATGTCATTGTTTCGGCTTCTGCCCATTTTTGCAAGTCTTTCCACCACACCTCTATCTTAGGCGCATGGCATGACTTCCATCCCATGGCAATCCTTCTTTTTGCAAGCACATAAGCCAAGTCCCTCAGCTTGCTTACATGCCTTAGCTTCTGTGGTCTGGGGAACCCCCCCAACAGACAGGCCCACACCGTATCCACTACTATCTTGACCCCTCTTTCTTCTAATTTCTCTTTCACTCTCCTCCAGAACCTCTCTATGATCGGGCATGACCAGAACATATGCACCATGCCCGTGTTCTCTTCGTCACACTTGGGGCATGCTTGTCGTCCTGCATTTTCAAACCTCGATATCCTCCAAGGCGTCATATAAGCCCTGTGTGTTATGTACAGCTGTATCTGTTTCAGCCTCGCGTTTCTGGACACCTTCTTATGATACCCTTACCCCCGTTCCCACATCCCATCTCCCATTGGGGCCCCGACCTCCATTTCCCAGTCTAGTCTCAACTGCGTGACCTCCTTCCCCACTTTAGACATCAACATCTCATACAGTCTGGAAATCTCGTGGCCCCCCTCAGCTATGTCATATATCACGTCTATGGTGGCGTCTAATTCTTCCTCCAACACAGTTTCAGGCTATGTTCTCTTGATCCTCTGTACCACTCTGTGATACGTAATGTACTGGCCTTCGTGCAACCCAGCTTCTTCCCGCAGCCCCTCAAAAGTAACACTTGAGCCCCCCTGCCATATATCACCCATCGTTGCCACCCCAGCCGGTTCCCAGTGGGTCCGGAGTATCATTCGCAGCTGAGCGTCTGCCCCCGTCAATACAACCAATGGTATCTGCAGTGAGCATGGGGACGGGTCCCCCATCATTTGACATGCCCTGTGCCACACCTTCCACCCCAGTAGCATCATTTTAGGGCGCCCCACCATTTCCGCCTTGGGTGCCCACATCACTTCTTTCAAATAAAAAGGTGCACAATCACGCCCAAACAGCCTAAGTTCAGAGGTCTCTTCATCCGAGAGCCATTTGGCAACATACTGCAACTGGCTTGCCACATAGTAGGCCTCATAGTTAGGCATCTTTATTCCCCCTTTGTCATGGAAGTTCTGAAGCTTCCATAATGCCACTCTGTTTCCCGTGCCATGCCACAAAAAAGTCCCTACACATGCTATTCAGTTTGGTGAAGAACCCCTTAGGAATCAGGTACGGTATATTCCCGAAGTAATGTAGGAGCCTCGGCAGGATCACCATCTTTAGCATCGCTCCCCGCCCCATCATCGCCAAAGGCAGCTTTGCCCAAAACTGCATGCACTTTTCAATTTTTTTGATAGCTACTTCTGTATGACACCTATGCTCCTCCTCCACAGTGTGATATATGTCTATCCCCAGGTACCGAAAAGTACTAACCGCCCACGGTACCTGCAATACCGGTAACCTCTCTGCTGGAATCCCTATGTACCCCCCCAACGGGAACAGGCTAGACTTCTGGGGGTTCACCGCTATGCCGGAAAATTGTCGCCCACCTTACATAGCCAGGCCCTAACCCGTAGTGTTTCAGGGCCGCCAGCAGCCATGTCCACTTGACGGAGTCGAAGACCTTGATCACATCCAAGGACACGATTGCCATTCCCTCATCACTTTCTCTGCCAAACTCAATGATTCTCTGGAGTCGCCTATGATTATTGGCAATGTTTCTATGGGGGACATAGCCCGTTTGATCCGGATGTATTAATTTGCTAATGACCCTCTTCAGTCTATTCGCTAAGACAGCAGTTAATATCTTGCCGCCTTGGTTCAGCATCGCCACGGGTCTAAAGGAACCACTGTTATGCCCAGGTTTATTAGGTTTAGGGAGAGGTACTATGACAGCTTCTCTCAGTGACTCCAGAAAGCGTCCCATCTCAAACGCTTCGTTTATCATTTCTAGCAGCGGGGGGAGGACCTCTTCTATATATACCTTGTCAAATTCGCTTGGGAGCCCATCTGTCCCCGGGGTTTTACTAGTAGGCAGCTGCCTCACCACCTGCCCCAGTTCTTCCAGGGTAATCGGGGTGTCCAATTCCTCTCTTTCTTCCTCGCTTATCTTGGGCAGCCCCATATCCTCAAGCGTTTCTTCTATCATTGCACGGCTACTTTCCCCATCTTCTCCGTATAACACTTTATAATAATCCACAAACGCTTGGTTAACTCCTTCCTGGGTGTCCTCTACGCTACCGTTTTCTCTTTCTATAGGTCTAATTGTGGCTCTGGGGGTCTCACTTTTATATAACCACGCCAAAAGTCTCCCCGGTTTATCACCTCCCGCATGCTGTCTCTCTATGTATTTTTTATAATTAAGGTTACACAACCTCTCCCAGTATTCCGCATATTCTTGCTGTAGCCTATGTATCCATTCTAGCTTCTACGCTGTATCGTCTCTGGCTTTCAAGGCCTCTTCTAATTTTACTTCCGTCTCCCGCAGTTCAGCCGAAACCCCACCCTGTAGCCCTTGGATTTCGTTATGGCCGCATCCCTAATGACAACTATAAAGGCCTCCCATAGTGTTCCCGCTGAGTCCACACTCCCAGTATTTGTTTCCAAATAGTTTACGATCTCCTCCCTCAAATCCTCTCTAAAGAAGGGGTCAACGCCTCCGCTCGTAGACGACATGTCGGGATCCTCACCCTCGGGGGGCAGTATTGCCATGCAAGAATCAGGGGCGAGTGGTCCGAGAGGACCCTGGCCCTATATTCTATGTGTGCAATCTCCGCTATCATTTCAGGTGATGCGAAGGCATAGTCAAGCCTCGTTGATAACTGCTGTGGGGCAGAATAATGTGAATATGGCCTTTCCCGGGGGTGCCACACTCTCCATGCATCTTCCAACCCAAAGTCATCAAGCAGTGTCTGTAGCGCCCTGGCTACAGGGGCCGGTCTATCCAATTTCCCATCCGATCTATCCACCCTCGGGTTCAATACGCAGTTGAAGTCCCCTCCCCAGATCACCGCGCTTCCCACACATACGCTCAGGTTCGCACTCAATTTCCTAATGTACGCCGCTGTGTTCTGGTTCGGGGCGTACGTGTTAACAATACTTATCTCCCTGTTCTCTACCAGTCCATTTTCTTCACATAATTACTGTTACTTGAGTTTGGTCTGATAGGAGTGCCCCGGTGCTCGAGTGCCTTCATGGACCCTCACCGGCTTCAGGCGTCTCCTCATGGTGGCTCCCAGACCTGCAGCAATTACATGGCTCACTTGCTCTGGGTACCGCAAGTCCTCTCGGATATATGCCGGTGTCCTGGCTCCTTCTCCAGTCCCACCATGGCTGCCTCCCCTTTACAAGGGTTCCCCACTGGTGTCTACATCACAGGCCTCCCTGTTGGTCCCCTTGGTGTTCTCTGCCTTTAATCTTATACACCTGCAACCAATTAACAAGTTGCAGGTGTGCTCGCTCAATTGGGTACGCCTGACTTTGATGAAGGGGACATGCCTGACTCTTACAACACTCTGCAGACATCTTATTTGTCCCACTACTAGAGTGGTGAAATGGTGTAGTGTTCATTACTCTTAGTCACCTCTTCCTCGTCCCAGTACTGTCAAGTGTCACATGTAGGGAAATGAGGGAACAGTTTTATAGAAACCCATAAAGGTCAAGGGAGGGTTAGGTTGGTCCTCAACAGGAAAAGGATGATACCATGTCCCGCCTGTGTGAACCTCAATTCTCTTCATTATTTGCCTGGTGCTTTTAGAGGGATAGTATCCCTGGGCATATCCCAGATCAGTGGGATAGGGATACAAACACCCCATAACTACTTCTGGGATATAGGGTTCTCCCTGAAAGGGAAATTTGTCTCACCTGAGAACATCTCATCCCGGATCCCCAAGGACCATCCACCCAGGTGATCCTCCCTTGCTTATCCACCCCCATGGTCGAGATCCAAAAGCAATGGTTCTTCCCTGGCCACCTGACAAGAGGTCCCAAGGGGATTATATGTGAGAACGCCCTCAGTTTTCTCACACTTGCCATAGAACAGGGTATTTGGCCATGTTCGTTCGTGGTAGAGGGACTCCCAGACCTTTATGAAATATGTGAGTTTGCCTTGTCTTTACTGATGCTAACACAATAACGCCTCCTCCTTCAGGCTGCAGCCCCTGCAGCTCTGGCTGTGGGCTGGACTTCCTCAGACAGGGCGGATTGTGCTGCTTCCTTCATTATTGGAATTTGGCAATACTAACAGTAGTACTTCCTAGAGACCGTGCAGATCACAGGCAACATGCAGGCTCCACCAGGGTCCTATCAGCCCGCTCCAGGAGGCTATCAGGTTTCTGGTGACTATCCTGGACCGTCTGTACCAGGTGTCTATCCTGGACCGACTGCACCAGGTGGCTATACTGGAGCAGCTGTACCAGGTGGCTATGTTGCTGCTCAGCCAGAACCTGCTTCCTATGCAGAGACAACAATTCACCAGTACCCACAACCTGGACCCAATATGAAAAATAAGAATAATCCTCCTTACCCAACGCAACCCGTGACTGCTCCAATTGTAGTTCAGACTGTATATGTGCAGCAGCCAGTTGTAACATTTTATGACCGCCCTGTGCAGCTGTGCTGTCCTTCCTGCAACTCTATGGTGGTTACGTGAGTGTCATTCAATGCTGGAGGGCTGACCTGGCTTTCCTGCGGGGGCCTCTGTGTTTTAGGGTGTGCAGCAGGCTGCTGTCTCTTTACATTTTGTGCTGATGCCCTTCAGCCTTCAGGATGCTGATCACTATTGCCTGAACTGCAAGGCTCTTCTAGGTACCTTCAAACGCTTATCGCTGCAGCCCAAAGATCTAGCCCAAGCAAGAGACTGCTGTGATTATCGAGCACCGTTCAACCGATATCCCGAATACACAAACCCGTGTCTGGTGTAAAGAATAATGGAATTTTAAATTGCCTCCTTATTGCTCATAATTTCTGGATTAAGTACCTTTCTACTTGTGTCTATTATTTTGTGGCGGGCGGTTATTCTACCTCTGGAATCAACATATTACTGTTCTTTCACACTAGAGATGGCTGGATTGAATGCAATTTGCATTCCTATAAACCTTGCCATGCGATTAATTGAAGCTTGGTCAGGAGAGATGACATATTAACAGTTAAAGGAACGTAGTTAAGCATTTAAAATATTGGCTGTGAATGATATGTTTTATTCAGCTCACTAACATAATGGTTTATTATATCCACTTTTCTGAAGGCAGCATAAATACAGCAGCTCATTTGCATGAGCTAATTTCGTTTTTTCAATAAAGAATTTGGTTTTGTGCTCAATATTAAGTACATATTTCAGTGTGAAGGCAGTCTGTCTATTGCATTATTTAACGGATAGCATTGCATTCATTTAGATCATTTCTAACACATAAATAGTACACATCTAGTTAATGTGCATCATAATTGCATTTGTCTATTATATAATATACGTACGTCATACATCTATTAACATTGTATGCCAGATATTCATATCCTATCCTAAGCATTCCCTTCAAATAGCCATCACCCACCTCATACCTGGTATTCCCATGGAATTGTGAGGTGTTCAGATCCTATTTCAGGTATTGCTATCAAATGCACACTACTGATATGATGATTATTAGTATCAAATGCCAGCACATGCACAATGTGGCAGATATTTATTAAATGGGTAGGAATTCACACCTCTTCCAACGTTTACCAATAAACACGAAATACCCAAACCACTTCTAGAGATCGTCTGAAATGCACAAGTCTCAAAGACTCCCATCAAAAGTCCACAACTCAAGCCATTACCAGATATTTCTATCATAAACCTAGGAATGCATCTCATTTTAAGACACTATCATTGATTGCTTGGATACTTACGCCATTGTCAAGGATTGCACAACACCAATGGTGGGTGCCCACCATTGGATGTCATCAAATGGCCATGTTCGTACCCTATTGCCAGGGATTGCTACCTGTTAAGGATTTCAATCAGGCGACACACACCTTGGTCTCGGCCTAGTATGCAGCGCACAACTGAAGTGCTTATCTTTTTATATATTTAGATTCAGTATTGAGATGGTACACCACTCATATCACACCGCCTTTTCAAATACCCTGGGTTGCAATGGACTATGAAACAGGCTGGTTGGTAAAATACAATATTTATTTGTTTATTTTTAAATTCTAAAGAAATCATACACATTTTTAATATGGGGCAGCAATCACCAATGGGGTGATAATTACAATGAGAATGTGAGCAATGCACTGGGTTTAACCTTCTAGTGGAACATATATGCAGCACAGTGGAATAGGAGCACTTTTTGATTTAGAAAGGATAGCACCCAAGTTAGAAATTCCCCCTGCCATGTTCCCTCAACCCCCAAATAACTGAATGCTGAAGGAATAGAAAGACACAGCAGGTAATCAGGAATCCAAATCTGATCTTCCCTCCCCATATAAGAGAGAAAAACTTATTTCAAACCTCTTGCAATGTGATGAAATGACACGCGGAAATGGACAAATAAATAATAAATGTGTGTTAAAAACCTTAAAGCAAATATAATTCCTCACTAAAGCAACAATGCAAAGACACTAACAATCACAAAGAATGGATTACCAAAAGCATACAGTTCGAAAATGAGTGGAAAATTTAAAACAGATTGCAGCAAAATGACACGTTGGAAACTTTGCAGTTTTGCAATTCCCACCTGAAATTATCCAAACAGTTTTTAATAAAAACTGGTGGAATACACTGATTTGGAGTGTGTGTTTTTGTTGGTTTGGGGGAGGTATATCTCAGGTACAATATGGAAGTGAAAGTAAGACTCTAGCTGGTAAATTGAGAGAGATATGGAAGGTAGAGTGAGGTTCGTATTTAGGACAATAGAGCAGTGAAAAGAGGAATCGGTTTTAAAATTGAAAGGCAAATCTTACTTAAACTAGATTTAATGGCTAAGAAAAGAGGAATGCCACCCGTGAATATAAAAGTTATGCTGCAATTGTAAGCCTTCACGCAGTGTACCCCTTTTCTTAAGGGAAAAAGTAATTTATTTAAACACAATTTCGCTAATGACTTTGGATCTATGCAAGATAGAAATGAAGAGAAACGTGGCACTAACACTAGAAATCAAGGGCAAGGTTGCACGGATAATTCTGACAGTTTTACAAGTTATCAGGATAAGGATAGGATGACTTAGAGTGGGGATAAGGACCAAGGCAAGACAAGGTATCTATGGGTTTCTATGGGATGGTGATTTATACTTACAGTCCACTTTTAGTTTGGGATTTTTGGACTGTTAATGGTTCTGGTATCCACACGGCAGCGCGCCTGGCAAACAGCTGGGCAGTTCTGGTCACCGGATGGCACTTCTGGACTGGCAATTCTGGTCACTGGATACTAAAGGTCAAGCAGATGGCAGGATGGCAAGAGGCAGGATGGCATGATGTCAGTGATTAATGGGCAGCAAGCCAGGCTGGTTCAGGATGCTTCCCAAAAGAATACTACAGCTTTCCCCTTTGGTTATTTGGGAATTTTAGTGGGATTTCAGATTTGAGGCCTTGCTGGAGCAGGATCAACAGTGCTTGGCTTTTGCAGTGGGCCCTGGAATAGGGTCAGCAATCCTTTGGCCTTGTAGTTGGGATCTGGAATCTAGATGGATGGAACAGGAACGCAGCGCAGGAACGTCAGGAAGAGTGTGTGTCTAGAGACTTGTGAGGGACTCCTATTTATAAGACATAGTGACATCATGGAATATATTGCTGGGCCGGCTTAACTAAGCACGCCTTTAAACAACTCGATTGGACAGGGGTACTAATCCCCGCCTCGCTCTAAGCTGGTTGAATTTCCAGAAAATTAGGTCAGATTTATGATGTGAGTTTTACAATGTCCAAAACGCTCTCACGGTTATTTTATTAAGATCCGATTTTGCCCCAAATGTACATTTATACAATTGCAATCTCTTGGTAAATTATATACACAGGTTACATATTTTGTGCAGCACATAGCAGTCAAATCCTCCAGTCCGGGAGACCTTGTTTCGCCCTTCTACCAGTTTCTCGCGATTTTAAATGGGAATTATATTACTCAAAATTCTATAACTTTATACATGGGTGTGGATTATCATCATGTATGTATGTACAAAAATTCACATTTGTAACATGGATGCTTTTCGTATAATCCGCAATACTTTGCCATTCATGTCCCCAAGGTCTCAGTGAATTCTACCATGTCTTAAAAGAAAGCACAAAAAATAACTTTTTAACTGCAAATATTGTACATTTTTCAAAGTCTTGCTGCAGAGATAAAAAGTCTTTAAAGTTTATTTATAAAATAGTCTTTGGAAACAAATGGCACTTCTTTGTCACTGGAGTCACTGGATCATTTTCTTTCTTCCTTCAACTGCTACCAGCTGTCATTTCCTTCAAAGTAAGGTGGGGGTTTCTCAGCTGGATTGAAGATTTATTACCCCTTCACACTTCAAACTTCCTTGCCCTGGGAGTTAACTATCAGTCGGTTAGCCTAGACTAGATTCTTTCCAACCTAGTAATTATCATTTAGTTGTTAGTATCTGCTGAGAGTTTATGGTGTGGCTCCCCTCCTTAGGGGGGAAGCTTTTGTAGCTCTGCCATCTGGATCATCCTGTTTTTGAGAGCTTGCAAATCCAGCCCATGTGGTTTAAAATCTTTAGTTTCTTATTTTGGGTCCTGAATTAAAACAAACTTGTGGAATAAAATAGCCCATGTGTGTGTTATCACCAACAACACAACCCCTTTACATTGCTAAATAAGGCAAGTTTTCGTTCGACAATTTATTTTTTAAATGTGCCATTTATTTTCCTTTAGTTTGCAAAGGCCCATTTTTACATGCGTGGTGAAAAGCTAGTATTTCTTTCTTTAACTTCGGTTTGGCAGCTCCATCATACCAGTGGTATTGGGTGGGCCACAGAGGGTGTTAGGGAGAATTCTCTGTTAAGGCTAATTTCCCAAACCTAGTGAGTCCCCCAGCAGCTTTTCTGGATTTTTTATTTTTTTCTCCTGCTAAGAGTGAGACTCTTTTTCTCCCACTCTTAAGCATAATTTGAGATATCCTTTGACTTTGTAATGTGTTTCATGGGCTATGGGGTCTTTTACTCCATAGGGTTTCATGTGGTTTTTGGTAAGTGTGTTACACAGCACCCTCAGTGCAGTAACACAGGGGTGTCATAGTGACCCCCAAACATAGACTCCATGCCCTGAGACTGACTACTGTCTCCCAGGGCATGTAAAGTCACCATTGACTTTATTAGTCTTAAATTGTGAACAGAACCAGTACAAACCATCATATTGTGGAAGTACTGGGAGGGGTAATTAGATTGCCCCTGGGTCTGTTTTTCGAGGGGGGACTGTGCAGTCCCCCCTCATCGAGTTTCTGGCTGGTGGCAGTGGTTACCACGCGAAATATTCCACCGGAATATTTCCTATGGGATTTTCCCATTCATTTTAAACGCACCACTTTTTGGTGCAATGTTAAAGATACCGCTGGGTTATTTATTTAATAATTATTCCCCGGTTGGGTCTTTTTGCCAGGACTCATTTTTAAAATGGCATTTGTGTTCGCCTCTGTAACTCCAACCCAAGTGGAGCCCTTTGTTCCACTTTTTGGCGGGCTTCTCCACAGAAGCCTGCAAAAGTGGTGCCACTCTGTCTGGGTCTACAGGATGTGTGGGAGGGGGGTTTAGGCACCCTGGACTGAGTTGCCTCGCCAACTCAAGTCGCACACTTGTGTGATTGGCCCAGTGGTGAGCCGCTCGGCTCACCACTTAGCATGTTTGAGTGACAGCTAGGACTGATGAATGGGGGTTTTCTGCATAAAAGCAGGGCTTTGGGGACTGGAACTTCAGAAGTCGCCACAGGACCAAAGAATCCGAAGAGGGAGAAGCTGAGCCGACCTGCAACGACGACACCACCGGTGGAGCCCTGCTGAACCGTCTCACCACTTCCCAACGACAGAGAAGATCTTCATCCCGGAGAGTCTTCTTCCTCTGAGCTGGTGGGGATAACCAGTTCGCCCTCCTTTTCGCCTTCCTGGATCGTCCCATGGTCGAATCGCCCGTGCCAAGCACCCCGGCGGCCGGATAGCCACGCTTCACCACTACCGCGAATAAAAGGGTAGTACCTTTTGACCGGGAAACTCTGCGGCTGGTTTCTTCCCTGGCAGTGCAACGACCTCCAGCTTTCCTCCACGTCGAGATCTCCTCTTCCCCTGGATGAAGCACCGACTTCCACCCACTGCCAGGAACAACTGCCCCCACTGGAGCTTTCTCACCATTTCAGGTACTGAGTCCTGCATGGTCTCCCTTGCAACAGACTGTTTAAGGTGTCCCGTAAATCCTTGACTTTCTATCCTGGGGTGACCTGGGACCTACTAACTAACTTTTCCTAACTTGAGCCATACCCTTTGTGAACTCTTTGCAACAACTCTTTAAAAGTACTATTCAACTGTGTGATCCTGGACACATTCCGCCTTGCTCCCTTCAAGAGTGGGCCTGGCCAATGACTTTCTTGCTCCTCAGTAGACCTTGCCTTTTCTGACTTGCTCTGGTTCTCCTAAAGTGTTGGTATTGTGAATGTTTCTAATTCTGCCTTTTTCCCTCCCTTTTTAATTAACTTATTGGAGTGCCATCTTAGGTTAAGCACTCACCTCTGTCTGAAAATAAGTGGTGTTTTAACTAAGACTTGTTCAATAAGTGATCAGGGATGTATATATATTAATAGTGACTGTGTTTTGAACTTGCTTGCCATATTAGTGTTAGTGTATATTACAAGGTGTGTTTTTAAATAAATGATTATATACTTTTATACCCAAGCTCTGGTCAGTGTTTGCTTGTGCTACTGTATTTTGGTACCTATCTTGTATACTCTATATACTGTCTAACTCTTCTTGAGAGAAGTCTGGCTGCTCAGCCACAGCTACCAGGTAAATCTGGGTGGTACAGACTGCTACCAATTGGGTTTACTGCCAACACCTGTAGTCTTAAGCCTTTTGCAGTGGTCCCTAAGGGAACTGCACAGGTTTCTGCCAGTATTTGGATGAAGTTCTTAAACCTTATGTCAGAGACAACACACATGTATTACAGTTTATTAGGACTTTAGAATGGGAATTAGACTACTTGATAGCTACATTAGACGTCACGGCTCTATATACTAACATAGATCATAAACTGGCAATACAAACTATTGACTACATTTTCCAGGATTTATCGGCATCCTATTTAGAACATGTGAATTTGCTCAAAAGCTTTATAAAATTTACATTGGATAACATTGTGTTAATCTTCAACGACCAATACTATGTTGAAGCGAAAGTACTATGGGTGCTAAATTTGCCCCATCCCTGGCCAATCTTTTCATGGCTCAATTTGAGGAGACACATATATGCAAACACGAAATGTGCAGTACAAATTTGATTTCATGGAAACTCTTTATAGATGATATACTAATTGTATGGAAAGGGGATCTTGCCTCATTTGCTGACTTTGTACAATACATCAACACCAATCATTTTTGTATTAATTTTATGGGCTCTGACAATGCCAAAACTATTGACTTTTTGGATCTGCGTATTTTTGTTGAACAAGGCAGGCTCCAAACTAGAACCGAGACCAGGAGGGGTCCCACCGAGCTACCTCCAAACTAGAACCTATTCTAAACCAACAGAGGTGAATTCTGTACTTCTTGCACAAAGCAGTCATCAGCGCTCTACCATCAATAATATTCCCTCAGGGGAATTCTACAGGGCAAGAAGGAATTGTAGCAAGGATACAGACTTTGAGGAAGAATGCAAAATTCTGTCTAAGAGGTTTTTGAGTAGAGCATGTAATTGGGAATGCATCCACAAAGCTAAGAGAAAATATATGGCACACAAACAGTTAGACTTACTAGGTGATCAATCAAATATTAAAAAAGATTCAAAGCACATTGCTATCATCACTCAATTTTCCAGGGATGCTCCAACTTTCTATCGTTTGGTATGGATACATTGGAATATTTTGAGATTGGATAGTGACCTTTTACCATACTTATCTCAAAAACCAAAGTTTACTTATACACAAGCACAAACAATCAAACAGAAGCTCAGCCCATCTTTTTTGAGGCCTCAAGATGTTGACACTGATGGAAATTGGTTAAAAATGACTGCTGGCTTTTTTTTTTAAAGTGTGGCAACTGTAACTATTGTAAATATGCTCATGTTAACTGCCAATCCTTTACATATATGAATGGAACTGTTATTCACATCAATGAGTTCATTAATTGTAAAACTTGCAATGTGGTATATGCCATTATATGCATTTGTGCTAAATAGGTCGTAAGAAGTACTATCAGACAACTGAGAGTTCGTATCAGGGAACATTTGGCAAGCCTGAGAAATAATGTGCCCAAATCTCCTTTGGCCATACATTGGCGGGAACAACATCAAATGAGTAACAGTGATGATATCCGTTTTATTTGTTTGATAAGGGCTAAATTAGGGAAAAGAGGCGGCAATGTTAAGCTCAAACTGAGACAGTAGGAATGTAAACGTATTTGCTTTCTGAGATGTACCCAAATGGGTTTAAATTGTGACCATGAGATGCATGTGTTTTTATGAAGGATGACAGTATTTCAGTGTGGAATTAACAACCCACTGTGGGATACACTATCTGAGCATGAGGTTGTGATGGCATGACCCACCAGTAATCTAACGATACATTCTTTGGTGTAACATTTATTTGTAAGATTATGCCATTTGAGGATGGTAACCCCTTCAACAGGATCCCTTATGCCGGAAGGATCATATGTCCCCATTTACTAGACTCACCATATCAGTGTAGATTTAGAGTATTGGCTAAACATACCAGCCTGTAGAATCAGTCACTTTTAATTTCAATACCAGGACCATTGAACCGCTGCAACCTTCATATCACTTACTTCCATACATCCCTCTGATGTTTTTTCTCCCAAAAATGTTTTGTGCATTGGGCAATCAATGCCATTTTTCAGGAATTTAACTATTCATATTATTGACTATAATTTGCAGTGTATTTCATATTTACTGAGCCTTAACATTTTCAGTTGTCAACATTGTTTACTCCATTCAAGTAATTCTAAATGGACGGGGTGAGAAGCTTTTTCAAGAAGGTGTTTTTTCAATAGTAAAAACATGGGAATCACATTACAGACAGCCCAATACAGCTAAATGCTTTATTTATGCAGTAACTTCTATTTATAAATAACAGCATGTGCACTACATCTTTCGTCATTAATGATGTAGCGGCTGTTTATATTTACTCAATTACGTCACGCATCACATGACGCGTGACGTCCCAATGTTTTGGGGGCCATTTTGAATTGGCCGCAAGTGCCGCATTGTAATCTTGTCCGAATATCGAGAGGAACTGCCTGCAGGACAGCCGTCCTGCCGTATTCATGACCATCAGTCTTGGGATTTGAACCCAATAAAAAAGGTAATAGCGATCATTTGTATATGCTCATATCTTTTGGGGATATCAATCCCTCCAAGAATATTTTGGTACTTACAAACTAGCACTGTGAGAAGCATGATAATATTTAATCACACATTATTTGTACACTTATCATATTTTGAAATCCGTGTTTGAGTAGTGGTACCATAGTTATCAACACTAACTCAATGATCAAGAACAGGAATCTATAATCAGCCCATTTTAATTAACCTACATTTCCTCATAGGGACTTCACCATACCAGTGACCAGAAATGGTGTGCCTATTTTGATGCCTTGTACTTCGAGATACAGCGAGCCAGACATTTAGGTCATAACATTGTTTAAGGTAAGGACCTCTAGTCTTTTAAGATGTCCCATATTACCATGCACCGCCTTTACGAGATTTGTAATCAAAACTGTACAATCCTCAATATTTCTCTCATGTACTTATTTACATTTTCCAAACCACTTTTCCTAACTTTTTTTTAAAAAAAGTTTAGTCGCTACATGGTTTTGGATTTACCGAAAAGGTTGTTGCAAAAAAACATTTACAAATGCTCACTGGAAGTCCACACATCTATTACCATAATTGGACATACATTTCATGGAGTTAATCTAGGGTGAGCCGGGACTGAGTACTTTAATTACTTTGTTGGTGCATGTTAGGTTAGCCTAATAACACTATTTAATACAATATGCAGTAAATGGTACTTGCGTATAATATCAATGGAGAATTTCCTATCAGATATATAGAGATTTCATCTTCAATTATTGCCCCATCCATTTAGTTGATGGGGGGTTACTGGTGTGTGTGTTCATTCACGGTCACATGCAAGATATGTGAAGGGGGATTTTTTCACTCAGAGCCCCTTAGGGCGTTATTAGAGCACCTTTTGGCTCTGGGTGTTTCTTAGTATTAGGACTATGACTCAATAGTCAAGAACTATTCTCTTTCAAGTCGCATTTTACAATACTCTCGAATTAATGGGTTTTTACCCTTTTCTGTTCTTCTTTTTTATTTTTATTTTTCTTTAATTCCCATCTACAATTGATTCCATCCCTCCAACCCTGGCCTGACGTGTGACCTCATACGTTATGGTCTACTAATGTCTTATTGAAAAATGTTCTTGTCATGTTTTGGCTATGTTGTCATTTGTTATGATTGTTATATGTCTAATGGAACCAACTACTTTGGGAATACACCATTACATTTATATGCTTGCTTTGTATTTGTACAGCCTTGACAACGACCAGGGGTCGAAACGCGTGTTGGCTGTTTTTTCTATCATTGAAGAATAAATATAATTTACCACGAAGTTGAATCCGGGACTTTTGCTACAATTTGGATGGACTATGTACTAATTGAACAAGAGTTTGACTTTGAGCGCAAGACACTCTCCCGAACCATTTCATTTGTCCATCAGATTCCCATACTGTCTTTGCAGCTATAGTCATTTTCTTGAATGCAGGAGTTTTATCTGAAGCACAGATACATTGAAACTGACGTGGCTCAGAGAGTGAGAATCTCTTTGAACTGCTGAGCTTTGGATACTTTTGTAAAGAAATAAACACGTGTTCCTGTGCAAGTAAAAGTGAAGTTCCTTGTTGATTTCCTTCAGAGTTGGTTTGACAGGGCCTGTCATTCAGAAATCATGCCTGGTTTTGGTGAAGCACAATGCGATATGCTGAGCATGGCATGACCTTTTTAATCACATTGGTTTCATAATGAACAGATGGAACTGGCGTCAAAGCAGCATTTCTTTTGGTATTACCCAAATTGTCCGAACACAATTGTTTGAATTACCTAATTGACCGAAAGTCGAGGGTCCGAATTGAACTTTGCACAATTGACCGTATATATATATATATATATATTACATGGCCACGGTAGTGGCCATGTAGTTATGGTTAAGTTGCTGTTTCCATAGGAAGAGCACTTTTGGGCGGCTTATAACTTCGCTCTCCCTGGACGAATCCTCACCAAACTTTAAAAAAAAAGTATGTGGGTCACTCAGAATTATTTTGCAAAGATTGGTGAGGATTCGTCCAGGGGGGCAAAGTTATAGGGGGGGTCCCAAAACTTTTTTTTTCCCATAGACTGTATGGGAAATCATTTTTGCTTGCGTCTACAGCCCAAACTGCTTGACGGATTTTCATCAAATTTGGACCAGGAGCAGCGGCTTGGTCCCGAGAGCGTGCTTTTGCAAATTTGGTGAAAATCCGTCCAGTAGTTTTTTTAAAATGACCAAAAAGTAGGTAAAAAAAAATTAGTGATATCTGTGTTCGCTTCGCGGACACACTTCCCTGTTCGCTCCGCGGACAGGACGGTGATTGGGCCAGCAGCTTGCGTGATGTCCGCGGACATCTGACATGCTCTCTCATTGGATGCGGTAAAAGCGTGCAGTGCGTCTGGCTTCAGAGACGCCCTCCATCTTTCTTTGCCGCATGAGAGGCTATGTCAGGTCAGCAGGAGCGTGTCTGTCTCTTGTTCCTCCCACCCTCGCTCTTGCCCGTGTCTGCCCCACCCCCGCTCATGCCCCGTGTGTCCTTTCTGTCCCCCCACCCCGCTCATGCCCGTGTGTCCTTCCTGTCCCCTCCACCCCCAGTCATGCTCCGTGTGTCCCCTGTTCCTCCAGCCCCCCGCTCACACCATCGCAACACGGTGGCCAGCGGAGGGCCGAGGAGCGGAATCTGCCGCACAAACTCATATCCGTGCGGCATGTCTGTGTTTTTGTTTGTCCCCCCCACCCCCGCTCATGCCCCGTGTGTCTCTATCCCTCCCGCTCATGCCCCGTGTGTCTCCACCCCCCCACCCCCTGCTCATGCCCCGTGTGTCTCTATCCCTCCCGCCCAACCCCCGCTCATGCCCCGTGTGTCTCTCTCCCTCCCCCCCACCCTCGCTCATGCCCCGTGTGTCTCTATCCCTCCCGCCCACCCCCCGCTCATGCCCCGTGTGTCTCTCTCCCTCCCCCCACCCCCACTCATGCCCCGTGTGTCTCTCTCCCTCCCCCCACCCCTGCTCATGCCCCGTGTGTGTCTCTCCCTCCCCCCCACCCCCTGCTCATGCCCCGTGTGTCTCTCCCCTCACCCCCTACTCATGCCCCGTGTGTCTCTCTCCCTCCCACCCACCCCGCTCATGCCCCGTGTGTCTCTCTCACTCCCCCCCACCCCCGCTCATGCCCCGTGTGTCTCTAGCGCTCATGCCCTGTGTGTCTCTAGCCCTACCACCCCCCGCTCATGCCCAGTGTGTCTCTAGCCCTCCCACCCACCCCCCGCTCATGCCCCATGTGTGTCTCCCCCTCCCCCCCACCCCCTGCTCATGCCCCGTGTGTCTCTCCCCTCACCCCCTACTCATGCCCCGTGTGTCTCTAGTCCTCCCACCCACCCCCCGCTCATGCCCCTAGCCCTCCCACCCACCCCCCGCTCATGCCCTGTGTGTGTCTATCCCTCCCACCCACCCCTCGCTCATGCCCCGTGTGTCTCTCCCCTCACCCCTACTCATGCCCCAGTGTGTCTCTAGCCCAAAATGCCCCTAGGTCTCCCACCCAACCCCCCGCTCATGCCCCTAGCCCTCCCTCCCACCCCCTGCTCATGCCCCGTGTGTCTCTCCCCTCCCACCCACCCCCTGCTCATGCCCCGTGTGTCTCTCCCCTCCCACCCACCCCCTGCTCATGCCCCGTGTGTCTCTCCCCTCCCACCCACCCCCCGCTCATGCCCCGTTTGTCTCTCCACTCCCACCCACCCCCGCTCATGCCCGGTTTGTCTCGCGCCTCCCACCCACCCCCCGCTCATGCCCCGTGTGTCTCACCCCTCCCACCCACCCCCCGCTCATGCCCCGTGTGTCTCTGACCCTCCCACCCACCCCCCGCTCATGGCCCGTGTGTCTCTATCCCTCCCCCCGCTCATGCCCCGTGTTTCTCTATCCTTCCCGCCCACCCCCCGCTCATGCCCCGTGTGTCTCTCTGCCTCCCACCCACCCCCGCTCATGCCCCGTGTGTCTCTCTCCCTCCCCCATCCCCGCTCATGCCCCGTGTGTCTCTCTAACTCTCCCCCAACCCCGCTCATGCCCTGTGTGTCTCTCTCCCTCCCCCAACCCCCGCTCATGCCCCATGTGTGTCTCTCCTTCCCCCCCACCCCCGCTCATGCCCCGTGTGTCTCTCTCCCTCCCGCTCACCCCCCGCTCATGCCTCGTGTGTCTCTCTCCCTCCCCCCACCCCCACTCATGCCCCGTGTGTCTCTAGCCCTCCTACCCACCCCCCGCTCATGCCCCGTGTGTCTCTAGCCCTCCAACCCACCCCCCGCTCATGCCCCGTGTGTCTCTAGCCCTCCCACATACCCACCGCTCATGTCCCGTGTGTGTCTCGCCCGTCCCCCCACCCCCCGCTCATGCCCCGTGTGTGTCTCTCCCTCCCCCCACCCTCCGCTCATGCCCCATGTGTCTCTAGCCCTCCCACCCACCCCCCGCTCATGCCCTGTGTGTCTCTAGCCAGCCCTCCCACCCACCCCCCGCTGATGCCCCGTGTGTCTCTAGCCCTCCCCTCATCCCCTGCTCATGCCCCGTGTGTCTCTCCCCCACCCCCTGCTCATGCCCCGTGTGTCTCTAGCCCTCCCACCCACCCCCTGCTCATGCCCCGTGTGTCTCTAGCCCTCCCACCCACCCCCTGCTCATGCCCCGTGTGTCTCTCACCTCCCTTCCACCCCCCGCTCATGCCCCGTGTGTCTCTCCCCTCCCACCCACCCCCCGCTCATGCCCTGTGTGTCTCTCCCCTCCCACCCACCCCCTGCTCATGCCCCGTGTGTCTCTCCCCTCCCACCCACCCCCTTCTCATGCCCCGTGTGTCTCTCTCCTCCCACCCACCCCCTGCTCATGCCCCGTGTGTCTCTCCCCTCCCACCCAACCCCCGCTCATGCCCCGTTTGTCTCTCCACTCCCACCCGCCCCCCGCTCATGCCCTAGGTGTCTCTGACCCTCCCACCCACCCCCCGCTCATGGCCCGTGTATCTCTATCCCTCCCACCCACCCCCCGCTCATGCCCCGTATGTTTCTATCCCTCCCACCCACCCCCCGCTCAGGCCCCGTGTGTCTCTCCCCTCCCCCCATCCCCCACTCATGCCCCTATCCCTCCTACCCACCCCCGCTCATGCCCTGTGTGTCTCTATCCCTCCCACATGCCCCGTGTGTCTCTATCCCTCCCACCCACCCCCCGCTCATGCCCCGTGTGTCTCTATCCCTCCCACCCACCCCCCGCTCATGCCCCGTGTGTCTCTATCCCTCCAACCAACCCACTGCTCATGCCCCATGTGTCTCTCCCCTCCCCCCACCCCCTGCTCATGCCCCGTGTGTCTCTATCCCTCCCACCCACCCCCCGCTCATGCCCCGTGTGTCTCTATCCCTCCCACCCACCCCCGCTCATGCCCCGTGTGTCTCTATCCCTCCCACCCACCCCCGCTCATGCCCCGTGTGTCTGTATCCCTCCCACCCCCCCGTTCATGCCCAGTGTGTCTCTATCCCTCCCGCCCATCCCCCGCTCATGCCCCTATCCCTCCCACCCACCCCCCGCTCATGCCCCGTGTGTCTCTCCCCTCCCCCCACCCCCTGCTCATGCCCCGTGTGTCTCTATCCCTCCCACCCACCCCCGCTCATGCCCCGTGTGTCTCTATCCCTCCCACCCACCCCCCACTTATGCCCGCTGTGTCTCTATCCCAGCCACCCACCCCCCGCTCATGCCCCCTGTGTCTCTATCCCTTACACCCACCCCCCGCTCATGCCCCGTGTGTCTCTATATCTCCCACCCACCCCCCGCTCATGCCCCGTGTGTCTCTATCCCTCTCCCCCACCCCCTGCTCATGCCCTGTGTGTCTCTATCCCCTCCAGCCCACCCCCCGCTCATGCCCTGTGTGTCTCTATCCCTCCCGTCCACCCCCGGTCATGCCCCGTGTGTCTCTATCCCTCCCGCCCCCCCGCTCTTGCCCCGTGTGTTTCTATCCCTCCCGCCCCACCCCCCGCTCATGCCCCGTGTGTCTCTATCCCGACCGCCCACCCCCCCGCTCATGCCCCGTGTGTCTATCGCCTCC
Source organism: Ambystoma mexicanum (assembly GCF_040938575.1). Lineage (NCBI taxonomy): Eukaryota > Metazoa > Chordata > Amphibia > Caudata > Ambystomatidae > Ambystoma > Ambystoma mexicanum. The sequence goes on from NC_090922.1 coordinate 1,000,603,809, forward strand.
CGCCCACCCCCGCTCATGCCCCGTGTGTGTCTATCCCCTGCCGCCCACCCCCCGCTCATGCCCTGTGTGTGTCTATCTCCTCCCGCCCTGCCTTCCCTTTCCATGGTGGCCATCTTGGTAAAAGATTTTCCATCCTGCACTGGGACGCCCGCAGGCGTCCCGGTTTGGGAAGGGAAATCTTTTTTTTACCACCTGGGGTTCTCACTTTGAGGACCTAAGATGCTAGTGGTCTTCATCTATTGAAAAGGATGTTATGGTGCCATTGCACTAATAAAAACCTATGGAATGCAGTAAAAAAAAATTGTGTTACAGGGACGTTATGGTTAAGTTGCACTAATAAAAACCTAAGAAATTCAATGAAAAAACTTTGTTAAAGGGACGTTATGGTTAAGTTGCACTAATAAAAACCTATGAAATTCAATGAAAAAACTTTGTTAAAGGGATGTTATGGTTAAGTTGCGCTACTAAAAACCTATGAAAATCAGTGAAAAAACATTGTTAAAGGGACGTTATGGTTAAGTTGCCCTACTAAAAACCTATGAAATTCAGTGAAAAAATGTTGTCAAAGGGACGTTATGGTTCCAAGTAAAATCGAAAAACCCTTGAAATTCGCCAGTTATGGTAAGATAAGCAACCATAACTCACGCCACCACCGTGTACTGCTAAGACTAACACCCAGGACATCTGTGCGTATGGGAGTTGCAGTAAACTATTGTCCTGGGCAATTGGGTGTCAAAGGGGTAGGGTACTAGATGGAATTCGTACACTAGTGCTCTAGCAAGGCTGTATGTGGGGGATGCCAGTGGTGCCAGATGGTGTAGTGCCCAACATGGCAACCCCAGAGGCAGGTGTGAGTGGGCAACTGGGTCCTGGGGCTGGGCTGTGGAGCGATGGAATAGCAGTCGGGAGTCTTCGGTTCCAGCAGGGGTGGTCACAGCAACAGCACCCCGGGCTGACGTGCAGGCAGCAAATGGCAGGGCAAGTGGGCAGCAGGCAATCAGGCAGCAGCAGATGGCAGGTGGGAGCGTGCTCGGGACTCTGGGGGGCAGTAATTCGGCCTTCTGGGCAGGAGCGTGGTCTTCCGTGTGTGAACACGTGGCCAGCTTGATACGGAGTGATTTGGCACGTGAAAATCTAGCACGTCAGCATGTAATGGCCCTTAGCGCGTAAGCGCGTCTGTGACATGCGCGCGCGGGTGTTTCCCTGAACCCGGGTGCATGTTACACGTCCAAGAACTGCACGCCCGAGTGTCAGCTCGTGTAATTGGAGGTTAGGGCCTTAGTGCGTATATGCGGAAGTGACGTTGGATGTGTGGGCCGGTTCAAAAGGCACGTGTAGGACGTCATTTCCTTGTACGTGCTTTTCGTGGAGAGCGAGTGGGTGAATTGTGTACTTCTTGTCGGTTCACACGCGATTTACTTCACAGCGTTTCTATTTCGTACTCCCTGTTACCTCTGACAGCTTTTTTCTGATTTTCTGTTGGCACTGTTTCCTCAAACAGCATTCATTTCTTCTTTTGTCCTGTCCCCTCAGACAGTGTACAATTCTTCTTTTGGCGGGGGTGTTGCCAATGCGCACACGCGCGTATTTTTCACGCTCATTTTCCAGGCAGACGGTGAGTCGCACACGTATTTACCAACTGTGCTTGCCCCGTGTGTCGCGTACCCCTTCAGAGGTTATTGTAGGCTGCGTGTAACACGCGTATGTTCATTTTTGTGTTTCTGGGTGCCACAGCGTAGTGCGGGTTCATTTTCCCACGCACGTGGTCTACGAGGGGTGGCGTGCATGTTATTTTCTGGTTTTGGGGTGCCTGTGCATTGCGTGACCCGTCATCTTTCCCCAGGGGTCACATACAGCCTTGCTAGAGCACTAGGGTACGAATTCCATCTAGTACCCTACCCCTTTGAAACCCAATTGCCCAGGACAATAGTTTACTGCAACTCCCATACGCACAACAACATCAGTGCCATGGTTGGGAGGCAACTAAGCGGTAAGGGTGGCAAAGGTGGCCGAGCCTCAAGAGGTGGCCGTGGTGGGAGTGGTAGGGGACGTGGCTGGGATTTGCAGGGTACCCCTAGCCCCTGTGGGATGTTTTTATCCACGCATCCAAGCCCTACCTCAAAACTGTGCAGTACTGACATGGAAAACATCATGATGGCCAGAGCTTCCCAGAAAATGCACAGGGAAATGCATGAAGAATAGGCTGCCACTCATTTTTGCCGATGTTATGGGCACAGAAGGACACTGCCTAAAACCACCATTGGACTACCCACACAGTAGTCTGAAACCATTGGGAATGGCAATGCTGATTGCCAAAAGCAAACCCATAACTGTTGGGAATTAATTTTCTTAAATCCCAAAAAGGGGTGCAGTACCAGTACTCACCACTATCAGAAAGCCGGCATTTTAAAACCACCAGATTTTGTAGAAAACTGAATAAATGAACCCAAAGCAAGCCAAAGAAAGACTTACTGAGAGGTGGATCCAATGTAAAGTTATATTCTGAAGTGACTTGAAGGTTTATAACAAGACTGGCTGAGCTGTGGATTTCAGCAGTTTAAGTAAATTTGGACTGAAAGACACTAAAAATCTAAATGTTTAAAAGAAATGAGTGACCTACTTTTGAGTGTCACATAGGTTGCAATTGTTTAAATGTCATAGTCTTAAACTTAGAATCAGCATTCTAGCTGCATATGTAAAAATGTTTAGTTTTATTTGAATGCAGAAAACTGGGGAACAGAACTGACATGTAGCTAAAAACTGGCTTAAAGAGATTCCAATTTTGCCTGGCAACTACCCCCCATCAGGAGTGAAACTTGAGTCACAGCTGTGTTCCCAGGCCTATCTGCCTTTTGCTGGCCACACTAAGGATATGCCATCTCTCTGATAATTGAATTAAGGGGAGCCACCACAGAATACAGGAGCTCTGAACAAAGCCCTGTCCTGACTCAGGCAAATGTTTTATTGGCGGGAGTCGTAAATGGAGCTTCCTCCTGGAAGGACAGGGGAGGGGCACTGCCTGTGAGAGCAAGCTGGCTTGGCAGAACTGGAAAAACCAGAAATTCAACCTTGTGCTGGGGGGAAACCACACCCCTTTGGGGCCAGAACATAACTCTAAAAAGATGAATAACTCATAGCACGGACTCGTGAAAATTATTTAAATGACACCATAATTCTTGTGATTTTTCTGCCCACATTTTAAGACGTGTTAGGACCCGGTGGTATGTTCAGGGGGGTTTTAGCGGAAAAGAGGATATTACTCAAAATGTGTGCATGTGAAAAATCTGACACTTCATCAACTAATGTCCATACTCCTTGCGCACATGTGTGTAAATTTGGGTTAATGTCCGATATTGCAAAATTAGTTAAAAAGTGAAATATGTGCCATTTCTGAATGCAAGCTCCCAGGAAGAGCAGATTTGGACAAGGGTATACCTCCTGTGATATGTGAAGGGTGCATGTAATTTTAAACAAATGTGTACCTGTGCAAATATGCCTTTTTGATCAAAAGATAGATTGTGTGTAAGTTGACAGGGGTGGGTTCTCTGTACCATAAACAGACCTCATCATGATGACACTTCATTTCATTCCCCCAATCAAGTGGAAGCGGATGAAGTGCCAATGGCAAGTGGAGAGGGGCTGGCTAGTGATGCTGCTCACACACACCCATTTTAAAAACAGATAAAAGCAGACAGACAGGACAGATAGGGACCTTCAAATCCATTTGCAGCTGGAAGCTCTGCCGGGAAAATCCATACTTTACCTCCCTCAACCTTCAGAGAGCAGACATAGAGACTTCAAATCTATCAAATTTCCAGCACCAGAGAGAGAGCAGAGCTGACCCAGATCACTGTGAAGAGACCCAGACCGGAGTCCAGTCCAAAACCTGACCAGATCCGTGGCGAGGCATATTTTAAAATATATTGTGAGTACCTAGTAGAACTGTGCAGAACCAATCTCTTAGTTAAAATAATATAATTCAGTCTATTTTAATCTAAGTAGAACTGTCTCCTAACTGTCACCTGTCATTTGTAAAGCTGTCACTTGTCATTTTCTAGTTGCAAGCTGCACTTGTCTTTTTGAACTTTAAAATTTTAAATCTGAAAAACGACCTTTATTTAATCGCTCATATCTCCGTGACCGTTTGTGCTAGACACTTGCAGTAACTTTCCTCTGAAAGCTGAGAATCGTGGCTTTCCTACGAACCTAGAACCGCATTCCCCCGATACTTTTGCTGTAATCGCGAAAAACGCTCTCGCGAATTTGCAGCGATTTGCAAAATTTCTTCACGTGTGAAAACAGCAGTTTTCTTGCTTTCAGTTGCCAAAAATTCGTTTAACCTGCTAGTTACTCCTAGATCCTTGCTAAAGTGAGCCTGAACTCATCCCAAGTATATTTCACTCACCCTGAACCTCCTAGAGGGAATTAAAAGCAGTTTAGTATATTTTTCACTTCATTGCCAGCACATATAAAAGCATTTTGGGCCTGTGTTTCCAACTTCTGTAGTGTAAGCTTGCTGGGGTGAACTGAATTACAGTTGATTGCATTTCTGAGAACTGTGTGCTTTCCTTCCATTTCCTTGCATTGCATAAAGGGGGGGAGGGGATTGCCAGAGAAAAGTGATTACATTGCTTTGTTGAAATTATATTGAGTATTTTCTGTATTGCATTTCATTCAACATTACATCCATCTGAACTTAGATTAAGTATTCTCTACCACCTTATTCTTCTGTTCCTATTCACAAGTGTGCTAGTGCCAGATTCTCCGTTGTTAATCTTTATCATATCAGATTAAGTGTGATATTCAATTATTAATTTATTATAAAGCGTGATATAATATATATTGTTTAAGTTATCAAATAAACCTTTAAACTTGCAAAACAGAACTACTTCTTGGCTCAGTGGGGTCAGGGGGATTCCAAGGGAGGGGTGTTATATAGGGGTAGTCATCCAGAACGCATGAACTGGACATAAAGATATATCAATAAGGGTTTCCATTCAGTATCCCAGACTAGGCATTGACTTAGCTGTAGTGTTGAATTGAATCCTCTTACAAATTGGGGGCTCGTGCCGGACGTTTGGATTAGATCTATCACTTGTGCAGATTAATACAGTGTGCCAGCTGACCAGATACACATATCCGGTCGGATCACCACGCTGTGTTACGCTGTAAAGCACTCCTCAAAAGAACGCTCTAAGAAAAAGGTCTGTTTTGCAAAAATAAAATACTAATTTCTGTAAGTCAGGACAGAGACCAATCTCTAGAATGACGACCTTAGTAGACATGAAAATAGCCAGAGAGCACTTCTTACATAAGTTATTTGTGAGAGGTGAGTGGACTCATCAGGACCAGATGGTCTGGTTGCAGGCCATCACGCAACAGGTCACGGAAACAGGGTCAGATATATGGAGAGATCAGGGTCCCTTACATGTGGCCCTGAGTGAACTATACATGGCTCCTAAAGCTAAGGATGAACAAGACAAGATGGTTAGGATAGCGGCATACCTGTACCTATATATGGGAGACATGCAGGATAAATGTACTGAAAGCCAAGATCTGGCGAATAAGCGACAGATGGCGTTAGAGAAGGTCCAATCTGACCTGGTCTCTTCTGAGCAGAGGCTGCAGGGGAGTCAGGAGTCAGAAAATGAGAGTAGACAGCACATCATTAAAATAAAGAGGGATATGGACATCCTGCAACAGGAAAAGGCTGACCAGGATACCAGATTTCTGGCCTTGCAGAAGGAGTACCAAGAAGGTTTGGACTCCCTACTGCAGAGCCAGAAAAAGCTGGAGCAACAGTTAGACTTCAATAGGGCATGTGCTGAGCAGGTAGTCACCCTGCAAAGCCACCTAGATAGGGAGAAGGCAGAGAGCAATAAACTGATCCTGAAAGACCTGGATACCCAGGCAGAGTTTGATCAGGAGCGCCAGAAAGCTGGTGCCTTCCAAAGGCAAAGGGACGACCTGGCGGCACAGATGCAGGCTCTTAGTCAGGAAAGGGATACCGTAGGCCAGGAAGTCTGCCACTTAAAAAGGAAATCGGAAGAAAATCACCTGGCCCTCCAGGGACTGGGTGACCTCCAAAAAGAACACCATCACTTGTTAGAGCACACCAGGAAGGTGGAGGATGCTCTGGCAAGAAAGGAGCAGGCCAATAGGGACACAGCTCAGGAGGTAACCCTCCTGCAGCAAAGACTGGCCCAGTGCTCCAGGACCAATCAGGAAACGCAGAGAGAGAATGAGGCTTTCTGCCAGCACAATGAAAGACTCCAACAACAGGTAGCGATGCAGGAGAGACTGATAGAGGCTAGTAAGGCCTTAACTGAGGAACTGAAGGCGCAGGCTCTTGCATTGCAACAGGGAGCAGGGGCGGATAGAGATGAGGTTCGCTGGGAAAGAGAAACTCCTGAGCATAACCCCAGGAGCCCTAGTACCAGAGGCCTTTATTTCTCTCAGTCCCTGGACTCTGCCACCCCCATGTCCCCTGGTGCACATGAGCACAGGGCCACAGGGATGGCAGATTACTATCCAGCCAGAAGCATGGGGCTCATAGGCCAGTACCTCCCAGGAATGGATGGGCGGGCATCCGGGTATGGGCACCCAAGCACAGTGCAATTTGATGGGGAACCCCAGGTGAGTAGGCCCATTAAGGGCATCCTGAAAACCTCTGCCCAGTTAGGTCAGTGGGGGGGGGGGTACCCATCAAATCCTGGCAGCAAGGAGGGATATGAAGACTCCTCTGAGCGCTACAGGACACAGGAGACCAGGTCCCCACATTCTGCCAGCCATTCCCAGGCTCGCAGAATCCGGGAAAACCTGGAAGAACAGACGGGAACCTCTGGGAGCAGTGCCTCTGAGTCAGAAGATGAATGGACCAGGGTTACCCGAACCAAAAAGGCCAATAAGGCAAAAAGGGCCTTGATTAAGGACCCATTGAAACAGATTAAGGCAATCAGGAGCGTCATCACGCCTTATCATAAGAACGCCAAGTATTCTGTTTGGGAGCACTTAGAGTTGTTTGAGCAAATGATGGAGACTTTCCATTTGAAGGACAGCCAAAGCTGTATTCCATATGTAAAGTGGACCTTCTCCCCGGAATATTCCAGTTTCTTTGCGGGGCTGGAGGACCAAAATCATTTAAGATGGTCCGCCTATAAGGCGGCCATCTTGAAACATTTTTCTACTCATAGAAATCCTCAAGAGGCTCGCAAGGCAGCCTACAATTTACAATGTGGGGAGGATCAGGCCCCACAAGAGTTTGTGCAGGAGTTAAAGCGTGCTTTTGCACAGACCACAAGAAGGGTGCGCACGTATAGCAGAGAATTTATTAATAGGTTTTTCCATGCCTTGCCCAAATACATAATGACCCAGCTCGTGAGGGATTTTCACGAGAAAAGATCTTTAGACTGGGTCATTGAACAGGCGACCCGGATCTATGAGGTGCAGAAGCCAATAGAAAATAAAAATAATGCGCCCAAAAACCCCAAAGTCAACAACACCCCTGCTGCTGCCAAGGTGGCAGAGGTAAAGGTCACCCCCGTTTTAGAGTTGGAGATGGGGGGGCCTAAAAACCTACCTGCACCTAATAATCCTAGGCCCAGAAGGTCCTCGGGCCAGTCACAGACAGGGGGCCAGGGAGGCAGCCCCACAAATGGGGTCCCTCGCTCTCCTGATTATGTAAGCCCCCGGTACAAGGGAAACAGACCCATCCTGGGTTATGTGTGGACTCCTCCAGCCCAAGGGCGGGGGATCCAGCCAAGCACCTAACCCAGGGAACTTCCCTCCTAACTTCCCACCGGAGGGCAGAAATTCTCCAAATCCTGGGCAGAACTTTTTCCCCAGGTATCCACCCAATTTCCAGCCCCAAAATCCTCCACCCTTCTTTCCCCAATTCCCTGAGCCCAGACAACCTAATCCGGGAGAGGGGAGGCCAAGGGTGGAGGGGTATCCAAATCTTCCCAACCAGGGGTACTACCAAAGAAGGGATAGCTACCCTTCCCTGGATCAGCCCAGGGGAGAAAACAGGGCCCCGTATCAGCCTGAGCGGGTTTCCCAGTTAGAGCGCCAGGTTCAAAACATGGCGCGGGATCTGGGTCACATACTGAGGGCTCAGCAGAACCCTCAGATCGGCATGCCGACGCAGAACGCACCCAACTCTGGACCTGGTGCCCCAGAACAATGACAGGGGCAGCACCCCGATAACTCACCGGTTCCCAGGGAGGAGGCACAAAGGGAAGGGGGGTGTAAAGCCTTAGAGGAAGCTTCCTTCCTCACTTGTAAACAGCCCCTGGAAACCCAGGAACCGGAAACAAAATCTCCTACCCCTGAAAGTCTGCCACCCAAGGAGCAGAGAGGGGGTAGGAGAAACAAAAGACCCAAACAGACTCAGTTTGAGGAGGTGGTACAGATCTTCCAATTTAAGGGAGAGGGATCCTCAGAGGATCCTGGGAAAAGGATCTTCTCCTTCAGAGAGGGGGGAACTCCTCCCAAAGAAAAATGGGTCCCTAGGGATGCAAATCCAGACTGGGGAGATGGGGAGACTGAGCTACCGCCGCCCACCATCTCATCCCAGAACCAACAGCAAGAAAATCCCCTGGTTCAAACCCATCCTGGTGACTGCCTCCAAAAAGGGGGGGGCGGCCCAGAACCGGAGCCAGGGGAACCCACAATGGCTCTGATCTCCAGTTGCCAACTTTTTCTTTCAGATTCCCAAGACTCTCCACAGAATTCTGCCCAAATCTCTTCTCTCGCCATGTCCAAAACCAGAGAGTTAGCCCACCAGTTGTCCAAAAATGTGCATTATCTGTGCCCCCTTGAGGAGAAGGAGGGAAGATACTATGCCCCGGTACAAGCACAGGGGCAGGGTACAATTTTGGCACTGGTGGACACTGGATCTCAAGCTACCCTTCTGTCCAGAAGGGCCTTTGACGAACTGAATGCAGGAAGGGGAGAGAATTACCAAATTCCTCTCACCTCACTTCCTGGACAACTCCAGAACTTTGACGGGAAGGAAATTCCCGTCGAGGGGATGGCAGACTTGGACATTAAAATTGGGCGACACAAGTTGAAACACCCGGTCATAGTTGTGACTCCAGAGGGCACCCCTTGTTTACTAGGGAATGACCTCCTGAGAAGGTTGTCACCCCTAATAGATTGCGTAAACAAGGTCCTCTGGACCCAGACTAGCCGACCAATAAAATTAAAACAGAGTGTCAACCATGTTAGTTTAAACGGCACCTGCCACATGGTTGAACAAAAATCTGACCAAGTAGAATTTCACTTCCAGAATAGCCAAATTCCAGTGACAGTAATAGCAGTAGGACAACAGACTGGTGATGGAGGGTCCTCTCTATTTCTGAAAATCAACCTTCCTTCCAGTCTAAAGTGGTACTCCACGCTGGAAGGAAACACTGTGAGATTCTATACTAATCCACAATCAGAAACTCCCACTCCTGTAGTCCAGCAAGATGTGAAATCAGCTCAGAGCCTGGCTGATATTCAGCAAATTGGAGAGCAGTTGTTCATTCCTGTTCAGTTAAATGATGGGAAGGACTCTGTTCTCGCTCGAGTGTGCGTGAACAATGGTAAGAGCTTCATCAGCGAAGCCATGTTTCGCCAACTCCCAAAAGATCCAGCCATTCCCACCTTCAAACTGATAGACAAATGGGAAATGGACCTGGAAGCACCTAATTCCAAACATCTCCTGCCAAGCAGGTGTATGCTCAAAATCTCCATTGGCAACAAGAGCATAGTCCACAATTGTTGGGTCGTGCGAGACGTCCCTGCCGCCTTTTACTTAGGCAGTGACATTCTCAATCGCTTTGCCATTAGTTTGGACCTAATAAACTTCAAAGCTTGGTCCCGATTAGCGGATAATCCCATGGGCTTTGATGATCCAGAAAAAGGATTTAGGTCAGCTCAATTGCTACCTTATGCAGTTGAAATTCAGATTAAAGAGGAAGTCACCATCCCAGAAAGGACCCAACAATTCTCCCTGGAAGTGAAAGTTAAAAGAGGACAACATTTGAAAAACCCTGATGCTTACATACATCTAAACGCTTCTCTTCAACAGCAAGGGTTGGGGGTAAACCCAACTCCATTAGTCAACATAGAACATGACACCAATCCAATAGAGGTGGATAACAGCGACTTAAAGAGTATTACTCTAGCCGCAGGCACCATTATTGGAATGGCGGTTGATGACCGACATTTCTCCATTGATCTTGGAAATGAACTGTTAGGACCAATCCCCAAGGACTGTTTTGACAGTGACAGTGATGACAATACAACACCAGACAGGATTTTTACCCTGCATGGGGGGAACTTCCTGGTGTACACTTCTTGCCCTTATGGTAAGGAAGATGTGACTTGTGACTTCAGGAGGGATGAGGTGATGTTCCAGGTCCATGAGGGCTGCCTTTCCCACCTGAAGCCTCCGGTCCAAATCAGCACTCTGACCAGGGACTTCTCCACCCAGCTGGAGGAGGCCGCGGAGATAGCCAAACCAGAAGTCTTTCCAGGCTTCAGGCAGATGTTGGAAGAGAGAGTCAACCTAGCTGATGCCTGTGTGACTCTGGAACAAAAGCAAAAGTTGAAACAAGTTTTCTTGGATTTCCAAGATCTCTTTGCGGTAGACTCATATGACTGTGGCCGCACCGACATCCACACAACAACAATCCCCACAGACCCTGGCATGACTCCTGTGTTTGTGAAGCAATATCGCTTGCCTCTCGCATCAATGGAGTCCCTTACTGAAATAATTAAGAACCTTGAGTCCAGGGGAATAATCCGTCCCATCCACAGCACCTTCAATAATCCGGTGCTGGGAATATTAAAGCCAAACGGCCAGTGGAGACTCTGCGCCGACCTCAGGGAGCTCAACAAACGGGTCCATACTTCCCGATGGCCTCTGCCCTACATTGACCAAGGGCTGGCCCAGATCCAGGGGTCACAGGTATTCACTGCAATAGACCTGACCAATGGATACTGGACCGTGCCGGTTAGTAGGGAGGACCAATACAAGCTGGCTTTTACCTTTGGGGGCCAGCAGTATACATGGACCCGGACTCCCTTCGGATACCTCAACTCCGGCAATGAATTTAACATTTTCCTACATAAGGCCATGCCCGACCTGGGTGCGAGGGGTAACCTGGCTTATGTAGATGATGTCCTCATCAAAAGTTCATCTGTGGAGGAACACATAGCGGAGATCCGTTATGTTCTGACCCAGTTGAGGGCCGCCGGAGCAAAACTTTCCTTTCAGAAAGCACAGTGGTGTAGAACCCGTGTTAATTTCTTGGGGCATGAGATTACTCCTCAGGGTCTCTGTCCCCAGGAAAAGAGAGTGGAAGCACTTCAGAAACTGAAAGACCCCACAACTCTGCGGGAACTAAGGAGCCTCCTTGGACTGACTAATTACAGCAGAAAGTTCATTGAGGGCTACGCAGAGATCACCAGACCCCTGATTCATCTCCTGAAGGGGGGTGTCAAGTGGGAATGGGGTCCAGAACAAGCCGAGGCAGTAAAACAACTCAAGAGAAGCCTCTCACAAGCGCCTTGCCTAGCTTACCCTGTCAGAAACAAGGAGTTCTTCCTGGAGACGGGGTTCTCTAATACGTGCTTGACGGCAGTATTATACCAAAAGCATGACAAGGTCAATAAAGTAATCTCCTATGCGAGCAAAACTTTATCCTCTGTGGAGGAAAGATTCAACGATTGTGAGAAGGCACTCCTGGCAACGGTGTGGGCATTGAAGAATTACCGCCCGTTTATCCAGGGGGAACACATCATAGTGGAGACTCCACACCAGCCTCTGCAATATCTCCAAAGTGACAGAATCCGGGCCGGAAATGTGAGTAATTCCCGAATTACTTCCTGGATTCTATCAATGCAAGGCTTTCCTGTGGAGGTCAGATATGGCCAAAACAAGAAGAGTCCACTCGCGCAAGGTCTGGCTGACTTGCATGATTGTGCCAGAGAAAACTGTCTCGAGGACGAAAGTCTAAAAATCAAGGACAACACGGAGGCATACCTTAATTCCCCACACAAAGTCTTTGAAGAAGACAAGTGTGAGGGAATGCCCACTGTGTATGTGGATGGATGCTCTTACCATGTTGACAACGACGGGGAGAAAGAACTGGTGGCCGGCGTAGGGAATGCATGGGTGAATGAGTCCCCAGAACCCTCCGCTGGATACAAAATTGGTCCCCGAAGTAGTCAGGTGGCAGAATTGATGGCTGTGCATCAGGCCATCCTCACTGCTGTCCAGCATCAACTCCCCGAACTGGTCATAATCACAGATTCGGATTATGTACGGAACGGGTTCGTGGAGCACCTGGTCAATTGGAAAACCAGAGGCATGTTATGTGCTAACAACAAACCCTTGAAACATGGGAAGTTGATCCAAAACATTGATAATCTGGTCACCTCGAATGAGATGACCATCTATTGGAAAAAGATCAAGGGTCATTCCAAAGTAGAGGGACCAGACAAAACTGGAAATGACTTAGCTGATCAGCTGGCCAAAACCGGGGCCATCCAAGGGGATCTAATTGAGATTGAGTCCCTGTTGGGGGAAATCCAGGTCACTGCTATCACTAGGTCCCAGACAAATGCTCACAACGACCTTTCAATTGCACAATGGAGTAAGGAGACCCCTGATGCTGATTTGATTACAGCTCAGAAGGGGGATCCAGTTATTAGTAAGTTTTACCAACACCTTGAGGACCCTGAGAACTTTCCCCTGACGGATACCGATTACATTGGGAAAGAGGACCTAAGAGTGTTGATGAAATGTCCAAAAATGTTCCGGATCCAAGACGGTTTGCTGGTAAGGAAATCCAAAGCTGGCCACGATCAGTGGGTGGTTCCTACCTCATTCCGAAGCCTGATGTTAAGTCACGCCCATGATGCGGCCACCGCCGGTCATAGGGGGTTTCACACAACATTGGAAATCTTAAGAGAGGTTGCATACTGGCCACACATGGGGCAGGACCTCGACCAATACTTGAAGGGGTGTCTTGTGTGTGCACAATTTCAGCCATCATCCCTCACGCACCGCGCGCCTCTCCAAAAGCGGGGGATGACACTGCCATGGTCAGATTTACAAATCGACTTTGTAGGCCCTGTGATTCGCTCGACTAGAGGGAATAAGTACATGTTGACTGTGACATGCTTGTTTACCAAGTGGGTGGAATGTCTCCCAGCCCCAAATTGCAAGACAGAAACTGCAGCTGCCCTGATGATTAACCACATCTTTTCCCGTTTTGGTCTACCTCAAAGGATTGAGTCAGACAGGGGTAGCCACTTCACCAGTGAAGTAATGACAAAGATGTGGGAGATACTGGGGGTAAAAAGGAAGTTGCATATTGCTTACAGGCCAGTTTCTTCTGGGGCAGTAGAGAGATATAACCGAACCATTGTGAGCATCTTAAAAAAGTTTGTGGCAGATTCTGGGCCAAGTTGGGATATCCGATTACCTCTGGTCCTAATGGCCATCAGATCTACCCCTTCATCTGCAACCAAAATGTCACCATTTGAGTTGATGACTGGGCGCAAGATGGTGCTTCCTCAGCATTTGCTCTACAGGACCCAAGAGCAGACACTGATAAATGCCTCCACAACTCATGAGTATGTGGAGAATTTAAGGAAACACCTTCAACATGCTTTTGCTTATGCTCAACGGAATCTAGAAAGATCAGCTGAGAGTATGAAGACCCACTATGACCTGAAAACTTCCAGGAAGGAATATCAGGTGGGGGACCGGGTCTATCTATACAACTTCCAAAGAAACCAGGCAAAACAGCGGAAATTCTTGCCTACATGGAAGGGACCCTTTGAGATCATCGACAAGATCTCCCCTGTGGCCTACAAAATCCACATCCCCAAAGGTCATTTGGCAGCGGGGGAAGACAAGTGGGTCCACATAAACCAGTTGAAATGTTGCCATCCCAGGCACACTCTGCAACAACTGGAGGAATCCTCTGGAATCCTAGCGGGTACTGTCTCAGACTAATTCAGTTCCAACCATAAAACATACCACATCTAGTCTCTAAAATATTGTGATTTGCATGAAACGGTCTCTTAGTTATACTGTTTTTATTTTCAAAATAAGAATGTAATGTTTCGTTATGATGAAATGCATATGCTGCCCCACTATCTCAACAGTGGTGGAAGAAATGTCCATGAATAGGTATTGCCGCTCTTCCTTTGTCGTCCTAGGAGAAAGAAAACCAGGAGATGGGCCAAGGAGGACGATCCGGAGACCGGGAGCAGAGACGCAACGGGCCCGGGGTACCGCCCAATCTTCCCATCAGGACCGGCGAGGAGAACCGATCGATCCGACCGGATGGAGAAAAAGATGCTGAACTGTGCCATCTATTGGAAGAAGATGAGGAGACATCCCAGGTCTTGCGAGTCCCATTAGTGAAATAGAATGGCCATCGCAAGAGGGGGGCTTGTGGGATGTTTTTATCCACGCATCCAAGCCCTACCTCAAAACTGTGCAGTACTGACATGGAAAACATCATGATGGCCAGAGCTTCCCAGAAAATGCACAGGGAAATGCATGAAGAATAGGCTGCCACTCATTTTTGCCGATGTTATGGGCACAGAAGGACACTGCCTAAAACCACCATTGGACTACCCACACAGTAGTCTGAAACAATTGGGAATGGCAATGCTGATTGCCAAAAGCAAACCCATAACTGTTGGGAATTCATTTTCTTAAATCCCAAAAAGGGGTGCAGTACCAGTACTCACCACTATCAGAAAGCCGGCGTTTTAAAACCGCCAGATTTTGTAGAAAACTGAATAAATGAACCCAAAGCAAGCCAAAGAAAGAGGTGGATCCAATGTAAAGTTATATTCTGAAGTGACTTGAAGGTTTATAACAAGACTGGCTGAGCTGTGGATTTCAGCAGTTTAAGTAAATTTGGACTGAAAGACACTAAAAATCTAAATGTTTAAAAGAAATGAGTGACCTACTTTTGAGTGTCACATAGGTTGCAATTGTTTAAATGTCATAGTTTTAAACTTAGAATCAGCATTCTAGCTGCATATGTAAAAATGTTTAGTTTTATTTGAATGCAGAAAACTGGGGAACAGAAATGACATGTAGCTAAAAACTGGCTTAAAGAGATTCCAATTTTGCCTGGCAACTACCCCCCATCAGGAGTGAAACTTGAGTCACAGTTGTGTTTCCAGGCCTATCTGCCTTTTGCTGGCCACACTAAGGATATGCCATCTCTCTGATAATTGAATTAAGGGGAGCCCCCACAGAATACAGGAGCTCTGAACAAAGCCCTGTCCTGACTCAGGCAAATGTTTTATTGGCGGGAGTCGTAAATGGAGCTTCCTCCTGGAAGGACAGGGGAGGGGCACTGCCTGTGAGAGCAAGCTGGCTTGGCAGAACTGGAAAAACCAGAAATTCAACCTTGTGCTGGGGGGAAACCACACCCCTTTGGGGCCAGAAAATAACTCTAAAAAGATGAATAACTCATAGTACGGACTCGTGAAAATCATTTAAATGACACATCATAATTCTTGTGATTTTTCTGCCCACATTTTAAGACGTGTCAGGACCCGGTGGTATGTTCAGGGGGGTTTTAGCGGAAAAGAGGATATTACTCAAAATGTGTGCATGTGAAAAATCTGACACTTCATCAACTAATGTCCATACTCCTTGCGCACATGTGTGTAAATTTGGGTTAATGTCCGATATTGCAAAATTAGTTAAAAAGTGAAATATGTGCCATTTCTGAATGCAAGCTCCCAGGAAGAGCAGATTTGGACAAGGGTATACCTCATGTGATATGTGAAGGGTGCATGTAATTTTAAACAAATGTGTACCTGTGCAAATATGCCTTTTGGATCAAAAGATAGATTGTGTGTAAGTTGACAGGGGTGGGTTCTCTGTACCATAAACAGACCTCATCATGATGACACTTCATTTCATTCCCCCAATCAAGTGGAAGCGGATGAAGTGCCAATGGCAAGTGGAGACGGGTAGAGCCTAGTGATGCTGCACACACACCCATTTTAAAAACAGATAAAAGCAGACAGACAGGACAGATAGGGACCTTCAAATCCATTTGCAGCTGGAAGCTCTGCTGGGAAAATCCATACTTTACCTCCCTCAACCTTCAGAGAGCAGACATAGAGACTTCAAATCTATCAAATTTCCAGCACCAGAGAGAGAGCAGAGCTGACCCAGATCACTGTGAAGAGACCCAGACCAGACCGGAGTCCAGTCCAAAACCTGACCAGATCCGTGGCGAGGCATATTTTAAAATATATTGTGAGTACCTAGTAGAACTGTGCAGAACCAATCTCTTAGTTAAAATAATATAATTCAGTCTATTTTAATCTAAGTAGAACTGTCTCCTAACTGTCACCTGTCATTTGTAAAGCTGTCACTTGTCATTTTCTAGTTGCAAGCTGCACTTGTCTTTTTGAACTTTAAAATTTCAAATCTGAAAAACGACCTTTATTTAATCGCTCATATCTCCGTGACCGTTCGTGCTAGAGACTTGCAGTAACTTTCCTCTGAAAGCTGAGAATCGTGGCTTTCCTACGAACCTAGAACCGCATTCCTACCCCCGATACTTTTGCTGTAATCGCGAAAAATGCTCTCGCGAATTTGCCGCGATTTGCAAAATTTCTTCACGTGTGAAAACAGCAGTTTTCTTGCTTTCAGTTGCCAAAAATTCGTTTAACCTGCTAGTTACTCCTAGATCCTTGCTAAAGTGAGCCTGAACTCATCCCAAGTATATTTCACTCACCCTGAACCTCCTAGAGGGAATTAAAAGCAGTTTAGTATATTTTTCACTTCATTGCCAGCACATATAAAAGCATTTTGGGCCTGTGTTTCCAACTTCTGTAGTGTAAGCTTGCTGGGGTGAACTGAATTACAGTTGATTGCATTTCTGAGAACTGTGTGCTTTCCTTCCATTTCCTTGCATTGCATAAAGGGGGGGAGGGGATTGCCAGAGAAAAGTGATTACATTGCTTTGTTGAAATTATATTGAGTATTTTCTGTATTGCATTTCATTCAACATTACATCCATCTGAACTTAGATTAAGTATTCTCTACCACCTTATTCTTCTGTTCCTATTCACAAGTGTGCTAGTGCCAGATTCTCCGTTGTTAATCTTTATCATATCAGATTAAGTGTGATATTCAATTATTAATTTATTATAAAGCGTGATATAATATATATTGTTTAAGTTATCAAATAAACCTTTAAACTTGCAAAACAGAACTACTTCTTGGCTCAGTGGGGTCAGGGGGATTCCAAGGGAGGGGTGTTATATAGGGGTAGTCATCCAGAACGCATGAACTGGACATAAAGATATATCAATAAGGGTTTCCATTCAGTATCCCAGACTAGGCATTGACTTAGCTGTAGTGTTGAATTGAATCCTCTTACAAATTGGGGGCTCGTGCCGGACGTTTGGATTAGATCTATCACTTGTGCAGATTAATACAGTGTGCCAGCTGACCAGATACACATATCCGGTCGGATCACCACGCTGTGTTACGCTGTAAAGCACTCCTCAAAAGAACGCTCTAAGAAAAAGGTCTGTTTTGCAAAAATAAAATACTAATTTCTGTAAGTCAGGACAGAGACCAATCTCTAGAATGACGACCTTAGTAGACATGAAAATAGCCAGAGAGCACTTCTTACATAAGTTATTTGTGAGAGGTGAGTGGACTCATCAGGACCAGATGGTCTGGTTGCAGGCCATCACGCAACAGGTCACGGAAACAGGGTCAGATATATGGAGAGATCAGGGTCCCTTACATGTGGCCCTGAGTGAACTATACATGGCTCCTAAAGCTAAGGATGAACAAGACAAGATGGTTAGGATAGCGGCATACCTGTACCTATATATGGGAGACATGCAGGATAAATGTACTGAAAGCCAAGATCTGGCGAATAAGCGACAGATGGCGTTAGAGAAGGTCCAATCTGACCTGGTCTCTTCTGAGCAGAGGCTGCAGGGGAGTCAGGAGTCAGAAAATGAGAGTAGACAGCACATCATTAAAATAAAGAGGGATATGGACATCCTGCAACAGGAAAAGGCTGACCAGGATACCAGATTTCTGGCCTTGCAGAAGGAGTACCAAGAAGGTTTGGACTCCCTACTGCAGAGCCAGAAAAAGCTGGAGCAACAGTTAGACTTCAATAGGGCATGTGCTGAGCAGGTAGTCACCCTGCAAAGCCACCTAGATAGGGAGAAGGCAGAGAGCAATAAACTGATCCTGAAAGACCTGGATACCCATGCAGAGTTTGATCAGGAGCGCCAGAAAGCTGGTGCCTTCCAAAGGCAAAGGGACGACCTGGCGGCACAGATGCAGGCTCTTAGTCAGGAAAGGGATACCGTAGGCCAGGAAGTCTGCCACTTAAAAAGGAAATCGGAAGAAAATCACCTGGCCCTCCAGGGACTGGGTGACCTCCAAAAAGAACACCATCACTTGTTAGAGCACACCAGGAAGGTGGAGGATGCTCTGGCAAGAAAGGAGCAGGCCAATAGGGACACAGCTCAGGAGGTAACCCTCCTGCAGCAAAGACTGGCCCAGTGCTCCAGGACCAATCAGGAAACGCAGAGAGAGAATGAGGCTCTCTGCCAGCACAATGGAAGACTCCAACAACAGGTAGCGATGCAGGAGAGACTGATAGAGGCTAGTAAGGCCTTAACTGAGGAACTGAAGGCGCAGGCTCTTGCATTGCAACAGGGAGCAGGGGCGGATAGAGATGAGGTTCGCTGGGAAAGAGAAACTCCTGAGCATAACCCCAGGAGCCCTAGTACCAGAGGCCTTTATTTCTCTCAGTCCCTGGACTCTGCCACCCCCATGTCCCCTGGTGCACATGAGCACAGGGCCACAGGGATGGCAGATTACTATCCAGCCAGAAGCATGGGGCTCATAGGCCAGTACCTCCCAGGAATGGATGGGCGGGCATCCGGGTATGGGCACCCAAGCACAGTGCAATTTGATGGGGAACCCCAGGTGAGTAGGCCCATTAAGGGCATCCTGAAAACCTCTGCCCAGTTAGGTCAGTGGGGGGGGGGGTACCCATCAAATCCTGGCAGCAAGGAGGGATCTGAAGACTCCTCTGAGCGGTACAGGACACAGGAGACCAGGTCCCCACATTCTGCCAGCCATTCCCAGGCTCGCAGAATCCGGAAAACCTGGAAGAACAGACGGGAACCTCTGGGAGCAGTGCCTCTGAGTCAGAAGATGAATGGACCAGGGTTACCCGAACCAAAAAGGCCAATAAGGCAAAAAGGGCCTTGATTAAGGACCCATTGAAACAGATTAAGGCAATCAGGAGCGTCATCACGCCTTATCATAAGAACGCCAAGTATTCTGTTTGGGAGCACTGAGAGTTGTTTGAGCAAATGATGGAGACTTTCCATTTGAAGGACAGCCAAAGCTGTATTCCATATGTAAAGTGGACCTTCTCCCCGGAATATTCCAGTTTCTTTGCGGGGCTGGAGGACCAAAATCATTTAAGATGGTCCGCCTATAAGGCGGCCATCTTGAAACATTTTTCTACTCATAGAAATCCTCAAGAGGCTCGCAAGGCAGCCTACAATTTACAATGTGGGGAGGATCAGGCCCCACAAGAGTTTGGAGTTAAAGCGTGCTTTTGCACAGACCACAAGAAGGGTGCGCACGTATAGCAGAGAATTTATTAATAGGTTTTTCCATGCCTTGCCCAAATACATAATGACCCAGCTCGTGAGGGATTTTCACGAGAAAAGATCTTTAGACTGGGTCATTGAACAGGCGACCCGGATCTATGAGGTGCAGAAGCCAATAGAAAATAAAAATAATGCGCCCAAAAACCCCAAAGTCAACAACACCCCTGCTGCTGCCAAGGTGGCAGAGGTAAAGGTCACCCCCGTTTTAGAGTTGGAGATGGGGGGGCCTAAAAACCTACCTGCACCTAATAATGCTAGGCCCAGAAGGTCCTCGGGCCAGTCACAGACAGGGGGCCAGGGAGGCAGCCCCACAAATGGGGTCCCTCGCTCTCCTGATTATGTAAGCCCCCGGTACAAGGGAAACAGACCCATCCTGGGTTATGTGTGGACTCCTCCAGCCCAAGGGGGTGGGATCCAGCCAAGCACCTAACCCAGGGAACTTCCCTCCTAACTTCCCACCGGAGGGCAGAAATTCTCCAAATCCTGGGCAGAACTTTTTCCCCAGGTATCCACCCAATTTCCAGCCCCAAAATCCTCCACCCTTCTTTCCCCAATTCCCTGAGCCCAGACAACCTAATCCGGGAGAGGGGAGGCCAAGGGTGGAGGGGTATCCAAATCTTCCCAACCAGGGGTACTACCAAAGAAGGGATAGCTACCCTTCCCGGGATCAGCCCAGGGGAGAAAACAGGGCCCCGTATCAGCCTGAGCGGGTTTCCCAGATAGAGCGCCAGGTTCAAAACATGGCGCGGGATCTGGGTCACATACTGAGGGCTCAGCAGAACCCTCAGATCGGCATGCCGACGCAGAACGCACCCAACTCTGGACCTGGTGCCCCAGAACAATGACGGGGGCAGCACCCCGATAACTCACCGGTTCCCAGGGAGGAGGCACAAAGGGAAGGGGGGTGTAAAGCCTTAGAGGAAGCTTCCTTCCTCACTTGTAAACAGCCCCTGGAAACCCAGGAACCGGAAAAAAAATCTCCTACCCCTGAAAGTCTGCCACCCAAGGAGCAGAGAGGGGGTAGGAGAAACAAAAGACCCAAACAGACTCAGTTTGAGGAGGTGGTACAGATCTTCCAATTTAAGGGAGAGGGATCCTCAGAGGATCCTGGGAAAAGGATCTTCTCCTTCAGAGAGGGGGGAACTCCTCCCAAAGAAAAATGGGTCCCTAGGGATGCAAATCCAGACTGGGAGATGGGGAGACTGAGCTACCGCCGCCCACCATCTCATCCCAGAACCAACAGCAAGAAAATCCCCTGGTTCAAACCCATCCTGGTGACTGCCTCCAAAAAGGGGGGGGCAGCCCAGAACCGGAGCCAGGGGAACCCACAATGGCTCTGATCTCCAGTTGCCAACTTTTTCTTTCAGATTCCCAAGACTCTCCACAGAATTCTGCCCAAATCTCTTCTCTCGCCATGTCCAAAACCAGAGAGTTAGCCCACCAGTTGTCCAAAAATGTGCATTATCTGTGCCCTCTTGAGGAGAAGGAGGGAAGATACTATGCCCCGGTACAAGCACAGGGGCAGGGTACAATTTTGGCACTGGTGGACACTGGATCTCAAGCTACCCTTCTGTCCAGAAGGGCCTTTGACGAACTGAATGCAGGAAGGGGAGAGAATTACCAAATTCCTCTCACCTCACTTCCTGGACAACTCCAGAACTTTGACGGGAAGGAAATTCCCATCGAGGGGACGGCAGACTTGGACATTAAAATTGGGCGACACAAGTTGAAACACCCGGTCATAGTTGTGACTCCAGAGGGCACCCCTTGTTTACTAGGGAATGACCTCCTGAGAAGGTTGTCACCCCTAATAGATTGCGTAAACAAGGTCCTCTGGACCCAGACTAGCCGACCAATAAAATTAAAACAGAGTGTCAACCATGTTAGTTGAAACGGCACCTGCCACATGGTTGAACAAAAATCTGACCAAGTAGAATTTCACTTCCAGAATAGCCAAATTCCAGACGTGACAGTAATAGCAGTAGGACAACAGACTGGTGATGGAGGGTCCTCTCTATTTCTGAAAATCAACCTTCCTTCCAGTCTAAAGTGGTACTCCACGCTGGAAGGAAACACTCTGAGATTCTATGCTAATCCACAATCAGAAACTCCCACTCCTGTAGTCCAGCAAGATGTGAAATCAGCTCAGAGCCTGGCTGATATTCAGCAAATTGGAGAGCAGTTGTTCATTCCTGTTCAGTTAAATGATGGGAAGGACTCTGTTCTCGCTCGAGTGTGCGTGAACAATGGTAAGAGCTTCATCAGCGAAGCCATGTTTCGCCAACTCCCAAAAGATCCAGCCATTCCCACCTTCAAACTGATAGACAAATGGGAAATGGACCTGGAAGCACCTAATTCCAAACATCTCCTGCCAAGCAGGTGTATGCTCAAAATCTCCATTGGCAACCAGAGCATAGTCCACAATTGTTGGGTCGTGCGAGACGTCCCTGCCGCCTTTTACTTAGGCAGTGACATTCTCAATCGCTTTGCCATTAGTTTGGACCTAATAAACTTCAAAGCTTGGTCCCGATTAGCGGATAATCCCATGGGCTTTGATGATCCAGAAAAAGCATTTAGGTCAGCTCAATTGCTACCTTATGCAGTTGAAATTCAGATTAAAGAGGAAGTCACCATCCCAGAAAGGACCCAACAATTCTCCCTGGAAGTGAAAGTTAAAAGAGGACAACATTTGAAAAACCCTGATGCTTACATACATCTAAACACTTCTCTCCAACAGCAAGGGTTGGGGGTAAACCCAACTCCATTAGTCAACATAGAACATGACACCATTCCAATAGAGGTGGATAACAGCGACTTAAAGAGTATTACTCTAGCCGCAGGCACCATTATTGGAATGGCGGTTGATGACCGACATTTCTCCATTGATCTTGGAAATGAACTGTTAGGACCAATCCCCAAGGACTGTTTTGACAGTGACAGTGATGACAATACAACACCAGACAGGATTTTTACCCTGCATGGGGGGAACTTCCTGGTGTACACTTCTTGCCCTTATGGTAAGGAAGATGTGACTTGTGACTTCAGGAGGGATTAGGTGATGTTCCAGGTCCATGAGGGCTGCCTTTCCCACCTGAAGCCTCCGGTCCAAATCAGCACTCTGACCAGGGACTTCTCCACCCAGCTGGAGGAGGCCGCGGAGATAGCCAAACCAGAAGTCTTTCCAGGCTTCAGGCAGATGGTGGAAGAGAGAGTCAACCTAGCTGATGCCTGTGTGACTCTGGAACAAAAGCAAAAGTTGAAACAAGTTTTCTTGGATTTCCAAGATCTCTTTGCGGTAGACTCATATGACTGTGGCCGCACCGACATCCACACAACAACAATCCCCACAGACCCTGGCATGACTCCTGTGTTTGTGAAGCAATATCGCTTGCCTCTCGCATCAATGGAGTCCCTTACTGAAATAATTAAGAACCTTGAGTCCAGGGGAATAATCTGTCCCATCCACAGCACCTTCAATAATCCGGTGCTGGGAATATTAAAGCCAAACGGCCAGTGGAGACTCTGCGCCGACCTCAGGGAGCTCAACAAACGGGTCCATACTTCCCGATGGCCTCTGCCCTACATTGACCAAGGGCTGGCCCAGATCCAGGGGTCACAGGTATTCACTGCAATAGACCTGACCAATGGATACTGGACCGTGCCGGTCAGTAGGGAGGACCAATACAAGCTGGCTTTTACCTTTGGGGGCCAGCAGTATACATGGACCCAGACTCCCTTCGGATACCTCAACTCCGGCAATGAATTTAACATTTTCCTACATAAGGCCATGCCCGACCTGGGTGCGAGGGGTAACCTGGCTTATGTAGATGATGTCCTCATCAAAAGTTCATCTGTGGAGGAACACATAGCGGAGATCCGTTATGTTCTGACCCAGTTGAGGGCCGCCGGAGCAAAACTTTCCTTTCAGAAAGCACAGTGGTGTAGAACCCGTGTTAATTTCTTGGGGCATGAGATTACTCCTCAGGGTCTCTGTCCCCAGGAAAAGAAAGTGGAAGCACTTCAGAAACCGAAAGACCCCACAACTCTGCGGGAACTAAGGAGCCTCCTTGGACTGACTAATTACAGCAGAAAGTTCATTGAGGGCTACGCAGAGATCACCAGACCCCTGATTCATCTCCTGAAGGGGGGGGTCAAGTGGGAATGGGGTCCAGAACAAGCCGAGGCAGTAAAACAACTCAAGAGAAGCCTCTCACAAGCGCCTTGCCTAGCTTACCCTGTCAGAAACAAGGAGTTCTTCCTGGAGACGGGGTTCTCTAATACGTGCTTGACGGCAGTATTATACCAAAAGCATGACAAGGTCAATAAAGTAATCTCCTATGCGAGCAAAACTTTATCCTCTGTGGAGGAAAGATTCAACGATTGTGAGAAGGCACTCCTGGCAACGGTGTGGGCATTGAAGAATTACCGCCCGTTTATCCAGGGGGAACACATCATAGTGGAGACTCCACACCAGCCTCTGCAATATCTCCAAAGTGACAGAATCCGGGCCGGAAATGTGAGTAATTCCCGAATTACTTCCTGGATTCTATCAATGCAAGGCTTTCCTGTGGAGGTCAGATATGGCCAAAACAAGAAGAGTCCACTCGCGCAAGGTCTGGCTGACTTGCATGATTGTGCCAGAGAAAACTGTCTCGAGGACGAAAGTCTAAAAATCAAGGACAACACGGAGGCATACCTTAATTCCCCACACAAAGTCTTTGAAGAAGACAAGTGTGAGGGAATGCCCACTGTGTATGTGGATGGATGCTCTTACCATGTTGACAACGACGGGGAGAAAGAACTGGTGGCCGGCGTAGGGAATGCATGGGTGAATGAGTCCCCAGAACCCTCCGCTGGATACAAAATTGGTCCCCGAAGTAGTCAGGTGGCAGAATTGATGGCTGTGCATCAGGCCATCCTCACTGCTGTCCAGCATCAACTCCCCGAACTGGTCATAATCACAGATTCGGATTATGTACGGAACGGGTTCGTGGAGCACCTGGTCAATTGGAAAACCAGAGGCATGTTATGTGCTAACAACAAACCCTTGAAACATGGGAAGTTGATCCAAAACATTGATAATCTGGTCACCTCGAATGAGATGAC
Source organism: Ambystoma mexicanum (assembly GCF_040938575.1). Classification (NCBI taxonomy): domain Eukaryota; kingdom Metazoa; phylum Chordata; class Amphibia; order Caudata; family Ambystomatidae; genus Ambystoma; species Ambystoma mexicanum. Next base: position 1,000,628,628 of record NC_090922.1, read on the forward strand.
CATCTATTGGAAAAAGATCAAGGGTCATTCCAAAGTAGAGGGACCAGACAAAACTGGAAATGACTTAGCTGATCAGCTGGCCAAAACCGGGGCCATCCAAGGGGATCTAATTGAGATTGAGTCCCTGTTGGGGGAAATCCAGGTCACTGCTATCACTAGGTCCCAGACAAATGCTCACAACGACCTTTCAATTGCACAATGGAGTAAGGAGACCCCTGATGCTGATTTGATTACAGCTCAAAAGGGGGATCCAGTTATTGGTAAGTTTTACCAACACCTTGAGGACCCTGAGAACTTTCCCCTGACGGATACCGATTACATTGGGAAAGAGGACCTAAGAGTGTTGATGAAATGTCCAAAAATGTTCCGGATCCAAGACGGTTTGCTGGTAAGGAAATCCAAAGCTGGCCACGATCAGTGGGTGGTTCCTACCTCATTCCGAAGCCTGATGTTAAGTCACGCCCATGATGCGGCCACCGCCGGTCATAGGGGGTTTCACACAACATTGGAAATCTTAAGAGAGGTTGCATACTGGCCACACATGGGGCAGGACCTCGACCAATACTTGAAGGGGTGTCTTGTGTGTGCACAATTTCAGCCATCATCCCTCACGCACCGCGCGCCTCTCCAAAAGCGGGGGATGACACTGCCATGGTCAGATTTACAAATCGACTTTGTAGGCCCTGTGATTCGCTCGACTAGAGGGAATAAGTACATGTTGACTGTGACATGCTTGTTTACCAAGTGGGTGGAATGTCTCCCAGCCCCAAATTGCAAGACAGAAACTGCAGCTGCCCTGATGATTAACCACATCTTTTCCCGTTTTGGTCTACCTCAAAGGATTGAGTCAGACAGGGGTAGCCACTTCACCAGTGAAGTAATGACAAAGATGTGGGAGATACTGGGGGTAAAAAGGAAGTTGCATATTGCTTACAGGCCAGCTTCTTCTGGGGCAGTAGAGAGATATAACCGAACCATTGTGAGCATCTTAAAAAAGTTTGTGGCAGATTCTGGGCCAAGTTGGGATATCCGATTACCTCTGGTCCTAATGGCCATCAGATCTACCCCTTCATCTGCAACCAAAATGTCACCATTTGAGTTGATGACTGGGCGCAAGATGGTGCTTCCTCAGCATTTGCTCTACAGGACCCAAGAGCAGACACTGATAAATGCCTCCACAACTCATGAGTATGTGGAGAATTTAAGGAAACACCTTCAACATGCTTTTGCTTATGCTCAACGGAATCTAGAAAGATCAGCTGAGAGTATGAAGACCCACTATGACCTGAAAACTTCCAGGAAGGAATATCAGGTGGGGGACCGGGTCTATCTATACAACTTCCAAAGAAACCAGGCAAAACAGCGGAAATTCTTGCCTACATGGAAGGGACCCTTTGAGATCATCGACAAGATCTCCCCTGTGGCCTACAAAATCCACATCCCCAAAGGTCATTTGGCAGCGGGGGAAGACAAGTGGGTCCACATAAACCAGTTGAAATGTTGCCATCCCAGGCACACTCTGCAACAACTGGAGGAATCCTCTGGAATCCTAGCGGGTACTGTCTCAGACTAATTCAGTTCCAACCATAAAACATACCACATCTAGTCTCTAAAATAATGTGATTTGCATGAAACGGTCTCTTAGTTATACTGTTTTTTTTTCAAAATAAGAATGTAATGTTTCGTTATGATGAAATGCATTTGCTGCCCCACTATCTCAACAGTGGTGGAAGAAATGTCCATGAATAGGTATTGCCGCTCTTCCTTTGTCGTCCTAGGAGAAAGAAAACCAGGAGACGGGCCAAGGAGGACGATCCGGAGACCGGGAGCAGAGACGCAACGGGCCCGGGGTACCGCCCAATCTTCCCATCAGGACCGGCGAGGAGAACCGATCGATCCGACCGGATGGAGAAAAAGATGCTGAACTGTGCCATCTATTGGAAGAAGATGAGGAGACATCCCAGGTCTTGCGAGTCCCATTAGTGAAATAGAATGGCCATCGCAAGAGGGGGGCTTGTGGGATGTTTTTATCCACGCATCCAAGCCCTACCTCAAAACTGTGCAGTACTGACATGGAAAACATCATGATGGCCAGAGCTTCCCAGAAAATGCACAGGGAAATGCATGAAGAATAGGCTGCCACTCATTTTTGCCGATGTTATGGGCACAGAAGGACACTGCCTAAAACCACCATTGGACTACCCACACAGTAGTCTGAAACCATTGGGAATGGCAATGCTGATTGCCAAAAGCAAACCCATAACTGTTGGGAATTCATTTTCTTAAATCCCAAAAAGGGGTGCAGTACCAGTACTCACCACTATCAGAAAGCCGGCGTTTTAAAACCGCCAGATTTTGTAGAAAACTGAATAAATGAACCCAAAGCAAGCCAAAGAAAGAGGTGGATCCAATGTAAAGTTATATTCTGAAGTGACTTGAAGGTTTATAACAAGACTGGCTGAGCTGTGGATTTCAGCAGTTTAAGTAAATTTGGACTGAAAGACACTAAAAATCTAAATGTTTAAAAGAAATGAGTGACCTACTTTTGAGTGTCACATAGGTTGCAATTGTTTAAATGTCATAGTTTTAAACTTAGAATCAGCATTCTAGCTGCATATGTAAAAATGTTTAGTTTTATTTGAATGCAGAAAACTGGGGAACAGAAATGACATGTTGCTAAAAACTGGCTTAAAGAGATTCCAATTTTGCCTGGCAACTACCCCCCATCAGGAGTGAAACTTGAGTCACAGTTGTGTTTCCAGGCCTATCTGCCTTTTGCTGGCCACACTAAGGATATGCCATCTCTCTGATAATTGAATTAAGGGGAGCCCCCACAGAATACAGGAGCTCTGAACAAAGCCCTGTCCTGACTCAGGCAAATGTTTTATTGGCGGGAGTCGTAAATGGAGCTTCCTCCTGGAAGGACAGGGGAGGGGCACTGCCTGTGAGAGCAAGCTGGCTTGGCAGAACTGGAAAAACCAGAAATTCAACCTTGTGCTGGGGGGAAACCACACCCCTTTGGGGCCAGAAAATAACTCTAAAAAGATGAATAACTCATAGTACGGACTCGTGAAAATTATTTAAATGACACCATAATTCTTGTGATTTTTCTGCCCACATTTTAAGACGTGTCAGGACCCGGTGGTATGTTCAGGGGGGTTTTAGCGGAAAAGAGGATATTACTCAAAATGTGTGCATGTGAAAAATCTGACACTTCATCAACTAATGTCCATACTCCTTGCGCACATGTGTGTAAATTTGGGTTAATGTCCGATATTGCAAAATTAGTTAAAAAGTGAAATATGTGCCATTTCTGAATGCAAGCTCCCAGGAAGAGCAGATTTGGACAAGGGTATACCTCATGTGATATGTGAAGGGTGCATGTAATTTTAAACAAATGTGTACCTGTGCAAATATGCCTTTTGGATCAAAAGATAGATTGTGTGTAAGTTGACAGGGGTGGGTTCTCTGTACCATAAACAGACCTCATCATGATGACACTTCATTTCATTCCCCCAATCAAGTGGAAGCGGATGAAGTGCCAATGGCAAGTGGAGACGGGTAGAGCCTAGTGATGCTGCACACACACCCATTTTAAAAACAGATAAAAGCAGACAGACAGGACAGATAGGGACCTTCAAATCCATTTGCAGCTGGAAGCTCTGCTGGGAAAATCCATACTTTACCTCCCTCAACCTTCAGAGAGCAGACATAGAGACTTCAAATCTATCAAATTTCCAGCACCAGAGAGAGAGCAGAGCTGACCCAGATCACTGTGAAGAGACCCAGACCAGACCGGAGTCCAGTCCAAAACCTGACCAGATCCGTGGCGAGGCATATTTTAAAATATATTGTGAGTACCTAGTAGAACTGTGCAGAACCAATCTCTTAGTTAAAATAATATAATTCAGTCTATTTTAATCTAAGTAGAACTGTCTCCTAACTGTCACCTGTCATTTGTAAAGCTGTCACTTGTCATTTTCTAGTTGCAAGCTGCACTTGTCTTTTTGAACTTTAAAATTTCAAATCTGAAAAACGACCTTTATTTAATCGCTCATATCTCCGTGACCGTTTGTGCTAGAGACTTGCAGTAACTTTCCTCTGAAAGCTGAGAATCGTGGCTTTCCTACGAACCTAGAACCGCATTCCTACCCCCGATACTTTTGCTGTAATCGCGAAAAACGCTCTCGCGAATTTGCCGCGATTTGCAAAATTTCTTCACGTGTGAAAACAGCAGTTTTCTTGCTTTCAGTTGCCAAAAATTCGTTTAACCTGCTAGTTACTCCTAGATCCTTGCTAAAGTGAGCCTGAACTCATCCCAAGTATATTTCACTCACCCTGAACCTCCTAGAGGGAATTAAAAGCAGTTTAGTATATTTTTCACTTCATTGCCAGCACATATAAAAGCATTTTGGGCCTGTGTTTCCAACTTCTGTAGTGTAAGCTTGCTGGGGTGAACTGAATTACAGTTGATTGCATTTCTGAGAACTGTGTGCTTTCCTTCCATTTCCTTGCATTGCATAAAGGGGGGGAGGGGATTGCCAGAGAAAAGTGATTACATTGCTTTGTTGAAATTATATTGAGTATTTTCTGTATTGCATTTCATTCAACATTACATCCATCTGAACTTAGATTAAGTATTCTCTACCACCTTATTCTTCTGTTCCTATTCACAAGTGTGCTAGTGCCAGATTCTCCGTTGTTAATCTTTATCATATCAGATTAAGTGTGATATTCAATTATTAATTTATTATAAAGCGTGATATAATATATATTGTTTAAGTTATCAAATAAACCTTTAAACTTGCAAAACAGAACTACTTCTTGGCTCAGTGGGGTCAGGGGGATTCCAAGGGAGGGGTGTTATATAGGGGTAGTCATCCAGAACGCATGAACTGGACATAAAGATATATCAATAAGGGTTTCCATTCAGTATCCCAGACTAGGCATTGACTTAGCTGTAGTGTTGAATTGAATCCTCTTACAAATTGGGGGCTCGTGCCGGACGTTTGGATTAGATCTATCACTTGTGCAGATTAATACAGTGTGCCAGCTGACCAGATACACATATCCGGTCGGATCACCACGCTGTGTTACGCTGTAAAGCACTCCTCAAAAGAACGCTCTAAGAAAAAGGTCTGTTTTGCAAAAATAAAATACTAATTTCTGTAAGTCAGGACAGAGACCAATCTCTAGAATGACGACCTTAGTAGACATGAAAATAGCCAGAGAGCACTTCTTACATAAGTTATTTGTGAGAGGTGAGTGGACTCATCAGGACCAGATGGTCTGGTTGCAGGCCATCACGCAACAGGTCACGGAAACAGGGTCAGATATATGGAGAGATCAGGGTCCCTTACATGTGGCCCTGAGTGAACTATACATGGCTCCTAAAGCTAAGGATGAACAAGACAAGATGGTTAGGATAGCGGCATACCTGTACCTATATATGGGAGACATGCAGGATAAATGTACTGAAAGCCAAGATCTGGCGAATAAGCGACAGATGGCGTTAGAGAAGGTCCAATCTGACCTGGTCTCTTCTGAGCAGAGGCTGCAGGGGAGTCAGGAGTCAGAAAATGAGAGTAGACAGCACATCATTAAAATAAAGAGGGATATGGACATCCTGCAACAGGAAAAGGCTGACCAGGATACCAGATTTCTGGCCTTGCAGAAGGAGTACCAAGAAGGTTTGGACTCCCTACTGCAGAGCCAGAAAAAGCTGGAGCAACAGTTAGACTTCAATAGGGCATGTGCTGAGCAGGTAGTCACCCTGCAAAGCCACCTAGATAGGGAGAAGGCAGAGAGCAATAAACTGATCCTGAAAGACCTGGATACCCATGCAGAGTTTGATCAGGAGCGCCAGAAAGCTGGTGCCTTCCAAAGGCAAAGGGACGACCTGGCGGCACAGATGCAGGCTCTTAGTCAGGAAAGGGATACCGTAGGCCAGGAAGTCTGCCACTTAAAAAGGAAATCGGAAGAAAATCACCTGGCCCTCCAGGGACTGGGTGACCTCCAAAAAGAACACCATCACTTGTTAGAGCACACCAGGAAGGTGGAGGATGCTCTGGCAAGAAAGGAGCAGGCCAATAGGGACACAGCTCAGGAGGTAACCCTCCTGCAGCAAAGACTGGCCCAGTGCTCCAGGACCAATCAGGAAACGCAGAGAGAGAATGAGGCTCTCTGCCAGCACAATGGAAGACTCCAACAACAGGTAGCGATGCAGGAGAGACTGATAGAGGCTAGTAAGGCCTTAACTGAGGAACTGAAGGCGCAGGCTCTTGCATTGCAACAGGGAGCAGGGGCGGATAGAGATGAGGTTCGCTGGGAAAGAGAAACTCCTGAGCATAACCCCAGGAGCCCTAGTACCAGAGGCCTTTATTTCTCTCAGTCCCTGGACTCTGCCACCCCCATGTCCCCTGGTGCACATGAGCACAGGGCCACAGGGATGGCAGATTACTATCCAGCCAGAAGCATGGGGCTCATAGGCCAGTACCTCCCAGGAATGGATGGGCGGGCATCCGGGTATGGGCACCCAAGCACAGTGCAATTTGATGGGGAACCCCAGGTGAGTAGGCCCATTAAGGGCATCCTGAAAACCTCTGCCCAGTTAGGTCAGTGGGGGGGGGGTACCCATCAAATCCTGGCAGCAAGGAGGGATCTGAAGACTCCTCTGAGCGGTACAGGACACAGGAGACCAGGTCCCCACATTCTGCCAGCCATTCCCAGGCTCGCAGAATCCGGAAAACCTGGAAGAACAGACGGGAACCTCTGGGAGCAGTGCCTCTGAGTCAGAAGATGAATGGACCAGGGTTACCCGAACCAAAAAGGCCAATAAGGCAAAAAGGGCCTTGATTAAGGACCCATTGAAACAGATTAAGGCAATCAGGAGCGTCATCACGCCTTATCATAAGAACGCCAAGTATTCTGTTTGGGAGCACTGAGAGTTGTTTGAGCAAATGATGGAGACTTTCCATTTGAAGGACAGCCAAAGCTGTATTCCATATGTAAAGTGGACCTTCTCCCCGGAATATTCCAGTTTCTTTGCGGGGCTGGAGGACCAAAATCATTTAAGATGGTCCGCCTATAAGGCGGCCATCTTGAAACATTTTTCTACTCATAGAAATCCTCAAGAGGCTCGCAAGGCAGCCTACAATTTACAATGTGGGGAGGATCAGGCCCCACAAGAGTTTGGAGTTAAAGCGTGCTTTTGCACAGACCACAAGAAGGGTGCGCACGTATAGCAGAGAATTTATTAATAGGTTTTTCCATGCCTTGCCCAAATACATAATGACCCAGCTCGTGAGGGATTTTCACGAGAAAAGATCTTTAGACTGGGTCATTGAACAGGCGACCCGGATCTATGAGGTGCAGAAGCCAATAGAAAATAAAAATAATGCGCCCAAAAACCCCAAAGTCAACAACACCCCTGCTGCTGCCAAGGTGGCAGAGGTAAAGGTCACCCCCGTTTTAGAGTTGGAGATGGGGGGGCCTAAAAACCTACCTGCACCTAATAATGCTAGGCCCAGAAGGTCCTCGGGCCAGTCACAGACAGGGGGCCAGGGAGGCAGCCCCACAAATGGGGTCCCTCGCTCTCCTGATTATGTAAGCCCCCGGTACAAGGGAAACAGACCCATCCTGGGTTATGTGTGGACTCCTCCAGCCCAAGGGGGGGGGATCCAGCCAAGCACCTAACCCAGGGAACTTCCCTCCTAACTTCCCACCGGAGGGCAGAAATTCTCCAAATCCTGGGCAGAACTTTTTCCCCAGGTATCCACCCAATTTCCAGCCCCAAAATCCTCCACCCTTCTTTCCCCAATTCCCTGAGCCCAGACAACCTAATCCGGGAGAGGGGAGGCCAAGGGTGGAGGGGTATCCAAATCTTCCCAATCAGGGGTACTACCAAAGAAGGGATAGCTACCCTTCCCGGGATCAGCCCAGGGGAGAAAACAGGGCCCCGTATCAGCCTGAGCGGGTTTCCCAGATAGAGCGCCAGGTTCAAAACATGGCGCGGGATCTGGGTCACATACTGAGGGCTCAGCAGAACCCTCAGATCGGCATGCCGACGCAGAACGCACCCAACTCTGGACCTGGTGCCCCAGAACAATGACGGGGGCAGCACCCCGATAACTCACCGGTTCCCAGGGAGGAGGCACAAAGGGAAGGGGGGTGTAAAGCCTTAGAGGAAGCTTCCTTCCTCACTTGTAAACAGCCCCTGGAAACCCAGGAACCGGAAAAAAAATCTCCTACCCCTGAAAGTCTGCCACCCAAGGAGCAGAGAGGGGGTAGGAGAAACAAAAGACCCAAACAGACTCAGTTTGAGGAGGTGGTACAGATCTTCCAATTTAAGGGAGAGGGATCCTCAGAGGATCCTGGGAAAAGGATCTTCTCCTTCAGAGAGGGGGGAACTCCTCCCAAAGAAAAATGGGTCCCTAGGGATGCAAATCCAGACTGGGAGATGGGGAGACTGAGCTACCGCCGCCCACCATCTCATCCCAGAACCAACAGCAAGAAAATCCCCTGGTTCAAACCCATCCTGGTGACTGCCTCCAAAAAGGGGGGGGCAGCCCAGAACCGGAGCCAGGGGAACCCACAATGGCTCTGATCTCCAGTTGCCAACTTTTTCTTTCAGATTCCCAAGACTCTCCACAGAATTCTGCCCAAATCTCTTCTCTCGCCATGTCCAAAACCAGAGAGTTAGCCCACCAGTTGTCCAGAAATGTGCATTATCTGTGCCCTCTTGAGGAGAAGGAGGGAAGATACTATGCCCCGGTACAAGCACAGGGGCAGGGTACAATTTTGGCACTGGTGGACACTGGATCTCAAGCTACCCTTCTGTCCAGAAGGGCCTTTGACGAACTGAATGCAGGAAGGGGAGAGAATTACCAAATTCCTCTCACCTCACTTCCTGGACAACTCCAGAACTTTGACGGGAAGGAAATTCCCATCGAGGGGACGGCAGACTTGGACATTAAAATTGGGCGACACAAGTTGAAACACCCGGTCATAGTTGTGACTCCAGAGGGCACCCCTTGTTTACTAGGGAATGACCTCCTGAGAAGGTTGTCACCCCTAATAGATTGCGTAAACAAGGTCCTCTGGACACAGACTAGCCGACCAATAAAATTAAAACAGAGTGTCAACCATGTTAGTTGAAACGGCACCTGCCACATGGTTGAACAAAAATCTGACCAAGTAGAATTTCACTTCCAGAATAGCCAAATTCCAGACGTGACAGTAATAGCAGTAGGACAACAGACTGGTGATGGAGGGTCCTCTCTATTTCTGAAAATCAACCTTCCTTCCAGTCTAAAGTGGTACTCCACGCTGGAAGGAAACACTCTGAGATTCTATACTAATCCACAATCAGAAACTCCCACTCCTGTAGTCCAGCAAGATGTGAAATCAGCTCAGAGCCTGGCTGATATTCAGCAAATTGGAGAGCAGTTGTTCATTCCTGTTCAGTTAAATGATGGGAAGGACTCTGTTCTCGCTCGAGTGTGCGTGAACAATGGTAAGAGCTTCATCAGCGAAGCCATGTTTCGCCAACTCCCAAAAGATCCAGCCATTCCCACCTTCAAACTGATAGACAAATGGGAAATGGACCTGGAAGCACCTAATTCCAAACATCTCCTGCCAAGCAGGTGTATGCTCAAAATCTCCATTGGCAACAAGAGCATAGTCCACAATTGTTGGGTCGTGCGAGACGTCCCTGCCGCCTTTTACTTAGGCAGTGACATTCTCAATCGCTTTGCCATTAGTTTGGACCTAATAAACTTCAAAGCTTGGTCCCGATTAGCGGATAATCCCATGGGCTTTGATGATCCAGAAAAAGCATTTAGGTCAGCTCAATTGCTACCTTATGCAGTTGAAATTCAGATTAAAGAGGAAGTCACCATCCCAGAAAGGACCCAACAATTCTCCCTGGAAGTGAAAGTTAAAAGAGGACAACATTTGAAAAACCCTGATGCTTACATACATCTAAACACTTCTCTCCAACAGCAAGGGTTGGGGGTAAACCCAACTCCATTAGTCAACATAGAACATGACACCATTCCAATAGAGGTGGATAACAGCGACTTAAAGAGTATTACTCTAGCCGCAGGCACCATTATTGGAATGGCGGTTGATGACCGACATTTCTCCATTGATCTTGGAAATGAACTGTTAGGACCAATCCCCAAGGACTGTTTTGACAGTGACAGTGATGACAATACAACACCAGACAGGATTTTTACCCTGCATGGGGGGAACTTCCTGGTGTACACTTCTTGCCCTTATGGTAAGGAAGATGTGACTTGTGACTTCAGGAGGGATGAGGTGATGTTCCAGGTCCATGAGGGCTGCCTTTCCCACCTGAAGCCTCCGGTCCAAATCAGCACTCTGACCAGGGACTTCTCCACCCAGCTGGAGGAGGCCGCGGAGATAGCCAAACCAGAAGTCTTTCCAGGCTTCAGGCAGATGGTGGAAGAGAGAGTCAACCTAGCTGATGCCTGTGTGACTCTGGAACAAAAGCAAAAGTTGAAACAAGTTTTCTTGGATTTCCAAGATCTCTTTGCGGTAGACTCATATGACTGTGGCCGCACCGACATCCACACAACAACAATCCCCACAGACCCTGGCATGACTCCTGTGTTTGTGAAGCAATATCGCTTGCCTCTCGCATCAATGGAGTCCCTTACTGAAATAATTAAGAACCTTGAGTCCAGGGGAATAATCTGTCCCATCCACAGCACCTTCAATAATCCGGTGCTGGGAATATTAAAGCCAAACGGCCAGTGGAGACTCTGCGCCGACCTCAGGGAGCTCAACAAACGGGTCCATACTTCCCGATGGCCTCTGCCCTACATTGACCAAGGGCTGGCCCAGATCCAGGGGTCACAGGTATTCACTGCAATAGACCTGACCAATGGATACTGGACCGTGCCGGTCAGTAGGGAGGACCAATACAAGCTGGCTTTTACCTTTGGGGGCCAGCAGTATACATGGACCCAGACTCCCTTCGGATACCTCAACTCCGGCAATGAATTTAACATTTTCCTACATAAGGCCATGCCCGACCTGGGTGCGAGGGGTAACCTGGCTTATGTAGATGATGTCCTCATCAAAAGTTCATCTGTGGAGGAACACATAGCGGAGATCCGTTATGTTCTGACCCAGTTGAGGGCCGCCGGAGCAAAACTTTCCTTTCAGAAAGCACAGTGGTGTAGAACCCGTGTTAATTTCTTGGGGCATGAGATTACTCCTCAGGGTCTCTGTCCCCAGGAAAAGAAAGTGGAAGCACTTCAGAAACCGAAAGACCCCACAACTCTGCGGGAACTAAGGAGCCTCCTTGGACTGACTAATTACAGCAGAAAGTTCATTGAGGGCTACGCAGAGATCACCAGACCCCTGATTCATCTCCTGAAGGGGGGGGTCAAGTGGGAATGGGGTCCAGAACAAGCCGAGGCAGTAAAACAACTCAAGAGAAGCCTCTCACAAGCGCCTTGCCTAGCTTACCCTGTCAGAAACAAGGAGTTCTTCCTGGAGACGGGGTTCTCTAATACGTGCTTGACGGCAGTATTATACCAAAAGCATGACAAGGTCAATAAAGTAATCTCCTATGCGAGCAAAACTTTATCCTCTGTGGAGGAAAGATTCAACGATTGTGAGAAGGCACTCCTGGCAACGGTGTGGGCATTGAAGAATTACCGCCCGTTTATCCAGGGGGAACACATCATAGTGGAGACTCCACACCAGCCTCTGCAATATCTCCAAAGTGACAGAATCCGGGCCGGAAATGTGAGTAATTCCCGAATTACTTCCTGGATTCTATCAATGCAAGGCTTTCCTGTGGAGGTCAGATATGGCCAAAACAAGAAGAGTCCACTCGCGCAAGGTCTGGCTGACTTGCATGATTGTGCCAGAGAAAACTGTCTCGAGGACGAAAGTCTAAAAATCAAGGACAACACGGAGGCATACCTTAATTCCCCACACAAAGTCTTTGAAGAAGACAAGTGTGAGGGAATGCCCACTGTGTATGTGGATGGATGCTCTTACCATGTTGACAACGACGGGGAGAAAGAACTGGTGGCCGGCGTAGGGAATGCATGGGTGAATGAGTCCCCAGAACCCTCCGCTGGATACAAAATTGGTCCCCGAAGTAGTCAGGTGGCAGAATTGATGGCTGTGCATCAGGCCATCCTCACTGCTGTCCAGCATCAACTCCCCGAACTGGTCATAATCACAGATTCGGATTATGTACGGAACGGGTTCGTGGAGCACCTGGTCAATTGGAAAACCAGAGGCATGTTATGTGCTAACAACAAACCCTTGAAACATGGGAAGTTGATCCAAAACATTGATAATCTGGTCACCTCGAATGAGATGACCATCTATTGGAAAAAGATCAAGGGTCATTCCAAAGTAGAGGGACCAGACAAAACTGGAAATGACTTAGCTGATCAGCTGGCCAAAACCGGGGCCATCCAAGGGGATCTAATTGAGATTGAGTCCCTGTTGGGGGAAATCCAGGTCACTGCTATCACTAGGTCCCAGACAAATGCTCACAACGACCTTTCAATTGCACAATGGAGTAAGGAGACCCCTGATGCTGATTTGATTACAGCTCAGAAGGGGGATCCAGTTATTGGTAAGTTTTACCAACACCTTGAGGACCCTGAGAACTTTCCCCTGACGGATACCGATTACATTGGGAAAGAGGACCTAAGAGTGTTGATGAAATGTCCAAAAATGTTCCGGATCCAAGACGGTTTGCTGGTAAGGAAATCCAAAGCTGGCCACGATCAGTGGGTGGTTCCTACCTCATTCCGAAGCCTGATGTTAAGTCACGCCCATGATGCGGCCACCGCCGGTCATAGGGGGTTTCACACAACATTGGAAATCTTAAGAGAGGTTGCATACTGGCCACACATGGGGCAGGACCTCGACCAATACTTGAAGGGGTGTCTTGTGTGTGCACAATTTCAGCCATCATCCCTCACGCACCGCGCGCCTCTCCAAAAGCGGGGGATGACACTGCCATGGTCAGATTTACAAATCGACTTTGTAGGCCCTGTGATTCGCTCGACTAGAGGGAATAAGTACATGTTGACTGTGACATGCTTGTTTACCAAGTGGGTGGAATGTCTCCCAGCCCCAAATTGCAAGACAGAAACTGCAGCTGCCCTGATGATTAACCACATCTTTTCCCGTTTTGGTCTACCTCAAAGGATTGAGTCAGACAGGGGTAGCCACTTCACCAGTGAAGTAATGACAAAGATGTGGGAGATACTGGGGGTAAAAAGGAAGTTGCATATTGCTTACAGGCCAGCTTCTTCTGGGGCAGTAGAGAGATATAACCGAACCATTGTGAGCATCTTAAAAAAGTTTGTGGCAGATTCTGGGCCAAGTTGGGATATCCGATTACCTCTGGTCCTAATGGCCATCAGATCTACCCCTTCATCTGCAACCAAAATGTCACCATTTGAGTTGATGACTGGGCGCAAGATGGTGCTTCCTCAGCATTTGCTCTACAGGACCCAAGAGCAGACACTGATAAATGCCTCCACAACTCATGAGTATGTGGAGAATTTAAGGAAACACCTTCAACATGCTTTTGCTTATGCTCAACGGAATCTAGAAAGATCAGCTGAGAGTATGAAGACCCACTATGACCTGAAAACTTCCAGGAAGGAATATCAGGTGGGGGACCGGGTCTATCTATACAACTTCCAAAGAAACCAGGCAAAACAGCGGAAATTCTTGCCTACATGGAAGGGACCCTTTGAGATCATCGACAAGATCTCCCCTGTGGCCTACAAAATCCACATCCCCAAAGGTCATTTGGCAGCGGGGGAAGACAAGTGGGTCCACATAAACCAGTTGAAATGTTGCCATCCCAGGCACACTCTGCAACAACTGGAGGAATCCTCTGGAATCCTAGCGGGTACTGTCTCAGACTAATTCAGTTCCAACCATAAAACATACCACATCTAGTCTCTAAAATAATGTGATTTGCATGAAACGGTCTCTTAGTTATACTGTTTTTTTTTCAAAATAAGAATGTAATGTTTCGTTATGATGAAATGCATTTGCTGCCCCACTATCTCAACAGTGGTGGAAGAAATGTCCATGAATAGGTATTGCCGCTCTTCCTTTGTCGTCCTAGGAGAAAGAAAACCAGGAGACGGGCCAAGGAGGACGATCCGGAGACCGGGAGCAGAGACGCAACGGGCCCGGGGTACCGCCCAATCTTCCCATCAGGACCGGCGAGGAGAACCGATCGATCCGACCGGATGGAGAAAAAGATGCTGAACTGTGCCATCTATTGGAAGAAGATGAGGAGACATCCCAGGTCTTGCGAGTCCCATTAGTGAAATAGAATGGCCATCGCAAGAGGGGGGCTTGTGGGATGTTTTTATCCACGCATCCAAGCCCTACCTCAAAACTGTGCAGTACTGACATGGAAAACATCATGATGGCCAGAGCTTCCCAGAAAATGCACAGGGAAATGCATGAAGAATAGGCTGCCACTCATTTTTGCCGATGTTATGGGCACAGAAGGACACTGCCTAAAACCACCATTGGACTACCCACACAGTAGTCTGAAACCATTGGGAATGGCAATGCTGATTGCCAAAAGCAAACCCATAACTGTTGGGAATTCATTTTCTTAAATCCCAAAAAGGGGTGCAGTACCAGTACTCACCACTATCAGAAAGCCGGCGTTTTAAAACCGCCAGATTTTGTAGAAAACTGAATAAATGAACCCAAAGCAAGCCAAAGAAAGAGGTGGATCCAATGTAAAGTTATATTCTGAAGTGACTTGAAGGTTTATAACAAGACTGGCTGAGCTGTGGATTTCAGCAGTTTAAGTAAATTTGGACTGAAAGACACTAAAAATCTAAATGTTTAAAAGAAATGAGTGACCTACTTTTGAGTGTCACATAGGTTGCAATTGTTTAAATGTCATAGTTTTAAACTTAGAATCAGCATTCTAGCTGCATATGTAAAAATGTTTAGTTTTATTTGAATGCAGAAAACTGGGGAACAGAAATGACATGTTGCTAAAAACTGGCTTAAAGAGATTCCAATTTTGCCTGGCAACTACCCCCCATCAGGAGTGAAACTTGAGTCACAGTTGTGTTTCCAGGCCTATCTGCCTTTTGCTGGCCACACTAAGGATATGCCATCTCTCTGATAATTGAATTAAGGGGAGCCCCCACAGAATACAGGAGCTCTGAACAAAGCCCTGTCCTGACTCAGGCAAATGTTTTATTGGCGGGAGTCGTAAATGGAGCTTCCTCCTGGAAGGACAGGGGAGGGGCACTGCCTGTGAGAGCAAGCTGGCTTGGCAGAACTGGAAAAACCAGAAATTCAACCTTGTGCTGGGGGGAAACCACACCCCTTTGGGGCCAGAAAATAACTCTAAAAAGATGAATAACTCATAGTACGGACTCGTGAAAATTATTTAAATGACACCATAATTCTTGTGATTTTTCTGCCCACATTTTAAGACGTGTCAGGACCCGGTGGTATGTTCAGGGGGGTTTTAGCGGAAAAGAGGATATTACTCAAAATGTGTGCATGTGAAAAATCTGACACTTCATCAACTAATGTCCATACTCCTTGCGCACATGTGTGTAAATTTGGGTTAATGTCCGATATTGCAAAATTAGTTAAAAAGTGAAATATGTGCCATTTCTGAATGCAAGCTCCCAGGAAGAGCAGATTTGGACAAGGGTATACCTCATGTGATATGTGAAGGGTGCATGTAATTTTAAACAAATGTGTACCTGTGCAAATATGCCTTTTGGATCAAAAGATAGATTGTGTGTAAGTTGACAGGGGTGGGTTCTCTGTACCATAAACAGACCTCATCATGATGACACTTCATTTCATTCCCCCAATCAAGTGGAAGCGGATGAAGTGCCAATGGCAAGTGGAGACGGGTAGAGCCTAGTGATGCTGCACACACACCCATTTTAAAAACAGATAAAAGCAGACAGACAGGACAGATAGGGACCTTCAAATCCATTTGCAGCTGGAAGCTCTGCTGGGAAAATCCATACTTTACCTCCCTCAACCTTCAGAGAGCAGACATAGAGACTTCAAATCTATCAAATTTCCAGCACCAGAGAGAGAGCAGAGCTGACCCAGATCACTGTGAAGAGACCCAGACCAGACCGGAGTCCAGTCCAAAACCTGACCAGATCCGTGGCGAGGCATATTTTAAAATATATTGTGAGTACCTAGTAGAACTGTGCAGAACCAATCTCTTAGTTAAAATAATATAATTCAGTCTATTTTAATCTAAGTAGAACTGTCTCCTAACTGTCACCTGTCATTTGTAAAGCTGTCACTTGTCATTTTCTAGTTGCAAGCTGCACTTGTCTTTTTGAACTTTAAAATTTCAAATCTGAAAAACGACCTTTATTTAATCGCTCATATCTCCGTGACCGTTTGTGCTAGAGACTTGCAGTAACTTTCCTCTGAAAGCTGAGAATCGTGGCTTTCCTACGAACCTAGAACCGCATTCCTACCCCCGATACTTTTGCTGTAATCGCGAAAAACGCTCTCGCGAATTTGCCGCGATTTGCAAAATTTCTTCACGTGTGAAAACAGCAGTTTTCTTGCTTTCAGTTGCCAAAAATTCGTTTAACCTGCTAGTTACTCCTAGATCCTTGCTAAAGTGAGCCTGAACTCATCCCAAGTATATTTCACTCACCCTGAACCTCCTAGAGGGAATTTAAAGCAGTTTAGTATATTTTTCACTTCATTGCCAGCACATATAAAAGCATTTTGGGCCTGTGTTTCCAACTTCTGTAGTGTAAGCTTGCTGGGGTGAACTGAATTACAGTTGATTGCATTTCTGAGAACTGTGTGCTTTCCTTCCATTTCCTTGCATTGCATAAAGGGGGGGAGGGGATTGCCAGAGAAAAGTGATTACATTGCTTTGTTGAAATTATATTGAGTATTTTCTGTATTGCATTTCATTCAACATTACATCCATCTGAACTTAGATTAAGTATTCTCTACCACCTTATTCTTCTGTTCCTATTCACAAGTGTGCTAGTGCCAGATTCTCCGTTGTTAATCTTTATCATATCAGATTAAGTGTGATATTCAATTATTAATTTATTATGAAGCGTGATATAATATATATTGTTTAAGTTATCAAATAAACCTTTAAACTTGCAAAACAGAACTACTTCTTGGCTCAGTGGGGTCAGGGGGATTCCAAGGGAGGGGTGTTATATAGGGGTAGTCATCCAGAACGCATGAACTGGACATAAAGATATATCAATAAGGGTTTCCATTCAGTATCCCAGACTAGGCATTGACTTAGCTGTAGTGTTGAATTGAATCCTCTTACAAATTAGGGGCTCGTGCCGGACGTTTGGATTAGATCTATCACTTGTGCAGATTAATACAGTGTGCCAGCTGACCAGATACACATATCCGGTCGGATCACCGCGCTGTGTTACGCTGTAAAGCACTCCTCAAAAGAACGCTCTAAGAAAAAGGTCTGTTTTGCAAAAATAAAATACTAATTTCTGTAAGTCAGGACAGAGACCAATCTCTAGAATGACGACCTTAGTAGACATGAAAATAGCCAGAGAGCACTTCTTACATAAGTTATTTGTGAGAGGTGAGTGGACTCATCAGGACCAGATGGTCTGGTTGCAGGCCATCACGCAACAGGTCACGGAAACAGGGTCAGATATATGGAGAGATCAGGGTCCCTTACATGTGGCCCTGAGTGAACTATACATGGCTCCTAAAGCTAAGGATGAACAAGACAAGATGGTTAGGATAGCGGCATACCTGTACCTATATATGGGAGACATGCAGGATAAATGTACTGAAAGCCAAGATCTGGCGAATAAGCGACAGATGGCGTTAGAGAAGGTCCAATCCGACCTGGTCTCTTCTGAGCAGAGGCTGCAGGGGAGTCAGGAGTCAGAAAATGAGAGTAGACAGCACATCATTAAAATAAAGAGGGATATGGACATCCTGCAACAGGAAAAGGCTGACCAGGATACCAGATTTCTGGCCTTGCAGAAGGAGTACCAAGAAGGTTTGGACTCCCTACTGCAGAGCCAGAAAAAGCTGGAGCAACAGTTAGACTTCAATAGGGCATGTGCTGAGCAGGTAGTCACCCTGCAAAGCCACCTAGATAGGGAGAAGGCAGAGAGCAATAAACTGATCCTGAAAGACCTGGATACCCAGGCAGAGTTTGATCAGGAGCGCCAGAAAGCTGGTGCCTTCCAAAGGCAAAGGGACGACCTGGCGGCACAGATGCAGGCTCTTAGTCAGGAAAGGGATACCGTAGGCCAGGAAGTCTGCCACTTAAAAAGGAAATCGGAAGAAAATCACCTGGCCCTCCAGGGACTGGGTGACCTCCAAAAAGAACACCATCACTTGTTAGAGCACACCAGGAAGGTGGAGGATGCTCTGGCAAGAAAGGAGCAGGCCAATAGGGACACAGCTCAGGAGGTAACCCTCCTGCAGCAAAGACTGGCCCAGTGCTCCAGGACCAATCAGGAAACGCAGAGAGAGAATGAGGCTCTCTGCCAGCACAATGGAAGACTCCAACAACAGGTAGCGATGCAGGAGAGACTGATAGAGGCTAGTAAGGCCTTAACTGAGGAACTGAAGGCGCAGGCTCTTGCATTGCAACAGGGAGCAGGGGCGGATAGAGATGAGGTTCGCTGGGAAAGAGAAACTCCTGAGCATAACCCCAGGAGCCCTAGTACCAGAGGCCTTTATTTCTCTCAGTCCCTGGACTCTGCCACCCCCATGTCCCCTGGTGCACATGAGCACAGGGCCACAGGGATGGCAGATTACTATCCAGCCAGAAGCATGGGGCTCATAGGCCAGTACCTCCCAGGAATGGATGGGCGGGCATCCGGGTATGGGCACCCAAGCACAGTGCAATTTGATGGGGAACCCCAGGTGAGTAGGCCCATTAAGGGCATCCTGAAAACCTCTGCCCAGTTAGGTCAGTGGGGGGGGGGTACCCATCAAATCCTGGCAGCAAGGAGGGATCTGAAGACTCCTCTGAGCGGTACAGGACACAGGAGACCAGGTCCCCACATTCTGCCAGCCATTCCCAGGCTCGCAGAATCCGGAAAACCTGGAAGAACAGACGGGAACCTCTGGGAGCAGTGCCTCTGAGTCAGAAGATGAATGGACCAGGGTTACCCGAACCAAAAAGGCCAATAAGGCAAAAAGGGCCTTGATTAAGGACCCATTGAAACAGATTAAGGCAATCGGAGCGTCATCACGCCTTATCATAAGAACGCCAAGTATTCTGTTTGGGAACACTTAGAGTTGTTTGAGCAAATGATGGAGACTTTCCATTTGAAGGACAGCCAAAGCTGTATTCCATATGTAAAGTGGACCTTCTCCCCGGAATATTCCAGTTTCTTTGCGGGGCTGGAGGACCAAAATCATTTAAGATGGTCCGCCTATAAGGCGGCCATCTTGAAACATTTTTCTACTCATAGAAATCCTCAAGAGGCTCGCAAGGCAGCCTACAATTTACAATGTGGGGAGGATCAGGCCCCACAAGAGTTTGTGCAGGAGTTAAAGCGTGCTTTTGCACAGACCACAAGAAGGGTGCGCACGTATAGCAGAGAATTTATTAATAGGTTTTTCCATGCCTTGCCCAAATACATAATGACCCAGCTCGTGAGGGATTTTCACGAGAAAAGATCTTTAGACTGGGTCATTGAACAGGCGACCCGGATCTATGAGGTGCAGAAGCCAATAGAAAATAAAAATAATGCGCCCAAAAACCCCAAAGTCAACAACACCCCTGCTGCTGCCAAGGTGGCAGAGGTAAAGGTCACCCCCGTTTTAGAGTTGGAGATGGGGGGGCCTAAAAACCTACCTGCACCTAATAATGCTAGGCCCAGAAGGTCCTCGGGCCAGTCACAGACAGGGGGCCAGGGAGGCAGCCCCACAAATGGGGTCCCTCGCTCTCCTGATTATGTAAGCCCCCGGTACAAGTGAAACAGACCCATCCTGGGTTATGTGTGGACTCCTCCAGCCCAAGGGGGGGGGATCCAGCCAAGCACCTAACCCAGGGAACTTCCCTCCTAACTTCCCACCGGAGGGCAGAAATTCTCCAAATCCTGGGCAGAACTTTTTCCCCAGGTATCCACCCAATTTCCAGCCCCAAAATCCTCCACCCTTCTTTCCCCAATTCCCTGAGCCCAGACAACCTAATCCGGGAGAGGGGAGGCCAAGGGTGGAGGGGTATCCAAATCTTCCCAACCAGGGGTACTACCAAAGAAGGGATAGCTACCCTTCCCGGGATCAGCCCAGGGGAGAAAACAGGGCCCCGTATCAGCCTGAGCGGGTTTCCCAGTTAGAGCGCCAGGTTCAAAACATGGCGCGGGATCTGGGTCACATACTGAGGGCTCAGCAGAACCCTCAGATCGGCATGCCGACGCAGAACGCACCCAACTCTGGACCTGGTGCCCCAGAACAATGACGGGGGCAGCACCCCGATAACTCACCGGTTCCCAGGGAGGAGGCACAAAGGGAAGGGGGGTGTAAAGCCTTAGAGGAAGCTTCCTTACTCACTTGTAAACAGCCCCTGGAAACCCAGGAACCGGAAACAAAATCTCCTACCCCTGAAAGTCTGCCACCCAAGGAGCAGAGAGGGGGTAGGAGAAACAAAAGACCCAAACAGACTCAGTTTGAGGAGGTGGTACAGATCTTCCAATTTAAGGGAGAGGGATCCTCAGAGGATCCTGGGAAAAGGATCTTCTCCTTCAGAGAGGGGGGAACTCCTCCCAAAGAAAAATGGGTCCCTAGGGATGCAAATCCAGACTGGGGAGATGGGGAGACTGAGCTACCGCCGCCCACCATCTCATCCCAGAACCAACAGCAAGAAAATCCCCTGGTTCAAACCCATCCTGGTGACTGCCTCCAAAAAGGGGGGGGCAGCCCAGAACCGGAGCCAGGGGAACCCACAATGGCTCTGATCTCCAGTTGCCAACTTTTCTTTCAGATTCCCAAGACTCTCCACAGAATTCTGCCCAAATCTCTTCTCTCGCCATGTCCAAAACCAGAGAGTTAGCCCACCAGTTGTCCAAAAATGTGCATTATCTGTGCCCTCTTGAGGAGAAGGAGGGAAGATACTATGCCCCGGTACAAGCACAGGGGCAGGGTACAATTTTGGCACTGGTGGACACTGGATCTCAAGCTACCCTTCTGTCCAGAAGGGCCTTTGACGAACTGAATGCAGGAAGGGGAGAGAATTACCAAATTCCTCTCACCTCACTTCCTGGACAACTCCAGAACTTTGACGGGAAGGAAATTCCCGTCGAGGGGACGGCAGACTTGGACATTAAAATTGGGCGACACAAGTTGAAACACCCGGTCATAGTTGTGACTCCAGAGGGCACCCCTTGTTTACTAGGGAATGACCTCCTGAGAAGGTTGTCACCCCTAATAGATTGCGTAAACAAGGTCCTCTGGACCCAGACTAGCCGACCAATAAAATTAAAACAGAGTGTCAACCATGTTAGTTGAAACGGCACCTGCCACATGGTTGAACAAAAATCTGACCAAGTAGAATTTCACTTCCAGAATAGCCAAATTCCAGACGTGACAGTAATAGCAGTAGGACAACAGACTGGTGATGGAGGGTCCTCTCTATTTCTGAAAATCAACCTTCCTTCCAGTCTAAAGTGGTACTCCACGCTGGAAGGAAACACTCTGAGATTCTATACTAATCCACAATCAGAAACTCCCACTCCTGTAGTCCAGCAAGATGTGAAATCAGCTCAGAGCCTGGCTGATATTCAGCAAATTGGAGAGCAGTTGTTCATTCCTGTTCAGTTAAATGATGGGAAGGACTCTGTTCTCGCTCGAGTGTGCGTGAACAATGGTAAGAGCTTCATCAGCGAAGCCATGTTTCGCCAACTCCCAAAAGATCCAGCCATTCCCACCTTCAAACTGATAGACAAATGGGAAATGGACCTGGAAGCACCTAATTCCAAACATCTCCTGCCAAGCAGGTGTATGCTCAAAATCTCCATTGGCAACAAGAGCATAGTCCACAATTGTTGGGTCGTGCGAGACGTCCCTGCCGCCTTTTACTTAGGCAGTGACATTCTCAATCGCTTTGCCATTAGTTTGGACCTAATAAACTTCAAAGCTTGGTCCCGATTAGCGGATAATCCCATGGGCTTTGATGATCCAGAAAAAGCATTTAGGTCAGCTCAATTGCTACCTTATGCAGTTGAAATTCAGATTAAAGAGGAAGTCACCATCCCAGAAAGGACCCAACAATTCTCCCTGGAAGTGAAAGTTAAAAGAGGACAACATTTGAAAAACCCTGATGCTTACATACATCTAAACGCTTCTCTCCAACAGCAAGGGTTGGGGGTAAACCCAACTCCATTAGTCAACATAGAACATGACACCATTCCAATAGAGGTGGATAACAGCGACTTAAAGAGTATTACTCTAGCCGCAGGCACCATTATTGGAATGGCGGTTGATGACCGACATTTCTCCATTGATCTTGGAAATGAACTGTTACGACCAATCCCCAAGGACTGTTTTGACAGTGACAGTGATGACAATACAACACCAGACAGGATTTTTACCCTGCATGGGGGGAACTTCCTGGTGTACACTTCTTGCCCTTATGGTAAGGAAGATGTGACTTGTGACTTCAGGAGGGATGAGGTGATGTTCCAGGTCCATGAGGGCTGCCTTTCCCACCTGAAGCCTCCGGTCCAAATCAGCACTCTGACCAGGGACTTCTCCACCGAGCTGGAGGAGGCCGCGGAGATAGCCAAACCAGAAGTCTTTCCAGGCTTCAGGCAGATGGTGGAAGAGAGAGTCAACCTAGCTGATGCCTGTGTGACTCTGGAACAAAAGCAAAAGTTGAAACAAGTTTTCTTGGATTTCCAAGATCTCTTTGCGGTAGACTCATATGACTGTGGCCGCACCGACATCCACACAACAACAATCCCCACAGACCCTGGCATGACTCCTGTGTTTGTGAAGCAATATCGCTTGCCTCTCGCATCAATGGAGTCCCTTACTGAAATAATTAAGAACCTTGAGTCCAGGGGAATAATCCGTCCCATCCACAGCACCTTCAATAATCCGGTGCTGGGAATATTAAAGCCAAACGGCCAGTGGAGACTCTGCGCCGACCTCAGGGAGCTCAACAAACGGGTCCATACTTCCCGATGGCCTCTGCCCTACATTGACCAAGGGCTGGCCCAGATCCAGGGGTCACAGGTATTCACTGCAATAGACCTGACCAATGGATACTGGACCGTGCCGGTCAGTAGGGAGGACCAATACAAGCTGGCTTTTACCTTTGGGGGCCAGCAGTATACATGGACCCAGACTCCCTTCGGATACCTCAACTCCGGCAATGAATTTAACATTTTCCTACATAAGGCCATGCCCGACCTGGGTGCGAGGGGTAACCTGGCTTATGTAGATGATGTCCTCATCAAAAGTTCATCTGTGGAGGAACACATAGCGGAGATCCGTTATGTTCTGACCCAGTTGAGGGCCGCCGGAGCAAAACTTTCCTTTCAGAAAGCACAGTGGTGTAGAACCCGTGTTAATTTCTTGGGGCATGAGATTACTCCTCAGGGTCTCTGTCCCCAGGAAAAGAAAGTGGAAGCACTTCAGAAACTGAAAGACCCCACAACTCTGCGGGAACTAAGGAGCCTCCTTGGACTGACTAATTACAGCAGAAAGTTCATTGAGGGCTACGCAGAGATCACCAGACCCCTGATTCATCTCCTGAAGGGGGGGGTCAAGTGGGAATGGGGTCCAGAACAAGCCGAGGCAGTAAAACAACTCAAGAGAAGCCTCTCACAAGCGCCTTGCTTAGCTTACCCTGTCAGAAACAAGGAGTTCTTCCTGGAGACGGGGTTCTCTAATACGTGCTTGACGGCAGTATTATACCAAAAGCATGACAAGGTCAATAAAGTAATCTCCTATGCGAGCAAAACTTTATCCTCTGTGGAGGAAAGATTCAACGATTGTGAGAAGGCACTCCTGGCAACGGTGTGGGCATTGAAGAATTACCGCCCGTTTATCCAGGGGGAACACATCATAGTGGAGACTCCACACCAGCCTCTGCAATATCTCCAAAGTGACAGAATCCGGGCCGGAAATGTGAGTAATTCCCGAATTACTTCCTGGATTCTATCAATGCAAGGCTTTCCTGTGGAGGTCAGATATGGCCAAAACAAGAAGAGTCCACTCGCGCAAGGTCTGGCTGACTTGCATGATTGTGCCAGAGAAAACTGTCTCGAGGACGAAAGTCTAAAAATCAAGGACAACACGGAGGCATACCTTAATTCCCCACACAAAGTCTTTGAAGAAGACAAGTGTGAGGGAATGCCCACTGTGTATGTGGATGGATGCTCTTACCATGTTGACAACGACGGGGAGAAAGAACTGGTGGCCGGCGTAGGGAATGCATGGGTGAATGAGTCCCCAGAACCCTCCGCTGGATACAAAATTGGTCCCCGAAGTAGTCAGGTGGCAGAATTGATGGCTGTGCATCAGGCCATCCTCACTGCTGTCCAGCATCAACTCCCCGAACTGGTCATAATCACAGATTCGGATTATGTACGGAACGGGTTCGTGGAGCACCTGGTCAATTGGAAAACCAGAGGCATGTTATGTGCTAACAACAAACCCTTGAAACATGGGAAGTTGATCCAAAACATTGATAATCTGGTCACCTCGAATGAGATGACCATCTATTGGAAAAAGATCAAGGGTCATTCCAAAGTAGAGGGACCAGACAAAACTGGAAATGACTTAGCTGATCAGCTGGCCAAAACCGGGGCCATCCAAGGGGATCTAATTGAGATTGAGTCCCTGTTGGGGGAAATCCAGGTCACTGCTATCACTAGGTCCCAGACAAATGCTCACAACGACCTTTCAATTGCACAATGGAGTAAGGAGACCCCTGATGCTGATTTGATTACAGCTCAGAAGGGGGATCCAGTTATTGGTAAGTTTTACCAACACCTTGAGGACCCTGAGAACTTTCCCCTGACGGATACCGATTACATTGGGAAAGAGGACCTAAGAGTGTTGATGAAATGTCCAAAAATGTTCCGGATCCAAGACGGTTTGCTGGTAAGGAAATCCAAAGCTGGCCACGATCAGTGGGTGGTTCCTACCTCATTCCGAAGCCTGATGTTAAGTCACGCCCATGATGCGGCCACCGCCGGTCATAGGGGGTTTCACACAACATTGGAAATCTTAAGAGAGGTTGCATACTGGCCACACATGGGGCAGGACCTCGACCAATACTTGAAGGGGTGTCTTGTGTGTGCACAATTTCAGCCATCATCCCTCACGCACCGCGCGCCTCTCCAAAAGCGGGGGATGACACTGCCATGGTCAGATTTACAAATCGACTTTGTAGGCCCTGTGATTCGCTCGACTAGAGGGAATAAGTACATGTTGACTGTGACATGCTTGTTTACCAAGTGGGTGGAATGTCTCCCAGCCCCAAATTGCAAGACAGAAACTGCAGCTGCCCTGATGATTAACCACATCTTTTCCCGTTTTGGTCTACCTCAAAGGATTGAGTCAGACAGGGGTAGCCACTTCACCAGTGAAGTAATGACAAAGATGTGGGAGATACTGGGGGTAAAAAGGAAGTTGCATATTGCTTACAGGCCAGCTTCTTCTGGGGCAGTAGAGAGATATAACCGAACCATTGTGAGCATCTTAAAAAAGTTTGTGGCAGATTCTGGGCCAAGTTGGGATATCCGATTACCTCTGGTCCTAATGGCCATCAGATCTACCCCTTCATCTGCAACCAAAATGTCACCATTTGAGTTGATGACTGGGCGCAAGATGGTGCTTCCTCAGCATTTGCTCTACAGGACCCAAGAGCAGACACTGATAAATGCCTCCACAACTCATGAGTATGTGGAGAATTTAAGGAAACACCTTCATCATGCTTTTGCTTATGCTCAACGGAATCTAGAAAGATCAGCTGAGAGTATGAAGACCCACTATGACCTGAAAACTTCCAGGAAGGAATATCAGGTGGGGGACCGGGTCTATCTATACAACTTCCAAAGAAACCAGGCAAAACAGCGGAAATTCTTGCCTACATGGAAGGGACCCTTTGAGATCATCGACAAGATCTCCCCTGTGGCCTACAAAATCCACATCCCCAAAGGTCATTTGGCAGCGGGGGAAGACAAGTGGGTCCACATAAACCAGTTGAAATGTTGCCATCCCAGGCACACTCTGCAACAACTGGAGGAATCCTCTGGAATCCTAGCGGGTACTGTCTCAGACTAATTCAGTTCCAACCATAAAACATACCACATCTAGTCTCTAAAATATTGTGATTTGCATGAAACGGTCTCTTAGTTATACTGTTTTTTTTTCAAAATAAGAATGTAATGTTTCGTTATGATGAAATGCATATGCTGCCCCACTATCTCAACAGTGGTGGAAGAAATGTCCATGAATAGGTATTGCTGCTCTTCCTTTGTCGTCCTAGGAGAAAGAAAACCAGGAGACGGGCCAAGGAGGACGATCCGGAGACCGGGAGCAGAGACGCAACGGGCCCGGGGTACCGCCCAATCTTCCCATCAGGACCGGCGAGGAGAACCGATCGATCCGACCGGATGGAGAAAAAGATGCTGAACTGTGCCATCTATTGGAAGAAGATGAGGAGACATCCCAGGTCTTGCGAGTCCCATTAGTGAAATAGAATGGCCATCGCAAGAGGGGGGCTTGTGGGATGTTTTTATCCACGCATCCAAGCCCTACCTCAAAACTGTGCAGTACTGACATGGAAAACATCATGATGGCCAGAGCTTCCCAGAAAATGCACAGGGAAATGCATGAAGAATAGGCTGCCACTCATTTTTGCCGATGTTATGGGCACAGAAGGACACTGCCTAAAACCACCATTGGACTACCCACACAGTAGTCTGAAACCATTGGGAATGGCAATGCTGATTGCCAAAAGCAAACCCATAACTGTTGGGAATTCATTTTCTTAAATCCCAAAAAGGGGTGCAGTACCAGTACTCACCACTATCAGAAAGCCGGCGTTTTAAAACCGCCAGATTTTGTAGAAAACTGAATAAATGAACCCAAAGCAAGCCAAAGAAAGAGGTGGATCCAATGTAAAGTTATATTCTGAAGTGACTTGAAGGTTTATAACAAGACTGGCTGAGCTGTGGATTTCAGCAGTTTAAGTAAATTTGGACTGAAAGACACTAAAAATCTAAATGTTTAAATGAAATGAGTGACCTACTTTTGAGTGTCACATAGGTTGCAATTGTTTAAATGTCATAGTTTTAAACTTAGAATCAGCATTCTAGCTGCATATGTAAAAATGTTTAGTTTTATTTGAATGAAGAAAACTGGGGAACAGAAATGACATGTAGCTAAAAACTGGCTTAAAGAGATTCCAATTTTGCCTGGCAACTACCCCCCATCAGGAGTGAAACTTGAGTCACAGTTGTGTTTCCAGGCCTATCTGCCTTTTGCTGGCCACACTAAGGATATGCCATCTCTCTGATAATTGAATTAAGGGGAGCCCCCACAGAATACAGGAGCTCTGAACAAAGCCCTGTCCTGACTCAGGCAAATGTTTTATTGGCGGGAGTCGTAAATGGAGCTTCCTCCTGGAAGGACAGGGGAGGGGCACTGCCTGTGAGAGCAAGCTGGCTTGGCAGAACTGGAAAAACCAGAAATTCAACCTTGTGCTGGGGGGAAACCACACCCCTTTGGGGCCAGAAAATAACTCTAAAAAGATGAATAACTCATAGTACGGACTCGTGAAAATTATTTAAATGACACCATAATTCTTGTGATTTTTCTGCCCACATTTTAAGACGTGTTAGGACCCGGTGGTATGTTCAGGGGGGTTTTAGCGGAAAAGAGGATATTACTCAAAATGTGTGCATGTGAAAAATCTGACACTTCATCAACTAATGTCCATACTCCTTGCGCACATGTGTGTAAATTTGGGTTAATGTCCGATATTGTAAAATTAGTTAAAAAGTGAAATATGTGCCATTTCTGAATGCAAGCTCCCAGGAAGAGCAGATTTGGACAAGGGTATACCTCCTGTGATATGTGAAGGGTGCATGTAATTTTAAACAAATGTGTACCTGTGCAAATATGCCTTTTGGATCAAAAGATAGATTGTGTGTAAGTTGACAGGGGTGGGTTCTCTGTACCATAAACAGACCTCATCATGATGACACTTCATTTCATTCCCCCAATCAAGTGGAAGCGGATGAAGTGCCAATGGCAAGTGGAGACGGGTAGAGCCTAGTGATGCTGCACACACACCCATTTTAAAAACAGATAAAAGCAGACAGACAGGACAGATAGGGACCTTCAAATCCATTTGCAGCTGGAAGCTCTGCTGGGAAAATCCATACTTTACCTCCCTCAACCTTCAGAGAGCAGACATAGAGACTTCAAATCTATCAAATTTCCAGCACCAGAGAGAGAGCAGAGCTGACCCAGATCACTGTGAAGAGACCCAGACCAGACCGGAGTCCAGTCCAAAACCTGACCAGATCCGTGGCGAGGCATATTTTAAAATATATTGTGAGTACCTAGTAGAACTGTGCAGAACCAATCTCTTAGTTAAAATAATATAATTCAGTCTATTTTAATCTAAGTAGAACTGTCTCCTAACTGTCACCTGTCATTTGTAAAGCTGTCACTTGTCATTTTCTAGTTGCAAGCTGCACTTGTCTTTTTGAACTTTAAAATTTCAAATCTGAAAAACGACCTTTATTTAATCGCTCATATCTCCGTGACCGTTTGTGCTAGAGACTTGCAGTAATTTTCCTCTGAAAGCTGAGAATCGTGGCTTTCCTACTACGAACCTAGAACCGCATTCCTACCCCCGATACTTTTGCTGTAATCGCGAAAAACGCTCTCGCGAATTTGCCGCGATTTGCAAAATTTCTTCACGTGTGAAAACAGCAGTTTTCTTGCTTTCAGTTGCCAAAAATTCGTTTAACCTGCTAGTTACTCCTAGATCCTTGCTAAAGTGAGCCTGAACTCATCCCAAGTATATTTAACTCACCCTGAACCTCCTAGAGGGAATTAAAAGCAGTTTAGTATATTTTTCACTTCATTGCCAGCACATATAAAAGCATTTTGGGCCTGTGTTTCCAACTTCTGTAGTGTAAGCTTGCTGGGGTGAACTGAATTACAGTTGATTGCATTTCTGAGAACTGTGTGCTTTCCTTCCATTTCCTTGCATTGCATAAAGGGGGGGAGGGGATTGCCAGAGAAAAGTGATTACATTGCTTTGTTGAAATTATATTGAGTATTTTCTGTATTGCATTTCATTCAACATTACATCCATCTGAACTTAGATTAAGTATTCTCTACAACCTTATTCTTCTGTTCCTATTCACAAGTGTGCTAGTGCCAGATTCTCCGTTGTTAATCTTTATCATATCAGATTAAGTGTGATATTCAATTATTAATTTATTATAAAGCGTGATATAATATATATTGTTTAAGTTATCAAATAAACCTTTAAACTTGCAAAACAGAACTACTTCTTGGCTCAGTGGGGTCAGGGGGATTCCAAGGGAGGGGTGTTATATAGGGGTAGTCATCCAGAACGCATGAACTGGACATAAAGATATATCAATAAGGGTTTCCATTCAGTATCCCAGACTAGGCATTGACTTAGCTGTAGTGCTGAATTGAATCCTCTTACACCCCCCATGTGTGGAGGACCAGTCAGGGACACCCATGCCCCCCCATAGTTGAGGGAAACGTGGCTGACACCATCTCTGCTCAGCCCTTGTTGGACCGGCCCATTGTGGCACCTGACCTGGCAGAGGGTGACTCCCAGGCTGACTTCCAGGTCACCAAGTCTAGGCCACATGTGGCGGTGCAAGTTGGTGTCACCAGGCCACGTGGATCAGGGGCAGCTATGTCATCTGCTGCCCCGAGTAGGCAGGGTGGGGAGGCTGCAGGGGCAGCTGCAGCTCCATCCACCCCAGCTCTGACTCTCCCAGCCAGGGCAGTGTTGGTCCCAGTCCATCTTGCTAACGTTCCCCCTGACTACGTAACACTTCAGCCAATGCCTGCACCAAGTCCCATGCTCAGTGTGCATTCCCACACTCCAACTACCCACTCCACCGGTGCTCCTGCCCCTAGTGGCCAGAGTGGCGTAGGCCACTCAGGATCCCCACCACCTTCCAAAAAAAAGAGGAACAGTGCTCGTCCAGTACAGGCTGATACCCCAGACACGGCTACGCGGTCCGGCACGCAAAGGAAGCCTAGCTTCAATGATGCCGAACGTGATGCACTTGTGCAGTATGTGTCCGCACATGACAGCGAAATGTTGATCACTTCAGGGTGCAAGACCACACCTGCTTAACGTCAGGCACACTGGCAGACCGTCGCGGACATCATAAGTGCCCTTGGATTAGTGAGGCGCACAGCTGGTGAGTGCTACAAGCGCTGGAATGACCTTAAGCGCAGGGCAAAGAAAAAGCTGGCCTCAAGTCATGCCGCTACTCTGGTGACTGGAGGTGGGTCTCCACAAGAGGACATTGAACTCACTGTACATGAGTCTGTTGCTGGGACCTACGTCACAGAGGAACAGATCCAAGGTGTGGGAGATCTGCCAGATTACGAGGCATTGTCCGGTTAGTGCACATGCATGTGTGTGTGATCCATGTGTATGTTGTGTGTGTGAGGGGTTCTGATTGAGTGCCAGGTGAGGGTGTGTGTGCCTGAGTGGGTTGGGTCACCCATGTGCATCATCCAAAACATTCTGCGCCCCTGGATTTGGGTATTACAGTATCCCTTCTGCCCACAGTAGACTTTTTGTTCAACATCACACCAGTTGCCCTTGAAGTGGCATCTTGCAACAACATAGTTCAGCATTTCTTATTGTTCATTCAGGCTGATTGTTTCGATCCCCCCACTTTCACTACGCATTTCTCAGCCCTATTGTCAAACGATATGTGACATGCCTATGGTACATGCCATCTGTGTGATGGCATGTGTCATGTATGTGGATTGGACATGCCACTCACAGGCCAATGTGTGATGGCTCTGCTAGCCAGCATGCAGCTAATGTGTTGCTCTTCCATCTTGGTGTCATCAGTGTTGACATTTTCCTCCCGTTCAAACTCAGTGACAGTGCATGCATGGGAGGGTTATAGTCATGTGGGGCATGTGTCAATCAAGTACTGGTTCTGTAGCTTGTGAGGCCTAATTGTGTGCCATGGTGCTAATGCCTGTTTCCATTTTTTGTCTTTCATGTTTCTGCAGGGGATAACGCACTTGATGCTGTTGAGGGTGAGGAGATGGTGCAGACCCAGGAGGGATCTCAGACACGACCGGGCACCAGTGTGGGACGGGGTGTGGTGGTGGGTGAGAACCCACTCTTGCTGCAGACCGTTCTCTCCAGGGGTGTCTCTGGGTGCACCTCCCCAGACCTCTTTTCGGGTGTTGATTCGGATGATGAGACCTATGTGGCTTCGCAGGTAGGTGTTTCTTGGAGGGATTCTGTTCTGTCCGACCCACCTGCACCAGGGGTACAGCCCACTATGGGGATGTCAGTGTTGGTAGGTCCGCCTTTGGTGGTTACGGATGCAGGGCCACACTCCGCAACATCTGATCCTGTTCCTGGGCCAGCAGATTAGAGGGGGAATGCAGTCCTGCAGCCTCAGGCAGTGCCGACACAGCAAGGCACAGTTCGCCTTGCCCCAGACAGGTGTGGTGCCCGCCAACGCGGTGGCCGTACGCAACCAGGCAATACCGCATGGGAGAAATCCATATACGGTATGGCAAACCAACAGGCAGCAGCATCTGAGATGATGGCTCAAGCTATGGAGAGGGTGGCCACTTCCATTGTCCCCCCAGAAAGGCAAATGGAGCAACTAGAGCAGGCAACAGACTCCATTTGCCAATCACTCAGGGAGGACATGTTGGCGTCCACAGGGACAGACGGGTAGCCCTGGATACTCTGTGGGAAGCCATTTCTTTAGAGTCCCAGGGCCAGAGGGAAGCCCTGAGGATAGAAGTCTGTCACCTCAGGCAGACTCTTGTGGAGCTTGAGGCTTCCACTGTCACGTGGACAGAACAGCTGCTGGAGCGGGTCACACGTACGCTCTCAGCAGAGATGAAGGCAACTCGGGAGGAGGTCCGGGCATCACGTCAGGTGGTGCATGGGGATCTCCGCACCATAATCCTCCCGAATGAGACCTTTCACAGCCGCATGCTTGCTGCCATGGAGGACCAGACTAGGGCTTTGTGTGGGCTGCCTCCCATAGCACCACCACCTCCTGTGGCGGCAGCAGCACAGGGTGATGAGAGCGACCACAGCGATTCTGAATCTCTCACGATACCGTAGCCGTGCAGGCCATGAGCCCATGGAGGTGTTTTTTTTCCACAATATCCACACAGGTGGCTGTTGGTGTGCACCTTGTCCTCGGACCTCCTGGGTGGCCTCCCCCACACCCCCTGGCCCCCACATGGCCATTTTTGATTTTTTATTTTTTATTTTTTATTTTAGATTTTTGGTTTTTGATTTTTGAGTTTTTGTTACAGTGTGTTGCCTTGTGTGGCTCCCATGGGCATCCACTGTATTCCGGCTGGGCACATGCAGGTTTGTCCTGAGTTTGGGCTAGATGCTTGGGTTATGAGACACACACCCCTCCTGCTTCCCGTTACCATGGGCTTGCAAAGGGTGTGCCCAAGTGACAGTAACTTACACAGTGACGTTGTACTCCCATGACATGTGTGGGCAGTCTGTAGTCAATACTGTGTATACATTCCTAGTGCATATTGTTGTAGTATTGTACACTGCATGGTGCATTGATGTGTGCTTGTGCATCCATGTCTCCCTCCTAATTTGCAGGTTCATTCCTCATGTCTTCATAAGCCCGTCTACTTTAGAGATGGAGTTCATGTTGTAAGCAGTGCACTTCCAGATTTGCGTGGCACTAACACTGTACAGTTGGAAGAAGTCGATGTGCTAGCATCACCAGGTTGTAAGACTACGTAT
Organism: Ambystoma mexicanum; assembly: GCF_040938575.1. NCBI lineage: Eukaryota > Metazoa > Chordata > Amphibia > Caudata > Ambystomatidae > Ambystoma > Ambystoma mexicanum. The sequence goes on from NC_090922.1 coordinate 1,000,661,671, forward strand.
CCTTTAACTTAGTACTGTCATGTGAATGCTATTTTTGTGGTGGCTAGCTGCATTGTATTGTGGTAAGTCTTTGGTCATGTGTGTTGTCAGTTCTACATTAATGGGAGCATATTGTGTGTGGCCATTTTCCATTTGGGACACTGTACTTTGTGACACTTGTGTCATTTTTTGGGGATTCCTTTGTTTGCTCTTACATAGCATGACATGCCATGGTGTGTTGGGTGGCGGTGCTGGGGAGGTGCTGGGTGACATGGCACTGTTGCCATGTTGTATCTTGCAAGGGGGTAATGAAATGATTTTAGCAGCATAGAAGTGTGTCTTTTGATGACACAGCATTGGTGGTGTTTGTGTAGGTAGGGATGCACACAATGGAACACTACCAGGTGAACAATCTCAGGCTGGTATGGTTGTGACAGTTGACTGTCACTTGACTCATCATCATTGATAGTCAGCTGGTATATGCCAGGGCTGTGTGCACTCCACAGGGGTGTGATTTTAGGTGAAGTAATTGGCCACCAGCTGCGTACGGGCTGCCTCACCCCGTGCCCTTTCCCCTCCCATGCGCAGCGGGCGTGCATGTGGTTGGGGATGTGGGGGCACCACCATGTCCACGGGCAGGCCCCGGCGTGTTGCAACGTTGTGCAGGACACATGCTGCCACTATGATCCTGCACACTACTGGGGGAGCGTATAACAGCTGCCCGCCAGAACGGTCAAAGGAGCGAAAGCGTGACTTGAGCACCCCGAATGTGCGCTCCACTATGCCCCGGGTTGCAATATGGGCTGTGTTGTATCTTACCTCGGGTGGCGTGGTGGGGTTCCGAATCGGCGTCATCATGTGGGTGCTCAGAGGGTAGGCACTGTCCCCTGGGGAGGTGATGACGGGTATCATTAGTGGGGTTGTGACATTACTCAGTATCTGACATGCATGCATGTGCTGTGGCATTTATACTCACCAATCAGCCATGTATCGCCATGCCGACCAACTTCTAGGTCCCAGTTTAGGGTTGACATTCTGTAAATGAAACTGTCGTGGGTGGACCCTGGATAGTTGGCATATACTGAGGTGATGATTCCCTTGGCATCACATACTACCTGGATGTTGATGGAATGCCAGTGCTTGCGGTTTCTATAGATGTGCTCAGATGCCCTGGGGGGACGTAGAGCCACATGGGTGCAGTCAATGGAACCTAGCACTTTGGGGAATTGTGCCACCCCGTAAAAATCCTGGACGACAGCCTGCCTTTCTGCAGGTGTTCTGGGCAGGTATATGTGCCTGCGTACTGATGGGCGTGCAGTCATGATGGCCAAGACCTGGTGTAGGCAGCGTGACTGCGTGGCCTGTGACACCCCCCCCCACTATGGCACTTGTCCGCTGAAATGATCCAGTGGCCAAGAAGTGCAGTACATTAAGGACCTTCTCCAGGGGGCTGAGTGCTTGGGAGCAGAGGGTGGGTGATGTGAGGTCATCCTCCCACTCACTGACCAGGTCGAGTATTATGTGAGGTGGAAACCTGTACCTCCCATACACATGGTCATCAGGCATCCCAAAAAGGCTGGTTCTGGGTGTAAAAATTCTGGCCCTGACTATCCCCCTCCTCCTCCTGCGGTATCCCATGGCCACTGCTGCTAGGAACGGTATATTCATCCTGGCGTCTGAGCTTATTTGTTGTTTGCGCGCACTTTTATGCTGCGCGGGTCGACGTACGCCTGCTTCCTGCTTGCGTACGTGTTTCCGGATTAGCGCGTCTTTTTTGGCGTGTGCGTGTGGGCATTCCACGCATTTGCCTCCTGTACTTCCACGCCCACCACAGTAATAGACGTACCCCACTCGCCCAGGCCCAATCGCGTGTAAGACTTCCCGCGAGCCACGGAAGTACACGTACCCCGCTCGCCCAGGCCCAATCGCGTATGAAAATTCCCACGCACCCCCGAAATACACGCTATTTTTGACACAGCGGGTGTCCGTGTTTGTTGCGTACCCCTTTGCACATCATTTGTCCTAGAGGGCCACAGTATGGGACATTCATCGGAGCTGTATATACGGCTTTTTGTTAGCGCACTTTTTTTAATGTGCAGGGATGCTACCGTCTGCCTTCGTGTGGCGGACATGTGTTGATGTACATAGTTGACTTTTGGTTTGTGTCGTGGGATCGCCATTTCACTGCTGGGGGGTGGGTGTGAAAGGGGACATGAGTGGGGGCCTGCTGGCAGGTGCCCCGCACTGCTGGGGGGTGGGTGTGCAAGGGGACATGAGTGGGGGCCTGCTGGCAGGTGCCTCGCACTGCTGGGGGGTGGGTGTGCAAGGGGACATGAGTGGGGGCCTGCTGACAGGTGCCTCGCACTGATGAGGGGTGGGTGTGCAAGGGGACATGAGTGGGGGCCTGCTGGCAGGTGCCCCGCACTGCTGGGGGGTGGGTGTGCAAGGGGACATGAGTGGGGGCCTGCTGGCAGGTGCCCCGCACTGCTGGGGCATGGGGGTGCAAGGAGACATGAGTGGGACATGAGTGGGGGCCTGCTGGCAGGTGCCCTACACTGCTGGGGGGTGGGTGTGCAAGGGGACATGAGTGGGGGCCTGCTGGCAGGTACCCCGCACTGCTGGGGGGTGGGTGTGCAAGGGGACATGAGTGGGGGCCTGCTGGCAGGTGCCCCACACTGCTGGGGGGTGGGTGTGCAAGGGGACATGGGTGGGGGCCTGCTGGCAGGTGCCCTGCACTGCTGGGGGGATGGGGGTGCAAGGGGACATGAGTGGGACATGAGTGGGGGCCTGCTGGCAGGTGCCCTGCACTGCTGGGGGGTGGGTGTGCAAGGGGACATGAGTGGGGCCTGCTGGCAGGTGCCCCGCACTGCTGGGGGGTGGGTGTGCAAGGGGACATGAGTGGGGGCCTGCTGTCAGGTGCCCTGCACTGCTGGGGTGTGGGGGTCCATGGGGACATGAGTGGGACATGAGTGGGACATGAGTGGGGGCCTGCTGGCAGGTGCCCTGCACTGCTGGGGGGTGGGGGTGCAGGGGGACATGAGTGGGGGCTTGCTGGTTGGTGCCCTGCACTGCTGGGGGGGTGGGGATGCAAGGGGACATGAGTGGGACATGAGTGTGGGCCTGCTGGCAGGTGCCCTGCACTGCTGGGGGGTGGGGGTGCAAGGGGACATGAGTGGGACATGAGTGGGGGCCTGCTGGCAGGTGCCCTGCACTGCTGGGGGGGTGGGGGTGCAAGGGGACATGAGTGGGACATGAGTGTGGGCCTGCTGGCAGGTGCCCCGCACTGCTGGGGGGTGGGTGTGCAAGGGGACATGAGTGGGGGCCTGCTGGCAGGTGCCTCGCACTGCTGGGGGGTGGGTGTGCAAGGGGACATGAGTGGGGGCCTGCTGGCAGGTGCCTCGCACTGATGAGGGGTGGGTGTGCAAGGGGACATGAGTGGGGGCCTGCTGGCAGGTGCCTCGCACTGATGAGGGGTGGGTGTGCAAGGGGACATGAGTGGGGGCCTGCTGGCAGGTGCCCCGCACTGCTGGGGGGTGGGTGTGCAAGGGGACATGAGTGGGGGCCTGCTGGCAGGTGCCCCGCACTGCTGGGGCATGGGGGTGCAAGGGGACATGAGTGGGACATGAGTGGGGGCCTGCTGGCAGGTGCCCTACACTGCTGGGGGGTGGGTGTGCAAGGGGACATGAGTGGGGGCCTGCTGGCAGGTACCCCGCACTGCTGGGGGGTGGGTGTGCAAGGGGACATGAGTGGGGGCCTGCTGGCAGGTGCCTCGCACTGATGAGAGGTGGGTGTGCAAGGGGACATGAGTGGGGGCCTGCTGGCAGGTGCCCCGCACTGCTGGGGGGTGGGTGTGCAAGGGGACATGAGTGGGGGCCTGCTGGCAGGTGCCCCGCACTGCTGGGGCATGGGGGTGCAAGGGGACATGAGTGGGACATGAGTGGGGGCCTGCTGGCAGGTGCCCTACACTGCTGGGGGTGGGTGTGCAAGGGGACATGAGTGGGGGCCTGCTGGCAGGTACCCCGCACTGCTGGGGGGTGGGTGTGCAAGGGGACATGAGTGGGGGCCTGCTGGCAGGTGCCCCACACTGCTGGGGGGTGGGTGTGCAAGGGGACATGGGTGGGGGCCTGCTGGCAGGTGCCCTGCACTGCTGGGGGGATGGGGGTGCAAGGGGACATGAGTGGGACATGAGTGGGGGCCTGCTGGCAGGTGCCCTGCACTGCTGGGGGGTGGGTGTGCAAGGGGACATGAGTGGGGCCTGCTGGCAGGTGCCCCGCACTGCTGGGGGGTGGGTGTGCAAGGGGACATGAGTGGGGGCCTGCTGTCAGGTGCCCTGCACTGTTGGGGTGTGGGGGTCCAAGGGGACATGAGTGGGACATGAGTGGGACATGAGTGGGGGCCTGCTGGCAGGTGCCCTGCACTGCTGGGGGGTGAGGGTGCAGGGGGACATGAGTGGGGGCTTGCTGGTTGGTGCCCTGCACTGCTGGGGGGGTGGGGATGCAAGGGGACATGAGTGGGACATGAGTGTGGGCCTGCTGGCAGGTGCCCTGCACTGCTGGGGCATGGGGGTGCAAGGGGACATGAGTGGGACATGAGTGGGGGCCTGCTGGCAGGTGCCCTACACTGCTGGGGGGTGGGTGTGCAAGGGGACATGAGTGGGGGCCTGCTGGCAGGTGCCCCGCACTGCTGGGGCATGGGGGTGCAAGGGGACATGAGTGGGACATGAGTGGGGGCCTGCTGGCAGGTGCCCTACACTGCCGGGGGGTCGGTGTGCCAGGGGACATGAGTGGAGGCCTGCTGGCAGGTACCCCGCACTGCTGGGGGGTGGGTGTGCAAGGGGCCATGAGTGGGGGCCTGCTGGCAGGTGCCCCACACTGCTGGGGGGTGGGTGTGCAAGGGGACATGGGTGGGGGCCTGCTGGCAGGTGCCCTGCACTGCTGGGGGGATGGGGGTGCAAGGGGACATGAGTGGGACATGAGTGGGGGCCTGCTGGCAGGTGCCCTGCACTGCTGGGGGGTGGGTGTGCAAGGGGACATGAGTGGGGCCTGCTGGCAGGTGCCCCGCACTGCTGGGGGGTGGGTGTGCAAGGGGACATGAGTGGGGGCCTGCTGTCAGGTGCCCTGCACTGCTGGGGTGTGGGGGTCCAAGGGGACATGAGTGGGACATGAGTGGGACATGAGTGGGGGCCTGCTGGCAGGTGCCCTGCACTGCTGGGGGGTGGGGGTGCAGGGGGACATGAGTGGGGGCTTGCTGGTTGGTGCCCTGCACTGCTGGGGGGGTGGGGATGCAAGGGGACATGAGTGGGACATGAGTGTGGGCCTGCTGGCAGGTGCCCTGCACTGCTGGGGGGTGGGGGTGCAAGGGGACATGAGTGGGACATGAGTGGGGGCCTGCTGGCAGGTGCCCTGCACTGCTGGGGGGGTGGGGGTGCAAGGGGACATGAGTGGGACATGAGTGTGGGCCTGCTGGCAGGTGCCCTGCACTGCTGGGGGGTGGGGGTGCAAGGGGACATGAGTGGGACATGAGTGGGGGCCTGCTGGCAGGTGCCCCACACTTCTGGGGGGTGGGTGTGCAAGGAGACATGAGTGGGGGCCTGCTGGCAGGTGCCCCGCACTGCTGGGGGGTGGGTGTGCAAGGGGACATGAGTGGGGGCCTGCTGTCAGGTGCCCTGCACTGCTGGGGTGTGGGGGTCCAAGGGGACATGAGTGGGACATGAGTGGGACATGAGTGGGGGCCTGCTGGCAGGTGCCCTGCACTGCTGGGGGGTGGGGGTGCAGGGGGACATGAGTGGGGGCTTGCTGGTTGGTGCCCTGCACTGCTGGGGGGGTGGGGATGCAAGGGGACATGAGTGGGACATGAGTGTGGGCCTGCTGGCAGGTGCCTCGCACTGATGAGGGGTGGGTGTGCAAGGGGACATGAGTGGGGGCCTGCTGGCAGGTGCCCCGCACTGCTGGGGGGTGGGTGTGCAAGGGGACATGAGTGGGGGCCTGCTGGCAGGTGCCCCGCACTGCTGGGGCATGGGGGTGCAAGGGGACATGAGTGGGACATGAGTGGGGGCCTGCTGGCAGGTGCCCTACACTGCTGGGGGGTGGGTGTGCAAGGGGACATGAGTGGGGGCCTGCTGGCAGGTGCCCCGCACTGCTGGTGGGTGGGTGTGCAAGCGGACATGAGTGGGGGCCTGCTGGAAGGTGCCCCGCACTGCTGGGGGGTGGGTGTGCAAGAGGACATGAGTGGGGGACTACTGGCAGGTGCCCCGCACTGCTGGGGGGTGGGTGTGCACGGGGACATGAGTAGGGGCCTGCTGGCAGGTGCTCCACACTGCTGGGGGGTGGGTGTGCAAGGGGACATGAGTGGGGGCCTATTGGCAGGTGCCCCACACTGCTGGGGGGTGGGTGTGCAAGGGAACATGAGTGGGGGCCTGCTGGCAGGTGACCTGCACTGCTGGGGGGTGGGGATGCAGGGGGACATGAGTGGGACATGAGTGGGGGCCTGCTGGCAGGTGCCCTGAACTGCTGGGGGGGTGGGGGTGCAAGGGGACATGAGTGGGGGCCTGCTGGTAGGTGCCTGGCACTGCTGGGGGGTGGGTGTGCAAGGGGACATGCGTGGGGGCCTGCTGGCAGGTGACCTGCACTGCTGGGGGGTGGGGGTGCAGGGGGACATGAGTGGGACATGAGTGGGGGCCTGCTGGCAGGTTCCCTGCACTGCTGGGGGTGGGGGTGCAAGGGGACATGAGTGGGGGCCTGCTGGCAGGTGCCCTGCACTGCTGGGGGGTGGCGGTGGAGGGGGTCATGCGTTGGTGATCAGTAGTGCAAGCTGACATGTGGCCTGCCTGGGGGGCATGCCCATGGTGGATGGGCTGCCTGCGGGACATGAAGTCCCCTGTGGTGTGGGCTGCCTGCAGGGGCCGTGGAGGGTGTAGAGGGAACACCTGGGAGGACCCACACTGCCAATTCATGTGTAGGACTCCCCTGCACCCCAGATATATACGTACCCCACTCGTACAGGGCCTGTCGCGTGTGATAATTCCCGCGCACCCCCGAAATACACGTACCCCGCTCATCCAAGGCCAATCGCGTGTGAAACTTCCCGCGCACCCCAGATTTACACATACCCAGCCCAATCGCGTGTGAAACTTCACGCGAACCCCAGGAATACACGCACCCCACTCTCACAGGGCCTATCGCGTTTTAAACTTCCCGCGAACCCCTGGAATACATGTATCCCGCTCCCCCAGGCACGATCGCGTGTAGAACTTCATGCGCACCCCTGAAATACACGTACCCCGCTCCCCCAGGCCCGATCGCGTGTAAAACTTCCTGCACATACACGAAATACACGCACAAGCTAATTTTTCACACAGCGGGTGTCGCTTTTTGTCGCGTACCCCTTTGCACGTCATTTGTCCTAGGGGGCCACAGTATGGAACATTCATCAGAGCTGTATATTCGTGCTTTTTGTTAGCGCACATTTTGGCGCACATTTTTTTCCAGCGCAGGGACGCTACCGCCTGCCTTCATGTGGCGGACGGGTTTGGGTCAGTGCACGTCTTTGCCCGTGCGCTGGCTTGCCCTATTCGATTCCATGAATACGTGTTGTAGGCGAGCGTGTGGGCGTTCCGCGCACTTGCCTCCTGTACTTCCCCCGTGACGCCCACATTTTCACGAGTTGTTCCCCATTCCGAGTGTTACGCCCCGTGTTCCGCCTACTTTTGTTATGTGCGCCGCGCTATGTGCGCTTTCGCTGTGGCATTAGCGCACGCCGTTAGATGACCTGTGCGTCGGCATGCGCTGCGCACTTTTTCAGTGCACACCCCTGATTTTATTCGCGCATGGACTTCCATGAATAGTTGTGCGCTGCGATTTTCGCTCTTTCACTGCGAATCGCACGTTTTCGCACGCTTGCGCCAATTATATATAGAATTACCTGGTACTTATCCCAAAACAATGGACCTCATTCCGAGTTGGGCGGTAAGGGTTAACGGTCACAGGTTAGGAACCCGGTGCCGGTAAACCCATACCGCCCAATTCCGAGTTCCCTTACCGGGACCCGCAAAGGACGTGTGGTACGACCACACGTCCTTTGCGGGTCCCGCTGAGGGACCAGGGCGCTAATAACGGGCCTGCTATTTGCGGGCCCGTAATTAGCGCCTTCCCCCTTCCCATTGAGCCCTATGGGGGCTCTAATGGGAATGGGAAATGGTTGGCTGAATGGGGACTTACCGGGTCTGCACAGGTTGGAATGTCCCGGTAAGTCCCCATTCAACCAGACCGGACCCGGACCCGGGTTTGGAGGCAGCCATGGCGCTAATAGCACCATGGCTACCTCCAAACTCGGAATGAGGCCCCACGATTTGTTAAAGGGATATTATGGTTGCTCCCCGAAACTAACAAAACCTCACCTAATCACTAATCAGGGATCCTAAAACAACACAAATTCATCCACCATCATGCATGTTTTCCATGACACCACACATAGGTGGGCCCGCTGAACCAGTGATGTCATCACTGATGGCATAGGTGATGTCATCTGTTATGTCCTCAGTGAGCTTGTGAGCTGCATAATGGAGGCTCGGATTTAGGGTAGCATAACTTTCAACACGTATTGAATTGCTGAAAAAACATTCACAGCTAGAAGACAAGGCCTCACTGGTCAGTATCTTTCCTGTGAGCCTTGCAAAACACATGCAAAGACAAGGCCTCACTGCTCAGTATCTTTCCTGTGAGCCTTGCTGAACACATTCACAGCTAGAAGACAGAAGATAAGGCCTCACTGCTCAGTATCCTTCCTGTGAGCCTTGCTGAACACATGCAAAGACAAGGCCTCACTGCTCAGTATCTTTCCTATGAGCCTTGCTGAACACATTTACAGCTAGAAGACAAGGCCCCACAGGTCAGTATGTTTCCTGTGAGCCTTGCTGAACACATTCACAGCTAGAAGACAAGGCCCCACTGGTCAGTATCTTTCCCGTGAGCCTTGCTGAACACATTCAAAGCTAGAAGACAAGGCCCCAACGGTCAGTAGCTTTCCTGTGAGCCTTGCTGAACACATTCACAGGTAGAAGATGAGGCACCACTGGTCAGTAGCTTTCCTGTGAGCCTTGCTGAACACATTCACAGCTAGAAGACAAGGCCCCACTGGCCAGAATCTTTGCTTCACCTGAAGGCAGAGTCTGCCCTGATGATGGGCACATTTTCCGAAAATGCATTGGCTACTGACTCTGCCATTTGAGCACTGGCAATGAAGCAATATGAATAAAGAATAATATTGTTTTCCTAAAGAAGTTAGACGACATTTATTATTATTGATAAATGCATCGTAGTAATTACTACGAGGGTGATGTCAAATACTGGAGGGGTTCCCCAGTTCTGTTCACATGTTCATTTCCTGAACAAGTGCAATCCAAAGGTGCATACGGCTGCTATTGGCCCACGTGTATCGAATCAGCAACGAAAGCAGCCATAACACAGTAATCCACCAATCCAACGTCACCAATGAATTATAAAGTAGGCCTGCGTCAAGCTAAATCGCCAATAATATCAGCTGTGGGCTTCTTGTAGAATAAAACATACAATTAAGGAACAATCGCAATTCAGTGATTCTTCAACTGGGAATTTGTAGCCCACTTGCACCTGCATGGCTGTGAATGTGGCAGAAAACACATTTTTGCTTCAAGCTGGACACACTGCCATTCTTCTATTTGTGTGTTAGCCAGTGGCCAAAGAACAGGCTGCAAGGCCCTGGCCGCCCCTCCTTGTCATGTAGTTTGGCAGGAAACTTTGTTGTGTCTGAAAGGTTAAGATGGCAATTCCTACAAAAGCAGTGATTTAAGCAGGCTAGTGGTGGAGGTGGTGGCGCAGTGGCTAGAAAAGGAAATGACAACTGGGTTTTGTTGCGTACACTGGCTGCAGCCGCTGCACACATGTGATTTGAACTCAAAGGTGTGGCAACAAGATGGATGGTCATTGCCATGGACATGGACTTCACCTTGAGTTTACCTTTCTTTTGAAGGACTTCCAAGCCTGTGCACGTGATGCCTGAATCACTGGGTGCAACTGACATCATCTCAGTCTTTAGGTGTGAAGAATGTGGCGACTGTCCAGTGTTCACAGTTGGCTACCCAGTAGGCAACCATGAACTCACTCTGGTGAAATTAGCTGCTCTGCATGGAGTGCCTCCTCCAAGGAGAGCACCTGCAGAGTGCCCTGAGCGCAGCCTTGATGGCCTCTGCAAGTAGCAGCCCATTTACATGTTCAAGGGAAAAGGCTGTCAGAGGAGTAGCGTGCCCCACGCGCCCCTAAGGAATCAGATGGCACAATATGTTTGGAGTAGAATACTAGGCTGCTTCCCAGGACAGTAAGGTGACCCATTGCAAATTATTTTAAAAAACAGTTAATACCACTATGGTTGTTCCTGGCAAGTGCCTTTTACATGCCTACACAAAAGTCCAAACTGTTGGCATTTCCAATGGTCATCTGTGTCTTGTTCTATCCTCTAGGTCAGCCAGGTCAAGTCAGCATAACCCAACATTTCGAAAGGGTGGCTAAAGCCCAATCAGCCCAATGGTCATTGCCCCATTATATACATGCCAACCCTCCAGATTTGGGTGGGAGACTCCTGATTTTTTCCTCAAAAATGTTGCTACTTTCTTCTCTCTCCTAAAATATGTGTAACCCCATTTCAAATCAACTGGTGTTACAGACAACTACCGGAATGGTGATACTCCCTGAGTGAGAGTGATAAATGCATGCTAACTTCTTTGGGGAAATTGCCTCAAATACTTCAAAGATTAAAAAAACAAAAACCAGTCATATGCAAAAACACCAACAAAACCCTTTTTTCTTGCAAAATAGACAGACCTATGATAATATCATACAAATCACAATCGTGAGTTATGTAAAGCGCTTAGAAGTATATCCAGGTCCCGTAAAACTAAAAAAGAAGAAAAAGACAAGCAAAAATGTATTTTAATTAGAGGCCACTAGCGCTATTGTAAACAGCATAAAATACATAATTATATAACATTGAATCAAGTCCTGTTAAAATTTTTTAAGAAGGACACCAGAGCTATTTGGTGGGAACTAAACAATAAGAGTCACCAACAGGCAGTGTTTCAAGCATGTGCAGTAAGTGAGGGTGATTGAGTGGACTACTTCACGACCAAATACACCACAGATTTGACTACAGCTGCAGGGGCCACAGATCAAAGTGGTAAACCGTTATCACTCAATTTCGATCATCTAGACATTGAAATGATAATTAATAAGTTAAAAAACACCAGAGCAAGCGTCCGGATGATATAACCAACGGCATGTTCAAAGACAATCCATCGTCTGGGCAGACATCTTATTACATCTATTACATTCATCTATTCAATAACATAACATCCAATGGAAAATGCCCAGATTCTTGGACAGATTCAATACCGGTACCCATTTAAAGGGAAATCGCGAGGAACCATCGTGTTACCGGCCAATTTCGCTGCACGATAATTCATCCAAACTCTTCTCATATTTAATAATGAGAGATTTAAGAGCCTGGGACAAAAAGATCAACTTGTTAACCCCGGCCAGGATACAGAAAGGGCGTAGGAACAATAATTAGTGGGCTTGCTCTTAAAGCCTGTCTGTTAAATGCGGGGCCTGGCTCTGGGTGCTCTCTGTATGTGGCAACTGTGGACTTAACGTCCGCATTCGATAATGTCGATATCTCCAAGGTATGGTCCAAATTGACAAAATGGGACATCAATCCCTCCCTATTGGAATCGATTCAGCTCCTATATTCAAATAACTCACTCACACTAGGGTCAGACTAAATACTGCTGGAGATTTATCTAGATCAACCACATTGAATAACGGCATACGGCAAGGCTGTGTGCTAGCACTTACCCTCTTTAATTTCTACTTGGCTAACCTATGGGAGGCCAGTAAAGAGTGGGGAGGATATGTTCCCATCTGGGCGGGGCTTAAACTGAGGGGCATCGTCTTTGCGGATGATATCATCCTAATGGACTATACACCAGCCGGCCTTAAGCGCCAGTTGAACGGCCTCAATAACTATTTGAAAGAGAATTCACTACAAATAAACTGCACAAAATCTTATGTAATGGTAAACTCGACTAAAAAGAAGAACAGGAAATATACTTGGGAACTGAATAACACTCCAAATAAACAAGTCGGCTCAATCAGGTACCTTGTATATTAGTTATGGGTAAAAAAAAGGAACGTAACTGATAGAGTTCGAATTGATAATAAGAACACCTCTTGTCGTTGCTGAAAAGGTAAAAAACAAAAATACGCATATTCGATGATGCCTTTAATTGACTTTTACAAAGTGAAATTTTCACCAATAATGTTGTACGGGTGCAAGCTTATGAATATCTCAAGCAGAAAGTTCATCAACATACTTGAAGGAAAAATCTTAAAACAAGTACTCAGACTTCCAGTTTCGGTACCAATCAGTGCAATAAGCTTGAACAGGGTCTCACATCTTGGTGGGCACAGTACATTATTAGAAGCCTCTCTGTGATACACAATTTAAAAATGTCTGATCCAAACTCCCTAGGGTTCTATTTAAATAGTCTAATAAAACAGAATACCAATCCTTATTTAAGAAAATTGAAAAAGAGATGTGACAACTTCACTAAAATAATTGATCTGGACGGTTTTGAGTCTGAAATAGCTGTGAACAATAAAATAAAAAGGTGGGATGGGTCGTTAGATTTGTCTGATCTCTCCAAGGGAAAGGAATTAATGTATCTACCTCTCCCCATTTAAGATCTTACATAGCAAAATTCCCCAGTTCCTGTTATCGCGAATGGTACCTGAAATTCAAGTTAAATTGCCTGCCCACATGGGAAATGGAGGGCCCAAAGCTGGGTTTAACTTGGGAGTTATGAAACTGTAGAATGTGTGACTCAAATAAACTTGAGTCCTTATTCCATCTGGTAATGAAGTGCCCTGCATTTCTGAGGCATAGATTACATCATTTGGAACAGTTTATTTCTTCATCATCCGCAGTCATGAGGAATGATATATGGTACCGATTAATGAGATCTTCCCAACTATCATTGCTGATAGCCTTAATTAAGATGCTATTTGAAATCTTTACAGCAATTGAAAAAGTCAATGAGCAAGGTATCTTGGACTTAGCAATTATAATATAATGGATTTGTTCACTTAATAGACAGAAATGAACGTATATTAATTACGTTAGGTGGGTGCTTGACATATGTAACTCTATTTTAGTAATCTTAGGTGATTAGAATTTTTGTTTTAGTTTTTTTAAGGTAGATTTATAATTGAGAATAATCACATTTGTGTGTAAAAATGTTGATTTTGTTGTGTAAATGTATAATTTGTTTTAAAAAACACAAAAAAAATTTCTAATCAATTGGAACATTACATTCTTCAGATTTCTGTAACAAAATCTCCTTCCCAGCTGTGGAAATATATTGGCATGTATATAACTAGGAGTGTTTCCAGTCTCGCTGCGGCAGCACATAAAGAATTAGACACTGCTTAGTTTGCAGATTTATTAGATGGGCGTAGTACAGCCTGACACGTGTTTCGAGCAATCTTTGCTCTTCCTCTGAGGCTTTGGCTGATTGTTTTCTGGTGCATGTGGTCATGCGTGCTGGAGATGTACTGTTTTAAATTCCTCGCAATTGCGGAATGTTACTGAGTTAATTATTCGACCTAGTGGTCCAACACGAACGTATCTATGGGGAATAGATATCTATGGGGAATAGATACGTTCGTTTTGGACCACTAGGTCGGATAATTAACTCAGTAACATTCCGCAATTGCGAGGAATTTAAAACAGTACATCTCCAGTACGCATGACCACATGCACCAGAAAACAATCAACCAAAGCCTCAGAGGAAGAGCAAAGATTGCTCGAAACACGTGTCAGGCTGTACTACGCCCATCTAATAAATCTGCAAACCAAGCAGTGTCTAATTCTTTATGTGCTGCCGCAGCGAGACTGGAAACACTGCTTCTTAATTTTACCTTACAGTGGTTTATTTGGGCAACATACCCACAATTTCCAGCCACCTGCTGCCTTCCCTTCCATCTCAAACTCAATTGCAAGTGCAGTGTCCCACTTGGCTTACTTGCCCAGTAGCCCCTTGTTTATGTATATAACTAGGCATGGCAAATATGCCAACCCTCCTGATTTAGGAGGGAGACTCACACGTTTTTACATAAATATGTTGCTATTTTTTACTTTCTTGCTTCTAAAATCCAATGGGAACATTTAATCTCTCGCTTTGTTTGGAAATTTCCCTCCCAGGAGTTGCAAAATGTTGCCATGTATGGCATTGTTACACTTTTTAAAAATAAACTATGTCACGTCCATCAGCCCTACTTTTTTCTTACGGTGTATGGTGTAGCAGTCTGAGGCAGACGATGAGAAGGGCAACATTCTAGCATCAGGGTACTGTGAACGCTAACATTGGGGTACAGCAAGTAACTGGAAATGTTCCACATTCTGCCATAAACCTTATGGACTTAACAGAGTGCGATGCTGCCGCTAAGGCACTGGCGAAGAGGGAATCAGCACAGACACAAGAGAGGATGAAGATGGAAGCCCAGCGGCTGGTTTTGCCCCCCAGCCAGACTCTACACCTGACCATAAAACAAATGAAAGAGCAACTTGTCTCCCTCTGATTAAAGCAGTGCTGCAAGCCAAAAATGTTAAAAATGTTTCAGAGGTTTGCTCCCTTCATTTTAAGCACAGTCGAACCTCGGATTTTGCAGCAAACTGGGGAGTTAGTGCTTTCAGAAATATTAAACAAGCTGCCACCACCCCCGACCATAGAACAATGGAAATAGAAATTGGTGTCCCTCTCGTTAAAGCAGGGCAGCATCTCCAAATAAATCGACACGTTTTGCACGTTCACTTCACTTTTAGGCACAGACGAACCTCGGATTGTCAGAAAAATGAATAGAGCCGCCACCAACCAGAGAAAGGAACCCCCCGGAATACAGAACAAATGACAGAGAAACTTGTCTCCCTCTAAAAGCACGGCGGCATCGCCAAAACAATGGAAAACTCTCCCTCTGCCGTTGAGACTGGGGACTGCTCCCTTCAGAGTCATACAGGGCCAGACCAGCTCCCACCAGTCCCCCATGCATCCTTTGCTAGCACTTGCCCTCAGGCTCCCTTTCCCGGACTATCCTAAATTCGTCCTCCCTGCCCACCACACTCATCCTCCCCTTCCCCCCTTTCACCTGGCACGTGCCACCTTGACCCGCCCAGTATTTCCCTGCTCCCTTCCCTGGGGGCACCAAACCCCTGCACTTCTCCCTCTCCCCCCCTCACCCCTGCACTTACCACCTTTTCAAGCACTTCCACGGTCGGATTGTTACAAGGACAATAAAACCCCTTTGCTGTTTTACGTTTATGGTTCCCTTGCTCCCATCCCACATCTTGTCTTGTGGCAAGTGGAAGCACTTCTGTATAGGTGCAATACAAATATCCAATAAAATAAATAAATAATGAAAATGTTAGCCGTTTTTCTATGGTGTAAAGTTGAATAAACTGTATCACAAATAAAAATAAATAAATAAAGCAGGCATGGCTCAATTCTAAATGGGTGAAGAAGCTGAACAGAGTAACAAGCCACCGCATAACCAAAACATGGGCTGACTCCTACCTGCAGGCATTGCTGTCTAAAAAAGAATTTGAATGAAAAAAATCTTACCAGGCCATGTTGTCTGTATTGGGACCCTTCTGTCGTTGTATTTGTGTTCAGGTGTTTTAGGTCATTTTATACAGGATTTTGGGCTTGCTTCCTCAATTTGCACCTGAAACACGACGTTATTGATAGGCTACAAAGGTAAACTAGAAATCATGCTCGACTACCCATTGAAAAATAACCAAAACACGTCTAAACACAAAACAAGTCTTCGGGGTGTGCATTTTGTTTTCTCTAATATTTCTCAAGAGCAAAGGCAGGGGTGTTAAACTGGCTGGTGGGAAACAAGGGTTACAGGTAGGGGTCCTGTGGTGCGCTGTGTAAAGAGTGCAAAAAGGGGCGTGGTTTAAGGTGGAGATGGGTGGGAATAGGTGGAAAATCATATATATTTTACTTAGAGATGGGCATGAAATGGATGGGAAAGGGAGCCAAACAACACACATCCATCCTCATATGCCGTCTGCATTGACAAGCATTTGAGACCCTCATTCAAAGCTCCCATTTGAAGCTCTTATTTTAAAGCCCTTATTAATGACGATAGTTTCGGTTTAAAGGATTGCCCTTTTAGCGCCACCTAATAGCCCCCCAAGAAACGGACACACCAAATAATCCTGTAGTGGCAAAATGTTACTTATAACGTTTCAATGTGCCCCTTTTGAAGCTTACTGGTATGTCCTAGGGCTGTAAACAAGTATGAAGCTCTTGTAGTTCACCATTCACGCCGCATACACATGTAGCTCTTCATAGAAAGTGTCCCAAGAAAACCTTAATTCAGATATGTAAAACAAAAGGCAATATTTCCTGCACGGTCCCAATACAATCTCGGTTCCATGTATTCAATATTTGCTCTAATAATTGCTTGTTAAGATATCCCAAGCAATTATGTTCCAATACATAGCATATCTTGTACGCAGTTCTACTTCTGTTCAATAGATTTTAAAAATTGGCCAAGAATATAAAGGCAATGCATGAGGTATTACATTACATGCAGAGTTCCTGGTATTGTTTTGACATTGTGCAGAGGTTGTCTTGTTTTTAGCATTTAATCAAAGCATATGTTACCATCGTTAACCAAATCCCATGACACGTTAAGTGAGTTTCTGCCCATAAAATGGTGTAAGCCTGGATATTTGAGATGCAAAACCTCACACATACAGTCATGGCGTGCTATTAGAATCAGGGAAATTCGCTGCTGTTTAATAAAATACATTCCAATCAGTTGTCCTTTTGCATGGAAATTGCGTGGAACAATTTCAGGGTACATTTCCGAGCATACGTTGGACAGAAGAGTCAATTAAAACTGACAGGGTTAATGTTTGAAATCTGTAGTTGGACATGTGCTGTTGGAACGACTTGATGTTGATTACAAGGTGTTATTTCTGCTTTTAGGCTTTTCTGCAAACTAAAAATTACTTAATTGTAAAATAAAGTGCCTGTTTCAAAATATAATTGCAGAAAAAGCAAAGGAAGGACTTAAGGCTGACGCCTGTCTTAGCCTGTATAGGCCTGGATGGCCTCTCACCCAATCAGGATCTGCAAGTCATCTTCAGCCCTCCGACAGCAAGTAAGCGTTTGCTAGATGGTCTGCTCCTGACCTGAGATTGCTTTGTGTGTTCCACCTCAGCTGCACCCCTTACATCCCCCTGGCCTACTTCCTGCCCCCCTACTCATCTCCAGCTCCTATGGCCCCGGTGCCCAACACCTCCCCCACTGCTCACTCTCACAGAGCCACGCACCACAGAACCTAGCGCACATCCCCTCCCCATCACTGTCCCAGCCAGAACCCCACCATGCACCCCCAACCACCACCCCACTACACCCCGCACACGCTCAATTAGCATCCATTGTGCCTTAATCAATGTACGCTCACTCATTGCTCACGCGCCATATATCCTCAACATCATCACTGTTAATGACCTTGACATCATAGTCATCAGCGAAACTTGACTTGACGATGCCGCTGGCCCTGCCCTCTCCATCGCTATACCACCTAACTATACTAGCCTTAGAAAAGATAAAGACACACATAAAGGTGGTGGAGTAACGATCATCTATAAAGACACACTATACATCTGCAGCATACCCTCTACCCCCTCCTGAACTGCCAATCACTCAGAGCTAAGATATCACTGACTCCTACTTCCAGCATCACCCCCACATCATCTACCACCCACCCGGGCCCACCACCTCCTTTAAAGAAAACTTCACTCAACTCCTCATCTATAACCTCTGACCTATTTGACAAGGATGCAGATACCCTCACCAGTTCCACCTATGCCTTAGACTTCTCCCAAATAATTCTCACTCCTACACATTCTCTAGGACGCACACTTGATTGGTTATTTTACCACAACTGTAATACCACAGTCCTTTCGAACACCCCATGCGCAAGGTCAGACCACCATATCATCACATTCACCATTCCTTCCCACAGCAAACCCATCTCCCATCCCGCTCATCAGCCGAGCCCCCCCCATCATCTCACACTGCACTCGCAACATCTCCAGTGAACGCCTCCAGCCACTACTCGCGAACCACCACCCTCCATCCAACACCCCCAATCTTGATCTCCTAGTTAGCCACTATAACACCTCTTTTTCATCAGCCATCAATATACTTGCCACTCTTAAAGAACGAATACCCAAATGTTCTAAGCGCACCAACCCTTATTTCACCCCCGATCTACAAACCATGCATTCCAAGAAGCATGCTATCAAAGCCATCTTGTGCAAACACCCCTCGTCAGAGAACTGATCCCATTTCACAGTCCTCTCCAGGGACAACAAAAGAGACATCCAAACCGCCAAGACTTCTGGCTACCACAATTGGATTGAGACAGCTGAGTTCAACTCCTGAGAACTCTACGCTCTTGTACAAGAACTAGAATCACTGATGTCTCCCTCATCTACCGTTATCAAGAATGATATCTGGTGTGGTGAAGTTCATAATGCACTTCCAGGCAAAATTGCCCTACTATGAAACAAAATCCAGTTGAAGCAGTCCACTATCAGCATACACCCCCTCCACTTAATCCTTCCATCTGCCCCTGGCACACTCCCCTCTTCAAACTCCAGCTCCACCCAGTCCCTGAAGGACGCAAACGCTCCCGATGCAGAGGTGACATCTGCACCGCATCACCCATCAAGGAATGTGCTGATCTCCTTTTACCGCAAATCACTGCCATTATTAACTCATCTAGCTATCGCCACCAACTACCGGCCCATCACCACAGTCCCCTTTTTGCTAAAAATCATTGACCGAGCTGCCTACACCCACATCCAGCAACTCCTCGAACAAAACCATATCCTTAACCCTCGCCAATATGGTTTCCGCCCTAGACATGGAACTACTTAACCTCAAGAACCAGCTCATTGATGGCAGAGACTCCGGCAACCTCTCTATCCTCATGCTTCTAGATCTGTCTGCTGCATTCAACCTCGTCGACCACTCTGCCCTCTGTCGCCACCTCACCATTTCTGCTTCCTTCTTGACTTGTGCCACCACTGTATTGCATCCTTCCTTACCGACCACACCTCCAGAGTCTTCTTTGACAATGACTCTGCAGCCCCCACTGCAACCACATGCAGTGTACCCCATGGCTCCTGTGTCTCACCCGGCCTCTACAACATATATACCAAACTACTCTTCGACCACTTTGACTCACTCTGCATCAAGTACATGAACTACGCTGATGACACTCAGATCCTCATCCCTCTAACCGGCAAACACCATTGTGGAAATCGATATAATATTGTGACCCCAATCGCATTGTTTAAATGTATGTTGGCCTACGCCAAGCTGTCTAAAGAATACTATGTACATAGGTTCCGCGGCAAGGTCTTGACCTTAATGTATCGTGTAAGCCGCCATCTTGGATCTAGCCACCATTTTAGGTACTCTTGCAGTGTGGAAGTCACCCCGAATCACAAAATGGAGGCCGAATGACATTTCGAGTAAGACTTCGGCCATGGTGACCTCCGCACACGTGAATGAATAAAATGTCCGCAGGCTACTTGTTAGGGTCATGAACTAAGACCCTGTCCTCTCTTTAACCTATGTGTAAATATGTAACCATATCAGCGGAACTGATCTAATGTATGGAAATTGTGTGTTCGACCTGGCTACGAACCCTAGCCATGGTTCCAAGAATGGTTAACTTGCAAGAGGGCTGGCCAATGCAGTACAAAATGTATAAAAACCCAAGCATCCCGATGATCGGTCTCTCCCACTTTCAGTGCGAACCTAACGTTGAAGGTTCGCGTGTTAGTCAGAGGGCCGAATAGCTATTCGCGTGTCAATTGACTTTGGTAACTTTGTAACTTTTAAATAAAGCGCTTTGTATGTCCTTTGTAACCTGTGTTGGTGTGTTTCCTTTTGGGCTTCCCGGCCTCATATCAATTTCTCTGTTTCCACAGTTGGCGCCCGAATAGGGACCCTCAAGATTGATGCCGGATCATCGAAGGTTGACGCAGACTATCGAATCGGGATCGGACGGTGTGATTCTGCGGGCCCGACCGATCGAGACGCGATACCTCGGCAGCGCTGCACGATCCGATCCTTGGGCGATAGTCGTGCGGTCTGACACGGCATCTTGACGAGGGTCCAATTCCGAGGCGGGCAGATTTGCCGAAACCACCGAACGCAGGTAAAATTCGTTAGTTGAAGTCCTTTGTAAACCGTACGGTCCTCCTTAGGTTTGGTCAGGTGTAGTCGTGACCCGGCTCTTAATTTAACCCTGACAATTTGAATTTGGCGTATTGTATCTGCAGACACAATGATTGGACCAGGTAACACCAATTCTTTGAGAAATGCCTGGGAAATTGTCTAGCTGCTTTAGGGTTCTGTTCCGCAGCGATCGACAATCTTTGGAATTTAGCCGTCCGGCACCACAGGAGGGGTCGCTGGCGTGTACTATGTACTGTAAGTATGGCATTGGTAGTATTGTATTTAATGACATTTGGCACAGACAGACCAGAAATGCCTCCGAATTTCAGTGGCCAATCAATGGTAGCTTTGAGATCCCCCGTATTGAATACTTAGAGTCGATCTTGCTCAAGAAGAAGGCTAGGCCAGCAGCCTTTGATGTGTTACAAAATTGGAAAAAGGAAGCATTACAGCAGCTTAAAAGTAGGGATAAATATGCACGACGTCATAAAACGAATGCCGAGAAGGCATTGTTGTATGACAAGAAAAAACGATTAGAAGAAACCCAGAAAATGGATAGAGCTTTCTCGCTCGGGGTCCAGAAAATTTACCCCTCTAAAGATTTCCATGTTTCCGAGGAGTTTATTGAGAAAATATTAAACGAACAGAGGACTGATTCTTCAGCGCCACCTCCGTATGCTCCTGTTGTGGCCACTTTGCCCATTCCTGCTATTGCTCCTATTGCTATTCTTACTCCTCCTGCGCAGCCTACTGCCCCTAGTTCTTTGGTTGTCACTCCTCTGTCTACATTACCTCTTTCCCCTGCACCCTTGCTAGGTTCACTTACACCTCCGATTCCGGGGAGTCCCGTGTTCACTAAATCAGATCCCGCTGCAGGATCGAAAATTGTGACTCGTAGTACTGTTCCTGCGGGCAGGAAAAAGGAACTATTTGCTTGGGCTAAACATTGCATGGAAAAAGGTGATCAAACTGATGTACTTTCGACATTATCTAATTTGCACGATTTTCCCGAGAAAAACGTTTTTATTTAAGGACTAGGGGATTCATTTAGGTGTAATGTGGGGTAGATTGCAGACTTCGGATCTCCCACAAGGGGTGAGAGATCTGAACGCTTTGGCACTGTCGAGGGATACAGAGCAGAAGGTATATGGACATGTTGATAGGTTGTTTGAGTTTAGAAGGGACTTTGAAAGGTCACAAAACGAGGATGATGAAGACGATAGGATATATGTGCAGAAACGGTTCCTTTCGTGCCGAAGATCAGCACCTGAGGAAGTACGGATTTGTACCAGAGATGCGATTCGGTGGATCTCGGATTCATCGATATCGCCAGATGAGGTATATGACACATATAGTCAATACACGGTAGAGATGCAAAGGAAGGTAATCCAAGTGATGGTACAGCATTTACAGGAGGAATGTATAAGGAAGAAGGTTGGTTGCCCCACAGAGTTATTAGGTATTTATAAAAGAGCTTTTTCGCCCGACACTTCTACAGCTGCTTTAGCGCTCGATTTGGCCTTATTACTTAGTAAGCGGTCGGAGGTCCCTATATCTCAGTTGCCTATGAGAGAGGTCCCTCCGACCCTTGTCCCAAAAGTAGAAATCCCCGCCAACGCGGCGGCTGGTACTCCCGCGGTGGATATCCCTGCACATTACGTATCACAGTTCGTTCACGTCCCGTTTTCTCGACAGGAAGTGAACACGATTAGACAATCAGTTCCTGATATCAGGAAGAACCCGACAGGATTTTATAAAGAAATAGAATCCATTTTGCAATCTTCTGTGTTCACCTTAAGTGACATGGATTTATTGTTTCCAGTACTTTTGCCTGTTGATGTATGGAAACAGGTACGAACAATAGATGATGTGCCGGGGTTAGGGGATACATGGGTAAATCTGGTTAGAATAGATGGGGAATGACCTGCTGGTGAAAAACCACCCCAGGTAATACTCACTTTACCCGATAGAATAGTCGCCAAATTAAAAACTATAGTTCCAGAAAAAAGGATTATTTGGGACAAGCTTACGGCCTGCGTCCAAGGGAAAACTGAAGGTACTACTGCCGACTTCAGTGGACAGGATTTAGGTACAGAGTCAGGGAAGAGGTTGTTTGTGGACAAATTTGTGCGTGGATTGTTGCCCGACATCCAGTCACAAATTATGTCCTCAGAGAGCGCTTGGCAGGCAAAATCTCAGTCAGAGGTCTTGCATATGGCTCAGTATTACGAGAATCGGGTTAATAATGAAAAAGAGAAAATCGAAAAAAGAAGGGGTGACCTAAAGACTAAGGTATTGTTGCAGCAAATTGTCAGAAACCCCAGAGGAGGTACGACACAAACTAGAGGTCAGTACATTCCAAGAGGAAATACTCCTCCAAATTCTATAAATATTAATCAGTGTGCTTATTGCCGCCAGGAAGGTCACTGGCGAGCACAGTGCCCTGCCCTCCGTCAGAGGTCAGGAGGCACATTCGGAGGAATGGGTAGGCGACCACGGGGCCGCCCTGGAGCAGGGGGCCCTGATGGGGGTCAGCTTCTACAAGATCCCCAGCAACCTTTTTCACGGGAAAATCAGACTCCGAGTATGGACTCGAGAAATATATTTGATCACCCTTCCGCCGCTTATCTTTCTGAGGAACTTCCCTTTGATGAAGTCTTGCCTTATTAGGATTGCCCGAAGCAGTGTTTGGAACCTTTACCTATTCCCGTTATTCACAAGGGCACCTCAAGGGTATACTGAAAGTCCTAGTATTTGTAGTAGAGCCTTAAAAGAGCAGCTCGACACCCTTGAATTGCCACCTACTTGCACGCTGCTTCAATATGTAGACGATCTGCTCCTGGCTGCGGACTCTGAGAAAGCTTGTAAAGAAGGCACTATATTGTTGCTTGTTCATTTAGCTGAAAAAGGTCACAAAGCTTCACTTAAGAAATTTCAATATTGTTGCCAGGAGGTTGCCTATTTAGGCTACCTCCTGTCAAAGGAGGGGAGAAGATTGACACCTGAACGAATAAAACACATTTCTGGCATGTCTGTCCCAAAAACACAGAAGGAAGTCAGAGCCCTGATAGGGATGGCGTCCTACTGTAGACTGTGGATCCCGAACTTTGCCCTAGTGGTAAAACCGATGTTGGCTTTGACGAAGAAGGGCATTTCTCTGCCACTGCCATGGGAATCGGAACATCAACGATCATTTGAGCTTCTCAAAGCCGCGCTGTGTTCAGCACCGGTTCTGGGTACACCAAATTACGATAAGGCCTTTGTGTTGTTTGTGCATGAATGTAATGGATGTGCTTTGTCTGTGTTAGCGCAGGAACATGGAGGGAAGAATAGGCTGTGCGGCTATTATTCCTCCGCCCTCGATCCTGTTGCATGCGCTTTGCCGCGATGTCTGCGCGCTTTTGCTGCTGCCGCTGCGTCTGTAAAACAGAGTGAGGGGATGGTCCTAGGCCACGATTTAATTTTGATGGTACCCAACTCTGTCGATATTCTATTGAATAAAACTTAAACACAACACCTTACTTCTGCCCGGTTGACCAGGTACGAATTAGTTCTATTTGCTCCTCATATCCAAATTAAAAGGTGTTGTGTTCTCAAATCCGGCTGAACTTTTGCCTCTCTTGCAAACTACTGCTTGCGGCGATGACGGATCACATGACTGTTTGTATGCCACCGAACAAGAAACAAAGGGCAGAATAGACCTCTCAGATATTCCTTTGGAGAATGCGGAAGGGGAGCTGTTTTGTGATGGCTCCTGTTTTAAACTTCTGAATGGCACATCTACAGCTGCTTATGCAGTTACTACTTTGAACAAGATCGTAGAAACTAAAAGGATTCCGCATAACTCCGCGCAGGCCGCAGAGATTATAGCGTTGACCCGCGCTTGTGAGCTCTCCCAAGGGCATAGAGTTAACATTTATACGGATAGTCAGTACGCCTTTGGGGTGGCTCACAACTTCGAAAAACTGTGGTCGGAAAGAGGGTTTCTGACCTCACACGGGACCAAGATTCAGCATGGCCCCTTAATAGTACAACTACTTTTAGCACTCTCACTCCCCGAACAACTAGCGATCATGAAATGTGCAGCACATCGCAAGGTCATAGACGATGTGGGCAGAGGAAATGCCTTTGCAGACTCGATAGCTAGACAAACAGCCACAGACCTTAGCACAGACATGTATACCTCGAGGGAAGTGAGAGATGGTTGTATAATAGATGAAGGCATTGGGTCTGTGCGAGATATTCAGACTGATGCCTCTGTTGAAGAATCTAGGAAATGGGCTGAAGGCATGGGGAAATTGGACGACGAAGGGTGTTGGGTGGACGCATCTGACGGGAAATGGTTGCTTCCTGATTCTTATGTATTAGTAATGGTCACGATGGCACACGGTCCAACACATGTGTGTGCCCAGCAAATTGCGAAGATATTACAGCAGGTTTGGGTGAATGATAACATTTTGGAAACTGCAAAAAGACATATTCAGAATTGTATGATTTGCCTACAGCACAATGTGGGTAAAGGGACAGTGACTCCAAGGGGAAGTTTCGGGCCCCCCTCTGTCCCCTTTGAAACCATTCACCTTGATTTTATTGAAATGGAGCGATGTAATAACTTGAAATATGTTCTTGTCATCATTTGTGCTTTTAGCAAATGGGTCGAGGCTTTCCCCGTCAAAGATGCTACCGCCATGACCACCGCAAAGATCTTGGTAAAAAACTATTTTCCTCGATTTGGGCTCCCGAGGATAATTTGGTCGGACAACGGCCCCCACTTCATCGCAGCCGTAATGTTGCAAATATGTGTTGCCTTAGGGATAGAGAAACGTTTTCATTCAGCTAGGCACCCTCAAAGTGCGGGGTTGGTAGAAAGACACAACGGTATTTTGAAAAACAAACTTGCAAAAACATGTGCCGACACTAAATTAAAATGGCCAGATGCTTTACCTATTGTGTTGTTAGCTATGCGCACCACACCCCAGACTAGAACTGGGCTCTCTCCATTCGAGGTAGTAATGGGAAGGCCTGCTAATATTTGGGGTCTCCCTAAACCTAAAGCCCTGAGGGATGTGGAGAATGTATTGCTCATAGACTATTGTAATCAATTGACTAAAAATCTGTATTTCATTTACCACCAGGTGAATGCTGCCTTACCTGTACGGTTTACGGGCCCAGGACACGATATATTGCCCGGCAGCTGGGTCCTGGTGAAGGCCTACGAAAGGTCTTCCTGTCTTGCGCCTCGCTGGCGGGGATCCTACCAGGTTTTATTGGTCACCAGGACGGCAGTGCGGGTGGCAGGAAAGAAGAACTGGATACATGCAACACATATCAAGAAGATCCCTCACCCGACGCCACACGTTACAGAAGAAACAGAACCCCTCGCTGGTGCTACACTCTCTGATCTCGGAGTAGCAGGCAGCGTTGTGAGTGCGTCGGAGAAGTTCTCTGAGCCTGAGGAGCTCGGGGAGCCGTCCATTTTTTCTCCGCACTCCCTTGATCAATCACTTCCGGAAAACCTTGTTTCGAGTTCTGCGACTTCCGTCGCCACCGACGTGACGCTCCCCTCAGGGAGCGACAATACTTTGCTTTTGGATTCAACAAACTTGGGTACCATCAGGTACAACCTTCGACAGCAAAAATAAAATTACCGCACGAGTGTCGTGCATCTGGAAGGAAAAAGTGATTGGAGTACTGTTGTCTTTCTTTTTTCGAACAAAGAAAAAAAAAGGGGTTCTGTTGGCTAGGGTTGGGAAGGACTAAGAAATCGCTCGGCCGAAGTGCCGCCAGCAACGAACATTGGGGCCGTCGATCGGGATAACCATGATGCCTGCCGCCTTCACCGCTGCTCCTCGTATTGAACTATTAGATAAGGAGGTGACCAATTCGAACAATGGACAATGTGCCTGGGCCCTGAAAACGTACTGTTGTGTTCTTGTTTTGATTATTGTTAGCTTTGCAACTGCTGCCGTGGGACTTTGGTATTTTGAAGAAATTTATCCTTTGAAGCCTCTGTTACCGACCAAAATCGTACCAACTGTTTTGACTCCCTCTGTACACCTTCACACTCTGTCCCCTAGGGACTCTCGGCATAGACAGAAATATTATAATAACACTTTGATGATAGTGATGAATGCTACGCATGCTATTTTTAATAGGAGTAATTGTTGGGTCTGCACTCACTTACCACAACATGGGAACAAGGGACTGGGATGGTATATACATCCCTTACCTCTAACAACTTCCTGCTATGCCTCTCTTAGAGCACTCTTTTTTGGCCGATGGAATGATAGCATCTCAGGGAACTTCGATGGGACTAATTTGAATGAATTTGAAAAACGTGAATTGACTCCCCTGGGATGCTCGCTTTTCGCAAATAGGAGTAGACCTAATATCGCTTCTATTAGGCCGTCTGATAAACTTTTTTTTCCTTTTCAAAATCTAGTTTCTTTCAAGATGGCTCCGATAGGCAATAAGGATGCCATGCCTCCTTCTTATTCTGTAAATCATAGTCCTGATTCTGTCCCTTTCTGTGTACAAAGAAACGGCACTAGGCCAATGGGAGATTTCGAGCTTTGTATAAATATTGTAAATTTGACTGGGGAAAATAGGCCTTTGTATGTAGGGGGACCCGTTTATTTTGTGTGTGGTAGTTTAGCTTTTCCCTGGTTGCCCAAGGATTGGCAGGGGACTTGCTATTTAGGGATATTGTTACCAGGTGTATTTATAGCCAGTACCTTAGAGGTATCTAAGGCTCGCCCGCGACGGGATAATGATGGAGATACCCCTGGACAAGTGTTCGGGGATATAGCCAAGTCAGTAGTCCCCTTTTTGGGACAAATAGCAAATTCAGAAAACATTAGGGGATTAGCGAGGGTGTTGGAGAAAACGATCAACCGGACCACGGACATACTTTACAATATGACCTTAGAGCAAAAGGCAATAAGATTGGTAGCACTTCAAAATCGAATGGCATTAGATGTCATTTTAGCTGAACGAGGTGGAGTATGTAAATTAGTGGGGTCCGCTTGCTGTGTTTTCGTACCAGATTCTTCACCAACAATATTCAAAGCAATTCAGAATTTACACACTCTTAGTTCTGAAGTCCATATCCCTGTAGGAGACTGGAGCCTTAGTACTTGGTTTTGGGATTCTCTACGATCTTGGGGGTGGAAGGTGCTTTCTGTTATTTTAGGTATTTTAGGGACTCTGTTATTCCTTTGCTGCTGTTTTCAATGCCTCCTGAGTATATGCGGAATGATAGGGGGATGTTGTGCCCAGGTTATGAGCGCAATAGGGCGTAGAATATATACCCCGAAGACAGCATCTAAAGAATTCATGTCGCAAGAAGTTCTTATGAACAACTTTATGGCTATTGACATTTCAGACAATGATGCGGAACCTATGGATGATAATGCCTTCAAGTATTTTCAAAAGTATTAGGGAATGATGTTTTAGCACTTGGCATAGGCCAAAAGGAGGGTCTGTGGAAATCGATATAATATTGTGACCCCAATCGCATTGTTTAAATGTATGTTGGCCTACGCCAAGCTGTCTAAAGAATACTATGTACATAGGTTCCGCGGCAAGGTCTTGACCTTAATGTATCGTGTAAGCCGCCATCTTGGATCTAGCCATCATTTTAGGTACTCTTGCAGTGTGGAAGTCACCCCGAATCACAAAATGGAGGCCGAATGACATTTCGAGTAAGACTTCGGCCATGGTGACCCTGTCCTCTCTTTAACCTATGTGTAAATATGTAACCATATCAGCGGAACTGATCTAATGTATGGAAATTGTGTGTTCGACCTGGCTACGAACCCTAGCCATAGTTCCAAGAATGGTTAACTTGCAAGAGGGCTGGCCAATGCAGTACAAAATGTATAAAAACCCAAGCATCCCGATGATCGGTCTCTCCCACTTTCAGTGCGAACCTAACGTTGAAGGTTCGCGTGTTAGTCAGAGGGCCGAATAGCTATTCGCGTGTCAATTGACTTTGGTAACTTTGTAACTTTGAAATAAAGCGCTTTGTATGTCCTTTGTAACCTGTGTTGGTGTGTTTCCTTTTGGGCTTCCCGGCCTCATATCAATTTCTCTGTTTCCACACCATCAGTACTTTCCTCTATGAAACTATCCAAGTCTGGATGGCCAAACACCTCTTATGCCTCAACGATGATAAAACGGAACTCCTTCTCATAGGCAGACTAGCCCGCCTCACCAATCTGAGCCCAGCCTACCATTTATTCATCATTGACAACCACACCATACACATCTCTCCTGCCATCAAGACTCTTAGCTTCCACCTAGACGCCACATTGAGCATGTCATGCCAATTCAATGCTATTGCCTCTTCAGCCGCATACGCCACAAAACTCATCAATGCTAGCAAACCCTTCCTATCCAACAACAACTGCCTCAACATTGCTCGCGCTATCATCAGCTCCAAACTGGACTATTGCAATGCTCTCCTCTGTGGCACCTAAGAGGAAGACCTAAATCAACTGCAAACGGTACAGAACAATGTCCTCTGTGTTGCCCTTTGCCGCAACAAACATGGCCATATCTTCGCCGCAAGAAAAGAGGCACATTGGCTCCCCATCAGAGAAAGAGTTACGTTCAAAATCCTCACCATTACACACCGTTGCCTCTCAAACACTGTCCTCAGCTAACTGGTCCAGATACTATCCAGACTTACTACAACCAGGCAAACACACACAACCGCTTGACCATTCCCAGGTTCAGGAGATCCAACACCAACCAGAGGCTCCTGCTTTCCTGTCTCCGCTGCCACTCTCTGGAACTCGCTTCCTCCCACCCTGCGATCAGAACCATCTCATAGTGTGTTCCCGAAAACAATTAAAGGCTTACCTGCTCAATTAGTGACCCTACCGTTAGCTAACTGTTTGTTACAAGCGCTGAGATGGTATCTGCTTGTAACTTGCGTCTATACACCCCAGAGTTAAGCACACTCCTACAAATGTAAAATAAATGAATGTATTTGCAACATGCTCTAGTATTTTATGTTTTTTCATGTATGATTTATATTTATAGTGAGGACTAGTAGTGTGCGAAATTTTCCAACAGTGAAATTAAATTTGCCACTGATGTTGCTACCGCTCAGATTGTGGTAAAAATGCTTTCCCTGCCTTTTTTCTGCAATTTCACCCCACCAATGGAGTTTCAGCCATCCCCAGTATTTGCAGGACCATATCCCAGCACGTTTTCATGTGTCCAAAATTGTTTGTTTTTGTTTTTTGTTCGTTTTGTGCTCCCAATGATTCGATTTCCAAGACATGCAAAACCTTGTTTGATTTGCTTCGGTTCTCAGGACTCTAATTGTTAATGATAACCATTACAGCCCATTGGGGATTGGCCATTGCTTGGGGTTTCTCTGGACCAGTTAACTTTGGACCAATCATCTGAGGGCCACAGCCAAGCTGACTTACCCAAGGTAGTATAAATATCTGTGGCTGATCTGTTGTGAAGTCAGAATTGGCTACCTCTGTCACTGACTTGGGTACCAGACGACAACTACTACAACTACTACAACTACTGTAACTACTACTAATACCACCACTATACTGCACTTGCACTGTTGTGCTATGCTGCTACTGCTGCCAAACCTCATTCCATTGGTAAGACTGAGTAATTATCTTCTCTGTTCTCTGGCTGCGTGCTGTTCTTGTTCTTCATTTGCCCAATTTAGTTGGTGATGTGGCATTTGACTTAGTATTTGCTTTATATTTATTTAGGCCTGATTGTCTTGTACTGCTGTTGTATCATGCTTCCACATGCCCCTTCCTACCTTACATTGACATATATGTTAGATGGCGGGGCCAATTTATGTATCTCATGTATTTGGGGGCAGCTTCCACATAGCCCTTGCTAACTTCCATTATAATGTTTTTAAGATGGTGGGATCATCTTGTGTATCTCATGCATTTTAGGGGCAACTTGTATTGCTGTTGTGTCATGCTTCCACATAGCCCTGGCTAGCTTCCATTTAAATGTGTATATGGTGGCAGGGCCAGCTTGTCGTCAGGTTATGCACATTCTGATTCAATTGGGCTAAGTGTTTTTTGTGGGGGGCGGGAGCAGGTTGGTGCTCACCTACTAATTGTCTTTGTATGTTTACAGAACGTGAACCAAGACCATGGCCACCTCTACGCCCTGTATTTTCGCCCTACTTGCTTTTGCAGATATAATCACCACAGATTTTGCTGCTCTTCCTGATTTCTGTGGGCCATTACAGGCTCTGCCAGGGACCCTGGCGACAAAAGGCATTGTTAGCATGAGCAATAGAAAGTAGCAACAGATGTCAGTGTCATTGGTACTAGACCAGGGAGCCTGCCCTAAAATATTAACATGGCACACAGTCCAATGCACAGTGCCCATCTCATGAGGGGGGCTTAGTGGTGTAGGGCTTTTCTGGGTTTGAAGTACATGAGGAAGTCCTTCTTAGATGAGGGGATGTCAATCTCTGCAGCACTCAGGAGCAAACCTATACCCCTACTGGTCATAGCAGCACCCCATTCCACAGAAAGTCAGCAGTGTGGGACTACTTCACTGCTAACAAGGGAAGGAGCAACACTGCAGTTTCTTCATTGTGCAAGAAGGTAGTGAGCAGGGGCAAGTTTGGGTCACGTATGGGTCACGTCATCACATCTGGGCACATCAGGCCGGATAACTCACATGAGAAACCACAAGTGAGTATAGGGCTAAGAAGGCAAGGAGATGGGCATCAGTGAGGGCCGTCAGCATAGGATTAAAACAATTCAGGGTGTACCAACCATAATGCACAGTTACATTCTCGGGTTCAGGGTTCAGGTGTAGATGAATTGACTTGTGTTACAGGTCCAACATTCAGACCAAAATATTTAATCTTTAGTCCAGGGTTCTGGAACACTCTGGCCCATTGTTGTTGGCATCTATAGTCTGTTCTCATGCTTCACAACCCTAAGAACAATTTTCTGCTGGGGACCCCGCTTTGGAAACACTCTTAGTATCCTGCTTTGAAAAAACTCATATAGTTCTATAATCGGATTAAATCCGTCCAAGTTTCCTCACCGCTTTCCCATAACTCCTGGATGCCTCCACGTGCATACTTTAAAGACTTCGATATTGTGCCAGGAAGATATTTTTCTCTATTCTTGTGTGTGCGTGGGTATCATTCTTTTCAACATTTGTGCGGTGCGTGCTTCTACTCGCGTCCCTTTGCGTTCTGAACAGGGGAGTCATATTGCTCGTACATCCTGCTTCTGGCTGTGGTGATCCTGTTCCAGAAACCAGAATGTGTCTCACCCGCTCAGTGCCGGGCGCCTATCATCCAGGTGGCCAGGACACGGCCATCGCTTTTGGATCCACTTTCTGGGGGTGAACTAGTTCGGGAGGATCACCTGGATGAGGGGTCTTCGGAGTGGGACACCAGATGGTGAGACACAGTATCCCATTCCCTGTAACACCTTTTTCCTCTCCAACCAGGTAGGATTCTTAGGAGCTCACCCCCCCTTCCCCGACATGAACACTTTCTCACTGACAGCTCAGTGTGAGAGAAAACGGACTAACACCCGAGCCGTGTGCCTGACATGTCCCAACACAATGGCCAAGCAAGCAGAGACAGCCAATTACTAATCATTACACACATTTTCATCACACTTCCCCACACAGATAAAAGGCGGAGCCCAAAAGCACACTCTGAGTAAGGCAGAGCACAAGAGGAAGCAGCAGTTCCAAGATGTCTGTTTAATACGAGGAGAAAGACGGCAACACCAGAGAGGGTTACAAGGAGGAAAGAGCCATTGACCTTTTTGGAGAAAAACTGCTACTTTCACAAGCGTCTGAGAATAAGAAACATAAAACCGAGAATACAAGCTGAAGAAACGTGCATTGTGTGCCAGAGGTAACCAGGGCTCTCCCTCGTTCATAGCCAAGGCGGGGAGGAGCATTTGCCACCATGGTACTGTCCTTGGCTCCTACAACAAAGCAGCGCCAGTGAGTCGGGGAGACTGATAGCAGACTGGTCTGTGTTAGAAGTAAGGTTTCAAGCGGCAACATTGTATGGAGAAATTTGAAGAGAACAGTGTGTGAAGCATAGGTGATGAGCGACGCATATAATTGAACATCAAAGAAGTGAATTAACTTTTGAAGACAAGAGAGTTACTATACACAGAGTGGTCCGGCACCACGTGGGTGCTCATTCGAAGGTCTCTGTTAGGTATCCAACTGAGAAGTGGCAAATGTAAATTGTGAATTATGGAATCAAAATCCTGTGCACATTCGAAAGTCTTCAATAGCTAACACAAACTGCAATTGGCCTGAGCCCGGCTGAGGGAGACTAATTGTGTAAGAGGAGGGATCAGAGCCAGGCCGAGGGGGATCCGGTGTGAACCGCGAGTCACACAAGCAAGAATATTCTCTGAACATTGGAGAAGAAGATCTGAGCACAAAAGAGAAGCATCCAATGTAAAAATTGCGGTATAAAAAGGGATCTGAGCCTGGCTGAGGGGTATCCATGGTGAAGAGTGAATCACCTGACTTGAGCACTTGTTAAAGGAAAGGAACCTTTCATTTGCTTTTGGTAGATCAGGCACTCTGAATCAAGAGACTTTGATAACTTAAGAGACTTGGGCACAGAAGGCCCTGATGGTGCTAAATGGAACTGTATCCTCGTGCCGAGGAAGCCCAAGAGTGTGCTATGCTCGAGTGAATTGCCTTGTCCCATGCTGAAAACGTGGGCAAGGGAGGCCCACAGCTGAACATCCTGACATATTATTTTAGTGAACACTTGTTTCTTTTCCATGAACACTACCCCCTAATATTTGTATTGAGAGGTAAGGATTGGCAATAATTTTTTTGTTAGTATAGGCCCTTTTATTTTGACGAGACTCCACTAGGACTGAATTATTATTATTTGATGGTCATAGCTTGCTCCCATCTATAGATTCAGGATTAGATAGGCTTTTATCACTCCCTTGTTGAAGTTCAATAAACACCCTTGAACTGTGGTCACTTGTGTCTGTCTTACTATTGATACCCTGCTTTCCTTACATACACTTTACATCACAATGCCCCACCACACAAAACTACAACTAAACAGCCCCAAGGATGTTCACCCCACGAAAACCAAAGAACCAACGGAAAGACAATCTGGACAGAAGGAAACTAACAACTGAATACACAGGCTCACCAAGATGGATGCACTAGGACGCCACGTCAACACCACTCTGACCCTGAACCATTCAAAGCCTCAACCGACCAGTTTCAAACTAGATAACCTGAGAATAGATATTACCTACCCACCCCCACACCCGAAGATAAGGTTCGAACGCACCTACCAATCCAAACAATACTCACTATGATACTGCTGGATCAGCGCAGCACCACCAAAGCGAGCTGGCCCCTAGAGGAACCAGCAACAACCCAGCTCAGAGCTATACAACTCTAATGGAACCAAAATTACCTGAATCAGGATACTGACCCCACTAACCCAACCCTCAATCCTCTGCATACTTAACCCACACAAAGCCACACAACCATCTATCTCCCAGCAATCCGCACGCACTTTACCACACCACATCAACAACACAGCACTCGAGGCCTTGCCCGATCCCATACTAGCACCAAAGCCCAGCACTCGGTGTATAGCGAGCTGAAGCTGCCAACAACACACCACTTCTCCCACTCTCCTTCTCCCCTCCTCCCTACTAACCCTATCCCTCCTTCCTGTTTACAGATCCGCCAGAGCACCTGGGGACCAATTCCGTTGGTGAAGGTGCGCTATACAAGTACCTTTAACATAACATAACATCATCTGACACCAGTGGTGCAACACCATTGAGCTGATCGGGCTGTAGCCCACCCGAGATTTTGATCTAAGTTGATTCGACATGGCTGACCTACAGAGCTGTGGCCGGACGGAGCAGGACCCAGACATTAAACAGCACCTGGGCTTCGCTGTTAACAAAGACCCTGCAATTACTAAAATAAAGCATTCCATTATTAGCACCAGCATATACATTTTTATTGTATATTGCACATACATTTTTAGGCAATTGAAATTGTGATGTGGGGTTAGTACTTGCATGCCAGGGGTTGATTGGAAGGGTAGGGGGAGGCAGTAGACCACTCAGTCTGACAGCAGTTCTTTCAGCTGTAACAGATAGACTTAACTGCTTGTAACATTGAAGCTTCACCAGTCTAGTCTCATTAGAATGCGTAAAGAAGTTACAGTGGGGGTGGAGCCTCCACGTTAACCCCACCCATCACCAGTTATCCCCCAGTTAGCATCACCTGAGGCATAAGGCGCATGCTAGAGAAACGTGTGCTTGGCATCACCTGAAGTGAAGCATAGTGTTACGCGCATGTGCTTACAAGAGACGCATATACCTTGCATCATGCAAAGCATAAGTTGCATGTAAACACAAGAGAACCATGGTGCTGTGAGGTGCATGTGTGCACAAGAGAAACGTGTGCTTCACTTTGTGTGAAGTGAGGCGTGGGGTCAGGCACATGTGCAAAAAAAGAGAAATGACATACATACTTCGCACAAAGAGAAGGGCCAAAAGTATGCTTCTGCACACTGTATGCAAATGTGCATGTCGTGTTTCGTCACCTTGCTCAGTCATTCTGCTGCACACCACAGCACGAGCGGGAATTCGGGCAAAGTGAAATGCTGACATTTTTGTGGATTTCACTCGCGAACTGGTCAGAGCAAAATTGGGCAGATTCACCCACAGTGGCGTAGACAGGGTAGTGCAGGGCCTGAGCGGGCAAGGCCAACCCGAAAATCTGTATATACCCACTGAACAGTGCTGTGTGGACATTTACAATGTTAATGCCACTGCAGTGGGCCCAACTATATTACCTTCAGGCCCCGCTAGTTAGACACACCTGGCTACGATCACCCACCTTTACTGAGGGCATCAGAACTGCATATTATGAACGCATTTCTTAAGCTTAGAAGACTGCCAGCATGTTTATTATACCAAGCAATATTAACCGTTCGCAGGCTCAATAAGATATTAGCACATGACTTGATAGTATTGTGTATAATGCTACCCGTCCCTGCTGTCCACTCACAGTGACACTTTTAGGGGAGAAATGGTGAAAAAGATCAGGATGAATACACACACACACACACCTGGTCTTCTCCACCACATCCTTCTTCCCTTCATTCAACCACACTTCTGGGTGTGTATTTCAACTTTCCAGTTTGCTCTTTCACCCCGCACGCCTCTGGATCTGCTCGCCGTGCCTGTGCTCCCAATCCACAATTGTACAGATGGCTGCCAGTGATGTAGAGGAAGTAGAGTGGCGTGAAAGCTTCAGATCCACCGTTCAAGCACTGATCCTTTCCCTCCTGTATGGGGGCAATGCACTCCTCAAGGGCCTTCCGTTGTCCTCCCTTGTGCCCCTGAGAAGTGTCCTACATGCTGCTGCACGCCTCATCAAGGGTCAACCACATCACCCCGGCCCTCATGGATCTTCACTGGCTGCCACCGCACACACAAATCACCTTCAAGTCTTGCTGCATCATCTATAAGGCAGTCGACCTCAAGTCGCCCAGCTACCTTGCAGAGAAAATCAGAATATCTGGCGGACAGCGCACCATCAGAAGCCAGGACTCTTACAGGCTTGAAATATGCTGCTGCAAAAAGGAAAGGACCAGAAAACAAGCCTCTGTGCCTACGCCCCAAGACTATAGAACCTCCTCCCCATCAGCATCAGACTCGGCCCCACGCTCCTACAGTTCAGAAAAAAACTCAAGACCCATCTCTTTCTGCCTCAAACACCTGGCATCACATCGCATGTTGCGCCACCTGGCTCACTAGATGACACCTCTCTTCCCCACCACCCGATACAGCTGTACCCCTCTTCTGTGCCCCTCTGTATCCCATCCCTGCTGTATATCTGTTCTGTTGAAACCTTGGAAAAGCGCTCCGTTGTGCATCTGTACAGTTGTATACCTCTGTAAGGCACTTTGTTATGTATCTGTATTGTTGTATACCTCTGTAAAGCGCTCCATTGCTTCTCGAAGCCAGGTCTACACTCAATAAATACCATTATAAATATCATAATAATAAACAATAATAATAATAATAATAATCCAGGTCCGGGCCCAATAAATACCATAATAATGAATAAAAAGTATATTTCTGACTCCTCAGCACCTTCCCCTCCCTTTCACTGCTCTCAGCTTTCAATGCTGAAGAGGATTATTTTAAAGTTAAAGTAATTTTAAAGTTACACTACATTTGCAAATAATGCAACACAATGTTTTTTTAAAGTAGGCACACAACCTTAACTCTGCATTGCTAATGAATTAACATATATCCCATATCACCAAAAAGTGGCCACAGTGATGACATTTGGCACCACCATTCACAACATTCTTGACAGAAACATCCACCATGACCTAACTAAGCACTGTATTGCCCAATTTGACCGGAAAAATGTGTCTGTTTGGACAAATTGGCCGAATTCGGCCACTACAAAAAAATCAAAACCCGTTATACTAAGCATGAAGAGCAGGGGTTGGGTGGGTGTCCCCCGCTCCCCATGTTTCAGTATTATGGGCTTCGGGTGTTGCAGGGGACTCAAAAAAAAAGGGACCCTGCGACATCAGCTCCACCTGTGTTGGAGGGACGGAACTGATGCCGCAGATGTATAGCAGCAGCGCCAGCAGCCATTGGCGCCGGCAGCCAGTGGCTGGCGAAAAAGGTAAGTAGGGGAGGGAAGATTGATATAGTGCTGCTGGCGGGACAGGGATTTGGGTTGGTTGACTGAAGGTCAAATAGGTTTGCGGCAAAATCGACACAGTCAATTCCGCCGCAAATATATTGACCTCGATAAAACAAACCATATCCACTAAGAACATAACTTTTCTGTGAGTGATTTATTTGCCTAAAAGGTGGGTTAAAGGTCCTGAGCGAAGTGAGCGCTGTTAATGAGTACCAAAAGCATTTAAGCCCCATTGATGCCCCTAATTGAAGGCACTAAAGCGACTAGAATCCAGCCATAAGGGTGACAAGTTCAGATACTAGTTTAATGTTTAACCACTGAACAGAAAGAAATTGGCGTCCGAACAGGGAAAACAGTGGCAGGATTTTAGAACCAACATTTTTTTAAATGACTGATGGCTGTATCAGCTGACAAAAGCAGCTGTCAGGGGAGTGGGCACAAGTTAGAATTCCACTTTGAAAGGCATTGTCTGCAGGGCAGACCCCAAGAGGGGGCAGTAGGAGGAGGACAATGTAGCCATGGTGGAAAATAGCAAAATGAGGATTGGGAGAAGAGGCAGAAGGCCCAAACGAGAGACAGGCAAAAGGGGATGACAGTGACCCAGGAATCTGGAGTTATTACACAACATATAGAGGACACTTTCAGGTTTCGTGGGTGTGGGAGGGATCGAGGAATAGAACAGGGGATTGCCCAGGGACAATCATAAACAAGCACAGACATTCTCAGCTGACAGGACCCTCAACATTAGTAGTTAGTGCCCTCATTTTGATGATTCTGATTGGTTGAACCTCAGCCAGCATTCCATAGAGAGATGTTATAATAGTAAGTTATGCTGTGTTAATGAGTCTTATTTTGTTTGACTTCCACAGGTTGCAAGGCTACTTGGTACTTTTTTATCATTGCACAATGCATCTTACAATGCAGTGCAATTGGGGTATGTCTAGAGTATATGCATGTGTTTCACCATCAGTAGTCGTGATTGGACCACTGCTGGGGTGTGTGTGAGGGGCAGATCTTCCATTGGGTGAGCTGAGTTTTTGTCTCATTTGAGTTTCTAGATGAGAAGCGAAGTCCTGCAGCCATGCCCCAGAGATCCTGGAGAAATCCTGCAAAGAGCTAGACATCCTGCCCAGCTGTGAAGATTGTGTAGGGGGGGGACACGGTCAGCCGGTAACCTGCCCTTGTGTGGCGGCATGGGCCAGAGGGGGTAATCTCAGGACCCGGTGCCCAAAAGTATGATAATATTATGATATGTGATTATTGTTATTCCCATAACCATATCTGCTCAATGAAATCCTATGGCCTTTTATTGCCAACACTTTGACATACGTTGTGCTCTAACTTATTTACATGTGAGGGTAAGAGTTCGGCCATTATAAATTGCATGCATATGGGTTTAGCAGTTATGGGCAATGCCGCAGGGCCGCACAAGGAGAGGCAGGGTAACTGCTGTTACCGTTTGGCAGGCCAGGGAGAGGGGCCGACCCCCCAAGCCTGCTCCTCTCCCCCCACGGACTCGAAGACACGCAGTCTCTGCCACACAATGCAAGGGAAGGGTGAGGTGTGAACAATCACCTCACTCTTCCACGAAACAACAAGGTGCTAAGCACCTAGAAGAAAGAACAGTTAGGCAGGGCACAGGTTCACAGACCTGCTCCCCCCTTAGGGGGCCAGACAGTCGGCTACACTGGCCTGGGGGCTGGACTACATGGAAATCATGCTCTAAGAAATTCACAATCAGTTTGTGGACCCTGAATAGGGACCTAAACAAACAGGAGGTTCGCTGTTTACTCAGCATCCTCCACCCTTTGCTTCTTTACTACAAAACCCTCCCACCCTACAAAAGAAGGGAGAAGAACAAATGAAAACAGAGGAGGACACTGGACGGTGACCACTACAAGTTGTGGGACAATAAGGCGGCACGGGCCCGAGGGGGTAACCTCAGGACCCGGTGCCCAAAAGTATGATATTATTATCATATGTGATTATTGTTATTCCCATAACCATATCTGCTCAATAAAATCCTACGGCCTTTTATTGCCAACACTTTGACATACGTTGTGTTCTAACTTATTTACAGGTGAGGGTAAGGGTTCGGCCATTATAAGTTGCATGCGTATGGGTTCAGCAGTTATGTGTAAGACCCGTGGACCTATCCTAAGAAGGTCTGGCAACCAACTTTTGCTGCAGTCCTGTTGGAACCCTGTCTGGCTGGTCATCTTTAGAAGGTATTTAGAGGTTCTCCGACCTGCGGAGTGGCAGGACCAACCATTCCCAACATCTACTCGGTTTCCAGCCATCTGGAACCTTCAAACATGTTTCTGGAACCATCCTGTGGACTGACCAACTCCAGTTTGGGCTACAGCAGTAGAGGTGTCGTGGTTCTGTGTTTTGGGTCAGAACTTTGGGGACTCCCAGTTTATGCTGCAAGAATCCTACCTGTGAAATTCCAGAGTTCCAGCTTTAATGGGACCCGCGATAGGAGGCTGACTCTGGCCGCCAGAGCTGTGTCACTTTGTGTCACCATGCATTGGCGACTGTCATCAAAATCTGCATTCCTGCATCTGGTCAAGTGCCTAGAGGAGTGCTGCATCAGTGTGAGTTGCATTCATTAACTGGAACAGGCTGCACCAGCATCTGAATTCAACCCAGGCATCTTTTGCACCCGCAACTGCTGGGCTCCAGCGACCGGTACCGACTGTGGGAAAGCCGACAGTGGGAGAACCAATATCTGACAACCCTTTGATAACCTGCCAAGTCTGAAGAGAACCCAGAGTATGGGGGCTTGGGGTGAGCTACAGCAATACTTACCTGCCTCATCTCCACCTTTAAAGGTTTTGAACACCTTTGAAAGTTTTATATTTGTTTGGCTTTGGCAGAACCTGTTGCTGAAAGCCCTTCAAAAGCTGTGGACAGTTTTATTTACAAGAATAGATCCTTAACTGACTTTTGGAACCTTTCTCCAATCCACAAGACCCTCTGCCTAACTTTTTTCTAGCTCCAAAAATATTGTGGAACTTTATGAACTTTTTGGGCACAAGGCCCCAGTCAACTTTTGGGTGGACTTCTGAAGTTAGGGTTGTATTCTTGTCGACTGTCATTGAAAATATAACCATTACCTTTCCTTTTCAGTATTGTGATATAGCAGTATTGTGGTTTGATTGCACTAGCTACAGGGGCTGTATATATGTATTTTATTATTAGTGTTGTATGATAGTATTACCTGCTTATAGTAATTTTTTATAGTGTTTGTTTGGCCATAAATAAATATTATATTTTTTATAACTATCTATCTAAGTGTAATCTTTGATTACCTCCTTTGTGAACTCATTGTGGACCCTTTACCAGGTTCACCCCGTCCTGAGATTTAGCCTTTACCACTCTAGATGCTACCTTGTTTGGTCTGGCTACAGCGCCCATAGTTGTTCCCTGTTCGCTAACTGGCCTCCTACACATCTGTCCACCAGGCCAGATCAAGGTTTCCATTTATCCCCTTTGTTTTTTATTCTCGCTCTCAAACCTCTTTTGAACAGTATCAGAACTAATGTGAATATCCTGGACATCTCAATTGGTAAATACTCTGCCAAACTCTCAGCATATGCCAGTGATATCTTACTGTGACTGTAAATAAGCTATTATCATCTACTGTAACTAGCGCCACAATGCCCACGGGCTGCTGTGCGATTAACATATGTGAATAAATAAATAATCCCTCACAATTCCCTTCACGTTCCCAATCTATTATCAATGATTAATTACTTTTCTATGTCTTATGAATTAAATCTTGATAAATCTGAGATCCTTCTGCTAACAGCTGCTGTCTTGCTAATATCCCACTTCATGGGATGAAGTGGTGCCCTACTTCTATTAAATATCTTGGCATTCAAGTTTCTAAAGACAATGCCACAATTATTTCTCATAACAGTCCCATGGTTCTAAATAAAAGCAAGAATGTGATTACCAATTGTCACCCTCGTTTTTAACTTGGTGGGGATGACGTGATTCAATTAAAATGTCTATTAGCCTTATCAGTGTATACCTTTTATCCATGATTCCTGTTGCTTTTCCTGTGTCATATTTTAACAAGCTTGACTCGCTTCATCTAAACTTTTATGTCATAACAAAGCCCCCAGAATTGCAGTAAATGATCTGAAATTGTCCAAGCATATCTGTGTTGTTACATTTCCACAGTTTTCGTCTTATAATAGTGGTTTCATCCTTAAGTTATCATTAGGAACTCCGGAACTCAATTGACCAAGGCTACTATTTGAAATCCAAGTTATTACTCAATGTTTCTTGCTTCATTTCCTCAAAACTTCTGTCTGGCCTAATATTAAGTCTTTAAGATAACTTGGAATAAAATACAAGCTTTATATTTTGACTACTCTGTTATTAATAATATACTTATTTGGTATAACAATTATATTTCCTTAAAACGACCTACTTCCATCATTCATAAATGGTACTCTGTGGGAATATCTTGTATATACCATGTATTTAATAATTGTACTGCCATACTGTTTCCTCTTTTATGTTCTAGATATCATTTACTACCTGCAGACTTTAATTACTATACTATTCTTATTTATTCTATATCTAAAATGTTTCCTGTTATTTCACAGTTAATTCCGCCAAATATTTGTTACATCAAATCACCAAGTTATCTTTCAAAGCTGCTTAATTCTATTTGTTTGTGAATTAAACAAATGGTAGGAATCTCTTAAATATTAAGACTGTTCGAGAGTGGGAAGGAAGATGGAATGTAGCCAACTCACAGGATATTTGGGGGAAAATATGGAAACAATGCCACACCATTTCTGCTGCAGCCTACCTCACTCAAACCCTTTTTTCATTTTACATATATCATATCTTAGTCGCAATAGAATTTCCAAGCTTTCATTAAATTCTTCCAATATTTG
The DNA here is from genome assembly GCF_040938575.1 of Ambystoma mexicanum. Classification (NCBI taxonomy): domain Eukaryota; kingdom Metazoa; phylum Chordata; class Amphibia; order Caudata; family Ambystomatidae; genus Ambystoma; species Ambystoma mexicanum. The sequence continues at coordinate 1,000,703,668 of NC_090922.1, forward strand.
CTGGTCCTGTAACACTTTTAATGCTGATTTTCTCCATTTAATTTTTAATTGCAAGTTTGTCTTCTCCATTTGGGAAAAGATATGGGATTGTTTACAATCTATTCTTAATTTTCATGACCCACTCGCTCTATGTAAACTAATGATTGATACCTTAATTAACCATAATATGATTTCCATGCCTTCTCCCATGGTATTTAACCTTTTGATCTCTTTTGGTTTTCACCTTATTTCTTCTAATTCTAAACAATTGCACAAATTGTCTTTTATTTTATGGTGTAAGTAAATTTGTTCCATTCACAGAATTGAGAAATGTTGTGCTAATTTTTGTTACATGATTTCTGCTTTCTACAAAAAATGTGAAATATTTATCACATCTCTCAACAACAGCTAACACAGAACGAAAACACTCATTGAACTTGTTACTATTTTTTATTTTATTATGTAACCTTATCCTCCCTTTTTTTGTCTTGTTTGTGGCCCCTGTTTGTCATTTATGTAGATTTATTATTATCATATTCTATTAATTAGTATTTCTATTGTATTGTTCACTATGACTTGTTATTGAACTTTTTAAAAATATTTACTTCATTGATTATTTAATACTTAACACAAATTCATTAAACATAAAAATACCCACTAGTGACTCACATGCTCTCATAAGTGATGCAAGAAGTCCATGTGCCCAAAGAAGGTTTAACTACCTTTCAATGTTTGTCACCCATGATGCTGAAGGATCCTGCCTTCACTACGGCTCACATCTCTTGGATGCTGAAGGCCATCCATTTTTTTTGGCAGTATCTGGCAGTGGTAAATACGAGTGCCGTAGGAATTCTCCGTATGGGCTACTCCACACATGCACACTAGGGAGATTGTGGTTACAGGTTAATGCTCCGTGTCTATCTAGAGAGATGATTGGAATCTCTCAGTATCAATAAGAAGAACTGGCAAGCAAGACAGATTACCAACATAGTTGGGCCATCTAGGTGATAGTTTATGGACGGTTCTTAGGAAAGGATTTTGTTGTTTTTATTAAGAGGAACAATATATACATAGAAGGATAAAGACATACAAGTCTAAGTTAGAATTCCCTGAAATTGCATTCAAGAGTTCAAATAACCCATTCTGGAAGACAGTAATCAGAGTAAAGAGTTTCAGATATATGAGATCTATACCAAATTAGTAAAGATTCTGAAAATGTGAAAATAGGTGATATGTTTTCAGCTTTCAATACTGAAGAAGCAGAAGCACTGATAAGCTAGAGTTATGATATGATATGAGGTATCCGGTCAAATTTTCGAAAACACATTTAAAATAAAAAAAATAAAAAAATAAAATTCTGAATGTTTTATTTTATTTTATATGTTTTATTTTGGTTTCATTCATAAAATAAAGTGTAAAAAAAACCAAGGGGTTGGGGGGGGGGGGGAACCCCCCATTAAAAAAATATAATACAAAAAAAATTTGAAAATTATTGTTTTTAGCCATTTTGGTGTCGAAAAAATGGCATTTAAAAAATGTGATGTTTGAAAAAGTCACTATAAACCATGATATGATATGGCATTTATAACGCACATATACACAAGTGTTTCAAGGTGCGATGAGGCCAGGGAGGGGAACAAAGGGAGGAGAGACAACGATCCTACTAGGCCAGGTGTCATTCAGATTGCGCAAGTGTGAGGGAAGGAGGAAGAGACAGTGCAGTACATGGGATAGGTAATAACAATAAGTGAAGTAACGTCCAGCAAGTGGCAAGTGCAAGGGTAAGGGTAAGTGAATAGGTAAGTGCAGAGTGTTCAATAGAAACAGTCAGTTACAGCAGCAATCTAAGAAGCTGAACAATTGCCAGAGGTCACCTGCAGGTCATTTGCAGGCAGTGTGCAGGTGAATGTCATTCCTGGTGGGGGCAGATGTAATCTAAAGGAAGATGTAATCTAAAGGAAAGGAAGTGGAGTTAGAACTGGAGGATTAATTAACTAGAAATTCTTGGGATGGATCACATTAGTCTCACCAATGATGGGCACCTTTCCGCAGTTGACAGACAAGCACCAATAGTCCACAGACCAAAAGTGCAAAATGTGGATCTTGCACTTGTCCATCAGAGTGTAAAGGTAGTTTCCCTGCTGGTTACTCGACTCAACGCCATTTTTGTACTGATAAAGCAGTGCACATAACAGTGCAAAGCTGCCCATCAGTGGGGCACTGCTACCATTCAAGAGGCAAAAGTACCCATCAATGTTGCACTTTATGTGATCCATGCCTCTCTTATGTTTCCTTAGCCCTGGAACACCCGAAACAAGGAGACTGATCTTGTTATTTTGTCCCACTGTCCTGTTCCCCAGGCTCTGAATGTGCTGAGTATTAATTCAAGAGATGTTTTGGGCATTGAGCTCAATCTGATAGGAAGGGTATAGCAGCTTCTTTGGATGTCAGAGACTGGCGAACGTGCCAAAAGTCACAAAAAGAGATTCATAGTGGTAGAAAATAAATATGTGTAGGCTACCAGAGCTACTATCCATGTAGCATGGGTTCCTTATGAAAAAGGGGAGGTGCTATGAGTTTCCTCTGCTGTGAGGTGGGAAAACATAGGTGATTTGTTACTGATTGATGGGTCCATCAGTAAAGGTTACAGTACATCCTCTTAAGTCAAAATGTATGTATTTGTTGCTGCAGTGGGGCTTATTGTCAGGGAGAATTTTCAGTTTATGTGCTAGTTCCCTTTAACACAAGCGGCCTCCGGCACTTTTACTGGATTCTGGATTTTTTTTATTTTAATCTCCTGAGTGACTGGAACTTTTTGCCACTAACTCATTCTTTTTCTTTGACTGGGATTTTGATTTTGTATTTTTTTATGGGGTCTAGTAAACTCCATATATTTAATACAGATATCTGCTTTTTGCTTTGTGACACGCAGCACCCTATGTGCAGTGTCACTGAAAAGTCATTGGGACTTCTCCTTCTGTTTAAATACATTTTCTTGTGAGAAGTGCTGTTCCCAAGACTAGTAAGATAACTTTTATCTTATTTACCTTTTATTTTGTGGGTCCAGCACACACCACCTTATGTGGGGCTCTGGGGGGTTACATTATAACTCCTTCTTCCACTACTAGCTTTACCTTTTGTTACAACTGACTAACTTCTGTTGGCAGTGGTTACTTTTGACTACCTTTTGTGCAGGTTACTGGCAGGCTGATTTCTCAGCTGCAGTACAGCACCCATGGGTGACCACTTTCCAAAAATGGCCCCTGTGTTCTTTTTTCACCATTTATTTGTCAGTTCCTTCTAGGTTTTTCTCCTAGGCTATAGAATCGATGTGAGTCCTTTGTGAGTTTTGCCTTTGGTGGGCTTCAGCCCTGATGCCCCAACCTCCCCCTACAGCTCCTGTGTGTCTGGAAATTCAGGAAGTGAGGGAGGAGCCCGTAACACCACTGTCCTTTGTATGTAGGTATGCCTGGCTGAAACCAGTTGCAACTGGGTGGCTGGCTCTCCTATAGGACAGCCATCCCCCATGTGATTGACAGCTGTGGGTGTGTGAATGACTGGGACCCAGCATAAAAGGCGAGGATTCATGGACTACAGACAGAGTCAACCACCGGAACAAGGAATCCGAAGCAGAAGATGAGCAGAGACGCCAGCAGCGGTGGTCGGTCAAAATACCGAAAATAAAATCTCGAATTGCAAAAAGCACGAAACAAAAATCTCGAAAAAAAAAATCTCGAATTTTTTATTTATTTATTTATGTGTTTTTGGGGTCAGGTAAGTAAAAAAAAAGGGGTAAAATAAAAAAAAATGAAAAAAGGGGGGTTGGGGGGGAACCCCCCCATTTTGAAAAAAAACGCATTGAAAAAAAAATTCGATATTTTTTTTTTCGAGATTTTAAATTCGTGCTTTTTGTTTTCGAGATTTTACTTTTCGAGATTTTGACTATAAACTGCCAGCAGCATTTTCCAGGACTGCAAAAGCACTGGTGAAGCCTTGCAGCTGTGCTGAACCTGTGTTCACATCAACAGGGAAGACCTGCCAAGGACAACTTCCTCCTTTAGGCTGGTGAAACCAACTAGCCTCACGACTATCTTCATTTTGGGCTATCCCCCAACTTGCTGTGACTTTCCTGAGCTGCAGAATCCCAATACCCGGGGTACCTGGACCATTATCAAGTACATCTGCATCATCTTCTGAAGATTGAATCCGGCTGAAACTTTGCAGATATCCGTGTGGAACTTGAGGGGCATGAAATCTTTAAAAAAAGTCCCCCCACCAGAGTTTAGGACTGAGTAATAGAAGAGAATCCAACCAGCAACATTTGTTTCTTCTTGATGCTAAGGAAAAGTCGCCAAAACCAGAGAGAGGCACTGGAAAGAGCTGAATCCATTGCTGCTGACCCCTTCTCCTGACTGTTGCTGCAGAAGCCCACCTGAAGTCCCCCTTTTGTCACCACGAACATGGAGCAGGAATCACCTGGTCCTAGAAGAAAGCCAGCTACAATTTAGTCTTTACTTTCAAGGTACTGTGGGGCTTGGTTTGTAATTACCTTGTGCCATTTCCAGTGGTTCCTGGTTTGGGAAGTGCTGTTTTCTTCGATTGAGACTTCACCTCAACTCCTTTGTGCAGGCCTTGCAGCGTGCACACTATCAGGTAGGCGCCCCTTGAGCTCCTGTGTTTCTTCCAGAACCACTGACTGGTTAACTAACCTTTCATCTGAAGATATTCATCAGAACTGGAACTGTCCATTTGACTTTGGCTGTCCTGGCTTCCCAAAGGTCCATCTTCTGATGCTATTGGCTTTGGCAATGTTGGTTCCTCCATAGGTTTTAATTGTGAACACTTTTATTGCTAGGAAATAGATTGCCTATATCGGTCTGGGAGAGTGTACTTGTTATTAACAGTTGCTAGGTGTGGTCTGTCGAACTTTGAAACTTTCCCTACCATCTCAATTTTGCAAAACGTGATATATTTAGGTGCTGATACTGACCTTTATTGATGCCACTCTGTGTGCTGGATATGTAAAGCATAGAACAAGTTGCTCATCTACATTATTGTTTCTTATATGAATTGATTCTATTTCACATTGAATGTTATTAGTAGTTGCAGCATTTTAGATTTGCTTGTGTTTCTTGCGTATATGCACATAAATATATTTTAATATGACGTTAATTGAGCAAGTGTTTACTGGGATACCTGTGTAAACTGATTTCAGTGTACTGCTCTACAGCTCACATAACTCCCTCCTAAGATAAACCTGTCTGCTCAGCCACTCTATCGACTTGTGTTGCACAGGCCTTTATTAAGAGTTGGGTCCCTAATACCAATATATAGGTCTTATGAAGTCCCACACCAGCTGGACTTTAGAAAAACGTACCCAACACTTATCCTAAGAACTTTTTAAAGTGTCAGAAGATGAGTAGCTGATCTGACCTTTAGGCAGCACGTTCATATCTATAACCTCTGAACATAAAGGGCACAAGTCATGGCTGACATTTATTTGCTGAAGTCCTACAATCGATAGTCCTTTGAAGCTGACAAAATATAAACTGTACAAGCAAACAATGTGGGATGTTAGGAAGGTGCAAACTCTTACATCTTATCTGGAGCATTTTCCCTGCCCGGAAATTGGGGCTATGTTCCTCAGATTTCGTTTAAATGTTCTTCTAATTGGTGAAATATCTGATATTTGTGCAGGGGTGTCTCATGAGCTAAGAACATGCAGCACTTGTTCACCGAATGTATTGGAACAGCTCAATTATGTTTGCACTATTTCCATACATTTGCCAATGACACTGATTTTATTATTTTTGTTGGAGGCTACTTAGCATCAACAATAGCGGCAATTCGAATTATCAATAAAATTCTAACAATTTTATATTCAAAATGTACTGCGAACACGAGGCGTGTGGGTAATTACATGAATTGCTTCCATGTTCACATGAAACGAATTATATAGTTAATTATGTATTCTTGACTGTTTTTACATATATGATTCTATCTGTAATAATCCTTTGTAATTGTTTCATAATTCCTATTGATTTGTTACCTGACTTTGTGAAAGGTTTTCATAAGCAGAACACAATTTAAAAATAAGGAGCTACTGTGCCCACCGTCTGCTGGGGAATCTAATTGTATCGGACCGAAAAAAGCCTGACAATGTGGGAGAGGAGAAATACTTAGAGCAGGAGGTGAAGGACGCAGTAGAGACCACTTAAAACTTTGGACTCATGTCAACTCGCCTTCGTCTCTTGCCCTACCACACCAGTGGGCACAGGGAGTGCTGCACCGTAAGCAGAGGCAGGCGGATCAATAGAACTGCCAGTTTGCAACCCAGTAAACAAAACAAAAATCAAACCTGTGAACTGAAAGCACAGAGCTGTGATGCTACGGCCAAGGACCACGGAAATGCTGTGCACTGTGGTTTATGTCATGCAACAATATGGTAAATTCAGGATGCTGGGGCAGTAAAATGAAAGGGTACAAGACCTGAATAATATGCCCAGTATAATTATTCTTTTATAACAAGCTTAATACCAGAGATTGGTTTCGAAGCCTGGATCGGGATTCAAACCGATTCTAACCTCTGTTGCTGTGTTGTCTTGCTTCCAAGACAAGCACGCTGCACCGGAGCTATCTCCCCCTCATTCCTCCCCTCCATTCTGCTTTATTCTAACTCATACAGAATGATCGCCAATATACAGGAGAAATCAGATGAACAGTGCGATGATTGGGGCAGAGGTAGATGGCGTTAGCTGCTTCGCTGGCCCAGTGGACTTTTAAAACAAGCACACAACCCTTTCAGGCATTGGACACAACAAGCCGTGTGGCTTACTCAAAGGTTCTTCTAGGTTTAAATGTAGCACACCCATCGGCAGTGTCGAAGTGGCAGTGTGGCAGAATTCTCACTAGACAAATGATGCACCAAGTTCTGTGTGATGTCCACACGTTAGACTTTCTAAGAATTGGAAGAAATTGCCCTCCAATGTGACAACAGAATTTTTCCATTGCTGAACGGACCTGCAAGGGAAAGGCAGCCTCAGACCCTGGCTTGGGAGGGACTAAGCCCTCCCAATTGGAGGCAGAATGTATCACTCTGTTGTGATGCCCAGACGGCTCCGGAAGCAAAGAGTGAGAAGGCAAGGGTCTGTGAAATGTCGTACCACCAAGAGTGGTGCATTTACTCACGTTTAAACAATAGTTACCATGAAGCATTCCCAAGAAATATCATTAATACCCGGCGAGCGGGGTGTGGTGGCCTCCCAGCCAACGAGGAGGCTTGGAAAAGGGTCCTTACCACACAGGGAAAGACCCGCTCCAAGACTCCTTGGAGCGGGAGGCTGCAATCTTCCCTCACTGGGAATCAGGTAAGTGCGCTTCCCGTGACCCCTTACCCTCACCCCACCTTTCAACATTTTTAAGGCCCCTCCTCCCCACTTACCTTCTTCTGTGTTGTCCCTCGCTAGTGCCGGGAATAGGACTGTTCCTGGAGCATCTCCGAAGGCGGCCGATTAGCCACTATGGAAAGGGAGAAGGGACTAAGTGAAGTCTCTTCTCCCTTTCCATGGTGGCCATTTTGTTTGTTTATTTTTTTCATTAATTTCAATGGCCACCAAGGAAAGGGAGAAGGGACTACGTGTAGTCCCTTCTGCCTGATCCCTGGTGGACATTTCTTTTTGCTCTTTTTTCTCGAGTCGAGAAACCGTTTCAACAACATTTCTCAGCTTGAGAAAACAATGCTTTGAGTACCCTGGTACGATATGCCAGGGTACTAATAGCAATAGAATCCTCAGAGGGGGGCATTACCGGTTTAGTAATGCCCCTGGGGGCTATGTTAAAGGCCTTGCTTCACTTGGGTTTGTAACTACCGCCCCGGGGGCATTACCAGACCAGTAATGCACCCATTCTCTGGTTCTATTGCTTCAATAGACCCCTTATGATGAAGCCAAAGCTTAACTGCTGGCCTCAGCCTTTAGAGGGCCCACACCTCCAAAATTAGCATCTCTTTGTGAAACCAAATAGCCTCTGATTTTGGGTGAAAGATGCATCTAAAGGGCAATAGGAAGGCATAATAGCTATTCAGCCTCCTGGTCTTAAAAGCAGTGAAGGAATTAGGTTGACAACACAATGGGTTTAAGGGCCCTACTCACTACCAGCTTTCTAAACTGTCCACCCATCCACCTGCCCCTCAAAATGTTGAGGCGGGCTCCACCCCTGCCGCATGGAGATATGGAACGTCGCACCACAGAACCCATTGTAGCGAGGACAGGATTGCGGGCGAAGATAAACCACGGGACACACTCTCATGGCACTGTGATTTAGTGGATGGAAAGAGGATACTGTTAGTCACAAACTGGTGTAACACAGGTGTAAGACATAAAAAGTGGGGATAAACGCGGTAAAGCACCATTTTAGGCAACATCATAGAGCCTTTAGAACCATTTCTAATTCGGGTACTTACATTGTGAATTCAACCAATGAAGCTGGCGTGGAGACACAGGGCCTGATTCATGGAATATTTTGCACGGTGCAAAGAATTTTTCACTGGTGCAACTGCCAACAAACACCCTTATTCATGGAACAGTGCAAAGTGTCTTTTTGTCGTGCAAAGTCACTTTGCACCAGTGAAAAGTACTTTGCACTGAGCAAAACATTCCATGAATCAGGCCCACAATGTTTCTTCTGTTCCCCCCACGTGCGCAAGGCACAAAATCATTTCAGAAAGGCACAAACACATTTCTGCTGAGATGAACTCCTATGGGGCCTGGAGGATAGCTCAGGGGTAACGCGTTCATCTTGGAAACAAGACAGCCCAGGATCGATCCTGGTCGTTGAGACTGGTGTCTGGCAATAAGCCCGTTGGTAAAGATTAATTGATAATGCTGTTTCTGGTACTTTATTGCACAAGTAGGGGTAACTGGCAGGCTGCTGGCGGACTTGTGGGAATTTACCGGCACCGGCCTTGCCAGAATTAACGGGGCATTACAGCCCCGGTCGTCCGGTAATTCTGGCGCAGGCATTCTGCCAGAATTAACGGGGCATTACAGCCCCGGTCGTCCGATAATTCCGGCGCAGGCATTCTGTTACTCCCAATTCCCGTGGAGTCCCGTAGGACTCCATGGGAATGGAGGCCATGGAAACACCGGCACCATGCCTTAAGGGTGCTGGTGTTTCCGCGTCCGTCTGCGCCCGGTGGCGTTACGCCAGCCAGGTCAGACCTGGCGGGTGTAAAACCACACGGCCACAGAACTCGTAATTAGCCGGTCCGGAAAACGGTGCCGGTATGGTTTTACCGGCACAGTTAATTCCGGACTGGCTAACTTGTAATGAGGCCCATGGACACTTAATTTCTCGGCAACAAGGAATTGTCATAAGCTGCGTAAAATAGTAACAGACAATTGGTGTTTGTTCCGCAGCTGTGCCAACATTATCATCCAGGGTCACAGAGTCTGTTAGTCAAATGCTACATTGCCTGTGGTCGTTATGAACACGCCCCTGCCACCTAGGTTCTTCTCCCTCTCGGTCCACCGGTATGTTTACAAAATTGTTGAAGTGAGCACGAGTCCCTCACCTCAGATACACAAAAGCCGAGCAGGACTTGCGGCAGTCTGCTCCTTCAAGACAGGCAGGATTGTTAAGGATTTGCAGCCCTGGCCCAGGAAGCAAAATCCCATCCAACGTCCAGTTGCCCCCTTGTGCCCCATCCCAGCCCTTCCTGCATGCCAGGGGTCAAAAAGAGATGCACATTAAACATGGTTATAACAGTATCTTACCTGCTGGCCATTAGGGAGACAAAGAAATGAGCAACAAAGGCTTACGTTTCTACACAAATGTCGGGTAACATGCTGGGTGTGGTTTTCCTGAGCCATTTCTCAGCAACTCATCCAAACTACAGCATGTGCTCAAACTCACACGCCTGTCTGTCACAACATACAGAGGAACTCGTGCACATTCGTGCACTCTGGTCCCCTCCATGCAATTTGGGAAATGTTCCCTGCAAAGCTCAAAACAAACATGTTAAAGGTAGTGAAAACAGGTTTATGCGTTTTTTATAGTGCCAAATGTGTAAATGCCTCTGTCAAGTTACGCTTATGGGAGGCATATACAATGTATTCCTATGGAGCGTGTCTGCTTTAAGCAAGTGTTAAAACCGACGGATTCCATAGGAAACCAATGGCAGTATAAAACTATGCAGGCAGAGTGGGAGTCCAAGGAGGAAACCAGCATTCTGTTCAGGGACCCTACGTCTGCCTGTAGAAACATGTTCCAGGGTGAAAAACACAACAGACAGGTTTATGTTAAGTACTAAAACTAGATGGGGTAGAAAAGAGTGGGAGAGAGATATATAGTTGATGAGACGAAGAGATGAAGATTGACCCAGGGTAAGAGTAACAGAGTGTGAGATTGCAAAAGAAGGATTCAAGCACTATAGTTAAGTCTAGGCCGAACCTTACAAAGGAAGACACTAACATGCGTTCCTCTAACTTCTTTCTGTACTGTGAAGGGGGGAGGAAAAGTATGGGGCAATGAGAGGAGGCATATCGAATGTTGGAGAGAAGAGGCGATTGAAAACAGGAGAGGGAGGAACGTTCACAAGAGGGGACTGAACAAAGGTGATTGAAGAGAGGGGGAAAGTGACAAAAGGGAGAGGAGGGGAGAGTAGAGGAGGGTAACAACCAAGAAAAGAAGGAGAGTGACAACACAGGAGAAGAGGAGGTTGAAAGGCAAGGAGATGAGTAATATCATCAGAAGAAAGAGAGAAGATGAAAGAAGGGAAAGGCACAGGTGGCCCAGAGACTACTAAGGTGGTGGAGAGAAAGTGGGTGAATCCTGTGTCCAGGAAAGGATGTGCATGGGCCGTGTGGTTTAATGAGCATATGGTGAAGTGTCCTGGTGGTGCATCCGAAGTAAAAGGCCAGAGAGGAGAAGAGGAAGGGAATAAGTTCGCGGACATCACAGTAAAGCATATATAAAAATACAACAAACTAGTGTTTTTCATCCACGAAGTCCACAAACATTCCAGATGTTCGGGGGCATCTCTGACTATTTGTGCATTAAAGGGTTGGTGAAAAGCAGTTTTTGGATGGCTATAACTTTGGTGCCACTCAATGAAACTGCATGAAATTTTGGAATTTTATTCTAGACCTGATTCTGAATGGGTTTGTATGGTGGCATTCTATCAAGAGTGGGCAAAATTAGAGGGAGGGTCCCAAAATATTGCAAAGGCTTATAAATGTGGTGCCATTTGCAAATTTACATAAAAGGTTGCAAAAAACATTTTAGATCTAGATATAAATGTTTTTGTAAAGTTTGTTGGGATTTTGTCAAGAGGGGGCTAAATTAGAGGGGGGTCTCAACAGTTTTAAATGGCTTATGACTTTGTTGCCGTTTGACGAATGTGGACAAAACTTTCCAGAAAGATTATGGACCCAACTTTGAATGTTTGTGTAAAGGTTTAATGGATTTTGTCAAGTGGGAGCAAAGTTATATGAATTTTGTATGTATATTAATTTTGACAGTTTTGAAAAAATAAAACATGGCTGGATTTCCAGCAAACTCATCTAACGAGCATTGGCAAGGACCTTAAAGCATGGTTTTGCAAATGTGCCTGTGTTTTATTTTTTGATAAGTGTCATAATGTAGGTACAAAAAATAGTGATATACTTTTTTGGTGACTGAGGTATAGCCTGTGGCATAAGGTCATGACCCGGACAATCTGGCTACTGGCCATGACCACCTGGGACGACAAATGGGGTTAAAGTGGCCACGTCCACCTGGGACCGGGTATGTGGTAAATTTATACAAAAGTAGGATAGGTTTGAAAGGAAATAAAATTGTGCTTGTGGTAATATGGTTATAGGGTTCTCTCTTCACCTTCTGCAGGCTGCTATGGAAAAGGAAGAGGGGCTCTGTACGGAGCCCGGGTTACCGCTTTGGGAACCTGGGGTGCTAATGGCCTTCACCCCCCATTGCAGGGGCTGGAACGGGGGATAACGGTCCGGAGTCCTCATTATATGCCCTTGCTTCGATTTGGCGATACTTGGGCTGCCGGGCCGTTATCCCCCCGTTCCAGTCCCTGGAACGGGGGATGAACGCCACATCATTCCCATTAGCATAACACAAAATCCAATGGAAATGTTGGAAAATCGTATTGGCTCTATGTACTTTACTGAGAAATGTAAAGTAAATGGAGTCTATAAGATATTTTTTTTAGCTCTATTTTTAGCTGTGAAAGGTGGTTCCTAAACGAACCTTTCTTATGTTGTTGTTTGATGTATTATAGGTTAGAACATAAGGTGGGGAGGACAAATGAGGGATGAGGCACTAAGCACTAATATGGAGGGGTAGGTGGACAGGGGAAGATGCTGCGTGTATGTTACGTCTATGGTAGGGGGCAGTGATTCTCATGCTCCTTGATTACAGCTCCCAAAGCACTTCAAAATTGCTTCCCCCTGCAGAGTAGTGTGTTGTAGTATATACAGAGGACTGTTGTCTTTGCAAGATATGGATCAACACCCTCTTTTATTGCTTGCAAGGTAGCTGGTGGGATTTTGTGTCCCACAGAAGTAGGCTGGCTGTTTGGTTAAAGTATTGGCTGAGGAAAATGAGGTGGAGGAAGACAGCCTACTACTTGCTAAGAAAGGGACAACCTTTCTGAGAGCATTGCAGTGGTTGGATTTGGTGTGGCGGTGCATGGTGGCGGTCCCATAGGAGTACTGTCCAGGTAGTCCTCGACTGAGTACTCAGTGCATTTCACTTTGGTAGCTTTAGCCTTTGGTACATTCCCAACAGTTGTAAAGAACTGCCACACCCATGATTCTCTCTGGGTGCTAGAGGTAGGCACTTCCTCTACCTCATGTTCTTGGTTGACTTCATTGTCTTTGGAAGTACTGCACTTTTTTTGCCGTGTAGGTCCTCCAGCTGGTGGTGGTGGCTCTTCGGGAGGAGGAATGGCAATAGCTGAAGCCATTTTTCAGATAAATAGCAGGTTTGCTAATATTCCTCCAAGTATGTGCTTTGTACTAGATTGTTAATGGATAATGAGTAAGTTTAGGTGTAGGAGCTGTGCAAGGGTACATGTTGAGCTTGAAAGTTCCTAGATCAGTAGAAAATGCAGTTCTGAACTCTCCTCAAACCACGGACCTGATTGTCATCATGCCGCACGTGAGTGTATGTTCACATGGCACTGCCCGGTAGGTCCTCGATGATGTCAGATGTTCGCGGACATCGACGGACCCAAAAACTGTGGAAAACGTTGCAAAATGAATTGTATGTGTATATATATATATATATATATATATATATATATATTCTCAGTAAAAAAAACTTTGCTAACGGGATGTTATGGTTAAGTTGCCCTACCAAAAACCTGTGAAATTCAGTAAATAAAACGTTGTTAACGGGACATTATGGTTCCAAGTAAAACCGAAAAACCCTTGAAATTCGCCAGTTATGGTAAGCTAAGCAACCATAACTCGCACCACCACTGTGCACTGCTAACACTAACACCCACGACATCAAAGATGACATCAGAAATGTCATTGATGACATCACGGATTACATCACATGTCTGGCTCCCTTTTTTTCCTTTACTAACATATCTAGGCCACATGGTTTTCTTCAGTAACAGTCAAGAATTAAATATATAAAAGGTACTATATTTGTAGACTTATCCTTCAAGTATGTTCTTACAGTAATTCCCTTAGGGTCCAGTCAAATCATGTGTTACATATGCATAGGGTAAGTAGCACCTTTGAAACGAGCAATCATTTATCTGCATAAAGATAATCAGTTAGGTTATGAACACTTACTGCTACTACCGCTGTCTTTTTTGCCTTACTTCAATTTTCGTGTATATACTTATATTTGTATGTGATGATGTCTCTTTGTGTTTTGTCTATAATAATGCCATTATGTAGTAAGTGGTTTTCATTACCTACTTATCACATGTTTCACAGTAGCCAAAACTCTAATAAGAAAACAGTTATCATTTCACTGTTCAACATGGCAAGCTTATGAATATTGCACCTCCATCATGTATGCTGCACACAATGCCTATATTTCTACACCAGTCCCTTAGTATACTGTATAGAACTTCATAATAGAATGCTACATATATCAACACATTGCTTAATGCACTAATTAGGACTTGATATGTATTGCAATGATCCTTGACACTTTTTGGTCAACATTATAATAAGAATACCTTTTACAGAGTTTTCATTCAAAGTAAATGTACATGTGATGTCATCCGTGATGTCATCAATGACATTTCTGATGTCATCTTTGATGTCCTGGGTGTTAGTGTTAGCAGTGCACAGTGGTGGTGCGAGTTATGGTTGCTTAGCTTACCATAACTGGCGAATTTCAAGGTTTTTTCGGTTTTACTTGGAACCATAACGTCCCGTTAAAGTTTTTTTTACTCAATTTCACAGGTTTTTAGTGGGGCAACTTAACCATAACATCCATTTAACAAAGTTTTTTTTTATTGAATATACACATTCATCAGGTGAAATTGGGAGATAATTACTAGGATTCCCTTACTTTGTGTACATGTAACATAGAACATACTGAACCTCCTTTGCTAATGATATTTGAAGGCCACGGACTGAGCGTCTGTCTGTGGACGGGCGCAGACGAGAACAACAGTACCCAAACAGGCAAGGGGTATTTGAAATTGTTCTATCATGCCACATAAAAACTGGACAAGGTTAAAAAGCAGCACATAAACACATTATAAGTAGTAATAAATAACCATTGGAACCTACACGTCTCACACAGAACCCATCCATTTAAATACCATGTGTAATGAAATGGATTATACCATAACAAAAATAAATATGCCTCCAACGCAATTAACTCACAGAAACTGAACAGCTAGACGAACACAACACAACAAATACAAATTACAAGAAAGTAGTAAGTGAACTTCATTTTTTGTGTATGTTTGTATGAGGTGCAGAACAAATAATATATTTCTGTTGTTTTCACACAGAAATGTGCAGTACTTTGGAGTGGCTGGAGGAGAATTTTCCGCATGGCAAAATGTCGAAAGATAGCAATAATAATGGTACACACTTCGCTGCAAAAGCAAATTAATAGTCAGTACATTATGGATACTTAACATATATATATTTATTTTTAACAGACCAGGTAAAAAATGAACAAAATCCACCAAAAGGCACAGTGCAAGACACCTTGAAACACATAGAAGGCAAAGTGGACATGCTAACAGAGAATTATAACGGGTCAAGGCAATTTGTGGAGGACCACGTCAAAGGAAAAATAAGATACCACTGTCCTACCTGTACCTGTCCCCCTTCTCCATTTCCCAGTAAACTATCCTCAAGCCCTGAAGAACAACATAAACGTTTTGACGAAAATTCCATCCCTTCATCCCCTCACAACGAGCCTGTGGAAATCCTTAATTACCCTATATTTGTTTCAGTGTCTGCTTCCCCCTCTCTCTCTTAATTGCTGTATATGTGTTTAATAAAAAAAATGTTAAGTTGCTTTTAATGGAATTGTATGTGTCCATTTTTTTTTAAAGAGTTAAAAATGTCCGCGGACAGAACGCCTGTTCTGCCTGTCCGTAATTAATAAAATATGGATGTCCTAAGGGCAATACACCTACCCGTACCATTTGTAACCAAGATGGATCTGTTCTTAGAACACACCAGGTGGCCGGGATGTCCGTAAATGAACAAAAGAGGAGTGTCCTAAGGACACTATACCTGTCCGTACCGTCCGCAGCAAAGATGGAACTGTCCGTAGAACAGGCGCGGTGTCCGGCATGTCCGTAGGCAAACAAAATGGAGGTGTCCCAAGGACACTATACCTGGCTGTACAGTGAGCAGAACATCTACGCACATGTGCACCACACCCGTAAATCCTGCGAACATCGCGCCTGTCTGTAACTGTCCTTCTCACTTGTGTCGCACTTTTAATTAGTTTCAGGACCCGAACACTGCCCGTAGGACACCTGAGTGCATGCGCACAACTGTTCCTGTGGATTTGGTGTCCTGCGGGCACCCATTTCCTTCACGGATGTGTTCACAACATCATCATGGGACTGCATCCATGCTGAGCGTGCGCCCTAATTTGAGCACGTTGTCTGCTTCCGCAACATTTCAAAAGAATTTATGCAGACAAGGCAAATTATTTTACAATACAAAATCACCATTTCACATGCCCCATACAATGGCCCTAGCTTTCCACATATTGTATGGAACTTCTTCAATGCTTTTGAGTGATCGATATGGTCACGAGGCGCACCCCTGCACCCCTATAAAAGTCCACACCCCCGAGATCATCTTCATTGTACTTCTGGTGACTATAGATTGAATTTTGCTGCCTTTAGTGCTCTAGTGGAGATTATCTCACCAACCCTAAAGGCATCCATGGCTGCTGTTGCTACATCAGCCTCAGCACCATCCCCAAACGCTCCACCGCCACCACCTCCCCAAGGGCCTGCAGAGGGAAATACGTATGTGGATGTAGAGAGTGAAGAAGAAGAGGATGAAGAGAATGAACCTGGTCACCTGTAAAAAGTGCAATTTGGTGCTGAGTCATGGGAGACCTGGTGCGTACAGCTTTGGTACGACAACCATGAAGCGACACCTAACTTCGTTCCACGGTGCAGACATTCGCAAGGTGGTACCATGTAAAGAACGTAGTAGGTTGAGTTCCTCCACAGCATCCTCCGTGTCCAATCCTCTTTCCACCAGAGACACTCCTGTGGGAGAGCGCATCCCTCCAGCTGCCTCACAGGCCATTTGCGATGCTGTTGACCCTTACCTTTTGAAGGTCACAATATTGTGTATGTACTGCGGCGCAGTACTCTGCAGGGGGGAGAGTCTTCGAAGTGCTTTCAAGACCAGAAGACCTGCTACCTACCTAAATAAGGCCCACCCTACATCTTTCTCTCTCCACCTGCTCTTTCGTATCCCTGTGGTTGGTGTCCCTTCCTCACCCTCCTTTCCCCTCCTCTACTAGCGTGTCGTGTGTAAAAAATCCCGAAAAATATAAAACAACAAAAATTAAAAAAAAGTTATTTTCAGAGCCGCCTTTCTCAGTTTAAAAAAGGAACTATCAAACGGTGTAGGCCCTTGTGCATTTTTCAAAAAGTCTGCACACAGTCCTAGGACAGACAAAATTTTAGGGTGCAACTGCAGCAAAACCAATGCACTTTTCTCTGGCAGTAAGTGGTGGCTCTGAAAAGAGCCTTTTGGTGGTGTTGTGTGTAGTTGAAACATGTAATACAAAATAGGTGACTATAGGCAAAAAAGGTTGCAATGCATTTTGTACATTTCAATTGATTGCCAGCATATGTAAGATGGACTCCATCTCTGCGAAAAATGAATGTGCTATGAAACATATTATTTTCATTGTGGAAAGAGGACATGCCAACATCTCTTAGAAAGGCACAAACAGCATTATTGACATTGCGCCTCGCTTTCTCCATTTGTGGACCATATAAAGAAGAACGCAGCCACATTTGTCTCTGCGCAATACGTGAAAAAATTACTTGCCAATTTGGAAACATGTCCATGACCTTCTCAAGTCCTTCCTTCATTGCAAATTGCAAAGAAATTCCAGACACATGCCCTAAACTGTTTCCTCCACAATGAATGATAATGATATCAGGATGACGCTCTGTCTATAAAGTAGCACAGAGAGGTACCAAGTCCAGCCACTTCATTCCACCACTCCATGCAGTGCACTTCCACATCAGGGAATCCAAGATCTGCAGATATACCGCAACGTTCTGCATGCACCTTCAACCAATGTATCCATGAGTCTCCCAAAATCCAGATAATCTGTTTTCGAGCACAAACAGCCATGGCTGTCTGTTCTCCTCTCAGGGAAAAGACGTTCTGACTAAATCTCTCCGTTCACAACACACCCACTGAACTTTACTGACCAATCCCTAGCTCCGCTCATTCTCATTTGCATGCCTCTTCACCCCAGAATCCCTGTATGTAGTACGCGCTACCTGCAGACTACCGCCATGTCCGCGGACATGTAGTGGATCTGAGCATGACGACTGTACATTTAAATAGTGTTCCCCTTTTCCCCTTTAAGGTGGGCTCTGAAAAGAGCCGTTTTATTGTTTTTTTTGCAGATGCCTGACATACACCTGTTAATGTGTATTTTTTGGGGTTTTTTTCTTCTTAGTTTACTCCTACAATCATTACTTAACCTTCTCCAAAGCAAGCCTTACATTCCAAAAGAACATGGCATTTCCCAAAAAAGATAAAGAAACACCATCTGCTTCAAAATAAGCCGCATTACTGGAAACAATGCTCACGTGGCAGCAGAAAAAACATACAAGTTCTTTACATGAAAACATGCATGCCGCGATTGATTGTACACCTAGCAATACTTTGACCAGGACAAAAACAGAACTGTTGTCCCATTTTGCTCGAGGGAGTAAGCCAGAAGAAATTACTTTAGCAGTTGGAAAGATGTTGATGACTGCTTGAACCAACTGTTCCAAATCTCCCAACAAAGTAGGTGAACTCACGTAGCCCAAATGGAAAGCACCATAGTGCAAAAGTACAACATGGGGACTGTTCATCCTACACATATCTCTGCAAACTTGGAGAATTGCCTCTACATTGCAATCCATCGCAGCGCTCCACACCACCTCCACTCCTCGTACATCGAAATTGTTTGCCACATGCCTACATTCAGAATAGTGCTGTAAACCATGGACAAAAATATCTCCGAGCACCAACACCCTGACTGTCTCCACCTCTGCCATCTTCACTACACACACTCTCTTTCTACACAAATCAACAATGTCAGCATCTGATTGGCTGATCCCTACAGTCCACTTTCCATGCTGGATTTGCTGGAAAACCCCATATGTGGCACGCCCTACCCGTGGAAAAGCACGGTGTCAGTGCGGCACGCAACTCTTAGCCAGCCCTTCTACCATTTCCACATCACTCGCAAATCCATTCCCTCATTGGACAGAACTAAGCTGTCACACAACCATCCACCAATCACATCCAAGACCTCTACATCTAACTCCGTCATCAGAGTTCCCCACTTCAAATGTACTGTTGATCACTCTGAATACAAGTCTCATATCATTGCAAAGCACCTACTACAAAAAGTACTGTGCAAGTTTCGAGGATTTCTACTTACAGCTCCATGCATACCTACATGCATGATTACAAAGTACAGGTATGCATATATTATTCAGAGTACATGTGCAACTCTTATGAATCCTTTTAAAGAAATTAATGCCACTAAATCTGCATAGCCAATACATACATACCAACGTTCCCGCTTTAAGCGCAAGACTTCCGAATTGTCATTGAAAAATCACACTACTTCTTACTATCTCCCACATAACCTATACATACGTGCCAACCCTCCTGATTTACGCGCGAAACTCGATTTTTCATTAAAAAATGTCACAATTTTGTACTGTCTTCCGCCTAAATTAATGCTACTTCCAATGCGATCATACGAGAAAAATAAACATTCACGATTGCTGTGGTGACATCTCCCTCTCAGGTGCTCCCGATTTTTCGCATTCCTACTTATAATATGAAAGTATTCAAATTTTTCCTATCTACTATAATAACATATCACTTCCAAACCTCTCTGCTATCTGCAACACAGCTGCAAAAAACAAGGGAATTTCATGAACTTAAAATTGTATTCATTTGCGAAGCAGGTTCAACTAACATGTCAAATAACATATAAAGGCTGCACATAGTCAAATGAAATGCACACATACACTGTGTCGAGATATCAAACGAGAATTCTTCCACAAAAGCTGAAAAATGAACGTGTCCATAAACATCAGTGCTATAAACACACAAAATTACTAAGTTCTTCCTTTTACAATTGCAGTGAAGACCACTCTCCTGAAAATCAACAGCATCTACACTACAAACAACACATCCAAAGAAACCTGGTCATTGCACAAAAAAAGTAAGTACAAAACTACCTTTATATTCTTACTGTTCCTCAAAGAGATTGTGTGGGTTATGTATGTAATTTGCGCACCAAAAAACCCATACATTTTTGGACCATTCTGCCCACAAATCCCCATTTATTAAACAGAGATTAGCAGGCAGAATTGGAACACAAATAACATGCTCATCCCTTAGAATGTTAGTATTAGAAAACAAAGAACTGTTTTAATTTTATACCATTACGTTTACTATTAATGCTTCTCCTCACCACTAGCTCACTTTCTACTCTCATCTGAACCGCAGTGTAGTAACATACAAACAGAAGAATAGTCTTCCCAGCTCATTGTAACTGCCCAATGCACATTTACACACCACCACATACATCTTCCCCATCAAACTCATACACACATGCACACAGCACACATACATTGTAAACCAGACCAACCCATACTTTCTTTTTTTTCAACAGACCCCAAAGAATGGCTACCAAAAAGCAAGTACGTGGAAAGGAACGCAGAAATGGAGCAAATGAAAATAAAAGTGTCCAAAGTAAGCATCCAGCTCGACCAGAGTTTGTACAAAACGTTAAAACAAAACAGCTAATGCGGTCATTTAGCAAAACAAATGAATCTTCAACTACAGAAACTTTGCCTCCTCTATCAAAATGTGGCACGAAACAGAAAATGCTTAACAAGAATTCGGCTACCACTACTGCTAACACTGCTCCTATAAATCCCAATATAGTAGGAAGAAACCATAGTAAAAAAAGTATTTTAGCAAAAATGTTCCGCCACAGAGTCCTTCAGAATCTAATAAGAAGAGGAGTGAAATCATCCACAACCCTTAAAACGTACAGTAGAAAATTAATCCTAGACAGTGCAATCCTTCTCATAAGGAAGTTATTTATTTTAGTTATAAACAGGATGAAACCACTAACAAAACTAATTACTAAACTCCAAAAGAAACTTCTCAATAAATGGAATGTCAACAAAAATAACTTCTTAAATATTTGTGGAGGTGAATGGAGTCACACCACAGAACCATATTGTAATGAAGAAGCATACAAACAAAATCAAACAAACACACTTGCCATCCATAGCAGTGGACGAAGATATGAAAAAATCAATAATACCATCATGGAACAAGAAACACTGCTTACCAAAGCTCCCCCAGAAAACTCAGAATTACCTCTCCAATCGACTAAACCAGACCATCCAGTATACAAATGGCCATGCATGTCAATGTGTAACATTCCTAACAAATCATTCAAATCTTTATGCCAGTTCCTCAATCAGTATGTGAAAGGTAAAGACAAAATCAAAATGAAAGTGCTGCAAAATATGGATACCTGTCCAGTGCGCAAATACACAGGACTACAAGGGCATTCATTAGCCTGCATTTCAGGACCTATTTGCAAAAGCACCTTCCATGATATCAAAATGATATCAACACATCATTCAAATGTAAGAAATCTAGTGTATAAACTGTACTATGCTAAAAGTCCAGCTTTAGAAGTAGCCAATTTAAATAACACTCTTCTGCATGGTACACCCAAATACCTACAAGAAGAAATCGACCGTATCCAGAGAAAATATTTTGGAAGTAAAAGCCACGTACAAAATGCAATAGTTTTAGAACAGACTAGCAACAATTCTGCACATGGCAACCTTCTATTACACACATACAAAAAAGAAATACTAAAATGTAAACGTACCTCCGCTGAAGTACCAAACCATGTGTGTGTGTGTTGCTGCAGAACTTTTTACAAAAGTAACACATTAACTATAGACGTAACATACAAAAAAGAAGACCATGAACATTCCAAATGGTTTGAATTAGCCCTGTACCTTTTAGCAGAAAACAAATACCAAATAAGTGAACCCCTAATATGTTGCAGTTACTGAACTACAAAACTTGACAACAACCAACCTCCTTCACGTGCTATCACAAATAATTTTGAATTATTCCCACTACCAAAACCCCTGCAACAACTCAATTTGTATGAGAGCATCATAATTCAAACAGTACACCCATTTCAAGCAATAATACGCCTTTAACCAAAAACAGCAAAATTACCTCCCTCTGAACTGGTGAAAGGCATTTGTGGCAAAGTAGTTTATTTACCATTAGATCTGACAGAAAATGTACACACTCTAGGAGTGGAGTGGAACGTCCAATAGAGCATTGTTTAATTGTCTTAGTAAATGGTGTACCAACAAAAGACAAAAAAATTTGGCAACAACTCGTGGACTTACATAAAGTTAGACAAGCCTTGCAATATCTGAAACACAATAATGAATACTACAAAGACATAAATATTAAAGAAAGCTTAAGGGAAACACTGAAATAATTCAAGACTCATCAGAAACTGGTCAATTTGAACTTCTGGATCCTGCTGCAGTATCCACTCTTTTAGACCATTATACAATTCATCCATTGCACTCTAATGAGAGCATAAATGAAGCACTAGAATCTTACCAAATGCGACAAACCAAAGGGTCACCAATCGATATATGGGAAAAAAGTATAGAAACACATGCTTTTCCACTACTATTTCCTACTGGCAAAGGAGGAAGATACGATGATAGACCCACTCAGATAACAGTATCAGATTTATACAAAATGTGGAATACATATTCCACCTAGTCTTTGAAAGTGAACTAGCAACCCTATGTTACAGTGTTGCGCACATATTGAAATCTGGAACCCACTTCCAAAATATGTCAGCTACGCAACTAATACAAAAAAAGCAAGAAAAGGATGAGGTTTTACAATCAAGCATAACAAATCATGTGTGGTACGAAAGAATACTGGTTCCGACGTCACGGAGATGTATGTTGTATGATCAGAAACCCTGGACCACCCACTGGTTTGTTACATTAAGTTGTGCAGAATATGCATGGGAAGATTTACATTATTTCCTACGCATATCAAACAACAACAAAACGGACATAGATATACTAACATCCGGAGAACTTTGCTCTCTAGATCCTGTTAATGTTTCAAGATATTTCCACCATCGTTTCATTCCTATGCTACACTTTATTTGTAATAAAACTGTTCCTCCCCTCGGAGAAGTGCAACACTTCTTTTGTAGAAATGAATACCAAGCCAGAGGAGCACCACATATCCACATGCTTTTATGGATTAAAGGTGTACCTAAATTTGGTCAGGACAGTGATGCCACTGTTTTGCAGTTCATCCAAAAATATGTCACTTGTGAAATCCCTTCACAAAGGACACATAGTGACCTTCATGGACAAATTGTACAATTTCAAAGACACAAATGTGGCAAATATTGTCGTCGCAAATACAAAAGCAAAGGGAAATACTACACCAAATGCCGCTTTGGTTTCCCTAGACCAGTTACAGAAACAGGTGAAGTGAACAACTTCATGTCTTCAGTTCGACATAGTGTTAAAGGTAAATCACCTAACAACACGCATTACATAAAAAGAACAGAAGAATCAAAATATATCAATGATTACAATGCAATCATTTCCCTCTTATGGAATGCAAACATAGACAATTCCACTGCAGTTTCACGATATGTTACAGCCTACTTAACAAAAGCAGAAAAAAAAGAGTTGCAAGACCTCTGGAATGACCTATCATCAGACAAAACACTATCTCAGACATTGTACAGCCTAGGCATAAAAATGCTCTCTCATGGAGAATGTGGCGCCCATGAAGCTGCAGATCATTTAACCGGTACTGCTTTGTATGGACAATCTGAAAATATAGTATGGCTAAGTCTTGGGCCCTCATTACAACCTTGGCGGAGGACCATGGTGCTATTAGCACCATGGTCCATGCCGCTAAGGTTACGATTCCGCCATGGTGGATGGCGGAATTACCGCCCCATTACAAGGTGAGTGGGGCGGTAATTCCCCATTCACCAATGGCCCCTTCCCCATTCCCATTTTTGCCCCATAGGGCATAATGGGAATGGGGAAGGCGATTATTACGGCACCGTAAATTACGGTTGCCGTAATTATCGCCAAGGTCCCTTAGCGGGTTGGTTTTTAACGCCTGCAAAAAGCAGGCATTAAAGTTGCCATCCCGCTAAGGGACCTTGTAATTAGGCGGTAAGTGTTTAACGGCGCCGACGCTCTTTAAACACTTACCGCCTGGCTTGTAATAAGGCCCTTGGTCCTGCTAAATCTAGGAAAAGAGTTCTCAAATCATATGAGGACATAGAAACAATAGCCAAAAGTGATCCCAACAGGCAAGACATTTTAAAGAACAATTTACTAGCACCGAACAGGAGTAACACTTTGGAAACCATGTGTCTATACCACATAGCCCAAAACTTTGCATACAAAAATAATATAAAACCCCATGAAAGCAAAGGTAGATATAGAGTGACAGATTGTGAAGGCAGCTTAGTGAAACTTACCAAACAATAACTTCGGCCATGCACCCAAGACTCTAGGCCCTCCCCACAACCACCTGATCGTTGTTCGATACTACGGGTGTATCTATTGCTGTGTTATGCTGCAGTGGTTGTGGCCAGGGCCTAGAGTCTTGGATGTGTGGCCATAGATAAGCGAATCTATGGGCGTGCACTATATAAAACACATGGTGGCTTATAACTCCAGTGCTTATGGCCACAACCACCACAGCATATCACACCCATTGTGGCTTATAACGTCACTACGTATAAACTCTAGGCCCTCCCCACAACCACCTGATTGATATTCGATACTACTGGTGTATCTATTGCGGTGATATGCTGCGGTGGTTGTGGCCAGGGCCTAGAGTCTTGGGAGTATGGCCTACGGCCTACGGCCATGCACCCAAGACTCTAGACCCTGGCCACAACCACTGCAGCATATCACACCCATGTCGGCTTATAACTCAGTACCACACCCACCTGCCGCCTAAACAAATGTAGTATTTCATCCATCTCATACTCTGTAGACCTGGCCAAGCACTGTGAGACACCAAAACACTCCCCAAAACAGCATTTCGCCTCTAGTCGGCGCCGTGATGTCGGCGGATCCAAGATGTTGGGCGCATCCAAACAATCTGATGGACATCACGCCTCACTCCAGCCAATCGTAGGACACGTTGTGTGTCCTTAGTCATGATGCGAGCCCCTTAGCCAATCGGTATCTTGTCCGCGGAGCGAACAGGGAAGTGTGACCGCGGAGCGGACATAGATATCACTAATTTTTTTTAGACATACGTTTTGGTCATTTTAAAGAAAACTACTGGACGGATTGGCACCAAATTTACAAAAGCACGCTTTCGACAGCAAGGTCCTCCTCCTGCCAAACATTTGTTGAAAATCCGTCCAGCGGTTTGAGCTGTAGGCGTGCGCAAAGTTTTCCCCCCATTCAGTCTATGGGAAAAAAAAGACGTTTTGGGACCACCCCCTATAACTTTTCCCCCCTGGACCAAACATCACCAAACTTTGCAAAAAAAAATCAGAGTGGCCCATATACTTCTTTTTGCAAAGTTTGGTGAGGATTCGTCCGGAGGGAGCAGAGTTATAAGCCGCCCAAAAAGTGCTCTTCCTATGGAAACAGCAACTTAACCTTTAATGAAAAAACTTGGTTAATGGGGACGTTATGGTTAAGTTGCACCAATTAAAACCTATGAAATTCAATGTATTTCAATGAAAAAACTTTGTTAAACGGACGTTATGGTTACAAGTGAACCCGAAAACCCCCTGGAATTAGCCAGTTATTGTAAACTAAACAACCATAACTCACGCCACCACCCTGCACTGCTAAGACTAACACCCAGAA
The DNA here is from genome assembly GCF_040938575.1 of Ambystoma mexicanum. Taxonomy (NCBI): domain Eukaryota; kingdom Metazoa; phylum Chordata; class Amphibia; order Caudata; family Ambystomatidae; genus Ambystoma; species Ambystoma mexicanum. The sequence goes on from NC_090922.1 coordinate 1,000,729,340, forward strand.
CATCAAAGATGACATCACAAATGCCATTGATGACATCACTGATGACATCACATATCTGGGATACTTGTTTTTGTTCACTGACATATATTGGCCAGGTGGTTTTGTTCACTGACAGTCAGAATATTAAAATTGAAAAAGGTGCTATATATCTAGACGTTAACCTTGTCATATGTTCTTTAAGTACTTTCCTCAGGGTTTGGTCTCAGCTCATGGTGCACATACATGGGGAAATGAGTAGGCCTTAAACACTTAAGGTGTCTAGCAATTACTGCTTGTCAAGGATACAATTATTATACCCATGAATCTTCATGCTCTACAATTGTTTCTCTCCCCCCACCCTTCCTGTATCCCTACATTACAGCGCTTGTCCTTGTTTCAGACACTCTGAAACCTCTGGATTTACCCCTTGTTTTGAACAACGGTCCTGAAGAAGATGGCTCCAATATCATTAGCCATTGAAACCGGTCGACCCTACAGGTCATGAGGGCTCTCATGACCTATAACAAATATCTCAATCGAAAGGAATAAGATATTGCGTAAATGTAAACAACTGCTCCAGCACACTCCCAGATGGTATGAGTGTGGAATTTTTAGAAGAGCCTCCCCTCAACACTTGGCCCCTTGGCCAAAGAATTCTTTTTAATCTGTGCATTTCCAAGCGGCAAATATCTCTGATCCTTTGTTACCCACGGGAACCATTAAAGAAACTATACAGAACACAGAATATGAACAGCTAACCCGATCCAGATCGGACTACCACCTCACAGCTCCAGAATCTAATCCCCAGTCCTGGACAGTGAAGCACTAACCCCTTTGGATTTGCTACCCTCCTGTAACGCCTTGCACTTACGAGTTAGAGGATACACACCTCCAGCTTTTTGCCTCAGAATTTTCAAGCATTAAAACATTATTTCCTACAAAACCGTTGTTTTTGTGCTACCTAGGCCTTAAACACACAATTAATTTGTATACATGAAGATAAACTTTAATGTCATTAACATTTTCTGATGATGCTGTTTTTTTCTTCCTTACTTTAGTTTCCCTGTATGTGCCTCTGATTTGTATGCATTGTGGTTATTCATATACAAGCACAAGTGTTGAAAGTCTTGAATTGTTAGCTAGTTATTACATGTTTAACATTACTCAAAAATCTGATAAGGTAGTATTCATTATTGTACTATGCAAAATTACAAGATCATAAATAGTGTACTTCTATGGTGCATGCTGCAGTCATTGCCTAAGTTCATACATGTTTAGGTTTCTGTATTAACAACAACACTCCAATACAATGATTTTATATGAGTACATTCTTTAATAGATTGAGTAGTTCACAATAGGTCTCCCGATCACCCCTGATATCTTGTTACCACTTTTTGCAACTATTTCAACTAGTTTTGCATCCGTAGACGTCTACGAACATCTGACTTCATTGCAGACCTTCTGGATAGTGCCACATGACCATACGCTGGTGCGCGGCATGATGACGTGTCTGAGTACCCATCCGCACTTCACAATAAGATCCGTGCTTCGTGGACACTTCGGAACTACATTTTTTACTGATCTAGGAACTTTCAACTTCAAAATTTCCCTTGCACAGCTCCAACACCTATTCCTACTCATTATCCATCAACAATCTATTACACAGTACAAACGTTGAGCAACACTGCTATTTATCTTAAAATGGAATCACCTAATGCCATCCCTCCTCCCCAAGAGCCACCACCACTGCTGTAATCAAGGAGCATGAGAAACACTGCCGCCTACCTTAGAAATAATACACGCACAACAATTTCCCCTGTCCACCTACCCCTCCATATTAGTGTTTGGTGCCTCTTCCCTCATTTCCTCCCCACCTTTCGTTCTTAGCTCTCCTGCCAAAAAGAAAATACATCCAAAAACAAAAAAAGAAATGGTCATTTAGGAACCACCTTTCATTGTTAAAAAATAGAACTAAAAAAAAAACGTATTGACTCCATCTACTTTGTATTTCTCAGTAAAGTACATAGACTCAATAAGATTTTCCAACATTTCCATTTGCATTTTGTGTTATGCTAATGTAAATATTGTAGCGTCCATCCTCCGTTCTAGGGACTGCAACGGTGGATACCGGCCCGGCAGCCCAAGTTATCAGCCCAAGCAAAGCAAGGGTGTATAACGAGGTCTCTGGACCATTATCCCCCCATTCCAGCCCTTGTAATGGGGGATGAAGGCCATTAGCACCCTAGGGACCCAAAGCAGGTACCGGGGGTGCTAAAAAAAGAGGATTTTTCTTCCTACACCGAGGCGCCTGCGGCATCCCGGTGTAAGAAGGCAAATCCTTTTCCAAGATGGCCACTATGGAAAGGGAAGGCAGAGTTCCATAAAGGGCCCCTCTTCACTTTCCATGGAAGCATGTAGAAGGCGAAAAGACAACCCTATGACCTTATTACCACGAGCACATTTTCCATCCCTTTCAAATCTATCCCAATTTCGAATAACTTTACCACAAAGCCAGTCCCAGGTGGACATGGCCACTTTGACCCCATGTGTTGTCCCTCGTGGTCATGGCTAGTAGCCAGATTGTCCGGATCATGACCTTATTCCATGACCTGGACAATCTGGCCACTGCCCATGGGTACAGGCTACACCTCAGTTACCAAAGATATATCATTTTTTGTACCTACATTATGACACTTTTGAAAAAATAAAACATGGGTGGATTTCCAGCAAACTTGTGTATGGAGCATTGGCAAGGACCTGAAAGCATGGTTTTGTAAATGTGCCCGTGTTTTATTTTTTGACAAGTGTCAAATGTATGCACATACAATCGTCATATAACCTAGCCCCCACTTCACAAAATCCATTCAGACGTCATGAAAACATTTATATCTAGATCTAAAATCTTTTTGCAAACCTTTGTGTAGATTTTTCAAATGGCACCCCATTTATAAGCCTTTACAATATTTTGGGACCCCCCTCTAATTTTTACCCCTCTTGACAGAATCCCACCAAACTTCGCAAAAATATTTATATCTAGATCTATTATCGGTTTGCCAAATTAAGTGTAGATTCATTAAATGGCCCCTCATTTATAAGCCTTCACATTATTTTGGGCCCCCCCACCTCTAATTTTGCACCCTCTTGACAGAATCCCACCAAACCTTGCAAACACATTCAGAATCAGGTCGGTAATGTAATTGCGAAATTTCATGGAGTTTCATTGAGTGGTGCTAAAAAACTGCCCCCTCGGAAGTGTCCCCAAACTTCTCAGGAATGGTTGCGAACATCCAAACTGTTCGTGGACGTTTGTGGCAAAAAATGCCAGTTTTTTTGCTTTTTGCAGCCATATCTCATCCCATCCTCATCACACCTCACCTACCCAGAGATTAATTGATAAGCTTAACAAGTACAATGTTGTTTTTTTTAATATGTTTTTACCGCGATGTCTGCGGACACTGGCTGCTGTCCGCGAATCCAAGATGGTGGGCGTTTCCAAAAATCTGACGCACTTCACGCTTTTCACCCTCCAATCAGTGTGCACGTCTGATGTCTGCGGACACCACGTTGCCCTCTAAACCAATCGGAGTCCTGTCGGCGGACCGAACAGGGAAGTGTGTGATATCTATGTCCGCGAAGCGGACATAGATATCACCATTTTTTTTGCCTTATGGTTTGGTTGTTTAAAAAAATAACGACTGGACGGATTTACACCAAATGAACATAAGCACGCTTTCGGGCCCAAGCCGCTGCTCCTGCCGCAAATTTGGTGAAAATCCGTCCAGCGGTTTGGGCTGTAGGCGTGACAAAAGTTTTTTCCCATTATGTCTATGGGAAAGAATGAGAAAAAGAAATGTTGGGACCCCCCTATAACTTTGCCCCCCTTGACCAAACCTCGCCAAACTGTGCAAATAATTCAGAGTGGGCCATACACTTTTTTTTGCAAAGTTTGGTGAGATTTTTTCATCCAGGGGGAGCGAAGTTATAAGCGTCCCAAAAAGTGCTCTTCCTATGGGTTTAGCAACTTAACCATAACTACATGGCCGCTACCGTATTCACTGAAGAAACCTTGTTAAAGGGATGTTATGGTTAAGTTGTACTAATGAAAACCTATGCAATATAATTAAAAAACTTTGTTAAAGGGACATTATGGTTGCAAGTAAAACTGAAAAACCCCAGAAATTCGCCATGGAATAAATAGCTAATCATTGAAGACTTACTACATACTTATGTTAGTACAAACAATACATATGAAGACCTGCAATACATACAAATCAGAGGCACGTACAGGGAAATCAAAGCAAGGAAAAAGAAACCACATCACGAGAAAATGTCAATCCAATCTACTTTACTTTACTTTATTGATTTGTATTGTGCACCACTGACCAGGAGGCTTAAGGGCGCTAACAAGAGACACAGATGAAGACAGTATATAGAGGATACCATTAGTCAGGCAAGAGGTTAACAATGATCAGAAAAAGGGCGAGAACAGGAGATCAGAAAACGAGATCTAGCTACACAGTCATGTCTTTAATTTCTTCCTGAAAACAGATGCAGACATTTCCTCTCTGGGGTTCACAGGAATTGTGTTTCACACAGAAGGAGCTACCACAAAGAATGCTCCTTTCTTCGTTTGAGAAAATCTGCAAGCCGGGGCTTTTAATTGCATGGTGTTGTTGGATCTATAGTTGTGTGAATTAGATTTCACTTCCAAGACTTCTTTTAGATCGGCTGGCGCTGCACTTTTAAGGCATTTGTGAGTGATTAGGAGAAGTCGGAAGATAATTCTGGCTTTCATGGGGAGCCATTGTATGCTCCTTCTCGCAGTTCCCAGAAAGAGGGACAACACATTGTGTGTCGTCGGCATAGTTAACAAACTCAATTTTGTTTCCATCCAAGAAATCAAAAAATGGGATGGTAAAATGATTATAAAATACGGGCGACAGGCAAGCCCCTTGTGGTACTCCCTGCATGAGTTCAATGGGTGTTGCATCCGCAACTGTACTGCTTACTCGGCATTGGCGATTGCTGAGGAAAGACTCCACCCAGCATGCTGCCGGCCTTGAGAACCCTGCCACCTCCTCCAACCTGGCGACCAGCAGAGCATGGTCGACCAGGTCGAAGGCAGCAGAAAAGTCCAGAAGCATAAGCATGACGTCTGTCCATTATCCATATAACGTAACAGTATGGACTTAAGATTCAGCAGTGCTGTCTCTGTGCCGTGGCTTTCTCTAAATTCTGACTGCCATTTGTTCAGAGCATTGTTGGATCTAAGATATTCTGAAACCTGTGTATATGCAACTCGATCCAGAATCTTAAGTAGAAATGGGGAGTTGGATGTAGGATGATAGTTCAATGGGTTTAGTGGACATACGCCAGTTTTTTTCACTAGGGATGAGATCCAAGTGTTCTTGATGGAATTAGGAACACAGCCTTCTCTAAATGAAGCATGAACAAATTTACACAGAGCCGGGATGAGTTTTGGGGAGCAGGCTTTGATGGCCAAGGCAGGACAGACATCCCCTTTAAAATTAGTGGGTTTAAGTTTATCCAATATTAGTGTCAGTTTGGATTCACTCACTAGTTTAAAAGAGAACTGTTCCTCTGGATTCCACCTTCTTCAGGTGATGCTCAAAATTCTAGTGTCAATGGGAGTGATCACCTTCTTGGTGATTTCAATCTTGTTTTTGGTAGTGTTTAATTTATCGAACATGACGTCTTGAATCGGGATGCACCAATCAGTGTTTTTTATAACATCAACCCTCCAGGCAGGTTTTTTTTTGCCTGGATGATGGCTGCCTTATATCTTTTTGCTATAAATGTATATATGTCTTTATCAGCCCCCATAAGGGATTTTGACCCTAAAGGGATTTTTTCAATTTATGTAAAGTTTGAATTTTTTCCCTTTTGAGTGATTGCCACTCCGGGGGAAAAACACACACATTATTCTCCCTCTGAATAACGTGCTTCTCTCTCAAATGAGCCAGGGCATTAACAACCTTCTGTAGGGTACACTGCAGAACATTTACAATATCATCCACAGTAGGGGACTCATTCAGTTCCTCATGGAGAGGTATCAACCAGGGGTTCAAGGCCTTTGGACTTAATGTCCTAAGGTATCTACATAATACCCTGGTTTTTGGCAGTTTCTTGTTCACAATTTGCTTCTCACAAACCATTACAAAGTGTATAAAAAAATGTTCAGACCAGGGACATGGGTAGATCTCCTGATTGACTATGGTCACATTATACCCCATCAGCCTATCCAAGGTATTACCCTTGTCGTGTGTGGCAGACTTCACATGTTGTACAAAACCAAGGTTTGCTAGTGCCTCCTCAAGAGACCTAACAAGGGTATCGTTATCATCATTCAACCAAAGATTAAAATCACCTAAAATAAGTGCTCTGGTATTAAGTTTTAAAAAAGCAAGAAGACCGTCACATATTTCATTTGCAAAATCCTGCATAACAGTAGGGGGTTTGCATGCCAGGATCATATTAAAGGTATTTTCTGGATTTGATCTTACTTTAATGTGAAGTATATCACATCCATCCAAGTTTACAAAGTCAACTTTCCAGATATCCAGAGTGGTTTTAAAAATAAAGGCAACTCCCCCTCCCTTCCCCTCTAGTCTATCCTGGCAAAGTATATTGTACCGCTGAGGGATGGTCAGCGCAACTGAGAGCCCGGCCGCTGCATGAATCCATGTCTCAGCAAGAGCGCAGATGTCTACATCATGTAGCTTTATATATGTTGCAACAACCAGAGCATGCTTAACAAGGGAGCTTGTGTTATGCAGGAGGCACTTAATTAAAGTTCATCATCATGTATACAAATGAATTGTGTGTTTGAGGCCTGCTTATTGTCCCATATATGTGCACCATGCGCTGTGAATAAACCCTAAAGAAAGTACTTTAAGAACATAGAAGAAGGTTGACATCTACATATATAGCAACTTTTACATTTTCATATTCTGACTGTCAGTGAACAAAAGCACCTGGCCTAGATATGTCAGTGAACAAAAACAAGTAGGCCAGATATGTGATGTCATCAGTGATGTCATCAATGACATTTGACATTTCTGATGTTATCTTTCATGTTTTGGGGACTGTGCACGGTGGTGACGTGAGTTATGGTTGCTAGGCTACCATAACTGGCGAATTTCTGAGGGTTTTCGGTAACCAAAACGTCCCTTTAACCAAGTTGTTTTACTAAATTTCAAAGGTTTTTATTAGTGCAACTTAACCATAACATCCCTTTAGCAAAGTTTTTTTCACTGAATTTCATAGGTTTTTACCAGTGCACCCTAATTTGTTACAAATTCCTAACATCATACTCAAACCCAATGTAGCAAAATTTTTGGCCAATCTAGGAATTTTGAAGTAAAAACCATACCAATCACCATCTTCTAGCAACTTTCTACAACTTTTTACACAGTTTTTTCTTCGTCGATGTTCGCAAATGTCTGACATCACTGCAGACTTTCTAGACAGTGCCACATGACCATGCAGGCACACGTGACATGATGACGTATCCATGTATGGGTCAGCGCTTTGGGAACAGTTCGAAAGTGCATTTACAGCTGATCTAGTAAGTTTTAAGATGAAAGTTTACCCTTCCACAACTCCTACACCCATTCGTACTCATTTTACATATTCAGTCCAGAAGAGAGCACCTGCTTGGAAGAGTATTGGCACACCTGCTATTTAACTTCAAAAATGGCATCAGCCATGGCCATCCCTCCTCCCCAGGTGCCACCACCACCAACACCAGCACCACCAGCTAGAGGACCTGGACAAAGGAAAAGGCGCAATGCTACAGAGGAGAATCAAGATGACCAGAAAGATGGGTTTGAGGAACTGCCTACCTGAAACACCCACAGAGGATCATGGGTGTGGCGGTTCTTTAAGACCGTAAAAGGGGTATCACAGGCTCAGGCTACCCATGTTAAATGCATTGTGTGTGGAATCAAACTCATTCATGGACAATATAGCCAGTACTCTGTTGGAACAGCCTCAATGCGCTACAACACCCGCTCATACCACCCAGGTACTCTGAGAAAGGTTCTTCCTTTCTCAGGAATAGTAGGCTGTCTTCCTCTACCTCATCTTCCTCAACTTCTACTGCTACAACAGGCTACTACTGTGGGGCACAAGATCCCACCAGCTGCCTTGCAAACCATAAAAGAGGCTGTTGATCCATATCTTTCCAAGACAACAGTACTCTGTATATACTGCAACACAGTTGCGGGGGGGGGAACAGTTTTGAAGTACTTTCCCAGCTGTAATTAAGGAGTATGAGAAACACTGCCCCAACCTTAGATATAACTCACACCCAACATCTTCCCCTGTCCACCTGCCCCTCCATTTCTGTGGTTTGTGCCACTTCCCTCAATTCCCTCCCTCAACTTACTTCCTGGCCTCTCCTGCAATAAAAAAGAAAATACAAAATCTAAACACACCAAATAAAAGGTTCCGTTAGGAGCCATCTTTCACAGTTAAAAAATAGAACAAAAAAAATAATCTTTTAGACTCCACCTACATTTTTCAGAACAGTAGTTAGACTCAATAACATGCTCCAACATTTCCATTAGCCTTTTGTACTATGCTAATAGAAATAATGGATTGTATACCAGAGAGAAAAAAAAGGACAGAAACAAATTTCTGTCCCAAATACCATTTTCTAGCATACAAGGACCATAATCCATAGACCTTCATGACTATCCACAATCTCAGCAGTCCCCTTTCCAGGCAATTCACCATTAAAAAGACCTGGATGGCACATGCACACCATCGCACAGGACAGATCTTCTACCCTTTTTAATTTTATGGATGTAACACTCCCTCATTGCCTTCTATGGAACAGTCACATATCCATCCACCAGTTGAAAGGGGCCCCTAGGGGACCCTGACATCTATGGAAACAAGGCGAGTCACCACACACGATAAATACGCCAGACACGAGGTTGTATTCCCAAAGCTAGGGTTTATTGCAAAGCAAAAGTCTCAGTTGGCCAACTCGGTCTCACGCCCCGCGACGTGTATCTCTAGACCTCGAGGGATGCAAGAGAGTGAATTACGTACATCAGTTACGTATGTACAAAATGCATATCAAACAATAGACAGGACTAGGGCTCTAGAGATGTTGAGCTTCTGGGCGAAGGTGAGGACAGGTAGAATGCATGTAAGGATGTAAAGCAGAAAGTGGGCCTTCTTGACAAGGTTAAAAATTTAAGGAGAGAGAGGAGTCAAAGATGACCCCAAGGTTTTTGACCTCATAGGCTGGTGAGGGTAGAGGTCCCAAGGAGGGCAGCCAGAGGGTAGGAGGGAAACAGGTCACAAGTGTCCCAATAAGAAGGATCTCCATTTTACTGGCATTAAGACAGATTGTTAGCCACACAAAATATCTGGATGGCGGTGTGACAATCAGGGATGAAAGACGGGGAGGAGAAAGTAGTAGAGGGGAGTTTCAAGGAAAGCTGTGTGTCATCAGCATACCACTAGAAATGAGAAGAGAAGAAGGAGATCAGGTGAGTTAGAGGGACGAGATAGATATTGAAGAGCCACAGCGATACGATATAACCCTGAGGGATGCTGCAGGTAGATAGTCAGTGGTGGAGGGGAAACAACCCAGTTGCAGATGGAAAGGGCAGTTACTGAGGGAAACAAGTCAGCCAGTCCAGTGCCCAGTCCGTGATGCCAATAGTATCGCATAGCCTTTTAATGAGGATAGAATGGTTGACCGTGTCAAAGGCGAGGAAAGTTTGAGGACCACTATGATATGATATGATATGATATGATATGATATGGCATTTGTAACGCGCCTATACACAAGTGTTTCAAGGCGCGACGAGGCAGGGAGGAGGAACAAGGGGAAGACAGACAACGATCCTACTAGGCCAGGTGTCATTTAGATCGCGCAAGTGCAGGGGTAGGGGGGAGGGAAAAAGTGCAAGGGGAAGGGGGAGAGGGGGAAGTGCAGTACAGGGTAAGTAGAATAAAAATAAATAATAGGGCCAGCTGGTGGCAAGTGCAAGGTAAGTGCAGACAAGTGCTGGGAAGGGGGGGTTGTAGGGATACAGAGACAGTCCCGCAGTGCAGGGGTTGCCAGGGAGGCAGTGCAAGTGGAGAGTGGCTGGGCCAAGGACCGAGGTCGGTGAGAGTGGCCCAGTTGCAGATTCAGTGCAGGGTCGTCTAAAATGCCCTCATTGTACTTCATTGTACTTCAATCATAAATACCATATGTACTTCAATTATATAATTCCACCATATTACAAATAAGGTTTACTCCCCCTACAGTACCTATACTTACTATACACATATTACTATAGTGTGGGTGGCCAGTGGCCAGATTCTTGGGCCTATGGCCACGGCCTCAAGAATCTGCCCAATAGCCACAACCCCCACACTATAATTAAAGCATATAACAAGTAAGTACAATACACCTTTAAATAACAATACTCACCCAGAATCCCCCAATCCAAATGATGTCCCCAGACAGCAAAATTAACTGCAGACTAGGCAGCACATGCACACCCTTTTTTCGCCTATAAACACAGCTCCATGTTAACTTTATTCCACTCCCCAAGCCTTTCCAGGTCCTCCTTCGGCCACCAAATAACCCCAAATGTGTTTTCCAGACTTTTTTCTCACTGGTGATGTAATATATATATAACAGGATAGTTAAGGTAAATGAAATTTTATAAGAACTGGACTACAGGGAGTGGGTGTCCTTGCCTATATTCATCTTGGGGAAAAGCTGTAGACTATATAGAAAAACCTAACTAAAGAAACAGTACACAGAACTGTACTGCATGATTTATCTGTAGTGTTATCCTATATATATATATATATATATATATATATATATATATATATATATATATATATATATATACTGCCTTTACAGTCTGTTAACCTTTTAACTGCCATTGGTCCCCCCTCCCCCCCCTAGTGCCAAGGCCTTTTTTGGTGATTTTGGTATTTTGCCACTCAATGCCTTCTAACATTTTCTGTTTCATTAACCCCTTAAGCGCCAAGGACGAGGTATCTCGTACTTGGCAACAGGGAGGTAATCCCAAGGACGAGATACCTCGCCCTTGGCACTACAGTACTTGGCTATTTTTATTTCAGTTGGGACCGTTTATCCTGTTACTAACATGCTTTCCTGCACCATCCCTACTTCCTATCATAGTGCAACTCAAGGCCGTTCCTCAGACAGAAGGATCAGGGTGTCCAGAGAATCAGTTATGGGATGGGGCAAGAGAGAAAAGAGAGTATGGGAAAAGCTGGTGAACTGTATTGCCTTACCCGTCTGTCTCAAGCTCAGCATGTTGTAGACCATTATCCTGCTTCACATGGAAATCTGGTGTGGTTGCTGGGCCTTTATGTGCTCTAGTAGTGGTGGGGAGGAGGCTGTGGGTGGAAGGAACTCCTTTCCAGGAGGCTAATGCTATCTAGCCCCATAATTGTTTGAGCTGGATCCCAATTAAATAAGACATCGACCAGGAGGGGGAAGGGGGAAGTTGAGTGCTCACACTCTTGCATGTAGAAAAATCTATTACTTTGAAGTATAGTATTTGGCTGTGACAGATAGTGCTGCAGCTGCAAGTAGAGTATAGCTCACCTAATGATTTTATATCCTTACTTTCACCGGGATTACTCTGTCTATACCTTAGGATGGTTAGTACAGAAGAACCACTGATGAGCGTTTAAACCATTAGGGTAGCCAGAGGGGATCATCTTAGGTCAAACTCAAGGTGAAGTGGAATAGAAACAGGCATTGATTAACTAGGTAGGAGATTATGCATCAGTGGGAATCAGGGGGAGCCAGAATTTGAATATCAGGATGTGTGCGCCACTCATGGCCCAGAAAGTTGAAGGGGACAAAGGGGAGGGTGGTACTTTTGTGAAGTAATTCTCTACAGTTATCTTCAGAATTCATGTGCAGTACTGAAGAAAGGAAATTAGACCACCCCAACATTTCATGTACATTGAATTACACATTATTGTACTTGTCTACCCCATTGTATCATGCAAGGACATTGTAATTCCAAATAGTGTTCCCCATTGGAGCATTTGTATCCATCTTCATTGATCGGCAATGCCTTTAAGTCCACCACCACTACTGCTGTGTGACTCACAGGAGCCCCCCTCTCTTTACTATGCATCTGCCACTGTTAGAGGCATTTTAGTCGACCCTGTACTCATGAAAGGATATTAAACAGAGAAAGAGAGAGAGAGAGAGAGAGAGAGAGAGAGAGAGAGAGAGAGAAAGAGAGAAAGAGAGAGAGAGAGAGAGAGAGAAAGAGAGAGAGAGAGAGAGAGAGAAAGAGAGAGAGAGAGAGAGAGACAGAGAGAGAGAGAGAGAAAGAGAGAGAGAAAGAGATTGAATACATGAAAGTTGAAAGATCTACTTCCACACTGTGGCTGCACTGGTGGATGGTGAGTGGAAGGAAAATATACTTGATGCTATGTTCCTGAGTAGCTAGATAACTATTCCATGTGGACCCAAGAGCCAGGAATCCAGGGTTATTGGTCTGAGGAATATTCTGTATTAGAAGGAAATTAACTAGAGAAAATAGACCAAGCACATGGTTTTCAATTGAATTTGTCAGACTACAAAAAGCTAGTACTTGAGACTAATATGAACCATCTTATCATATGTTGTGTATTACTTTGTTTTTAATGGAAACTGATACAGTAATATATCCATTTGCATTATGAGTCCATGAATGGCTTACGCAAATACTGGCGCGAAAAAAAGTTTAACTTGGGGTGAGCAGAATGCAATCACTACCAAGCCATACCAAATAGCACAATATGGTTTGTTTCTTAAGCCAACAATTGTGAAAAAAAGATGAATTTTGTGTTAGTTTGAGAGAGAAATACAATTCACAAAAACCTGGGGAAAAAGGGTCTTATATAAAATGCAATTATTTACCTTGCACAGCAGGGCCTTCGATTCGTAATACGTGATGACAGGTCCGGTGACTTGGAAGTAAGTTGCAATTCGTTGTTTAATAGTTTCAATGTTATCGTCAATGCACGGACTGGTTTTACTCCTCTCCAGGAGCCGGCTAGCCATCGTCTCAGCAGAGCAGTCCATCGAGAGTAAGAGGCTGGGCTCCCTCACCTGCAACAATGGAAAGACACTACATTGACTAGCCACATTGCCACTGGACTTGGCGATCCATCGCTGGATGAAGGCATGGGCACGTTTGTCTTGTAAAATAACGACACAGTTATGGTTTGATGAACTGGCGGTACACGTGGATTGGTCATTAACCTTACTTGGCTACATTCTGGTCAAAGCCTGACCAGCCTACTGCTTCAATGTTCCTGCAGGCTCTTGCTCCACGGCACTTTGGAGATAGCCCAAGGGTACCAGAAATTAAATTCTGAAGAGTTGGCAGCTAACTATTACTATTTTGATGAAGCCCATACCCTAAATGTTTCTCAGATTTCACCCACAATATTTGATTTGTTGCTAAACATTTTGAAATCAATGGCACTATATACCGTTTAGTATCAGTACTGAAGATACCCACTGTAGCTCCTCCCTCCCACAGTCCCCAGGTAAATAAATGTCTGGCCACTCACCAGCCAGAACACAAGCCATGTTCGCATAGACCTACTGTGCATGCACGGAACAGTTTTTGGCATTGACAGGAATGTGTGTGGGAGTGTGTGTGTTATTTATTGATATGCCAATCCTTTGACAAAGTGGCAATCCCAGACCTAACATTCCCCGGTATATAATACCACCCCACAATTCTGGCACAAGGAACAAGCTTTGCGTATAATTCAAACTCAAATTTATTTAAATTGAAGAAACACAAAAACACACATTTCAATACATTATTTACACAAATAAAGTTGGTCTGCCTGTGACAGTCTACTAAATGTAATACACATATTCTGTCACATGACAGAATTATTAATGATATTTCTGTTTCAAATTATAATGAGCGAATCTAACTTCAAGACATAATCGTATGCCATAATGACATCACTGCTTACTGCCAGTATATTAAAACCCTCTTCAATTAACATTTGCATGTAATTAGTTTCTTTAAAATCAATCAGCAAGTTTAGAACATTTTATTTTCTCCAGTCTCAAAACAAGTACTGGTATCAAAGAAAGGTTGCATGCCTCACAATGCTATTCTCATTCAATAGGAAGTAATTCCTCATATGCTAATGTGATGCGGAGGGATACCAGTATGTGCATTCAATGTAAATGTAGGCTATAACGAGTTTCATCTGATTCTGCAGGTCTAGGATAGGAAAACAATGTTATCAATTTAGAACACGCAGTATAGAAAAATGGTATTCTGATTTTCTGATACAAGGAAGAGCATCCCTCCTACTCCACTTTGGGAAACAGTGCCCACAGGGGCCGTTCCCTACTGTGCAATGCCAAGAGAGCAGAGAGCATGACATTTATATTTGTAATGGAATTAGGATACCTAAACTTCCTTTATGCAAGTCTTACGCTATTGATTCCCCTTAAACTGGCCTCCAAATGAGCCCTCATATGATTTTGCATGCATGAAAGGCTTATTCGCACCTATTGTATGGATGGGGTCTAAGCAATTATTTTTAATCAAATACTTTACAATTACTTCCCTCCTTTTAGTTCAACATATCTGTAAAGGTGGCCAGGGTCGGACTTGGACAAGAAATAGGCCCAGACACCCAAACAAAAGTGGCCCACCCCTCGCCTCAAAAACGTGGCCCACCCCTCGCCTCAAAAAGAGTGGCCCTCAAACCATCATTTGTGAATCACGTCAATTCACGACTTTACAGAAAGCACGGCCTGGGACTATGATGTTACTTATGGTATGATAAGATATGATAAGTCATTTATGTATTAGCCTTTACACAAGTGTTTCTAGGTGCAACAAGACAAGGAAGGGAAGACAGAGGGAGGACAAAACAAATGATCTTACAAGGCCTTGTATCATTCAGATCGTGCAAGTTCTAGGGGAAGGGAAGAGGAGATGTGCCAGGGGGGAGGGTCAAGTGCAAGGGCAAGAACGTGGTAAGTGCTGCCCCAGTGGTGGCTCAAGTAAGTGGAGAGAGGCAAGGGACTGTAGGGTTGCAGATACAGTCCCTAAGTGGGTGGAAGGCCCGGAGACAGTGCAATGGGCTACTGGTCGCAGGTCGTGCAGAAGCCTGGTGCCTGTGAGGTTCAGTGGGTGGCAGGTAACTATTTATAGTTTTACAAGTGGTTTATTGTTTGTTTACAAAGCCAGAAACATAATTCTGGCAATTATAGTTGTGAAGAAATGTAGACAAGTGCATAGGTTGCAGACTGGTCGCAAATCCATGCTTCAACACTAAAGTGTGTGATCCTGGACAAATCACTTTGCCACTGTGCCTTTATAACAAAAATAGAAATTCCAACAAGGGATTTATTTCCAACTAGTTACTACTCAAAAAATCCTGACTGATCCCTCTTCCACTGCTCCATCTATAGCATTAATAATAGTGACCATTTATATATTGCACATGACAAAGCGTATATGTCTCTTGGTTTACTCCTTTCTGCTTCTTTAATATAACTTCACATGAACTCCTCAAGTATCAACGTCTGTACACTCCCCCCACTGCCATCCCCCTGGCCCATGCTTCTCCTCCCTCCCTTTTGCTCTCTGAAGCAGCTTGATGAGTAGATAGGGCACATTATGAAACCCCAAATGAATTAACAATCCTGAAATCTCTCCTATTTTATCATGGCGAGGTATGCGGACTGGGGTTGATGTGTGGAGTTGGATTAGTAGGAAAGACTTCTGGAAATTGCCCTATCTGTGCCCACTGAGCGGCAGGTAACTATGGTAATGTACTACCGTGGACCAAATTAGTGGCCATCCGAAGGTTTATTTTTTTGAGAGGGGCACAATGCCAACAAATGTTGTATTTTTATGGCTTCACTTGGTTTGACTTGAGGTGTGTGTAGGCACACAATGCTTTTCTCTCCATGGTGGTGTGTGAGGATGTGCGCATTTAAGGGTACATGATTCGAGTACATTTACAAACAGAGGATGCATATTCAGATTCGCTGGTATGTGCATTAGCAGACAAAAGTGGGCATTATAATAACTTGCTTGCATAAACATGCTTACAGAGACATGCGTACGAATGATTTGCTTCAGGGTGCAGGGACAAATGAGCAGTCCCGGTTAATGCAAATGTTCACTAATGAGCATATCGCTGAACACTTTAACTTGCAGGAGTGACTCATTTAACAAGCAGTGCATTTGATCTAACTCCAGTGCTAACTGATGCAATCCAGTTTGTGACATTACATTGTTTTGAAACCTTGCTTGAAACAGAACTTCAGCAGTTATGATATGATATGATATTTTATTTATATCGCGCTCATACACAAGTATTTCAAGGCACGACATGGACAATGGACAATCCCAGATGGACAACAATGTGTTCTTATTGCAGTGGCTGCATAATGCCATTTTATGGCAGAACTTTGTAGAAGGGCTGAAAACTCAATAAACAATATAGTTGAAAAATTGCTAACTACCAGAATTACTGATGTAGGCTGGAGCTCTACGGCGACAAAGGACAGCAGAGGACCGCACGACCCAAAGTTAGCGTGAGAGCCAGGGTCACACAAAGCTTACAGTCTGCTACACCCACAGCCAGTGAGCCGTGGCCATATGAAGTGTATGACGTGGCAGTTTGCTATAATAAGTGGTTTGTACATGGCGCTTGCCAAAGCAGCTTTGCCAACTCGCGGCACTGTAAAAATAATTTACTATTACACTATTTAAGAAGTGGGATGCTGATTTGGAAGCTTATACTCACTGTACATACAATAAACACATTTTTTCTCCTGTGATTCTCAGAAATATATTTTGCCTGTGCATTTCATTTTTTACTGAAGGTGAACTTGTTAACCAGAATTTGAATGGCTTAAAACCCAATGTTGACTTTCAAGGAATTATATAAAATGTCTTACCATCTGAAAAATAAGACACCAAAGTCCTAAACTATTTCTAGTCCTGTCACGCACGAGGCACGAGTCCCACTCCACCCTGGCTCTCACCATGGCTTGCCTGCTGCTTAACTCCGGTCCCCTTGCGGCATACTCCCACCTTGAGTGCCTTTCATAACAATAGCATGCGTCGCGCGCAAATGTACCTCACTTACCTCGTCCTCCACACCATGCCACTCAGGGGTCTGCCCTGAAGCAGTGAGAGAGGCTGGCATCATCGGCTGGATTCGGGTGATAGTATTAATTTGCAGTTACTTCACGGGGTTGAGGTTGACATGGCACCACAGCCACTCCTTCCAAGTGCAATATGTGCAAGGCCAGCCCCACCCTGACTCGTCACACATTAAAATTATGACAGACTCAAATAGCGGCCAATGGATTTTTTAATGTGTGCGTGACTGACAGCAGACCCTGGCTTCAGATTGGACAAAGTCTGCTATCTGTCACATTGGGCCACAGTTGTGCTGGGTGCGCATATGGTCAGAGGCAGCACAGCTAAACATCCTACGCCCCACGGTCCCCCAATGGTACAGCCTTCACTGAGAGCGGGCCAGGCTAAGGCAGCTGGCCCGACCCCGCCCAGCCCCACTGCTCCCAGTGTTTTCTAAAATAAACACTGCTGCCACCCTGGTGTCGCAGCAGCTCAGGGCTGCCTGCAGCACTGCAGGCACTCTGAGCACGGTTGGCCGTAAAGGCAATCAATGCAATTTAAAGTTACATTAAAAAAATGGCCCAGGCCTGGGCTTCAGGAACTGGCCCCCAGGGCCTCGCCCGCCTCAAACATGATTTCGGCCCGGCCACGGTGGCCCCAAAATCCCAAAGGAACTGCAGTCAATCCAAACCAGACTCAATGATGGAAAAGACAAAGTGCATTGTAAAGCCCAACTTCACCCACATCAAAACAAAGCCGGGACAGCAGAGAAGTGTTGAAATATCGTCACTCTCAAAGTATTAATTAAAAACAATTGCTTAAGTACTACAAACACGTCATCCCTGACCTTATAATATAATATCAGTTTACAAAACCAACAGGGTTAGTGGGTTTGGCTACACATATATTGCATACAGGTTAAACATTTGATTGGGTTACAAGTATCGGATGGCTCTACTGGGAACCACCCCTATATTGATAATTGATACAAGGTTAAACTACATCATATTCACAGCAAGAGGCTGGTTATGGTATGTTATAGATATTTATAAAGTGCACGTTCGCCATAGGGCATCATGGCGCTAAACCATCAGACAGAATGATGCCCTAAACCGTCAGACAGAAAAAGGAGAAGAAGAAAAACAGAGAATCTGAACAAGAATGTTTTGAGAGAACGACAACAGATCAGATGCTCAGAAATGGCCCAAAGGGAATGAGGAAGAATATTCCAGGCCCTGGCAGCAGCGACTGAAAAGGCGCGGCAACCCATATAGGAAAGTCTTAATCAGGGAATCTGAATCAGAAGACGAGACTGAGAGCGGAGCAGGGGAGATGGAACATAAAGAACACATTTATCCTGAAGATTTTCTGCACAAAGTTTGTAAGAGGCTCGATGCACAATGCAGAGTGATTTAAAAAGAATACGCTTCTCAACGGGGATCCAATGGAGCTGAGAGAGCAACAGAGCATATGCACGCCCAGCGGGGGATGGGGCATGGACCTGGCTACAGTATTCTGGAGAAGCTGAAGGCGGTGCAGGAGATAGCAGGGCTGACCAAGGTACAGTAGTCAATCGTGCTATGTACAAACACTGCCACTACAGGAGCCTGAAAGTGGACTGGAATAAAGGAAGAACTTTCCGCAAAATTCTTAGTTTGAAGTGACCAGATTTGCATACTGCTGCAACCTGATCACCCATAGATAAAGATGAGGCAAATTTTGCACCCAGGTTTTTTACGGAAGGAACAGGTACAGGAAAATGGCCCAAGGAACAAAAGTCATAAGTCGACAGTCCAAAAAGACAGAGGATTGGAGATACCAATGTCCAAAAGCTCTGTCTTTTCACCATTAGGTTTTAGCCAGTTTACCACCATCCATGATCCCAGGTCCTTGATACAACCCTAAGCCGTGCAGCCGTTTCCAGCTGAGCAAGTTTAAGGCAAACCAAAATCTGCGTGTAATTGGCATAGGAGTAGTATCGGAATCCATGGCACTGAATAAGACGGAGAAGTGGCCGAATGTAGATGTTGAATAATGTCGGTGAGAGTGCAGAGCCCTTTGCAACACCACATGACAAGAGAACCGGCTCAGAGCAGAAAGGAGGGAGAGAAACAGACTGGGACCGGTCAGAACCATGCCAAAACCTGGCCAGATAGGCCAGCTATCGATAGCCGGGAGATCAGGGTTAAAAGGTTGACTATGCCGAAAGCAGCAGACAGACCTAACAGGATCGGTGCTCCGACAACACAATGATCCACCATGCGAGCCAAGTCATCCATCACAGAGGGGAGGACTAACTCAGTGCTTCTTCCCGGGTGAAACCCTGACTGAAAGTGTCAAAGAACACAGATGAATCCATAAAGGCGGAAAGCAGAGGAGAGACAAGAGACTCCAACAACTTCATAAGAAAAGTGAGAAGTGAGATTGGGCAAATGTTGGCAAGCACAGTAGGATCCATAGAAGGTTTTTTAAGCAGGGGGATCACAAGCTCAAGCTTCAAAGCGTTAGGAAGGTATCCATCACGAAAAGCTATATTTACTGCAGATGTAATCAGTGAGATGATATCACCCGAAATTTCTTTTAGAAGCACAAGAGGAATAGGATCAGACAAAGATGCAGATTTCAACTGATGAAAGGCTTTGAGAACATCTTGGTCAGTGAAGATAGGGAACATAGACCAAGAGGAATGAGACTTAATAGGAGGATGAAATGTCTGTTTAGTAACAGGCTGCCCAGCAGAACTGCTGATGTTGTGATGGATAGTCTCAATCTTATTATAGAAGAAGGAGGAAAGAGAGTCACAGAGAGCTTGAGAAAGCACAGCTTGAGCACCAGACTTAACAGGGGAGGAAAGAGACTGGACTAGAAAAAGCAAGGCCTTAGGTTGGTTAACAGCTGCCTCCACGTTATGGCGAAAGAACAATTTTTTTGCAGAATTAATGGCCACCGTAGCACTGGGAAAAGCAAGTTTTATCAGCTGGAAAATAAGCAGCTCACCATTTCCTTTCAGCCTATCTGCAAATAAGCTTGCAGGCCCAAAGTTCCTAAGAGAACCATGGTATAGAGCTAAAGGGGGGACAATTCATCAGCTGCTGCACAGAAGTCAACATCAAGTGCTAGCAGGGAACATGGCTCAGCTTGGGCACATTGAGACCAGAGGGAGGTTGCTAGGTCAGGACTTGAAACCCGATGCCAACTGCGCTTAGGCACAGCAGGTCTTGCCACTGGACAGAGAGAATCCGCACAAGAAATGTAGAACAGTACCAGAAAATGGTCCGACAAAAGGATTGGACTAGGAGGAAAGGTAGTAATGAGAGCCTTAGGAGCAAAGACAACGTCCAATACATTTCCCAGTCGATGAGTAGGATCAGCAATTACCTGAGGGAGACCAAGATCTAACATTAGAGCTAGAAAATGTAATACTTGCCAGGCATTGGTTGTATTTGATGGAAGATTAAAGTCTCCAACAATCAAAAGATGGGGATGTTGAAGCTGGAGATCAAGCACAAAAGTAGGGAATTCAGCACAGAAAGAATTATCAATACCTGGGGGTCTACAGATAATGTCAAAATAGGGGACTCTGAGATAGGAGCCAGAAGACACTCCATCTTGAGAGAGTGATCAGGAACAATACAAGAAGTTTTGAAAATAGCCTTATGCATAATGCCTATTCCACCACCAGGATGGCTAGAGAGGCGATCGGCATGAAGAAACTCATATATAGGG
This sequence comes from Ambystoma mexicanum, assembly GCF_040938575.1. Taxonomy (NCBI): domain Eukaryota; kingdom Metazoa; phylum Chordata; class Amphibia; order Caudata; family Ambystomatidae; genus Ambystoma; species Ambystoma mexicanum. The sequence continues at coordinate 1,000,750,213 of NC_090922.1, forward strand.
GGGAGTGCTTGGATAATGGAGGGGCCGAGGTGTCCGTTAAAAACAAGAAATCAGGTTTGGAAGAGATAACCAAATTATAGCAGTTCAAGGCATGGACTACTAATGATCGAGTATTTAAAAGGCGACAATGAAGGGCATTGGCCTTAGGGGAGGAGTATGGCCTGCAGAGCACAGATCATACACGGCCTGCACACGGACGAGCACAGACAGGGTAGACTTTGGCACGACTTCAGCGTGCTCAGCCCTCATCTGCTGCGCTTTCGAGATTGCACATTTATACCAACACACATAGTGATGTTACCAAGCCCCGCCCACTAATGTAGGGACATAGAAAACAGACCGTGAAGGCACTACACGGAAAAAAAATATACCCCAACAGGGTGCCCAGTCCCTCACCGGAACAGCTTAACATGCATTTAAAAGGAAAACAAATCGTGGTTTTAAAATACAGGTCATACCTGGCACTGCGCAGCGTGCAGAGTGAGCACTGTAATAAGGCAACATGAACTAGGCCCCGAAACTAAGGTAGGGACATAGAAAACAGACCGCAAAGCGTGTCTGTGATAATAAATCAGGAAGCTAGGCACCTTCCCGCCGCTCCCTGCGGTACTACAAGGAAACAAAATGTATCCTAACAGGGTGCCCAGTCACTCACCCACACAGCTTAACATGCCTTTAAAAGGAAAACCAATAGTGGTTTGGCATACTACCTGATGGTCGGCATGTCTCTAAGGATTTTGATAGGTTGGCACTTTGCTAACCAACCTTGGACACTTGATGTCAGGATATGAGGCAGACATAGAGTAGAGGGAGAGAGGACCATGGAACATTCTTCCTTCAATTAAAAGTTACCCTCCCTCATTCTCAGGCAATGAGACCAGACAATTCGTTTGTACTTGGCCTTGTGTGGCTCCTCATGTCTACGTATGCATTTAGGGAGTACGGCAGGTATCCTATCTGTGTTTTTCATTCCTGTAAGCTCCCTTAGATGGCCCTTGCTAGCTGCTAAGAGTCATCCAAAACAGTAGCATCCAAGATTGTCATGGTTGTAGGAGCCATGAGAAGGGAATAGTTTCTTACCTGTAACTCCATTTCTCCAGCATTGGTATCTTTCATGGATTCACATGCTTAGAATATTCCCCGTCGTCAGACTGGGACCCCTCGGTACACATATATAGCCTTTTCCAATAGGAAAACTTCCGACACTTTTGTGTCCTATCTACGTCCTTTTAGGACCAGCCTACGCATGCTCCGTAGGCCGTCCCAGTATAAGAGGCCCGCCCCCGCGGCTCCCCTTAAGATTTCGGCCCCTCCAAAGTAGGAAGGGTTAAACTTAACAATCAAATACATTACATTCCGGGGAGGTTGGCGGGCGCATGTGAATCCATGAAAGATACCAATGCTGGAGAAATGGAGTTACAGGTAAGAAACTATTCCCTTCTCCAGCATTGGATCTTTCATGGATTCACATGCTTAGAATAGATTGTATAGCAGTAACGCTCGAGACGGCGGTGAGAATGTGATGTAATGTACTCTCACCATCTACACAATGCATATGTACAGTAAGAATAAGTTAACTCATATAACCTTGCCCACATAAAGTATACTGTCATTAAAAAGGTAGACAACAGATTCTCCACAGCGTGGAGCTTACCTTACTGAAACAGATGGCGCAGGACAGCTCTTCCCATCTGCACCTCGTCCGCATGCTGCCTGGCAAGGCAGTAGTGGCGGGTAAACGTGTGGGGTACTGACCATGCCGCAGCTTGGCATATGTCCGTCAGCGGAATTCCTGCCCATAAAGCTGTGGAGGAGGACATCGATCTTGTAGAATGGGCTCCAGGATGTCCTTGCAGTGGCCTTCCGGCCTTAGAGTGACAAAACGCAATCGTCGATGAGACCCATCGAGCCAATCCTTGTTTAGAGATTGCTTTTCCTCTCGTCGACGGACCATATGCGACGAACAGTTGTCGAGTAGACCTGAGTTCCTGTGTACGATGTAGGTAAAATTTCAGAGACCTCTTAACGTCCAGGGTATGAAGAGCTTTTTCTGCTGCCGATGATGGTGTGGCGAAGAAAGTAGGGAGGACAATAGATGAGTGTTTGTGATACACTGTCGGAACTTTTGGGATGAACCTAGGATTAGTTGCCAGGACTACTTTGTCCTTAAAGAATCTTAAGTATGGCGGGTCTACGACCAGCGCTTGCATTTCCGAGATTCTTCTAGCTGATGTGATAGCAATCAAGATTGCCAACTTCCACGAAATGAATTTTATGTCGGACGTGGCCATAGGCTCAAAAGGCGGTATCATTAAGCCTGCCAACACTGTGTTGAGACTCCAAGTCGGGGGAAAACGTTTTTCCGGGGGAAAAGCTCGAAATAAACCCCTCATGAAGTGTTTTATAAGTCTGTCGCTAAATAGAGGAGACGACTGCCTCTTCCTTGTGAACCTCGAGATGGCCGCCAGGTGTACCTTTATCGATGTGAAGGATAATCCCCTCTCCGCCAAGAGGAGCAGGTAAGGTAGAACTTGTTCCGGCGTCACCAACAACGGTTGTAGGCCCTGTTGTCCTCTACACCATTCACAGAACCTCCGCCACTTATAGGAGTAGGATTTGTTTGTAGAAGGGGCTCTAGCCGCCTGCAGAATTTTTTGACAATCCTCCGAAACGTCTAAAGCACCGAACTCCGAAAAGTCAGGAGCCAGGCTGTAAGGTTGGAACTGTCCGGGTCGTGATGCCACACCGTGCCTTTGTCCCGGGATAGTAGGTTCGGGACTTTCGGAAACGCTATGGGATGTTCCAGCGACAGGTGAAGCAGGTCGGAGAACCACGGTTGCCTTGGCCAGTATGGTGTCACTAGGATTACCCGGCAATTGCGTATCCACTGTATTGTCTCCGTATGAGGGGGAATGGGGGAAAAGCATACAGGAACATGTCCGTCCATGGGAAGGAGAATGCCTCCCCCCTGGAACCCTCTTGAGGCCATCTGCTTGCAAATTGGTCGCATTTCTTGTTGTCTTTAGTCGCAAAGGCGTCCAGAGGAGGGTGACCCCATTTCTCGAACACTTTCATCAGGTGAACTGTGTCCATTTCCCACTCGTGTATCTGGGCCATGCTTCTGCTGAGGGAGTCTGCTTGGGAGTTCCTCACTCCTGGGAGGTGATGAGCCGGGATGGAAATTTCGTGCTTTAATGCCCAATGCCATGTTTTCTGGGCTTCTATGGAAAGAGTTCTTGATCGCGTCCCTCCTTGTTTCCTCAGGTAAAACATGGCCGTTGTATTGTTGGTCAGTATTCGTACTCGCGAGCCCTTGATGTGTGGTAGGAATGCCTTCAAGGCCCATCGTACTGCTCTGAGCTCCAACACGTTTATGTGTAGGAGTGACTCCGTTGGAGACCAGCGACCTTGCGTTTGGAGAGCACCCATGTGAGCTCCCCATCCGGTTAGGGACGCATCCGTGACTATGGTTTGCTGAAACTCCGGTTCCTGTAGGGGTACACCGTTGTTCAGATTGTGGAAACTCTGCCACCACTGAAGGGTCTGAAGCAGCTTGTCGTCGTCGATGGTTATCTTGTCTGACCACGATCCTTGAGCCTGCGTCCATTGGTCCGCGAGGAATTCCTGGACTGGCCTCATGAATAGGCGACAGTTTTCCACCAGATGGATGCAGGATGCCATGGCCCCTAGGACCGAAACGTATTTTCCCACTGAGATCTTGGTGTTTCGCCGTAGCCGGCACGCTTGTTGATTGAGTCTTGAGGTTCTGTCGAGAGAAGGTTTCACTAGCCCTAACTGGGTCTCAAACTGTGCCCCCAGGAATACCAGCGTTCTCGATGGCCGTAGAGAGGATTTTTCGAAGTTTATGGCGAATCCCAGTTGTTGTAGAAGCTGCATGGTGGCTTGTAAACTTGTGTTGGTCGACGCTGGGGAGGATCCCTTTACCAGCCAGTCGTTGAGGTATGGGTATACATGGTGGCCTTGTTTCCTTAGCCAGGCTGCTACTGGAGCCAGGCATTTCGTGAACGTTCTGGGGGAGGTCTTGAGCCCAAAAGGAAGAACCGTGAATTGGTAGTGAGTCCGCCCTATTACAAATCTCAGGAATTTCCTGTGTTTCCGACACATTGGAATATGGAAATACGCGTCCTGTAAATCCAGGGATGCTAGAAAATCCCCCTCTTGAACGGCGCGGATCACTTCCTGCAGAGTGAGCATCTTGAATTTTAGGCTCTTTAAAGACTTGTTGAGATCGCGTAAGTCTAAGATGGGACGCCATTTGCCGTTCGGCTTTTTTACGACGAAATATCTTGAGTAGACTCCTTGACCTCTCTGCGATGTTGGAACTAATTCTACCACGCCCTTTGCTAACATGAGTGTTACCTCCTGTTGCAGTATCTTCAGATGGGAATGAGCGGTGAACGCAGGTGGAATTTGCGGAGGGCTGTGTTTGAATTGTAGAGAGTGTCCGTTTCTTATAGTGTCCAGCACCCATTGATCCGTCGTTATTTGTTCCCATTCGTCGACATATGCTGAAACTCTTCCCCCCCTGATCTTTATTTTGCTTGTCTCTCGACGACGACGGATATGATGGTCTTTTCCTGGAAGTCTGGAAGTTCCGGCGACGGTTTGCCGTTTGGGAGGCACGTCTGTATCCCTGGGAGGGGTAAGCCGATCTGCCAAAGGATCTGTCTCCAGACGCAGAGAATCTTGAATTACCTGAAGCCCCTCTAAAGGGACGAAAAGACTTGTAGCTTCTGCCACTCTGGAGGGCACCCAATGAACGTGCCGTGTCTGAGTCCTCTTTCATTCCCTTTAGGGCTTCGTCCACCTTCTCACCGAAAAGAAGGTCTCCCTCAAAGGGCATATCTAAGACTTTGTATTGTACTTCTGGCCTGAAGTAGGTACACTTAAGCCATGACTGTCGACGTAATACGACCCCATTATTGACTTGCTTGAAGCCTGACTCAGCGAGGTCCACCACGATGTTTATTGCGTGATTTGAGGCTTCCTCACCTTCTCGGACAAGTAACATTGCTGCCTTCCTATGCTCTTCCGGAAGATGATCAAGCAACGGAGCTAGCCTGTGCCACATCTCCCTATCGTATCTGGCAACAATTGCCAGAGAGTTTGCGGCCTTTACTGTGGTCGCTCCACGGATAGCACTTTTTTGCGAAAGGCATCTTGGCATCTCGCCTCGTTTTCATCCGGAGTCGTGCACTTGTGCTGGGCCTTCGCCTTCCTCGCCGCTGCCGCCGACACCACCGAGTCCGGTGTTGGTTGGGAGGATAAACACTTGGGGGTAGACTCTGGAACCTTAAACTTTTTTTCCAGGCGTCCTTTCACTGCCGGCTCTGAAAACGGGTGACGCATTGTCTGCAACCCCTCCTTCCACACATGTTCTAGTATTGGTATCGAGAACACAGACCTCCTTCTCTTACCCATGTGGTCGAACAAAAAACAGTCCTTTTTCTGTTCTTCCTGGGACAAACCAAATTCTTTGCATGCCTTCTCCATCATAGAGTGGAATGACGCAATGTCGTCCGGAGGGGACGGGTGAGCTGGGCTTCTAGGGGTTTCCAACTCCAATTCTGACTCCCAGGTTGGATCCCTGGAAGGGGATGATGAGATATCCGACATGGCTCCCCTGTCAGACTCCGACTCTGGCAGCTCACCTTCCTCTTGTGCCAGTGCTGAGAGTGGCGTGCGTAGGTGCGTCGGCTGACGGGACGGGCCCGGTTTGTCGACGGGTGACTGTGGTAGGTTTGTCTGAGGTAGTCTCTGGTCCAACGACTGTAACAAAGACTGAAGCGTGGACAGAATTTCCAACGACAAAACCGATTGAGGATTGAGAAGAGGGGCAGATACCGGTATAACGGATCCCCTCGTCGACGACTTGTCAGCCACTCGTAGCCCTAGGTCTGCTGGGTCAGCAATTCTCTCGTTCTCGTCCTCCGAGGACAGCAACACAGCCTGTTCTTGTAGTAAAGTATCCGGGGGGATTGGATCAAAAACTTCAGGCCTCCAGGCCTCCTGTAGGACCCCCGTCGACGAGGACATCGCCGACGCCGTTGTCGGTGGAACGGTGGATGCCACCTGCGTAAGTGGCAGGGTGGAGGCCGATGACTGGACCGCCGTCGACGACGGTGACTTAGCAGGTGGTTTTGGCGGTCCCGCCTTTTCCACACTATGCTTGCTTTTACTCGACTCTCGACTCGTGGTCGATCTATGATGATCGCCCGAGGAGGATTTCCTTTCCTTTTCATGCTTTTTTGATGAGGATGATTTCTTTGACGAGGAATCTCTAGTTGAGTGACTTCCAGACGACTCCTTTTCCGTCGATCGAGATTTCTTCGCCAGTGGTTCCGACGAGGTAGCGCGGCGTGATGTTTTCGCCGACTGTGTGGAGCCTACCTCCGAAGGGGGGTATGCCCCCGCTCCATCATTCAGCCATGCCACCAGTCGTCGACTCCGGTCTTTGAGGGTTTTTTGAGAAAACCCTTTGCATATGTCGCAGTTATCCGCCGAATGATGAGGGTGGAGGCAATATATACAATCCATATGTCCGTCCCCCTCGTAAACTTTTTTCAAGCCGCACGTCGCGCATGGACGGAACAGTGCCTTTCCTGACATGGAGGACATTTTCTTTACTCGAAAGTGATGCAACCTTGTACAAAATAGTAAGACAACACGAGGAGATCCCACTACTTTGGAGACGGTTGAAATCTGAAGGGGAGCCGCGGGGGCAGGCCTCTTATACTGGGACGGCCTACGGAGCATGCCTAGGCGGGTCCTAAAAGGACGTAGATAGGACACAAAAGTTTCAGAAGTTTTCCTATTGGAAAAGGCTATATATGTGTACCGAGGGGTCCCAGTCTGACGACGGGGAATATTCTAAGCATGTGAATCCATGAAAGATCCAATGCTGGAGAACCGAGGAAACAGTCACTGTGACTGTCCTATGTATAGGGGTAGTAATTAGGTCCACCATAGGCAGGGCATTGGTTGTGCACTTATCAGTTTCACTGCCAAAAACAAACACCGCTGGTTTCATCGATTTTGTAACTGATACATGCACTTGCTGTGCCTCTACAATGGGGGTCAATACAATCCACAGTCAGGCCCGAACACCTTTTCAAAACAAGACTTAGTCACAGAATTAATTGGCAAGAGTGAGGGGTACAGTGAAAGAGGTATAAGGCTGCCCTCAAACTTAAGATTGAGTGCAGGATGAACCATGTTTTTTAGTAGGCAGCGCCTCACCTGGTAACAGGACAGCCGCCACAACTTCTGCGGCCACATCACAGATTGGCGGTGTTACACTCGCCTTAGCTGGCAAGATGGTCTCATTCCGCAAATCATAGGTAGAGGTTGGCATCTCTGCTCTGCAACCTCATGCTTAAAGTAATTAGCAGAGTAGCAAAAGCCGCAGGAGGAATTACACCGGACTTCTTTGCAAAAGATTTATTTCTTCGATTTTGAACCGCTCTTTCGCTGCACACGCCGAAATCGCTGAACTGATGAACGGAGGCTCTCAAACTGACACACACCGTGCGCGCTCTGTGCTTTTCCAGGGCATTTGAGGTGGGGCTGTGAGAGGCCAGAATGAAAAGAGAAAGCAGATTCTTCTTTTCCCAAGCACTACACAAAGTGTCTACTGTTGAACTGATGAACTGAAGCTTTCAGACTGCCTCACATTGCCAGCCTGATTCAGCCTTATCAGTCTTCCTGAGGCTTTGAGGCCTGTGCTCATTCAGAGCTGTGCTGCTGCTTCCATTTTTCAATAAAATGGCTACTCTACTACACTCTTGCTTCTGTGTAAACAAGCTTTATTTGTGTGTCGTTCATGTTGCATTCATGTTAGTTTTCTTCATGTCTTTGGATGCTGCGTTAATTTTCTTCATGTTTAAATTGTTTAAATGCATATATTACCCATTGTACATTATCTTCATGTGGAGTGCATGTTTTTCTACTGTTACAATGTTAGTTTGAAGGCTTTGGCCATATTCAGCTCATATTGTCCCCAATCCCTGCTGTACCTGTGGGGGGATAAGGGCATAACGGCTGTCTAAATGAGTAAAGTCTCTCACCTTTGCAGTATTGCTGTGGGGGAAGGGCAGATGCTATGGATGACAGTCATCTGCCGGCCAACAAATCCTACCTAGAGGACACATCGAAATTTAAAACAAAAAGTAATCTTTTAATTTCTTCATGATTAACAACTCATGCTCTCCATTTGGAACACTTTGTATGTGAGCATATACAAATTGAATATTTTTTTTGCCTTGTTGGATTACAGTTAATATACATTTCAACAATGCAAATTAGGTTTTCTTCTGTGCTTAACAGCATTTACCATATATTTATTTCTGCAATTAAGTATTAATGTTCTGATCTGCATTTTCCTTTCTTCATTTGTATGAGGGAGGCGCACATTCAAAACACATGGCCATCTGTCTGATAAAGGTGGAAAGTTTTATTTCTATACGAATATTCCAACATACTTTGTTGTACTATTTACAATTCTGAAGAATCCATGCCATTTGGTGGTTGCTGTCTCTTACGGAAGCAAATAACTGCCTTCTTCCTGCAGGTACACCCTTTACATGGTAACTGGTGCTAGGCATATTTGCATATTTTTAAATATTGATTTCTAGGCTTGCGCTGGCATAAAATGCTAATCTAACATCCCATTTTATACAATCAAACCCCCACAATTCTGGGTAAGGAATAGGCAGTAAGATAGTCAAAAATAAAAATATATTTAAGAGAATAATTTAACTTCAACCAAGTTGGTCTCCAGCTTAACACCATGGAGAACAACACAAAGCTATTTATACCAAATCCAAATATCTTTCCAAAAACTAAATTACCTGCCTATATTAATCTCACTATTGTCAGTCCACACAAGCATTTGTTTTAATTCCAAAATGTTGGAGTCTATGCAATACTCAGAATTATATATTATTTGGTCTCAGAAATACAATTTTACTTCAATACTAAGAGTGCCTCTTCTCAGCCTGTGTATGTATATTTACATGGAAATATTTCAAGCCACTTTTCAGAATTCTAGTTTTTATCCAGTATCAAGAAAAGTATGGTATCACAGAAAATTAGTTTGAATAATTACTTGATAGTACATACATAATCAACCAACTCATTTATTTACGGGATGAAAGTATACCATTTCTCTGTAACATATACAATGTTAAAATTACCCCGTTTTAATCACTTTAAACAGGAATCTGTCTGTGCATTAAAGACAAGGGAATGCAGAGGTTTGCACTTCTCATAACTCTTAATTTATCAAATTAATTATTTACACTTTTTCTTATTGCACGAGCATTTTGTCATGATCACTGCTTCCAAGGAGCCAGGACCAGCCCAACGTCCTTGGAAGCAGGCCCCTAACCCTAATCCTAGGCACCAGCCGGTCCCCACGGGAACCTTTTGGACCTTGTCCTGGCGCCGGTGGCACCAGGCTCATCAGAATCATCGGTCCCGGCACTGGAAGCGCCGGCCTCATAATATGTGTGCAGATGCTTGGGTGGACTTACCTGCAGCAGACCATGCTGCTTACTTACCAGCCTATTAGAAGTCCTCTGTGAACTGGAACTACTTTCTTACCTGGGTGGGGCAAGCTCCACTCCCTGGATTCAGCACTGGAAAGCTTCTGGAATTGGAACTCTTTTCTTACCTAGGCGCGGCCGTGGAGGAAGACGCCTCATCACTCCAAGGCTATTTAAACCACACCCGATAGACGAAACGTGCTTCGCGTTATTCTGCATCTGCAGCAGAACGCTCACCGAGTCTGTTCCAGCCTTTCTTCTTACGATCCTGAACCTGCAAGAATCATACTCACCATTCCTTCATCCTGAATCTGCAAGAAGCATACTCACCATTCCTGCATCCTGAATCTGCAAGAAGCATACTCACCATTCCCGCATCCAGTCGAGAGCAGCACCTGCAGAGACAAGAAACAGCAGGTTAGCAAAGCAGCCTTAACTCGCAGTGCTACTCACCTGATCCATCGGCTGCGGTCATTTTCGGCACGCTGCACCTCCGCCGGCAAAGATAAAAACATTGTCACTACTCACCGGCACTCCGTGAATTCTGGATTTCTTCACACTGCATCGCCGCCTGCAGAGATAAAAGCATTGTATCTACTTACGGACATTCCGCGGACTCCGGCGCTGCAAACCAACTTCTGAAAGACAAAAGAAGAGACATTAGACAGGTATTTACTTACGCCCATCGCGCTCTTCGCAATAGAACGCCTGCAATACTCCGGCGTCTCTTCGGCACGAACTACGCTGCAAGGGAAAAGACAGTTAGAGCGCTTGCATTTACTCACGCATTTCCAGGCGCTTCACTCCATCTTCCTCAAGAGGCCTGCAAGACAAAAGGGAGAAAAGCATTATACGAAGTCCTGTTCAATGTTAACGTGCCTTGCACCTAAAGACTATAAAGACTAAAAAGGTGTCTGGAAACTCACCACTCGTGCAGTTAACTACGGTAACGGTCTTCTGAGTCCAAGAGGCCTATGTTTCACCAGTGAAGGAACTGGCAACAGTGCCCTGCGCCCGACGCAGATGGAGAGCCCAGCATTCACCTATCTAAGGTGAGCACGTTGACCTGGGGGTTCTACGGAGAGGGAGAGAGAGGAATAGGGACATTGAACAACCCAGACCATTAACCCTCCATATTCTTTCACCTGCAGAAACCTCACCCTACGAGTTCGACACACAGTGCGAAGAGGTTCGACCCCAGAAGCCCATCGGGTTCTGCACATCACCTTTCGAGTCACAGACACCTTCCTGCCAAGATCAGCGCCTCCGTGGGAATAGGGTGAGCGTTACAGAACGCGAAGCCCACCGCAAACCTCCTACCCAGGCGCAATGGAAACCTCAGACACTGATCAGTTAGCCCAGTTGCTCGGGGAATTAAGAGCAGAAGTACATGCAGCTCGTCAGGAAACAAGCTCTCTAAGAAGAGAACTGATAGTTTCCAAGGAGCGAACAGAGGACCTCGCTAGGCAATTGCTACAAACGCAGGCAGGACAGACACCCCCGCCCACTCCAGGAGGAAGCTATCCTTCTGCATCATCTGTAAATCCAGTGCAAATCAATCTATCTGGTAATGTGCCCTTGGCTCCGCCCGGACGTTTTTCTGGTGACCCAAAGAAATTTGCAGTGTTCCTCAACCAGTGCCGCTTACATTTCTTATGTCGACGAGCTGCATTCCCAACAGACCAGACCAAAGTGGCTTTCGTGCTTTCTTATCTCAGTGGCAGCGCCGCAGATAGGTCGATCCCTTTAGTCACCCAGGATGATCCGGTTTTACATGATTTCCAGGCCTTCCAGTCCAGCATGGAGAAACTGTTTGCAAGACATGCACAAGGGCAGGCCTTGGACAATGAACTTCTTTCATTACGACAGGGTAATCAAGACCTCTTGACCTATATAGCCTCATTCAACAGACTCATAGTGGAAACTCAATGGCCCGAGGATAAGAGAATTACGCTTTTCTACAGAGGCCTGCGTGGAGAGCTCAAGGATGTGTTAGCTCAAGTTGTGAACCCTCCACAAGAATGTTCAGACTATATTGACTTAGTTGTCCAATTGGACCACAGATTACAGAACAGGAAGGCTGATCGTTCTAAATTTGATACCCGAGTGTTTTCTAAACCACAGACTTCTACTAAGGGAGCTGACACTGTGGAACCCATGCAAATAGGGGGGATGAAAGGTCCTTTAACCCAAAAGGAGCGGGAAAGAAGAAGACAGCTGCAATTATGCCTCTATTGCGGGAACTAGGGCACTTTCTTCGAGACTGTCCAGTGAAACCAGCTAAGAAGGCTGTAGGAGCCGCAGATTCCAGTACCTCAAGTTCTGAGCAGGGAAACGACCTAGCCCGGCAAGTGTAGAGGTCCTCTTGCCGAGCGTTAAGATCTGTCCCGTGACCTCGCACTTCGTGGTGCCCATGGTCCTCATTAGTCCTGCACGTCCGGATCGTTTGCATGCAATTGAAGCTTACATCGACAGCGGAGCAATCAGCAATTATGTGGACCGTGAAATGGCATCAAGGATGAATCTACCCCTTGTCCCTAAGGCAGTAAAAGACGTCATTACTACAGTGGATGGCACGGAGATAGCCTCCGGACCAGTAACGCACGCCACCCAAGAAGTGACGCTAGTGAGTCAAGATGGACACCGGGAGAAAATCGTGTTCGATGTGATCAAGGCCCCTCAGTTCCAGATCATTCTGGGAATCCCTTGGTTAGAGAAGCACAATCCTCAGATCAACTGGCGAGCAAAGACGGTTCAGTTTCCAGGATGTTTTACCACTTGTTATCCTTGGCCTGAAGTTTTGGTGGCGGCAATCTCTTCTGAGGTTCCCACATTACCTCCCGACTACCAAGAATTCCAAGATGTCTTTCGGAAGGATCAAGCTAACAACCTGCCTCCTCATAGGTCTTACGACTGTCAAACAGACCTGATACCCGGAATAACTCCTCCTTGCAGTAGGATTTATGCCCTCACCGAGCCAGAGAATCTTCACCTCAGGCAATATCTGGACCAATACCTAGCTAACGGGTTTATCCGTCCTTCTAAATCTCCAGCTTCCTCGGCTTTGTTCTTCGTTCCGAAAAAGGAAGGAGACCTTAGAACTTGTATAGATTACCGCGCCCTGAATCAAATCACCGTTAAAAACAGATACCCGTTACCTTTGATCCCTGAACTCCTGGACAAAGTCAAAGAAGCATGTATATATACAAAGTTGGATCTCAGAGGAGCCTACCACTTGGTACGAATAAAAGAAGGCGATGAGTGGAAGACGGCCTTTCGCACCAAGTATGGGCTATTCGAATATCAAGTGATGCCCTTTGGACTTTGTAACGCTCCTGCCGCTTTCCAGTATTTTATGAACGATGTCCTTAGAGAACTCATAGATGTGTGTGTTGTTGTCTACATTGATGACATCCTTTTCTATTCATCATCTGAAGAGGAACATCAGAGACACGTTAAAAAGGTTCTCGAGAGACTGCGTCAACATAACCTTTTTGCCAAGCTTGAAAAATGCGTTTTCAACGTAACTGAAGTTGAGTTCCTGGGATTCATGTTGTCACCTAATGGGGTTCATATGGATTCAAAGAAGGTCGACGCAATCATCAAGTGGCCATCTCCAACCTCGGTAAAAGGAGTTCAAAGCATGTTAGGCTTCGCTAACTTTTACCGCAGATTCATTCCTGAATTCTCTCGGATAGTCCAGCCCATCACCGCTCTGTTAAAGAAGAACAAACGTTTTGAATGGTCTACTGAAGCAGAACAAGCTTTTCAGGACTTAAAAGCTAAATTAATTTCTGCACCTGTTCTAAAACATCCTCGCCCAGAGCTCCCCTACATCGTGGAAACAGATGCTTCTAGTCTTGCTATGGGGGCAGTGTTATCACAAAGAGATCCGGTCACACACCAATTACATCCAGTAGCCTTTTGGTCCCGCAAATTCTCGGCTTCCGAGATCAACTATTCAATTACAGACAAGGAACTTTTAGCTATCAGATCGGCCTTTAAAGCCTGGCGGCATTATCTTTTGGGAGCCAGACACACAGTCACCGTAATGACTGACCACCGCAATCTACAATATCTGAAGACGGCCAAAGCTCAGTCTTCCAGACAGCTTCGCTGGGCTCTGTTTCTGGCTGAGTTTGACTTTCTAATTACTTATCGACCCGGCAGTAAAAACGGAAAAGCAGATGCCCTCTCTCGGATGGGAGTAGATGAACATTTGACCAATCCGGAACCAATACCCATAGTCCCAGAACAAAGGATTTTGGGGTTGGTCAGCGCTCAATCCTTTGAAGACATCAAGACTACAGTCAAGTCACTCCTAACTCCGGCCGATTTGCAGTACTGGCAATTAAAGGGAAAAGAATTCTCAGTGGATCAAGACCTACCATATTTCCAAAGGCATTTGTACTTGCCCTGTGAGAAAATACAAAAACAAGTAATCTCCGGTTATCACGACTCTCTAATGGAGGGTCACCCTGGCATTACCAAAACCATGGAAAAGATCAAGAGACATTTCTGGTGGCCATCATGGAAGAAGGATATTAGAGACTTTGTAATCTCCTGCGGTGTGTATGCCCAGAATAAAAGTCAGAGGGAGAAACCAGCCGGCCTTTTACACCCTCTGGATATTCCTCCCTGTCCATGGCATACCCTGTCCATGGATTTCATCACGGACTTACCTCCATGCTCAGGGTATAATACCATTTTAGTAGTCGTGGATCTATTCTCCAAGATGGCTCACTTCATTCCCCTGAAGGGCCTACCTTCGGCTTCGGTATTAGCCCGAGAATTCTTAGAAAACATCGTTCGGTTACACGGTTTTCCCTCGGTTTTAATCTCCGATAGGGGAAGTCAATTCATCTCCCACTTTTGGCGAAGTTGCTGTCGTCTAGCCCAAATTGATGTAAGACTTTCAACCAGTCACCATCCCCAAACTGACGGACAAACCGAGAGGACAAATCAGACTCTAGAGCAATATCTGCGTTGCATGCTCCAACAAACTGAAAACCCTTGGAAGGATATTCTTTGGATCGTTGAATACGCTTACAACAATTCGACTCATTCTGGAACCGGGAAGACTCCCTTCTTCCTATTATACGGACATCATCCTAGAACCTCTAATCTGGATCCTCCCCAAGAATTCGAAACACCTGCTGTGGATTATTTGCACTCTGAGATTACCCGTGCTTTTAAAGAAGCCACTGCCCATCTGCAAAGAGCTAAAGCTCAAGTCAAAAAGGGAGCAGATCGACACCGTAAAGAGGCCCCTCACTACGCAGTAGGAGATCAGGTCTGGTTATCCACTAAGCACCTGTCTCTAAAAGGACCCCGCACCTTCAACCCGAGATACCTTGGACCTTACCCCATCTCTACCATAGTTAATCCGGTGGCGGTCAAATTGGAATTACCTGCGCATATGAAAATACATCCAGTATTCCATGTCTCCTTATTAAAACCAGTACAACCAGAAACCCGATTGACTGAACTCCCAGAACCTGTTTTGGTAGACGGAGAACTCGAATTTGAAGTAAAGAACATTCTAGACTCCAAGATCTCCAAATCTAAGTTATATTATCTGGTTGATTGGAAAGGATACGGCCCCCAGGAAAGGTCTTGGGAACCCTCAGAATATGTCCACGTACCTCGTCTGGTCAAGAGATTCCATCTGAATCATCCCGACAAGCAAAACCCCCGGAGAAGACACGCTTAGGAGGGGCCTTGAGGGGGGGTACTGTCATGATCACTGCTTCCAAGGAGCCAGGACCAGCCCAACGTCCTTGGAAGCAGGCCCCTAACCCTAATCCTAGGCACCAGCCGGTCCCCACGGGAACCTTTTGGACCTTGTCCTGGCGCCGGTGGCACTAGGCTCATCAGAATCATCGGTCCCGGCACTGGAAGCGCCGGGCTCATAATATGTGTGCAGATGCTTGGGTGGACTTACCTGCAGCAGACCATGCTGCTTACTTACCAGCCTATTAGAAGTCCTCTGTGAACTGGAACTACTTTCTTACCTGGGTGGGGCAAGCTCCACTCCCTGGATTCAGCACTGGAAAGCTTCTGGAACTGGAACTCTTTTCTTACCTAGGCGGGCCGTGGAGGAAGACGCCTCATCACTCCAAGGCTATTTAAACCACACCCGATAGACGAAACGTGCTTCGCGTTATTCTGCATCTGCAGCAGAACGCTCACCGAGTCTGTTCCAGCCTTTCTTCTTACGATCCTGAACCTGCAAGAATCATACTCACCATTCCTTCATCCTGAATCTGCAAGAAGCATACTCACCATTCCTGCATCCTGAATCTGCAAGAAGCATACTCACCATTCCCGCATCCAGTCGAGAGCAGCACCTGCAGAGACAAGAAACAGCAGGTTAGCAAAGCAGCCTTAACTCGCAGTGCTACTCACCTGATCCATCGGCTGCGGTCATTTTCGGCACGCTGCACCTCCGCCGGCAAAGATAAAAACATTGTCACTACTCACCGGCACTCCGTGAATTCTGGATTTCTTCACACTGCATCGCCGCCTGCAGAGATAAAAGCATTGTATCTACTTACGGACATTCCGCGGACTCCGGCGCTTCAAACCAACTTCTGAAAGACAAAAGAAGAGACATTAGACAGGTATTTACTTACGCCCATCGCGCTCTTCGCAATAGAACGCCTGCAATACTCCGGCGTCTCTTCGGCACGAACTACGCTGCAAGGGAAAAGACAGTTAGAGCGCTTGCATTTACTCACGCATTTCCAGGCGCTTCACTCCCTCTTCCTCAAGAGTCCTGCAAGACAAAAGGGAGAAAAGCATTATACGAAGTCCTGTTCAATGTTAACGTGCCTTGCACCTAAAGACTATAAAGACTAAAAAGGTGTCTGGAAACTCACCGCTCGTGCAGCTAACGACGGTAACGGTCTTCTGAGTCCAAGAGGCCTATGTTTCACCAGTGAAAGAACTGGCAACAGCGCCCTGCGCCCGACGCAGATGGAGAGCCCAGCATTCACCTATCTAAGGTGAGCACGTTGACCTGGGGGTTCTACGGAGAGGGAGAGAGAGGAATAGGGACATTGAACAACCCAGACCATTAACCCCCCATATTCTTTCACCTGCAGAAACCTCACCCTACGAGTTCGACACACAGTGCGAAGAGGTTCGACCCCAGAAGCCCGTCGGGTTCTGCACATCACCTTTCGAGTCACAGACACCTTCCTGCCAAGATCAGCGCCTCCGTGGGAATCAGGTGAGTGTTACACATTTGATCTATGGCTATGGGTTTCATTACAAGTCTGCCTGTCTGGAATTAAGGGTGCCGGAAGCAACGTAGCAGCACCCATTCCAGACTGGCAGACTACAACTGTGGCTGCCGGGGCATCTGCACCTGGCAGGTCTGACCTGCTGGGTGCCGCAGCCATGGTAGGCACAGTTGTCACGGAAGCACTGGCACTGTTAGCAACGGTACCGGTGTTTCCGTGTCCCCTCTCCTATAGAGTCCTATGGGACTCTATGGGAATGGGGAGCAACATTTTCTTCCGCCTGAGATTGTGGGTCACTGGGATTTATAATGTCCCAGTAGCACCAGGATCTCAGGTGGTCGAAACAGTGTTACAGGGTTGGTGGTACTGGCAGGTTACCGTCAACCTCGTAATGAGGCCCATGTATAACTTCCCCGGCTCTATAAATGCACAATATCCCCGTAAGCAATGATTATTTGCTGCAATATCATGAGCCAAGATGACTCTGGACCGGTTTAGGCAACTAATTATATTTGAAATAATTAGTAACTTAACAGAGGCAGTTTCTCATTAAATTGAAACCAAAATGCATTCATTTTAAACTTCGTTTCTAAATACGAAATAGATTTGGCTTTAAAGAACAACATCTTACTTTGCATTCAATGTAGATGAGGGAACACAGCGCATTAAAATATTAACACCTGTTCTACTGTTTTCACATTGCAGTCCCTGCAGTTCTCGTTCCTTTATAATCCCAGACATTACCCTGGTCAATCTATCCAGACAATTTGGGGTTCATATGGTTTTGGCCTCGAGTTGTCTCAATTTGAGCTTCAAATCTCCTTCTCTTTTCCCAATGGATGCCTTCTTAAGGCCAATAAATCTCAACATTGTCCATCTGATGACATTCCTGCCAATGGGTGGCTAATGGCAGCAACTGATCCTGTTTCTTAAGACTAGTCAGATGTTCTCGAATTCGCATACGTAGCTGTCTGATCGTGATGCCCACATATACCTTAGGCTTTGAACAGAATAAATCACCATTCATTTATTGGACAATTCCT
The DNA here is from genome assembly GCF_040938575.1 of Ambystoma mexicanum. NCBI lineage: Eukaryota > Metazoa > Chordata > Amphibia > Caudata > Ambystomatidae > Ambystoma > Ambystoma mexicanum. The sequence goes on from NC_090922.1 coordinate 1,000,768,069, forward strand.
TATATATTTCATGATGATGTTATTGGATTTGAAACTTATTTTTGAGCATTGGCTACTGTATTTCAGAGTCTGCTTGCGCAGTACAAGTACACACACCAAACTCTATTGTCTTATTTTGGAGAGCCAGCAGGGGACTCAGTAATTCTGAAATAATTCCCTCAGCAAACCATTACTTGAGGTGGCTATATGGAAATCAATATCCCATGGACAGGTCAGTCTTCTCTCAATGGATTGTCCTCCTTCTCTCCTCAGGCAATCCTTCAAGTCTGGTTATCCGCTCTCCAGATAGTTCCTTATGTCCATCTTCCAATATTCTATAATCCCCCTTCTCCCTACTCCTTCCTTATTCCTCTTATGCCCTTAAATGGAATATATATCTTTAGGACTCCATCTGTGCTTTGTGACAGAGGTAGTGGCTTTCCAATCCCAAAGGTGGGAGGGAAACAATAATGTTGATGAAGCCTATCATGTTTTTATACTCTAATTTTGGAATAAAATATGCCAAAATAATAAAACTAATATTTTCTGATTCATTAAGTTAGTGTGCACATTCAGTGACTTTGAATGATTGTGTTTGGATACAATTCGGTGCACTTAGGCCGTTTTTGTCATTTTTCGCTAATTCAAAACATGGCAAGCTATATATATTTTTACATAATCTGATAGATATTACTTCAATTTAAACAATATCAACATTTCATGTTGGTCAGAGCTTCCGTTGTGACACAGCAATCAATTTAGTGATTACACATGTTAATATGACATTTGCCTTCATGCGAAGATGACTCAGTTTTCTAGTTTGAAGTTATTGAAGTTTGAAGAGTGGACGTGCATTGCCTACATAGTCCCTTTTGTATGCTATTAATGTATTTGTCTTCTGCCATGCACATAGAGTTCAGAACCTTTCCTTCGACCTGGGTTAAAGGAGTTATTTTATGACATACCTGGACTTTTGACAAAGGATGACAACCCCTTTCAATCTGAGGGCTTGAATCTATTAGTGCACAGCAATTATAGATATGATCATCAGAACTGGTCAGGGCAGGTTGTCAAGGCCCTTTGTGTGTGCTGTTTATGTGCATTCTTGGGTTGGGTCAGGCCTAAGCCTGCGAAGTCAACCATGGAAAGTTTTATTGACCCCTTTTAGACCATTCCTAGCTCCCCTTCTAACATGCATGCTAAAGTAGGAATGAAACTTCAAATAAGGTTTTGGTTCTACCCTACATTTCAGGTTCTTCTGGTTAAAACAGAACCCATGCAAATACACACACTAGAATAGTATATACAGTGATGTTTCACATCCCACAAGTCGCTGTTGGGTCCCCTCCTGTTCTCCCGCTATACCTGTCCCCTTGCTTCTATTATCTCCTCCTTTGGGGTCTCACTCCATCTCTATGCTGATGACACCCAGCTTTTTCGTTCTTTCTCCAACTCAATCCATGCTACTCTCTCATCCTGTTTTATAGCCATGCAGTATTGGATGGAGGACCACTACCTTGTTCTCAATTCATCTAAAACTGATGTTATTTTCCTTCACGCCTCCTCTACCCCTCACCTAACTACTCCCTTTTCATCTCTTCCTATCTTATTCACAGCTCCCAGTATGGGAGTCTATCTTGACTCCTCTCTTTCTTTACTCCCACATCTCTTCAATCTCACACGCTTGCTGTACTTACTTGTACTTGTTTAATATTCATAAAGCTTGACCCGTTCTATTCACACCTCAAAGTTCCACATCCTTTCTTTTGTTTGTCTATTCTCTTTGGCCTCCCCCTTTCCCATCTTACTCCGCTAAAATCCAAGTACAACTCCTCAATCCAACTCCTTTTCTCTCTCTCTCCTTGTGAGTCTATTACTCCTGCAGTTAGCACCTTTGTTTGGCAACCTGTTAATTCTTGACTTAAATTAAACTTTCTTTGTCTTGTATTCAAGTCTCTCCACAATCTTTCCTGTCCCTATCTCTCCTCTTTAGTCAGCTTTTACTCCCCTGCTCGGCTTACTCCATTTCCAATCTCTATTTCTCCCTGTGACACATCATCCTGCCTGTGCTCAGTCCAATTTCTGCTTGTTCCCTTTCTTGGCCCATTGCATTGGAACACACTTCCACTCACTTTACACCCCCTTTCTTCTCATCCTTTATTTCACTCCACTTGCGTGACTTCTTAATTAGGTCTTATTTTGTCATGTCCATTCCTCAGTTATTGTACTGTTGTTGATTTAACTTTTTTCAGTGCTTTGGTGTATAGTGCTCTATAAATACAAATAACATACAAAATACAAATACACAATACATAATTCTGCACTTAGCCTTATTGTTTTACAATTTTCTTTTGTACTCAAAATGCATAATAAGGATATTTCTTAAATATAAATCATTTTAAAACTGCAGGTACACTTTCTTCTACACAGGTCATATGCAATATGAATTGCTCTTCTTTGTAAATAGGGAATCCAATAATATTTCACTTGTGACAATATCTCAGACTTTTCTATATCAGATTCTTCCACACACACTGTGAGTCTGCTGAATTATTTTGGCATGTATATGCATTCAGATGATTTGGGTATATCTTTTAGATAGCATAGTTCTTGCTTGGTTCTCAGCCTTGTCCTTTTGAATTGTCACACAGTGGCTGAAAGAAAATATATAATATCCATCCTTGGCTTTACATGTGAAGTCGGGCCTTGAAAATGATGGAAATCAAAAAAAGTTCCTTTCACCATATTTACAATGTTATTGGGTGCAGACGTTTGTGTGCAGTGTTTTGGATTTACGTCATGCCCTTTTTGTCCTAACAGTGAGCAAGAGAAATATATTTCCAACACATGACATACTTGGTAACACATTTCTCTCTTGCTCTTGCAGGATGCCATTTTTCAACTCACCTAATTTTAGGCCATTAGTTTTGCTTCCATTTATCATGACACTGGTGACCAACACTAATGAATGAAGTTAGGCATTGTTCTGGCACCTCTTCACTTTAAATTGAGGCAGTCTCAATGTCTCAATTTGATTCCATAGAATCCTCCCTCCAGGACCAATATCTCGAGGTGAAGGACATGGGATTGTTGCTTTTATAGAAACTTGAGAAACTATTTTTGTCGTCTGACCAAGGTGCAACTTCACCCCACTTCACCCCCAAAAGGAATGTGTCTATTGACAGCACAGGGGTTTCACTTTAGGACCTCATATCTTCTGCAATGAGGATGTTGAGATCATCACCTCTTCCCGTCCTTTTTAGTGTGGTGAGGGGTTGACACCCTTCCCTCCTCTCTCCTGACATTGGTGGCTGAAAGGAACTTCAAGTTATTTAACTAAGAGAGAAGGGTAGATAGGCTGGTTTAGTATGACATTTTGACACTCCTAATGTGCATATGCTCTTCACAATACTATGTTCTACTCTAATTGCTATGTCAATGCTACACATATAACTAAACAGGTCTCTTTATTTTATTAAACATTTCACAAACATTCATCCTTTCATCTACATATTTGGACATACCATTTTAATGCAGATTCAATTTTATTTAGAGGATTTCTGATTAGGAGGAGGAGGAACTAATTCCTCAATCCAATTCAGGACAGTCCAGAGATAACAAGTCTTAAGTTGGTTCACATGGACCCTGCATTCCTCTATCTGTTCCCCTTTTGGTATCTTGATTTTGTAGGCAATGAAGGAGATCTTATTTGTGATCTTGAAGGAACTATGGGATCTTGTAGCATGTGTGGGAAAGACTTCTTTTCTGTTGTTTCACATTCTCTGTTTGAGAATTCCCCCACTTTCCCTTGATCCTTGCCTTCAAGAGATGGACCAGGGGCTGAGTGATTTCTGCATAATCCTCTATAAATGTACGTCTGTAATTAGTAAATCCTAAGAGACTTTGTAATTCACATGGATTTGTGGGGTTCTTCAATTTCAGGAGAGCCTCAACCTTCTTTTCCTCAGGATTAAGACACTCAACTGTGATTTCATGTCCTAGAAAGTTTACTTTAGTTCTGCACCATTGTGCTTTTTGAAGTGATTATTTAGCACCTGCATTTCTCAATTGGGTCAACACGTGGTGGACCTCCACCAAGTGTTTTGCCACAGATTTACATTTGATTAACACGACGTCTACATACGCCAGATTCCCTCTTTCTACAAGATCATTCATGGCTTGATGTAGAAATATATTGACCCATTTCCACTATTAGTACAACCAAAGAGGGTTCAGTTTCAGGTATATTGTTGCCTCCTAAACGTAAATTAAAGTTTATATTGGTACTCATGGCATACCAAGGATCCATTAGTCCAATCAAGGGCAGTTTATACTTTTGGATCGTTGCAAGGCCCTGATCAATGTAAGGGAGAGGCCACTGTGACATGTGTACCCTCTAACTCAATTCCCTTAGGTCTGCACAGCGTCTCCATCGCCCATTGAGTTTCAATATGCCTAGTACTGGGTTAATAAAGGTGCTGTATATTGGCCAACTTTTTTGATGATTCTAAGCTATTGATAATCTCTGTAAACCCATGGATGTTAGAGGGAACTTAGTCTAATAAACACTGGCACCACATCAACGCCCATAGGTATTTGAGTCCAACTTCCCTTATCAGAGTCATAGCTACTACTTCCTTGCTTGTATATCCACTCCAGATCAGAATGACTGTAATGAGGTTTCCTATGTGGATGGTACAGGGCATTCTCTCTTTTCTCTCTTGGTCTGATGGGTTATGACCCTCAAATATTTTCTGAGGGGATGGATAGTATGGTATGTATTGATATTGTCACTTGTAATCAGCATTTCCCCTAACTAGGGGGTTTTGCGATATCCCCCCATAATCCTTGCCATGGTAGGTTTCTTTAAAACGCTGTTTTTAGGATGCATTTTCCATCTCTTAATGTCAGCCAAATGGGCTAAAGGGTCTCTCTGTTGGATCATACACTGTAATTCTCTTTTATATATATATATGTTTATTTTAAACCAAAGCAGGGTGGCAACAACATATCATTCACAAACATGCGATTATTCATCATACATTGAGGATTGACGCTCCCCCTTCCTCCCTCCTCCCCTAGGCCGCCTGCTAGGGCTAGCGTTTTAGCAGTTTGTGCCCTCTGCTTCTATTTCAACTCCTTCTCCCCCCTGGGGAGTTCCAGGGCCCACCTGATCCCTTGGGGCTTGCAAGTTAGTGCCGGGAATCTATGGTCGTAGTCCAATAACGGGGCCCAAATGTTCTAGAAGCGGTGTAGCAGCCCTGCTCTAGCCACCGTTACTTTCTCTGCGATCAATATGTCCCATACCTTTCCCCACCATCGGGACATGCAGGGGCCTTCAGCAGATTTCCAGGGGCGGGTACCACTATTCTCCCCGGCAGGAGGCACTGGGTCAGCAGTTTTGCTCTTTTTCCCGATCTTGGATAGATCCCTGGGACCGGGCTCCGGCTCCAGTGGGAATACTGCCTGGGTGATCTTTTCAATGGTGGCAAGGCATTGTCTCCAGAACTGTTGCACCTTTGGGCATGTCCACCACATGTGGAAGAAGGTGCCTGGTTGACCACAGAGTTTCCAGCAGGCAGGGTCGAGTGCCCGGTTCATGTGGTGTAATCTGGGAGGAAGATAGTACGAGCGCAAAAGAATTTTGTAGGCACGCTCTCTGTTGGTGATGCAGGAGGACGATGAGTGCGTCCTTGTCCAAATGTCCACCCAAGATTGGTCCTCCATGGGATGTCCCAGGACTGCATCCCATTGCGCCATACATAGGGTCTTCGAGGCAAGGACGTCTCCCAGGAAACGTTTGTATAAGGTAGAAATCTTTCCCCAGGCCGGAAGTTCTTTGAGGGTCAATTCGAGGGAGGTAGGTGTGCGTGTCGCCACCTTAAGAGTTTGAGGGTGAGAACACCAGTGGTGGAGCTGGATATAGGAGAATCTGTCCCCTTCCTGAAGCTGGAAGGTCACCTTACATTGTTCAAAGGTGTGGGGCAGGCCTCCCTCAAAATGCTGGTCCAGGGTTTCAAGGCCCCCCGCAATCCAGTTCTTCAGATTCTGGGGGTTTGCCCCGGGTTAGAATTCCAGGTTATAGAACACCGGGGAAGAGGGTCCAAGGCCCCTTGGAATCAATCCCCTTGCGCCTCAGGGCCCAATTCCGAATGTATATGCTATGTTTAGTAGTTAATAATCCATCCCATCGCTGCCACAGTGGGGGCGGGGTGTGTGGAAGAAAGCGCAGGGGGAGAGCTATGCAGGATTGTTCTAACTCCAACCACCTGGGGGATTGGTGGTTACCTGCCATGCTAGGTGTGCACTAGTTTTGCAGCCACCTGATAGCCCTGCAGGTCACGGACACCTAGTCCATCTAGCTTTGCACTACCTAGCATTGTTTTTTGGGGGATCCTAGCTTTTTTGCCCTTTAAGATAAATCAGAGCATTTTTCTCTGTAGACCGCAGAGTGTGGGCAACGGGATTGCAACAGGTAAGGATGAACAAGCGTACAGGAATCTAGGGAGGAGGTTCATTTTACAGGCAGTACTACGCCCATTAGTGAGATTTCTTGGGCCGCCCATAGCTTCTGGCCGTCCTCCAGCTCTTTAAAGAGCGGGGGGAAATTTGCGCGATATGTTTCCCTAGGGCTTGCAGGGAACTGAACCCCTAAATAGGGGATCGCCTTCACCTTCCATTGAATAGGGCATAGTGGAACCAGGGACTCCCGCTCGTCTGGGGACAAGCCTATTCCCAGAGCCATGGATTTATCAAAGTTGATGGAGAAGCCTGTGACCCTTCCATAGTTATCTATGTCAGAGAGAGCATGCCTTAGCGAGGAATGAGCTTCTGACATGGTAAGCAAGACGTCGTCCGCATATAGCGAAATTTTTTGCTAGGAGGAGCCGACCTACCCTTGATGCTGTTATTCAATCTGATTGTTTGAGCAAAGGGTTCCATGATTAGTGCAAATAGAAGCGGAGACAGCAGGCATCCCTGCCTGGTCCCGCAGGTCAGAGGGATTGGGCTAGAGAGGGAGCCATTAATCCTAAGAAGGGTTTTCAGGGACTTATAATTAGCCAGGGTCATGGCCTGGTATGCCGCCCAAATCTGAACGCCTCCACGGTGTGACGCATAAAGGCCCAATCAACTCTATCAAATGCTTTGGTAGCATCCAGGGCCATCAATACCAACCTCTGAGAATCTCTGGAGGCAAGGTCTACTAGATCCAGAGTTTATACATTTGCAGTCTCAAATACAATTGATAGCGAATTGGTCTTTGGTTGACAGTGTTTATATTTTGGTAAAGGTAATTTGGGTGCTGCTTGGTGGTGACTAGTAACACTTAGACTGCCGAGTGTATCACAATTTATGAAGAACAGAATTTTCAAATCACCTTCTAGCGCACCTGAAGTTAACGCTAACCATAGGTTAAATGATGTTCCAAAAATCATGTTTGTTCTATCATGAGGCTTTTTTATTCCAAAAATGATCCTCCAAAAATTGTTCTTAAATAGTAGTGCCCTCTACACGTGTTTCACCAAATCTATTGACTCATCAGGAGGGATTTATAACAGAAAATTCAATTCAAATTAATTGATTAGATATAAACATGCCTAATGATTAAATATTTGCATTCATTTAGAAAGCTTGGCCCATGTTTAGATTCCAAATTAGTTTGAAATTTGAGTGGTCTTGGTAACGTGTGTGTTTGGGGTTTCCCCTGTGCTGTTTTACCCCAATAGGAGTTTCTTTAAAGTCTTTCGATTGAGACTTGAGAGATTCTGAAAATCGTCCTCTTTCCTTGTTTCTTCTCCAAGGTGTGACGCATAAAGGCCCAATCAACTCTATCAAATGCTTTGGTAGCGTCCAGGGCCATCAATACCAACCTCTGAGAATCTCTGGAGGCAAGGTCTACTAGATCCAGAGCCCTGCAAATATTATCCCCTGCGGATCTATTTTTAATAAAGCCGGTCTGGTCAGGATGGATTATATCTGGCAGTATGAGAGACAAGCGGTTAGCAAGAATTTTGGAATACATATTGGCGTCTATATTTAGTAGGGCAATTGGTCTGTAGGAGGCAGGGTATCTTGGGTGCCTCCCCGGTTTGGCCAAAAGAATAGTGATTGATACTTGCATGGAGGGGGTTACAATACCCATTTCCCTAAAGGAGTTGAAAAGGGCGACCAAGCGGGTAACCAGTTGGGGCCTAAAGATCTTATCAAATCTGGTGGAGTATCCATCGGGGCCAGGAGCTCGGGATTTAAGAAATGTTATGGCGTCTTAGACCTCCTCACATGAGATTGGAGCGCCCAGGCTGTCCCAGACTGAGTTGTTCAGCTGGGGGAGTGCTGCCTTCTGCAGGTATGCTTTCTGTTCATTCTGATCCCATGGTGGCGCGGTCATCACCTGGATCAGGTGGCTCGCCGCCAGTTGTTGCTTTTCTCATTCGGCATAGTGTATCATGCCCTGTTGGTCTCGTAGTCCGATGATTGTATTACTCCTCTTTGTCTTAGCTAATTTAGCCACCAGCAGCTTATTTGCTTTGTTATTCTTCGCGTAGTAGAATTGCTTGGCCTTAGCCAATAGTTGTGCCGTGTGTTTGGGATAGTGGGCCTTTAGCTTCTTCCGCGTGGTGCGGATGGCTCGTTACGTTTTTGGGGTCCAGTCTTTTTGCTTATGGATTTTCTCTGCTTCCTGGAGTTCCTCTATAAGGGCCAGGCGGGTTTGTCGTCTTCTCCTGTGAACTGCTACTCCCTGCGCAATCCGTTTTCCCCAGACCACCGCCTTCATAGCGTCCCAGGTGTTTGCAAGGGAGGTATCGTTGCTTGGATTTTCCCTGAAGAAGTTCTTAATTGTCATCACAATTGTGTCTCTTAGCAGCATCTCGTTGAGCATCGGGTCGTATAGGGTCCATCTGTGTTGCGGGTTAGGCGATGGTTCATGGGCTCGGAACTCCAAAGTAATCGGGCGTGGTCAGATAGGATTCTAGACCCAATAGCCACACTGTTGATGTAGGTTAATACCTGAGGGGATGTCAGGAGGAGGTCGATCCTTGAAAAGGTTCTATGAACATTAGAGTAGAAGGAGAAGTCTCTCTCGTAGGGGTGGAGCACCCACCACGAGTCCACCACCTCCAGTGTCCTAAATAAGCGTAGGAGACCCAGCCCCAGAGTGAAGTGCCAGGGCAGGGGGTGGGTGTGATCTGTCCTTTGTAGGGTCTGGTACCCCATTGAAGTCCCCTCCAAGTATGATTTGACCTTCTGAGAAGGGGGCGAGGGCCGTGCTCAGCGATTCATAGAAGGCAGTTTGTCCAACAGTGGGGTGGTACACTGAAATCAAAGTATATAATTGTCCTAGCAGCAGGCATTTGACCGCTACGTATCTGCCTTCGGAGCATTGTTTTATTTCCAAGATCTGAGGGTTCAACCCCTTCACAAATAGTATCGCCATTCCCCCTTTCTTGGTGCTACCAGAGGCGAATACACTGTAATTCTTGTTTCCTTTACTCATTTTCATATCTTGAGTCACTAATTCTCTGTTTGGAAGTGCTCTCATTTCCTCTCCTATCCACAAAGTGTGTGACTCCCCTTGGTGCGCACCTGCCTTTCTCTATATCCCTCTGTATCTGATATGGAAATCAAGTCTTATTGTGTTCTGGGTGAGTTTGGGAAGAGGACATGATACGGTCTTGTCCCCCCTATATGCTGTGGATTGGTGTGCCAAAACCCCCACTATGACTCTGGAACGGTCTGGGGAATGGAGAGGTAGTCTCAGGAATTGGGGGTGATCACCCTTCTTACATAAAACGTATCTGTCTGTGAGCTGTAGATTGTGATTCAGTATTCAACTGAATATCTTAAATGTATTGTCTCAATCTAGCATTATGGTCCATTTAAATTGCCACCTGCTGTTTACTCTGTAACAATCGCTCCATAGATTCATTCAGACTAGTCTGGCTGTCAAATTGTCTAGTTTTGGAAATCCATTTTTCTTTTGTGTTATGTAACTCATTCTGATAAATATGTTTTTCCTCCATTGACTCTTGGTTCATGGACCTCCAGCTAGCTAATGCCTTCTTCATGTGCTCAACCTCTGACATTGCGTCATCAAGATCTAGCATTAATATGTCTGACTTTGTCCTCAATGTCACATTTTCTTCTATTATTTGCACAAGCACTTGTGAGGTCACTTGACCTCTGATCATCTTGTGCTTTTGTGCCTGTGCCAATTGTAAGGTGAGCTGATGCATTTCTTGAATTTCAGTGTATTTTCCTGGTGCTAACTGAGTCCTTTGCTTCCTAATGATTTGTATATCATTATATAGCTGATAAAATTCAACCTGCGAATCTACATCTTTCATGATAAGCTTTGCAGCTTTCTCTTTACTCTTTTATGTTCACAATGTCATCTAATAAGCCGTTGGTATTAGCAGCTTCATCAGTTATGTTGCCCTTGAACGTATCATGCGACTGCAGGCACAGGCTTTGAATGTCATTAGCATTCAAAAGTTCTCTTTCTAAGCATTGTTTGGCCTCTCTGCACATTTTCAATTTGCCTTATTTTGCCTCCACTAAACTGTGTTGCTTGTCACCAGAGACTAATTCAACTATTTAATTTCTTGTTCACGTTGATCACTAGCTTGTTGAATGAGTGTTAAAAGTAGTTATTCAAAGTCTCAGCCGAAAGGGAAAGGATGAACTAGGTGCAAAATCTGAATTTTATAATGCACAATGACAGACTGTGTGAGTCCCTTTCATCTCTTCTTGCAAGGGCAACTGGCCTAGGTGCCAGTACCGGTAATTCTAAACACAGCGCCTATAGATCTAGTGATGCAACACCCACATTTTCAGCAGGCCTTTGTTTTTTCAACAGAGCAGCGCTGGCTCTTCTCAACACACAGTTACTCTTTTTACATGTCACCAGTACCTCCACTTTTCAGACCAGCTGCATTTTGTTTGGAAGCCCTAGCCTCCGCATTTGTCATCTAGACTGTCATATGCTTTGATGGGACAGTACCCTGGCTTCACAGAGGGAGGCTCTTTATCAGAGCCTCTTTATTGGCACACTGTCACCACTTGTTGCATTAGCAGCAGTGAGCCCAAGCTTCTAGCGTGCATAGTGTCTGAACTCTTCTATTACCATCTTGGCACGGTATAACGTACATTGTCATAGAGCGGCAACATGTCATTCAGCTCTCGCAGAATTCACACTAGAGTGCCCCAAACCATCCACCTATCCTGGCCCTTCTCACTCTCCTATGATTTAACAGCTGTAGGCACTGTTTGAGCCTTGTCCTCTTTTCAGAGGCATTACCTTGTTGTAAATATCCGATTTTCCAAAAAAGATATCAGAAGGGCTGGGACAGAGCAGTCCACAAATCAGGCATATTTTTGTGCATGACTGTCACTGCCCCAGCCCTACAACCCTCCCAGCACCACCCTCCTAGGAAGTGTAGCTCATTTGATTAATGAAGGTGAAGGCAGGGCACCAGAATACGTAGATCACTGCGCTGATTGTTTCATTTTGTGCTTTGGGCCCTGCTGCCAGTGATGGGGTTCTGGTAAGACGGCACCCTTCTGTCTCAGAATTGGGTTGAGCAGAAATAGGTTCGAACCCTGGTCACACAGGCGCTGGGTCAGTGGTTCTGATTTGTGATGGTAATATTGGTTCTCAACAACTCAAAAATGGTCGACAGTGGTTTATCATGGGGTGAAACTAATGACAGAGTTTATCCAAAACATGTTTCGACCCTCCTGGGTCTTTTTCAAGGCATGTGGTGGATATTGAGTACATCAGTGTGGGCGAAGAGCTTCTGAATAGATGAGCTCTTAGTGGATTGCAACCCTGTAAGCTCATAGCGGCTCGCTGCAAGCTGATGAGCGCTCTCATGGTCTTTGATTGATGCACCAACTGCAGAGATCTGTTTTTAGCTTGAAGATGTTGGGTTCCAAACCTGGAAGATTGCTTGCTGAGGTAAAGTGCCTCCTGCGAAAAATATGCTTGAACTTCATATAACAGGTTAGGGTCCCAGCGGAAATAACATAGCAATCCACTTCTAGCAGGGCCGCGATATATGCAAACGGACACCATTCAGACTTCACAGCAAGTCTGCTTTACTTTGATAAGTAGTATTGTGGTACTGCAATGTTACCCCTCAGGCCGATTTGATCGAATACCGTTTCACCAAGATCAATCACGGCGCTATGGGGAAACATAATTTCCCGTGTGTGCCCCCTCCCCGTAATCCCCATAATCTCCCCTACCCTTCTACCCCCACTACTTACCCTGTGTTCTGCAGGGGATCCCCTGGCCCGCACTCTGTCCCATTTGCCATCCTCCTCATCCTCTTTCCCCCAATCACGATCACACAAACATACACACATACGCCAACACACACACAACTAACCCCAATACCCCTCCTTACCTTCTGCGTCCATCGTTTGCCACTTTGTGTCCGGCTCAGCGAGCAAACCGGATGTATCATGTTGCGCAGTGAGTTTGCCGCAAACAAATCACCCGGAACAAGTATTACTTGGTTTATTTCAAAATGGCACTCAATGTCACTTCATAGCATCGTAGTGTATTTCTCATAATAGTGAGCGACTACATTAACAAATCATGCTCAAATATAGATGAAACATCGAAATGCATCAGGCACTACCCACCTCTTGAGACAATTCCTATTGAAAAGAAGGAGGACAACCAAATAGTGTATAAGGAGACATCTGTATTTAAGCATTAAAAATGTAAGGTTGAAGGCTTCTTCTATAAAATGAAACGGTTGATCTTAGTTCAGCAGGTACATTCTTTCATTTTGAGGAGCTGCAGTCCCCAAAGGAATATTTACCAAGTCCTTTGTGACATATGCCAGAATAGTTCCTTATTCTTAGAGATTAAAAGGCTGATGGGGGCAGTGTATGTTAATCCTGTGAAACCCAGCCCACTATCCTTGAAGAAGAAGCTGGGATACTCCAAGACTGACCACTGAAAATGTAACCTATATGAAGGAACACCACAAGCAATGGGCGAACATCAAAGGGTCGCCTGTGACTTCTGAGAGACAGTAGGGCAGGATTTTAAGTGTGTTGTATCCAAAGCCACTAAGCCATGGAGTGAAAGCAGGTAATCATCCCCTAATTTACCAGCTATATGTGTGCAGTCCCACACAGCCAGAAAAAAGACTGCATCCTCTGCCCAGGGCGAAATTTGAGTTTCTTGGTCATGAGGCTGTGTAGCACACTTAAGAGGGTGGATAAGATGGCAATAGGCCTAAAGTGGGCTAAAATGCTAGGTCCACACATTTAATGCAGAAGCACCATTACTTCTCAGCATTTCTTCTATACTTTAATGGCACAGTCACTGTCTCCATGCTTCTCAGAACGGCTCTACTTTGTATGGCGCAGTGCCTGCACTTGTTATTGGTTTTCACAAAGAGCATAACGATGGAAAGGGTATACAATCTGAGCTCGTTGTGTACCATGTGGAACAGATATGATGCATACTGGTGGGCTGTGTGAGAAGTTTCATTGCTGTTTGGTCAATTTAAAACCACTGGGCTCTTAATCTGGCATCCTTCACGAGCTCCCCCAATGGCTGACAATTGACTGATACTGACTATTTAGACATGCAGACTGGTTTATAAATCTTATTTCTGTTTACAATAGTACATTAAGAGGCGGAAGCAGACCTTCATAAACTGAGTTCCCCTTTCATGTGATTGGTACTACCCTAACCGTAATGCTCTCCCAGAGGCACCGGCCTATTGAGGAATATAGCTCAGGTAGTTGAAACAACTGCTGCAAAGTTCAATGCTTCAACTGCAGATCCCAGATATCAATACCAGTAATATAGCTTGCAAGGAGGAGGATGAGGCTGTGATGTCTTCTCCATCAGGTCCCAAGCTCGAATCGCAGCTAAAATGAACGATGTCCTTTTTACAGCTATGACTCCCTAAGTGTGACAGTACTAACACCTCCCAGTAAGACCAGGTTCCTTTTTTAAAGGGACAGCAATGATTCTTATCAGCTGGGCTGATATCTCTTATTTGGGAATGCACTTTAGTTTGTAATGGCTTTATTTAGTCCTCAATATGATCTGAAAAGGTTCTTCAGGGTACTGGAATGGCAATATCTGTAGTGGAGCAGCACCTGTAATTGCCAGCTTTTCGTGTGGCGGTACACTCCTTTGCAGGGCTCTGATAATATAATGGGCTTCTGCTCCTTTAAAAATAAAAAAAACAAGACAGTAGCACTCATCAACAGGGTTGCTATGCTTATGATGACAGTCCCAGCATTTCCAGCATGGCAACTTTGATTATGGAAAGAACGAGAACCTCTGAAGTAGGGATTCTTTACTTTTATTAGTACAATGCCAATGCTTGTTTGTGCATTCTGGGGAGGGATCCTCCCTTGCATTGCTGCTAAGAAAGTGTTATGCTCACTTTTATTCTGCACATAATGCCAATTTAGCAATCTTTCCCTCTCGATGCCTGATATTTAACTGATACTATTCCATCCTATCCAGAGTGCCACACCACTTTTTTCTTTCCACTATCATGTGTCTGTGAAAAGAAGGAACGCGATATGTTTCCCACGCCATGCTGGATAAACATGCCAACCTGGCCTGCTCTTCCTTTGGGTATAACATATCTCTTAAACTAACAGGACAAGGAGTTATTATTACTAATGGGTTATTTATTAAGAGTGAACCTAGCTTTGAGAAACAACTTAGCCCTTTACAATCATAGGGGGGGGGGGGGGAGAGAAGCCTGTGAGGAAAGCAGAGAAACAAGGGAGCAGGGATCTAGCAGGGGAGGGGGAGGCTGGGTAATATGGCATCAAAGGATGTTCAAGCAGTGATGGTGTATGGTTCCCCCCTGCCATGAGACTATCTCCCACAGACATGCTGTACGTCCAGCCAGCACTTATTAGGGAATAACAGAGTCTACACTCCACTGACATTTTCTGCTAACATCAACGATGATATGCACTTCATGTCACAGAAAAATGAGCCCTTGTCAATCTGCACTGTAGCATGAGGACTTCCTCTTCTGCCGTACCTAAAAACCATGATATACTACTTTCTTTTCAATAGCAGAGATCTCAGAGGGATTGGGATCCCCCAGGCTGTTTTTTGTATGCGCATCCATTATCAAGAGTAGAACACTGAATTAATTTCGGTATTACTGCAACCTGAGTTCTGATTTAATGTACCCGGGTTTCATCATGAATAGAGCTCTGTGCGATTTCTATAATGCTAGCGGGTGCTGCTGTGAGTGAGTCTGTATATCATTCTAGATGCTTTCTGGTCACAAGGATGACTTGCTGTAATTTGTATAACAGGTCTTATGATAAACAAGCCTTTACTTTTTCAGATAACCCTTGATTATCGGTATATTTTACTGGCCAAAATGTGTGGGCCCTCGTCTGTGGCACAATATTTGGGCATGGTTTGGCCCAATACATGGAGGTGCATAGTGCCAGGGCACATTATTCAGAGGGGTATTTTTCCACTTCACAATGTTACTATAGTTTAATATTAGTGGTAAATAGTGTTTCGTATGGCACAATATTTATAATGGGAATGACTTCTATGATGGGTGAACAAAATTAAGTTTGACACACAGATTTTGAATTATGCAAAAATATTTCAGAAGGGAATGTAAGAGCTGTGATATGTAAAGGAGTAAATTATCTAGCAACTGTGATGAATGACAATTTTTTAGTGAATTAATTTGATCTATAATGATTCTGTTATAAAAGAAAATGCCAGGGGTTAGAACCAAGTTCTCCACCAGTAAAGCTGAGTTGGCTTTCACCTTGGTTTCTTATAATCTCTCAGCACTAAAAGGCAATTTCGGTACAGAACATGCTCTCCTACAATCACAATACCACACCAGATCACACTTAATTCATACATTTGGGAAACCTTGCTTCAAAATTAACCGCTGGATCCCATGTTTCAGAAATTTCTTAAAATAGACAACTTCTTACTCATGCTTCCACTGAAGGCATTACTTCACTTGATATCCTAGCTAATTAAGTAGCACTAGGATAGATCCCAATCCATATGATGTTGTTAAGGCGACGTGAGCCAGAGTTTAGTAAGGTGACACCAGCCATCACCGCCACTCTAAAAATTGTTCTAGCACCACTGCATATGAGCGCACAAAATTCAAGATGATTTGCTTTTCTGGCTGAACTAAAGTTAATATACATTTCAACAATGCAAACTAAGTTTTCTTCTGTGTCGATGATTATTATTATGATTAATAGGGTATTTATTGAGCTCAGACTTAGCTTTGTGAAGCAACAGAGTGCTTTACAATCATAGGGGGAAGAACACAGTGAGGGAAGCTGAGAAAAAAACTGCAGTGAGCTAACAGGAGGGTGGGCAATTGGCAGCATGGGTGGAAGACAGTGGAGAGCAGATCACAGAGTCTCAAGTAGGGTGTGGAGTGCAGGGTGTGTGGACCTACGTATCAAGGAGGGCTAATTTCTCAAGGAGGAAGGTTTTGAGCTCTTTCCTGAACTGCAGATGTGATGGGGCAAGTCTGATGTTGATGGAGAAGAGGTTCCAGAGTCTTGGAGCGTAGACAGAGAAGGTCTGTCTTCTGGATCTTCCTTCCTGCACTGTCATAATTCAAGTCTGCACATTTCCGTACTTCTGTTGGATCGCAGGCCTTCGGCGATGCTGAGTTTCTCAGTGAGGTAGCCTTGTAGATGATGCAACAGCGTCTGAAGATGATACAGGCTTGCAGTGGGAGCCATTGCAGGATGATGAGGGTGGAGGTGATGTTGAATTTGCAGAGTCCTTTAATGAGTCTTGCTGCAGCATGTAGGACACATTTCAGGGGTGCCAGGGTAGGTGCCGTAAGGCCTTCCAAAAGGGCATTGCCACCATCTAGGTGGGAGATAACCAAGGCTTGGACAGTGGATCTGAAGTTGTTTTCTGGCATGAACGGCTTGATTTTCCTTGCTATGCACTGTTTGAACGTGAGGTGTCTGTCGATGTTGGAACCAAGGGACTTGGCACAGGGGGGCAGCTGGGGTGTGAATCCCTCGAGGGTCATAGCAGAGAGCCAGGTCTGGCTGTCAGGGTGTTCAGTGTTGGTCAACAATAGGAATTCAGTCTTGGAGGGTTTGAGCTTCAGGTAAGCACTAGACATTCAGAACTGGATCAATGTGAGGCAGGCCTTCAGCCTGTAGATGTCTTCGATGGAGGATATCTTGAGGGAGATATGTGTGTCATCTGCGTATTGGTGAATGTGGATGTTATGTGGAGATAGGAGAGTTACAAGCAGTTGCAGTTGCAAAGATTGAAGATCATGGTGGACAGGATGGATCCTTGTGGGACTCCACAGGTGATGGGTAGAGTTGGTGATATGGAAGAATCCATTTGTACCAACTGTTGACAGGTTTCAATGTAGTATTTGAACCAGCTGAGGATGCTTATACCCATGAGGCGATGTAGATTGTCAGTGAGTATCTGGTGGTTTACTGTGTCAAATGTTGCTGAGAGGTCAAGGACAACTAGGAGGAAAGGATTGCCATCATCCAGGATTTTACCCTGATGACCTTGATGGTAGCCATTTCTGTGTTGCATCTGGGTTTGAAACCAGATTGGTAGGAATGAAGGAGGTTACTGTCTCCCATGTATTGGAGGAGTTGTGTGGCTACTGCTTTCTCAAGGATCTTAGCTAGAAAGGGAAGCTGGGTGATGGGGCATTAGTTGCTGAGATTGTCAGGGTCCAGTGTTGGTTAGAAGTGGGAGGATTTGCCCATTCTTGATGGTCGAGGGGAAGGTGCCTTGAGGTAGGGAGCGGTTGATGACTGTCAGCTAAGGGAGGAGTGCTTCAGTCGGAAGGGTCTTGAGTAAGGAGGAAGGGAGGATGTCATCCATATACCATGTGGCCTTGAGGGATACTAAGGTGGAAGTGAGGTTTTCCATAGTTAGTGTCTTGAAAGTTGGCCAGGTAGTTGTGGTTTTATGAGAAGGGATGTGTAGTGTGCTGTCAGTTGTGACGCTGGTGGCTATGTGTTGGCCGATCATGTTGATCTTGTAGAAGAAGAAAGAGTTGATAGCGGTGGATCTTTCGATGGAGTGTGCTATTGGCGGCTCAGGCAGAGGGTTGATGCAGTGCTTGATGGGTTTGAAGAGGGTGCTGCTTTCATTGTTGGCCTTGGCTCTGGTGTTTTGGTAGTAGTTGGCCTTGGCAGTGTTGATCAGTCGCCTGCGTGTAACATGGAGTTCCTTGAGCAGGGCGCGGTCCGATGCTCTGCAGGATTTTTGTCAATTCTTTTTTTGTTTTCTGATGGTTCGTTTGTTGAGGTTGAGTTCTTGAGTGTAGCAGGGTGCTGAAGGATTACGCTTGGGGGTGCACTGTTTCACCGTGACATGGTGGTTGTTGTTGATTGTGAGGGTGGTGTTGAGTTCTTGGAGAAGCGAGTTGCAGTCCTGGTTCAGCAGAGGTTCATCAGCCCATGTGAGGTGGAGTTTGTTGAGGTCTTCCCTGAGAGCCTCCACAGAGAAGTTTTTGTAGGATCTGAAGGCTTGATTGCTTGGTTTGCAACGGCTTTGCTTGAGAGGTGTGGTGTGACTAATCTCAAAGAGAATTGCCAGATGGTCCGACCAGTCGATCAGCATTTCTCACATATTTATCCCTGCAGTGAAGTATTAATGTTCTGATCTGAAATGTATTTTCTTCATGTGTAGCAGGGA
This sequence comes from Ambystoma mexicanum, assembly GCF_040938575.1. Lineage (NCBI taxonomy): Eukaryota > Metazoa > Chordata > Amphibia > Caudata > Ambystomatidae > Ambystoma > Ambystoma mexicanum. The sequence goes on from NC_090922.1 coordinate 1,000,786,754, forward strand.
GGCACACCATTTAAAACACTTGGCCATCCTCCTGCTGATTATGGAAAATGTTATTGTCAGTCAATCAGTCAGACATATATGATTTATTTCAGTGAAAGAATATCACAAAATCATCAATCTACACAATAAAGTCAATATCACACTCTTGTATAACAATAATTACAGAGCATATAAAAAAAATCCAAACTTGAAGCTTTAAGCTAAAAGTATTAAAAAGGACTTCCATATAAAACATACATTTACAAATTCATTAGATGCCTTTTTCTTGTTGCTAATGCTGTTCTCAGATAAGTCAGTAACGTCCAGGAAATCAGGGGAGAATCAGCAAGAAGAATGAAAGGCATTGCAGGCCTGCACTGATGAAAGTTAAAATAGCATAATAAAGGTACTATGGTGCGTTTACGGACACGGTCATACATTGGGCAAAAAGACAGGAAGTGTAAGAGATCGGCCAGACCGTTATTGCACAGGTCACATATGACATTCACTGGATCGCCTGGATCCTAGGTTGCCATAACAGATTTTAAAGGAAGTAAGTTAAAACAGGCTCTAGTGATAAGACAGCCCTCATTTGGAGAGTTAGTAAATAGCAAATAGTTTTGGGGAGAATACGAGGACAATAAGAAATGTTGACAATTCAAAGTTTTCCTTAATTCTAAATCTTCCCTCTCAGAACTCAATTTTGCACAAGTCTATTTCAGTATACCTTTATTTACTAACACATGATTGATAATCAGAGAACCGCCATTAATCATGCTTACCAACTTCTTGACATGGGCAAACCAAGAACTAGCAAACGTAATTTTGTAAGAATTCAGCAACCAAGAAATAATGCATTGAGAGAGAGAAATTTTAGGATTTCCCAAATTTGTAACCATAAACAAAAAGGGTCCAATTTCAGATTGTCCTCCAAATATTTAAGCCCTAATTCCTGACGAACAGCAAAATTGTCAGCAGACTGTAGCAAATTCAACAGTTGTTTCAAAAACGTATTTTTGCTAATTTATAACTGCGACAGATTACCAAATCCTCAGAGGCCCATACCATATATGGAAGTAGCAATTGCTTCAGCATTTCATACTTTTAATATGCTTTCAATTGGAGAAGATCTGTAAAATGTTGCCAAACAATGAATTCCACCAGTGGTTTGCTCCATGCAGTTTGTTCTATTGGTACAGTGGGTTTTGCAGGATAACAAGGTGTTTTATTGGTATAAAAACTTCCAGCATACTTCATTGTGGTATTTACATTCGCAATAGCCAAATTCATGGGTTTAAGGTGCATTCTTGATTATAATTCGGTAATGTTCCTGATGTGTGGCAACCTCTGTGCCAATTGTTGTGTGCTGTCTCTCATGGAACTAAGCAACTAACATCCAGTATAGCCCCAGGGGCACCCTTTTCGTGGTAACTAGAGAGCAGCATTAATGAATGAAGTGAGGCATCATTCTGTCTTCACTTTAAATTGAGGCAGTCTCCAGGTCTCTCATTTTGTTTCTATAGTGTGTGTGTGCGTGTGTGAAACTCGGATGCCGTCTCATCTTGATAGACTGTCCAGTGGATCCAAGTCTCCCCATGCTGGAAGCCACACTAAGGTTGTGTTATGGCTATGTTAAGCTCTTGTAAACTATTTTCAGTATTTGGAAAAACATTGTCAATAGTATAATTTCAAACTTATTTTAGTTCTAATTAACACATGGGCATAGTCATGGATTGAAACATAACTGTTTTATAAAGAGAACAAGATACCTATCAGTTATAAAAATGAGTACTGTAAAAGCCAATATGTTCTGTCTCTCAAATGTAAAGTGCAATGTTGCATAATAATAATAATAATAATGATAATGATAATGATAATAATAATATGATCTTGCATAGCACTCCTCTGACATTATTGTTGGCCTTGCAGTGTATGGCTTTGTAAGAGATGTTCGCGGGTTGTTGGTGGGATAGCAGGAGAGGCAGATGTGAAACCTGTAAGTAGGTTGGGGGTAGAGTGGGTGGGAGCAAGCAGGTTGTGGGTAGGGTGGGTTTTTGGGAGTAAGCAAGTGGCGGTAGGGTAGGTGGGAGTAAGCAGGTGGGGTCAGGTGGGTGATAGTAAGCAGGTGGATGGAAGGGTGGGTGGCTGCGAGCAATCAGGTGGTAGTATGCAAGCAGGTGAGTGATAGGGTGGTGGAAGCAAGCAGGTGTTGTTTGGGGAGGGTGGGTGTGAGGAAGCAGGTGCGGTTTAAGGTAACAAGTGAGCTACTAGAGGTCCCCAAATGTTTTATGCCTATTCCGCTGTCCACATAGAGAGCCAAACTCCTTGTCCATATGACTAAACCAAATCAAGTTCTCCAGCAAGGCTTTCTTAACTGGGGGAATCATGCTGGTCCATCTCATCAGGATACATCTTCTTGCCGCTATCATACTAGTTGTAAGTAGTTTCCCACAGTGTTCCGGCAGACCCAGGAGCCAGCCAAACATATAACATTGCAGCTTGCAGGGTACTTCACGCCCAAGCAAGCTCTAAGGCCTTTCCGCCACCCCTTCTCAGAATTTCTGCAACTGTGGGCACAACCATAACATATGCATAAGGCCAGCTGATTCTGCATGGCCTCTAGGACATCTATTCGTTTTAGCGGGATTAAACAGGTGCAGATGGGTGGGGCAGAGGTATATCCTATGCAGGGTCTTGAGTTGAATCAACTGAAACCTTGCATTGAACGCCCCACTATGTGTACGTTCACAGAGCATAATCCATTGTTTTTCAGAGAACGCAACCTCAGCGTCCCCCTCCCAACGCAACGTACACTTTATAAGTGGTCGAGGGGAATCACGTTGAATTAACGCATATACAGTGGACACTATCCTTTTCGCACAGGATGAATTGAGCAGGTATTGCAATAGCCGTGTCACAGAAGGCATATTTGGAAATACTGGGTACCAGTCTTTAAAAGCAGCTTGCATCCGAAAATACTGCAGTCTACGAGGGAACCCATCCCCCATCTTAGCAATAAACTGGTCCAGGGATACAACACCGCCTACCGGATAAACATCAGCCATAGAGGCTATCCCCATATCCGGCTATTCCTGAACCAAGGCTTGTCACATGTCAGGGGCAAGCACCCCACATGCCAAAGCTGGAGGCCACGGTCAAAAGGGATATTCAACCGCAATCGCTTTAGGATTCTATTCCATGCATGTAATGTGCACGCCAACGGATCGAATTTACAGCTATCCAACACTTTCCTTGGCAACAAGATCCCCTGTAGGGCAAGAGGATGCACCAAGCATTTTTCTATGCGTACGTGAGGGTAAAAAGGGGCCGCAGGCATCCAGTATGACACAAAAATCACCTGTGGTGCCAAAAGGTACAGCCCCATATCCGGCACGCCAATGCCTCTGTGCTCCCAGGGGAGAACCAATATTTCCCAGCTAATCCGGGGGGCCTTTGGAAACCACGCCAGTCACACTAAAAAAAGCTTTAACTGCAGCAAAGAAGCTTGCCCCTGGCCACACAGAAATGTTCTGAAAAAGCAATTTAGGGACCACTACCATTTTAGCAATCGCAACCCTGCCCAGTAACGTCAGGGGGAGCCTACACCATCCCTCCACCTTTGACCATAAGATTTGGAGGTACTGTAAATAATTATCCTCCAGGAGGGAGCGGGAGGCCCGGCTGATCCGCACACCCAGATACATCACTAGGGTCTATTCCCATCGATAACCCACCAATATCAGCAGGCTTACTAGTGAAATAGTTAACCGGGAACAGGATTGACTTGGACCAGTTTACTCTGATCCCTGAGACCGGACCAAACTCAACCAAAGAGCCCCATTTCACTGAATCAAATGCCTTCTCCATATCAAGCATTGCCGCCACTGCCTGCACTCTAGGGTCGATTTGAGCTAGTATTGCAAATAACCTATGCAAATTCAGCACGGTAGACGGCCCCAGAATAAAACCAGACTGATCCATATATACAAGGGCCAAGACAAATGGAAGTACCCGATCTGCCAGCATTTTGGCAAACATTTTAGTATCAAGATTTAGAAAATATATTGGGTGCTACGAGGCACAGTCCAGGGGGTCCTCCCAGGTTTTAGAATTAAAGTCACAACTTCCTTGCGCACTGTGGGGGAAGCTGTCTTAACCCTAATGCTTCCTCCCAGACAGACAACAAGTGTTTGGCAACTTCCGGACCCAGTTCCTTATAGAACTCTGCAGTTATGCCATCAGTGCCAGGCACCTTAGCAGTAGTCAATGCACGTATCGCTACCAGAATATCATTTTCAGTAATGAGTGCAGCTAAATCTTCAGCCGCCTCCTGACCCAAAGTCCACCACCACTCGCTCAGCCGTGTCACATATTGCAGTGATGTCACCAGTTCCCCTTTCCCTGCGAAGCATAGGCTATAAAAGCCGGCATGGCCTACCCTCCTCACCATATCAATGGGCCATAAGCGTTTATGAATTGTCTTCAGAACCCCAAACTCCAAAGATGTGCACCCACCACCCAAAACCACCTTAAATGCTTCCCAGACAGAGCCCATTGCAAATTCCGAGCTTAAGTTCTCTTGGAAATACAGTTTAACGAGACCTGAAACACTATGTCAGTCAAGGCTGCAGCCTTGAATCTCCAGAAAGGTCTAGGTACCCCTTTGCAACTCACATCAAGGGTCCAAAGAACAGGCGAGTGGTCTGAAAGTGTCCTTGGCAAGAAGGAACAGTCTGCGGTCATAAGTACCATACGCGGGCCTGCCAAAATATAATCTAACTGTGAGGACATATTGTGGACTGTCGAATGGAATGAGCACTCTATGTCTTCAGTGTGGAGTATTCCTCAGACACCAATTAGGTGCAACTTCAGCACGCCCCTCTGCACTACTTCCACTGCTCGAGAACCAGAACGGGCCCCACCGGTGGACCGGTTGACCCCCACCCAAACAATATAAGTGTCCAAATACTTATAGCACCTGGAGATGAGTGCCTCAAAAAAAAGAGGATCATCCACATTGGGGCTGTAGATATTTAGAAACGTGACCGGGGTATGCACACAGCACCCTGACACAATCACGAATCTCCCCATTGGATCTATCACAGTCTCACATGTACGGAACTGTAGCGACTTGTGCATCAATAGCATGATTTCAGCCGAGTATGTAGAGTAAGAGGTATAATACCTACATGTCCTCCATGACCTAGCAACCCTTTCATTTGCCCCACCCATCTGATGGGTCTCTTGTAGCAGGACCACATTTGCACCATGCCTCTCACAATAGTTGACCACCTTACGGACCTTACGTGGGTTGTTTAGCCCCCAGACATTCCAGCTCACGATTTTACAATTTCCCATAAGTTCCTAACCCAAGTGCACACGACGGCTCAGCCAACAAAAAACTGCAGAAGACCAAGCATACCCTCAGGCCAGCTGAAACACAGATTTCCCCACACACGACATGAACCAATTTTCAAAAACTGCCCCTATAACACCCACTACCCTCCCATCCCCCACCTCCCCAAACCACAACAAACCCACACCCATATCCGCCCCCTCCCACACTGCCCCCTCCCCAACCCACACAAACAAACCAACATGGGCAACAGCCCGGGAGCGTCAGACTCTATCACCCTGATGGCGCACCCCCCCTCACCCACTACTCATGGGAGGCACAAGCATCAATTATGACGCTCAGCTGCAGGACCGATTCGTTACATGGACTGGCTTGTTGCAGACCCACAGCCAATAACCACTCTTGTGTTCTACCAGCACTCCCATACAGTGTCTCATTCAGGAGATTGCCACCCCAGGCTTCCAATAAATCTTCCCTTAATATCCCCTTCACCTCCTTCAGCCATCACAGCCGCCCGTGTGGTGGGGAGCCCAGCTTACTGCCCCTCAGCTGGTGTCCAGTTTGTCTAGACTACTGCGGGTATTTCAAGCTGCTGGATCAGGAAAGCAGTGCAGGCAGTATAAGCTTATGTCGTCTCTGGTGCACTTCTCCTCTCATGCAGGAATCAGCTGCCAGCCTTCCCCCAGGCCCAACACCTCACTGGGTGGAGCTCTCACCTCGTACTGTGCAGCGGCGACCCCGGGCATCCTACAAGAGGAGCGGGCACTGCACCCAGTAGGAAGACCCAGCCAGACACTCCGCCACTCAGAAGAGCCTACGCTCAAGGGCTCTTGCTGTATATGCCACGCGTCGGAGCGGGATGCCTTCACTTCACCTCTGCCAGCCGTGGGCCGGCAGTCTCAGCCCCAGGGCTCAGCCTGCTCCGAGGATCAAGCCACCTCACGCTCCCCTCGGCAGTCACCAATTCCATGGAGGCGGTGCACCTTATCTGCTGGCGCCAGTCTGCACTGCTGCTATCCACCAACCTTCACCGCACAGCATCAGCCTCCCGTGCAGTTCAAACTTGCTCCGATGGAGCACAAAGTCTTCCTAGCAGTACAGAACAGCAATTACACACCCTGTGTGCAGTGGGAATTGCGTGCGGCCTCCCCTTCTCGTAGATGCCTTACAGAGCTCTGGAAGAAGCAGCCATTTTGGTTGTGAGCTTGTGAGCGCCCTCACTAGGTGGGAGTTAGGAAGGGGTGGTTGGGGCAACAAGGTGGGGTGGAGCAAGCAGGTGGGGGTTATGGAGGGTGGAAAGGAGCAAGTAGGTGGGGGTTAGGGATGGTGGGAGCAAGTAGGTGGGGTGTGTGGAAGGTGAGTGGGAGCAAGCAGGTGGGGGTTAAGGAGGGCGGGTGGGAGCAAGTAGGTGGGGGTTAGGGAAGGTGGGAGCAAGTAGGTGAGGGTTATTGAGGGTGGGTGGGAGCAAGTAGGTGAGGGTTAACGAAGGTGGGTGGGAGCAAGTATATAAGGTTTAGGGAAAGTGAGTGGGAGCATAGTGAGTGGGAGCAAGTAGGTGAGGGTTAGGGAGGGTGGAGGGCAAGTAGGCGGGGTGCGGGTGGATGTGAGCAAGTAGGTGGGGGTTAGGGAGGGTGTGTGGTTGCAAGCATATGGGAGTTAGGGTAGGTGGGAGGAAGCAGGTTGGGGTTAGGGTGGGAGCAAGCTGGTAGGGATTTTGGAGGATGGGTGGAAGCAAGCATGTGGGGTTAGGGATGGTGAGTGGGAGCAAGCAGGGGTGTTTCGGGAGGGTGGGTGAAAGCAAGCTGGTAGGGTAGGGTGCAAGCAGATAGGGTTAAGGAGCATAGGTGGGTGGAGCAAGCAGGTGGGGGTCGGGAGGGAGAATGGGTTTGTAGTAAGCAGGCATGGGTATGTATTGTGGGTGGGTGGGAGCAAACAGGTGTGGGCATGGATTGTGGGTGGTAGCAAGCAGGTGGGGTTAGGGTGTTAGCAGGTGGGGATAGCAAGCAAGTGTGGGGTGGGCAGGAGTAAGCAGTTAAGGGGTGGGATGGATGCCGTTCGTGTGAGTAAGCAGGTATGGGGTGGTTTGGTGGGAGTAAGGTATGGGGTTCATAGGCAGGTATGAGGTGGGTGTGCAGGAGCAGGCAGTATGGGGTGGGTTGTTGGTAGTAGGTAGGTATGGGGTGGGTGGGGGTACAGTAGTTGGCAGGTGTGGGCTGGGTGGGTCAATAGTAGTAGGGTGATGTGGCGTGGGTGTGTGGTCGGGAGTAGGCAGATGTGGGGTGGTTGGGCAGCTATGAGGGTGGGTGAGAGTAGGCAGGTATGGGGTGGGTGGGTGTTAGTAGATAGGTATGAGTGGGTGGGGATAGGCAGGTATGTGGTCGTTGTGTGGGAGTGGCAGGTATGGGGTGGGTGGGGGTAGGCAGCTATGGGGTGGTTATGTATGTAAGTAGGCAGGTATGTTGTGGGTGGCTGGGTGGGTGTAGTCAGGTATAGTTGTGTGTGCGGGTGTAGGCAGGTATGGGTAGGTGGGTGTGAGAGTAGGCAGGTACGGGGTCAGTATTCAGGATTAGTGAGGTATGGGGGTGGGTGTTCAGGGGCAGGGAGATATAGGGCGGTAGGCAGATATGGGGTGGGTAGGAGTAGGCAGCTTGGGTCGGTGAGCAGGAGTAGGCAAGTATGGGTAGGGTGGGTATGCAAGAGTAGACAAGTATCAGTGGGTGTGTGGAAGTAGGCCGGTATGTGTCTTTGGGTGTGCGGGAGTAGGCAGATACAGGGTGGGTGGCTGGGAGTACGTAGGTACAGTGTGGGGGGCAGAAGTAGGCAGGGACAAGGTGGGGGGTGGGAGTAGGCAGGCAAATGGTGGTGGGTAGGGATGCATCTGGTGGGTGCATGGCAGTAGGCCGGTACGGTTTGGGTGGGAGTAGGCAGGTACAGAGTTGGCAGGAGTAGGCAGGTGCAGGGTAGGTGGGCGCTAGTAGGCAGGTACAGGGGTGGGCAGGAGTAGGCAGGTATGCATTGGGTGGGCGCGATAGGCAGGTATGTGGTGGGTGTGCAGGTTTAGACAGGCATGGGTTGGGTGGGAGTAGGCAGGTATTGGTGCGGGTGGGTGTTAGTTGACAGGTAGGGGGTGGGTGGGTGCCTATAGGCAGGTATGAGGTGGGTGGGCAGGAGTAGGCAGGTTTGGTTTGGGTGGGATTTAGTAGACAGCTATAGGGTGGGTGATTTTTAGTAGGCAGGTATGGGGTTTGGTGGGTGTGGGTTGGCAGGTATCGGTTTGGTTGGGTAGGGGTCAACAGGTATGGGGTGGCTGGGTGGTTTGGCTGGGTGGTTGGGTTGGCAGGTATGGGGTAGGTGGGAGTCAGCAGGTATGGAGTGGGTGGTGGGGGTAGACAGGTATGGGTTGGGTGGGGGTAGGCATGTATGAGGTGGGTGGGTGGTAGTAGGAAGGTATGGGGTAGTATACAGGTATGGGGTGGGTGGGAGTAGGCAGGCATGGGTGGATGCACAGGACTAGGGTGGGTGGGTTTGCTGGGGTAGGCAGGTATGGGGTGGGTATTTGGGAGTAGGAGGGTATTTTTTCTTTTTCTTTTTTTATTGTTCATTTATAGCACGCTTAATACCAGCGAGTGCTTACTAAGCGTGGGATCAGGATTCGAACCTGTGTTACACCGGGTTGTCTTGCTTCCAAAGCAAACGCGTTGCTCCTGAGCTAGGTATGGGGTAGATGAGTGGTCAGGAGTAGGGAAGTATGGGGTGGGTGGTAGTAGGCAGGTATCGGATCAGTGGACAGGAGTAGACAGGTATGGAGTGGACTGGGTAAGTACAGGAGTAGGGAGGCATGGGGTGGGGTCGGTGGGCTGGAGTAGTAAAGAGTGGGATGGGTGGTATAGTGTAAGCAATGGTGGAAGTAGGCAAGAGTGGAGTGGAGTGGGGTTTGTGCGCAAGAGTAGCCTGAGGTTGTGTGGGTCAGCAGGAGTAATCAGGTACAGGATAGGGTGGGTAAGCAGGAGTAGGCAGGTGTGAGTAGGCTGGGTAGGAGTAGGCAGGTGTGGTGTATGGTGGATAGGCAGGAGTCAGCAGGTCAAGTTGGGGTAGGCAGATATAAGTTATGGTAGGTGGTCGTAGGGCATGGTGCAGGCAGGTATTTGTTGTTTATTTATTGAAGAACTGGTTGTCGTTTTGAACTGAAATTACGTATAAAGTAGGCAGCAGCAAAGCATTAGCATTCTTTGGCTAAACTGTGTTTACATAAGAAGACTTTCTGACTGACTGATGTATACTGGGTGGTAAGGAGTAGGAGTGAAGATATATTCCAGGGCTGGGAGGTCATTACAATATTTTTTAATATTGCCAGCCTGAGGCCGGTATTTACTTATTTGCAAATAACATTGAGTGATCCATAAAGCAGAATGAAGGAGAGGTAGGTTGTGTGGTTAGTTTGAATAAGAGCGTGGAGGGATTTGGTGGGCTCCTTCCATTGCTAGTATTTTGTATTTTGTATTTGTATTTATTTAATTTGTATATTGTACATGAGAACAAGACGGTAGAATAAAATGCAGATAAAAATAGAAAACACAGAGGAAATCTGTATTACAGTAACCTTGTTAACCAGAAGAAAGAAGATAAGATCCGAAAGAGACCCAGAAAGTAAAATAGAGAGAAATAGAATGAAGAGAAAGAGGGAGAGCATTCCAGTGTAGAGGGGCAAGAAGAGATATTGAGTGAAAACGAGACTGAACACAGGGAGGACGGGAAATGACGAGAAGGGAATGGGAAGAGGAGCAGGGTGAACGAGAAGGAATGTACATTGAAACCAGAGAAGAGAGATATGTGCGAGGCCATGGAGAGATTTAAAAGTTAAGCACAGAAAATGTAATTTAAGACGATGATGGAAAGAAGGCATTCCCAGTTCAACCAGAAAGGAATAAACTGAGGAGAAATAGGACTCGAATGGAGGCACTGAATACAGATTTCAGAGTGGCTAGGTGAGATAAGGGAAGTGCAAGAGGGTAGAGGAACAATAGAAGAGCCAGAAAAAGATTAGGCAGACACCAGAAGTTGAGTGACCTTAAAAGTCATAAAAGGATAAGCCTCCCGAACGTTGTGCAAGTGAAAACGTGGTGTTTGAGACACATTTTGAAGAGTTCTAATGAAGGCATCTCGTTGATGTCTGGGCTATAGTATTCCAGTGGAGTGGAGCAAGTAGGGGAAACAAGCACAATCGCGAGGAAGCACTTGGGGAAGCAGAGGAATGATAGGTTATGATGAAAGGAGAGAGTTTGAGAGGGTGAGTACAGTGAGATGCAGTGAGAAAGGTAGTGGGGGACAAGCTCATGGAGGGATTTATATATGAGGGGAAGGTATTTAAATAAAGAGGGATTTTGCATGGACTGCCTTCTAGCCTGTTGATGATGGTAGGTAGAAGTGGAATAGGATCTGGAATGGTTTAAAAGGATGTTTGCCACACAGGGAAGCATAACAGTAGAGGGGCAGACCATGTCTGATGCAGTAGGTCCTGCTTGTTGAGCGCAAATGTAGAGATAAGTGTTTGATTTGAGTAGTATGTGAGGTGTGGTTATATTTTACTAATGTTTAATGGCAGTGGCCATGATGAAATGCAAGAGTGTAAGGTCACTGTTGTAGGATAAATGGAGACAAAAACTATTTTTTTTAAAGTAAACTGAAAACATGGAGACTGCTTCAATATAAAGTGAGAGAGGCGTTGCCCAAGAGATTATGTTTTATGAAAAATGTCCTCCTCTTACTCTCTAGCATGTTAAGGAATTTACACGGGCAGGATGCAGATAATTATTTGTGCACGTTAGAGATATCCTTGCAGAAGTAAAAGAAAACACCACAACCTATCACCATGTGTAGGCCGGTCAATGCCAAGGAAAACAGGGCATGCAGAACTATCATCCCTGTTGTGATAGAATATTATCACATCTAAAATTCTAGGGCCCAGGCATCAGGGTGGGATTAACAGCAAAATGACTCGACCTGGGTTGCAAAACATTTATGATGAACCTCTAAAACATAAATGAACAATCCCAGGATGTTCACCATATTGCCATATTACTGATGTAATTTACGGGGAAAAATGCAATTAATAGTTGTATCGTGCAATGCATTTGATTTGACTCAGGTAATGCAAGTATAAAAGAAGACTCAAAGACATTAGTTATATTTGTTTGTGTTACCCTGCATGCAGATCAGTCTGGAATGGTTCTGAATATATGCAAACTTGGATTCAGCTTGCAGCAGGTAGCCCCACACCCAGGAATGTGTGTCTCAAGTCTCAAATAACGAGATGATGTTTTTCTCAAAGTAAGAATCATGTGCCAGAGCCTGTTCAAACCAGTTCCCAAGGCTAATCCTAATCAACAGTGAAAATTACATAACGTTTCTTCCCTTTATTGGTATCATGGAAAAGGCTTGTTTATAATGTAACGCCTCTTGTGGCTGGAAACAGTATTCTATTTAAATGCATTCAAGTCAAAAGCTTAACTTCTTATCACATATTTAATAAAAAAATCCATAACTTGATAGTTGAAAATGCTATGAATGTGAAATCAATTGTGATTTGTATGTAAGAATATATTTGTTTACCAAACATAAAATTCACATTGTTTACAACTATAAAAAAGTTATGAAAATTACGAAATCAGCAATGAAAAATCAATACCTCCCAAAATTAATGTGCTTCAGACTTGTGTAATATGTCTGTTTTCCGAGCAACACACAGGGCCTGATCACAAGTTGGGCGGTATCCTACTTGGGATACCGCCCAACTTTATTAGCATTAGCACCCACCCATACAGCAGTATTACCACCGGATCACGGGTTGAACGCTAACTATAAATCTCCATTCCCCATATGTTTGGCACAATTTCTGCAGGGTAATATTGCCAGTGGTAATTGTGCCAAAAATTGGCATTTCCTCAGCATGTTTGGGGGTAAACACGCCAAATTCGTGATAGGACCAGCCTTGAAATGCGGCAGTAATGCCCAACTCGTGATGAGGCCCATGAGGCCCATAGTTTGTTTTGTTAAATTACCACTTTCTGTAAAAAGTTACAAAGGAAAAAACAAATTGCAATCTGAAAGATGAGGAGTGATTCTCCTCCCCCACCCCCACCATTTGCAGGTGATAAGACTTGGAGTGGATAGCTCTGCCTTTCAAGTCACAGTGCTAGGAGTAAATAGCCACCACCTGTTAGGTCATAGGTTTAGGGCAGGGCTTTTGATCATAAAAGAGACTGCACATAGATAGGAAAGGAGATTAAAAGATTCAAAATAATATTAACCAAAGTGTATGGCTGGCTGGAAGAGAAATGTGGAATGATGACAGCCACCAATGGGGAGAGCTGGGATTGCCATAGAGGGTGCAGAAAGGGGAACCCCATTGTAAAGGAGATGAGCAGTACATATTGAAACCTGGACACAGCAGCCTAGGGGCCTTGCAGGTCGGGGAATGGCAAACTGAGAGAGTCTAGGCTGATTTGCAAAAACAGAAAGCAACATTTGAATTTAAGTACTTAGCCCCTAAGTCAATCCAAATTGCCCTACCGCCCAGTCTATTGCACCCCACAGGGAGTGAGGGTGGCCTGGGAGCAACAAAAGGGATTCCACTTTTAAAGAGGCATGCACGGTGCATGATAAGTATGTACTGTATTTTCCATTGTAGTTAATTGTAAATTGATCATTCCTTTTTTAAAACCCATTGCATTTTTGTATTGAGAGTGCGATGTAAAACCAACAGCATTTTGTGTAACTTAAACACAGTTTATAGTAATAGGTATTGTTAAGGAAAGTAGCTTAAAGGATTTATTTCTATTCACAGACAATAGTGCAAAGTGTAAAACCCATGTAACCCCTTATCCTCAAATTCACAGGTGGGCCTGTGTTTTATGTGAAAGGACAATGGTGCTTTTTATAATCAGGGCTAGAGGAGGATGACCAGGAAGTCTTTATCTGGCCATATTGAGACTCGGTCCCTGTGAGAAACAGCCAGAGCAGTGGAGAAACTGCCCGAAGAAGGAATGAAGAAAAAGCAGACTTTGCTGGACTACATACCTTACCCTGTCAGAAATATGTAGGAAAAGGAAATAAATAAAGTGTTAAGACCATACTGGCTGCTGTACTTCTTCACCCATTTCACAACCAGGCAATCCCTTATACTGAAATGCAGAGGTCGACCTATGTGTGATGCGAAAATACAAGCATACTTTTTACCATTGTAATGGAGAATATTATGTGTGCAGCATGATATGAAGGCACATGATTATAAGTCAATTGAAAGCTGCCCAGACATGTGACGAAGCCCCTGCACGACATTTATGGGAGAAGGTGTGACCTATGTAGCAATATTGCTATTGTAAATGGTTGGTGTCACTGGGTAAAAATAAAGACTTATTTTGATGCATTTGAAAATGTGATTGTATACCTCATGTTGAAATGCTTTAGTGAAGTTAAGCATTGTGTGAGATATACATCGACAAGTGATAGAAGTGTAATTAGAATGCATAGTATTATTTCGAGTTCAATATTAATTTCAGGGGTTTTGTTGTGTTAAATCTGCCCAACTTAACTACCTCTTAACCAAGGTATTTTTCAATGAATTTCAAAGGTTTTGTTGCTATGCATTTTTCACATTAAATCTGATCAACTCTCTGCTAACTAAAGTTTTCTCACTGACTTTCAAGGGTTTTGTTATACTATAGTTTCTTCGGGGCCCACTAGCCATGGCCTTCAGCCCTGGCCACTGTACATGATGCACCAATAGGTTTCTTTGGGGACATTAGCCATGGCCTTGAGACATCGCCATTGTCCACGGCCTTGGGCAGTGGCCACTGTACATGTTTCACCAATAGGTTTCTTCACGCCCTCTAGCCATGACCTTTGTCCATCGCCATTGTACATGTTACACCAATATGTTTCTTCGGGGCACACTAGCCATGGCCTTCAGCCCTGGCCACTGTACATGTTTCACCAATATGTTTCTTCATGCCCTCTAGCCATGGCCTTCGTCCATCGCCACTGTAGATGTTACACCAATATGTTTCTTGGGGGCAAGCTAGACATGGCCTTTGGCTATGGCCAGTGGCCACGGTCTTTGGCTGTGGAGACTGTACATGTTGCTATAGCCACTGTACATGTTGCACCAATTGGTTTATTTGGGGCCCATGGCAATGGCCAGTGACCACTATACATTTTGCACCAATAGGTTTCACTGGGACACACTACCCATGGCCTTTGGCCATAGTCAGTGGTCACGACCTTTGGCTGTGTCCTCTGTACATGTTGCACCAATACGTTTATTTGGGGCCCACTAGCCTTGACCTTCGGCACAGAGACCCATTTCCCCCTGCCTAGGAGATGTGATCACTGCAAGTGTAAAATTACGTTTTTTAACTCTCTCCTCATTCTCGTGTGATTCCCCTGATATTCCACTGATAATGGCAATGAACTACACTTATAGTAGCATTGAACTGCCCATGTCGGGATTCCCGTGGTATTCCACCAATAATGCTTGAAAATCCAAAGCTTTTTCTGTCCTCACAGGCACTCACCAAGTGCCCCTCTCCTCTTTCCTTGCTCCGCTCACTCCCCTCAAGTGCTTTATTCCTCCCTGGCCCTCTTCTGGCAATTACCTCCAATCACTGTTTGGTATGTGTGATGCATTTTCTTTTCCGAGGTGGTTTTGATTGAAATAACAGTGTTTAATTTCAGGGGTTTTGTTGTGTTAAATCAGATCACCTAAACTCTCTCTTAATTAATGGCTTTTCATTGAATTTTAAGGGTTTTGCGATACCTTAGTTTCCACAAGGGCCTCTAGCCATGGCTGAACATGATGCATAGTATCTTGAGGTGTCACTAGCTATGTCCTTCGGCGATGGCCTCTGTTCGTGTTACACCGATATCTTTCTTTTGGGCCCACTAGCCATGGCTACTGGCCATGTTACATCATTAATGCGTTACCAAACACCCATTGCCCCCTGCCCAGTAGATGTAGGCACTGCAGATGTTAATCCTTTTTTTCTAACTGCTTGTTCTCGCAATATTTTCCCAGTAATCATTTCAAATAACAAAAATGTTTGCAGTAGAGTGGCAGGTCGCTGATCCCCACAACCACAGGAAAAATTGCTCACAGTTAAAATGTCTTTCATGTCCTCACAGGCAATCAACATGTTTCCCCCTACCTTTTTCAAGGTATCCTCTCACCACTCACTTGCTTTTCCCCTCTTTAACCATCTCCCATTACCCCCTATCACTCATTGCTTCGTGTGACGCACATTTTCTTCATGAAATTCAAGCAGTCTTCCCCTAATAAATTGAACTATTTCTGGCCGTAACTGGCTCCCCAACCCACCCCAAATCCCCAACTTCACCACCCTCTAGTCTGATGTGATTGCCATTTAAGCGCCGTCGTTTAAAACAATCAGTGTTCTCCTAGGAGTGACTACATAAAAAGAAGAGATTTGAGTCTCTTTCTGATGTCGAGAACGTTATTAGACTCTGTAAGGTCATGGGGGAGTTGATTCCAATGTTTGATGGCATCCTTTTTCCTCCTTCAAATAGCGTTTTGAGTTCTTTCATTTTCGGCTTCTCCTGGTAATGTCGTGGGGATCACTGTCACCGAGTTTCTGAAAAGCCTTTCAGCCTCTCTGCTGCAAAGCACCAAAGCTGATATATATCAAGGTTTTAAGGAACAGGGGGTACCCTTTGCCTCTGTTGAAATTTTTTAAAACTTCTGGATGGATTTACCCCAAACCAGTCAAGGAAATTAAGTCAATGCTTTGCGCCCAAATTGTTTCTTATTCAGTCCAAATCTATCCAGCGTTTCTTCCGCTAGGGATGTCAAAAACTGCAGTTTTCCTTTATGGGAAAATTAGGCTGAAAACTGGTTTTATCTTTTCTTTATACATTTTTCATTTTTATTTTTTTATACATTTTTTGTATTCACTTTTTTTATTAACAGTGCCATAGTAAACAATAAAGTAGTTACATGTTAACAACGTGTCTCAATTTCTTCAATGCTCAGCTCAGGGTTACAACAGCAGTTCGGGTCAAGACATACATTAAGATGAGATGCTACGTGAGAGTCAAGGGAGGATAGCACAGGGGCAACATGCTCGACTGGAAAGCAATACGACAATGTGCAACACAGGTTCGATCCCCGGGTCCACGCTTATAAACCTCTGGATATTAAGTGTTATAAATAACATATCATATCACCATATATTGTTAACATTGCCGCAAACTTTACATCGACAGAACTGTACCATGCAATTTTCGATTGCTCCCAATGACAATGTGCCCCATCAGTACTTGTCCTCAGGTCCTTTTGCCACCCAATTTAGCAAATAGTATCTGAAGTGGCTCCAGATATCTCTTGCACTAGCTGCTGGATGCACCATACTTCGGTGTACCATCTCACATTCATTTGCCTTCGTCAGCTCACTTAGCCATTGGTACTTGGATGGGGTGCTCTTATTACCATTTCAGCTCAATACAATTCCAAGCCAGAAGTAATGCCAGAGCCACAAACCTACTCAACGTGTTCGGTAAGCGGGGAGGGAGGCCCAACAGACATATTAATGGGCATTCTATAGTTGCAGCGCCCATTGTACCAGCCAATGTTTCGGTAATTGCAGATCAAAATTCAGCAATTTTCGGGCATGACCAGGCCAAAATGAAGAAAGTCGGTGCTTGTCTGCTTACATTTAGGGTACACGCCAGTCGCCGTATGGTCACATTTCTGAACTTTAAGTGGAGTATAATATGTCTGATGCAAGTGACCATATTGCGGTACATGATGCTTACAATTAAGGGATATTAACTAGGACTGCCAGTAGATCCTACTCCAGCTTGCATCATCTATGGGGGTACCGATTGCAAGTTCCCACAGTGATCTAGCCTTCGGGCAACATTCGGCAAAGACACCAGATCCAGCTTATATAACAATAATATAGATCTTGTAGACATTATATAATTCAACAGAGGGTTAGTCCTGGACTCATCAGGCAAGTACAGACACCTAGCCTTCATCTCTCCTTTTATTCAATTATATAGCAAAGCAGCAGTGAGGGAAGGGGAGAGTAATTCCTGAAACCTCTCCAGGGTAACAAACTTCCCATCCTGGAACAAATCAGCAAACTTGACAATCCCTTCCCTATTTAAATCCTGCATAATACCTTTATCTTCGTTGAATGGTAAGCCAACAGTATTAACCAGATAAGCATTCTGTGTGTAGGGGCGTAAAATGCAAGTTTCCTGGGCAACGCCTCAGATGCCCACACTGTTCTATCCACTGGGTCTAAAGAAGAGCAACAGCATATTGAATCAGAAATAAGGATGTAAAGGTTAGATGGTAGAACCAACATTTTCCCAATTTGTTTTCTCTGTGGGGTGGGGGTGTCTGAAACCAGTATGTCTCATGATGCAGCCGGCCTACCAGGGCATACAAGTGCATGTTGCGCACGTTAATCCCACCTAGTCCATATGGTAGTGTCAGTGTATCCCATTTAACACGGGCAACTTTCCTACCCCAAACGATGCCCAACAAAGCTGATTGCACTGCCTCAAAAACGTATTTGTAAGGTGAATTGGTACAATGGCAAATAAATTCAAACACTTGGGAGGTATCACCATTTTGATAAGGAAGATCCTATCCATGAAAGAGAGGGGAAGCAGCGACGACCACCTGACTCTATGCTGTATCTCACCAATGAGCAGCTCTTAGTTCAGCACATATTAATTGGGCAGCAAAGCACGCTATGATTATACGTAAATATCAGACCTTCTAAGAGGACCAGTGCAACTGCTTGTAGAACTACCCTGGCTTGACCACTTCTGTTAACAGAAAGAGTTCTGACTTGTCCCAATTCATCTGCAGGCCAGAGAACTGGCCAAATTGAGTTACTTCATCCACTATCTGCTGAACATTACACTTTGGGTTTTTAATAAATAGCGCCAAGTCATCAGCATATAATGATGGTACATTCTGATCAAACAAACAAAGCCCTCAGCGTGATGTCCTTGGTATATGGCGGCCAAGGACTGCACAGCTAAAGCAAATTATATCGAGGAAAAGGGACACCCCTGCTGTGTTCCCCTAGACAGAGAGAACCATTCCGAGGTAACGCCATTATTGTAAATTCTAGCTCTGGATTTGGTGTATAATAGTGAGGCCAACCTTAAGTAGTAGGAGCTCAACCCCATTCTAGTCAGCACATCCAACATAAACGACCTTTAAGCAAATCGGAAGCCTTTTTGACGTCTAAAAAATCAGAAACAGCAGGAATCTCAGGGTTGATCACCTCCATTATACTAAATAACTCCCTGAGGTTGTGTGCAGTGACGTGACCAGGCTCAAAGCCCGATTGGTCATCAATAATCATAGTCAGGAGTACAGGGAGAATTCTGCAAGCCAGGATTTTAGCAAAGATTTTATTGTCTAAGTTTAACATCTACAGAGGTTGATAGAATTTAGGATCTTGAGGGTCCTTATTGAGTTTTGGCAATACTATAATCCAAGCCTGATTAGTAAAGAGGTGGAGTTTGCCTTAGTTCAGTGCCATCTCATACAGCTCCAGTAGCTCTGGTGCTAGAAAATCAGTGCATTCTTAAAGAATTCTGCAGTAAGACCATCTGGCCCCGGGGCCATGCCTGACTGCAGATCCCATATTGCGATCCCATATCTCTGAGTCCCCAGTGGTGCAAATCTCCTGTATGTATGCCTTAAATGTATTTCAAACTTTAGTGTAATCTTCCACCAACAAGCAGTTAACTGTGAAGTACTGCACTATCGTACCCCATATCTCAGTTCTGAATGCTAGATCTGACAGGGAATCAGGCTTGAACCTCTACGTGGCTACCCAGGGGGTCTTACTTCGTGTACAAATCTCTAACAGCACCGGCCCATGATCAGATAGGGTTCTAGGCAGTATATCACATCCGGCTGTTCAGCTTAGTATGCTGATGAAACCCAACCACATATCAATTTGCAAATAGGTATCATGTCCTGAGGAGTTGGAATTTGGAATTGGGATGTTGACCCTGCCAAATATCCAAGATACCCAGGATGGGGGACGCCTCCCTGATAATCCTTCTCGAGTGAGGATGCCTTCGGCCTTGTTGAGGGGACCTATTTAACCGCTCACAGAGAGCAACATTATAGTCCCCAACTATCAGGACCTCATAATCCAGTTACAGCATAAATGTATCAAACAGATTCTGAAAATAAAATGAGATTGTCCACATTTGGAGAGTAAACATTCAGAATGACCATAGGGTTCTTCCCACACACCCCACCACCATGACATATCTTCCCTCTGGGCCCGTAACAACTTCCCTAAGCTTGAACTCTACTTGTTTGTGCATTAGGGTCAGCATCTCCCTGGCATAAGTGAAATAACCAGCATACCATCCCCGCTCACCCCATGCTATTGTTACTTGGGCATGTGCACTGTTGGTGAAATGCGTTTCTTGCAGTAGTATCACATCATCCCTGTGTCTATTAAGATAGGATGACACTTTGCATGTCTTAATAAGGTCATTAAGACTGTGCACATTCCAAGTGATGTACTTAATAGTAGTAGACCAACTCACTGTTCAGTATAAGGCATATGTGTACTTGTGCCCCAACATTCGCACTGCAGGACTCCAAAGTAAATAGAGAGCTCTAGCATAAGCATGGACAAACCAGTTGATGAGACAATACTTCAAAGATTGAATGCACTTTTAACTGTAACCAACCCCTCCCCTCCCTCGCAAGCATAACCCATTTGCTAGTGTTTAACCCAATAAACCCCTGAAACATAACACAGCACAGGGTGAACAAACAGCACACTGCAACCAAACTAAACATCGCCAGCTTCACGGGGGCAGTCTGTTTGACCACATGAACTGCTGGAGATTCCAAGCAGAGCCACACCAACCTGAGGCAGGCTTCACCCTTAACTCATTTTAAGGAGCCATGTGGCTTCAGCAATATTCGGCTGTACTTCTTTTATGTTGGCCATGCAAAAATCTATAACATCGGCTGGAGGGGTGAAAAAGTGTGACTTGTTGAAATGGATAATTTTCAGCTTGGCAGAAAATAGCATCATATAGAGAACCTGCCTTTCATGCAGGTATCTCTTTACATCATTGAAAGTTTTCCTCGCCGACTGGACCGTTGGACTGAAGTCCGGAAATATCTGCAAGGAGGCGGACTGAAACTGCAGGGATCCTTTTCTTTTGCTGCCTTGAGGATTAAATCCCTGCCGCAAAAGTTGAACATCATGGCACTAATTGGCCAGGGCAGCTGACGGGTTGCATGTCTAGGACCCAGCGACCTGTGTGCGCGTTAAATCTGGAACTTCAGGGAGAAGACGAGATTACCCAGGATCGCCGGCAAGTGTTTTTCTAAGAATGTCTCCATTCGGCCCAGTGTAGTTATTTACAGGAGGCCCTGTATTCTAATATTATTGAGGCGCAATCAATTTTCCTGGTCGTCTGCATTATCCGGCAACCTTTCTAATTCATAGCAGAGAGCTTTAACCATTGAAACCAGCCCCGCGACTAAATACTCCTTTTTAGAAATTCTTTAGTCAGCTTCAGTGACCCTGCTATAGAGCTTGTCTATCTTAGCATTGGAGGATTTCACTCTCGCAACAGGGTATACATCTTATCCCTGATGCAGCCAATGTTGTCACCCTCACCCTTTGTTCTACTGTAGATTTCTGCTGATTCCACCTATTCAGGATCTTCCCCTTGGAAAGCTAAAGTATTTTTTTATTTATTTATTTGCAATTGGTTTACAACACACTTTTACAAAAACAGAAACCAGATATCGACTCAGTACATACTACGAAAAAACATACAATCCCAAAGGGAAACGAAAAAAAAAGAAAATTGAAATAATAAATACACTTTTGGCACTCAAGTCTTTTAAAAAATACCACACAGAGTAATTCACTTATTCATAGAATACACATGTTATACAAGGATAAAAACACAGACTATCATATAAAAAATTTAAAATTTGCCATTCTGAAATTCATTGAGCAAAGTTCACCCAATGAAAGACAAATAAGCAACCTTCCGGTACAATATGTTGAAAAACTTTGAATAACTTTCATCAGTGCAATATATGAAGTAAGGTAAACATGGAGAGTGCCATCCTGAGGTTATCAACCCAGGTTTCTGAAATCAGTTAGACCGGATCTGTCAAGTTAAGGGCTGCCACTGCAAGACCCTTTCCAAATTGAATTAATATTGACACATCTATTCCATATATAATCACAATCCATCACATACCAATTACCAGCTTGACTCGTAGAGCTAAGAAAATACCTCATCCTCATTCTTCCAAAAACATATATTTATGTAGTTTTTTGTTATCTGCTTTTTACATTATTTAAGAGATACTTCTGAACATCATAGATAAGAACAACACAAGCAATCGTAATTTGCACAGTCAGAAGAAAACAGAGGCAAGATACTGTTCTTGCATAGTGATACTAAACAAAAGACATAACACAGTTACTACTGTCGCTACTCGAAATAGACGACAGGGGTCAAAATTCTGTTTTGTTCTGACTGTACAAATTACGATTGCTTGTGTTGTTGTTGTCTATGATGTTCAGAAGTATCTGTTAAAATAATGTAAAAAGCAGATACCAACAAACTACATAAACATAAGTTTTTGGAACCATAGGTGTGTTTCTTTGCACATCATTGTGCTGAAATTTTTGAATGAACTAGAAGGGAGGAGGCTTTCCAATAATTTTACTTTCGACACTTTCATCTGTTTTCTAGTCAATAAGACTCCCGGCATCCCCCATCGGGCAACTTTAGTCCATAGTCTATTTCTAATAATATTATCAAAGGCAATGGAAAGGTTGATGGAAGCCACACAAGTGCTACCCTTTGCCTTATTCCATCCTGAAACTTGGAGTGCCTTCACCAATAAGCCATTGAGATTGGTCCAATGCCCCTTACGGAAGCCTGTCTGAAAAGGGCTTAGATGTCCTGCCGCCCTCGCACATTCCTCCACATTTGTTAGAAGAAATGCTGCAATCTGCATCAATTAGTGAGATAGGGCAGTCATTTTTAAGCTCAGACCTTAGACCTTGCTTAAAAATAGGGACCAAATTAGCTGTTTGCCAAGAAATAGGGAGAATACCGGAAACTACAATAATTTCAAAGAGGACAAGAAGAACCTTAAACCAATTGCTCAGATCTAATTTTAGTGCCAAATTGGATAGGCCATTTGGGCCAGGGGCACACAACCACTTGCACCTCTTAATTAATGACAGAATATCTTCAAAATGAATCCTAATAGCCCATGAGGATTCTATAGAATATTTCATAACAGAGAGGTCCAGTACGATATCCAGTGGCCCCCTTCCATAAATCCCACTAAAGAACTCCACCCATTGAGTCTCCGACACAACGTTCAACATTGAGCTAGAGTAGCACAGGGAGAGTGGCCCTCGGAGCGACAGTCCACCAAGTAAACCACCAATCCAGCTAAGGGCAGCAGGAGGCTGCAGCAAAGTGCTAGATCCTCACAAGGAGTGGATACACGTGGTCTCAGCAGCACCTGCCGTGCACACAGTGGGCCCAACAAGAGCTCTGAGCCTGCCCACTCCTCAGGGGAGCCCCACTCACCATGCGCCCCCCTGCAGTTTTCAGTCAGTCCCGGGAGCACCCGCAGACACCGGGGATCAAAGTGCACCATGGCAGGCTCTCACCTCCGGTGCCCGCGTCTCGTCTGTTTCCAGGCGTGCCAAGGTCCATGGAGCCCCCCACTGAGCCACCCCTCAGCCGGCAAGGGCGATTCACATGCCCAGACCTCCACCAGGGCACCTGCTGGGCCAGCAGACTCCCCCACACACTGCCAGGCACCCTCCAGCTTTGGTCTGAGCAACCATCCCCCAGTGCGGGCGGATGGAAGAAGAGGCCACCAACGGGTGTTCCGCACTGCCTCCCGGACCTAGAATGCGGGCCGCTACAAAGTCACCAGGCCTGCGAAAACACATTTGGACTAAATAAGAAACAACTTGGGCACAAAGCATTGACTTAATATCCTTGACTAGTTTGCAGTAAATCCATACAGTAGTTGGCACCCCTGCTCCTTAAAACCTTTATATCTGTCTTGGTGTTTTGTAGCAGAGAGGCTGAGAGAGGCTATTCATTTTTGACTTGCTGGATGGATTTGAAAGAAATGTTCTAAAGCAAAGGATTGTCAAGGTCTCTCCAAACTGGACATTTTGGGAACAATTCATAAAAAAATGACAAAGTTACTAAGAAAACATAAAAACAGAGTTTTCAGCCTACTCCTATTAGTTTCCTGTGGGGAGAAAGTGCAGTTTTTGAACAGCCATAGTGCAAAAACCACTAGGCCGAATTGGACCAAATAAGAAACTATTTGGGCACAAGGCATTGACTTTTAATTTTCTTGACTGGTTTCGTAAACATCTATCCAGTAGTTTAAAAAATATTCAACAGCAACCTGGGGGTGGCCCAATGAACAGTGGCCATAGTTAATGGACCCTGAAGAAACTATAATTTACCAAAACCCCTGAAATTCAGTGGATTTTAGTGTTGCACCAATAGGCTTCTTTGGGGCCCACTAGCCATGGCCATGGCCTTTGGCCGTGGCCACTGTACATGTTGGACCAATAGGTTTCTTTGGTGCCCACTAGGCATGACCTTCGGCACAAAGACTCATAGCCCACTACCTAGCAGATGTGATCACTGCAGGCGTAAAATTATATTTTTGATTTCACTCTCCCCATTCCCCCGGTATACCCCCTTCTCCATCAAATATTTTAACAACTACTGGGATGCAATAACACCAGACCCCACCCAGAAATCGAATCAATGCTTTGTGCCCAAGTTGTCTAGTACCTGGTCCAATTCCATCCAGTGATTTTGCCTGTGCACTGGAGCAAATATTTGACTTTTTCGCTATGGGAAAAGGAATGGGGACTAGGATGAAACAGAGTTTCTTTACTTTCTTAATAACTGTTTTATTTTGTAATTGTTCTTTCCCAAAATGTCAAGTCTGGGAGGCCCTTGACAAACATTTTGTTTGCAAAATGTCAGCAAAAAGGTATTAGTAATTCATTTTTCAGGTTTCTTATGTTACTCGATATTCACTTTAACTATATTCACTGAAAAGACCTTAGTGAACATGCAGTTCAGTTGCACAGATTTAACACAACAAAACCCTTGTAATTCAGCAGATGTGAAAAGCCGTGACCAGCTTAACTCTGCACGCTCCCGTTGATGCCATGTCCCTTAAAATGCTATTTTGCATGTTATTGTGAATCCCTTCTCTTATAATATGCATGTGCTCATGGACTTTGCAACAAGAACGCTGGTCATGACTTCCCACATCTGTTGAATTTCAAGGGTTATGTTCTGTTAAATCTGAGCAAGTCAGCTGCACGTTAACTACGTTTTTTGCAGTTAATATCCAGGGTTTTGTTATACCATAGTTTTTTTTTTTTTTTACAAACCACAGCCATGGCCTTTGGATGTGGCCTCTATACATGTTTTTCGGGCCCACTAACCAGGGCCTTTATCCCATGTCAGTAAGAATGGCCTTCAGCCGTGCCCACTGTATCTTTTAAAACACTACCTTTCTTTCCCACTCACTTGCCATGGCATTAACCCAGGACCATTGGCCCAGGCCTTCGGCCGTGGCCCCTTTACATGTTGCAGAAATAGCTTTCTTCCAGTTCCACTAGCCATGGCTTTCAGCCAATACCAGTGCCCACGGCCTTTGGCAGTGGCCACTCTGCATATTGCTCCAATAGGTTACCTAAATGGGCCCTCTAACCATGGCTTTCGGACTTCAGCCATGGCCGCATCCACAAGGTCTCTTTTGGGCACATTAGCCATAGGCTTCGGCCATGGCCAGTGGCAATGGCCTTTCGCTGTGGCCCCTTGACATGTTGCCCACTAGGTGCCCTGTCCACTGTACATGTTACCCCAATATCTTTCTTTTGGACCCACAAGGCTACTATACATTTCTTTCTTGCCCACTAGCCTGGGTCTTCGGACGTGGCCACACCTCTAGGTTTCTTTTGGGTGCACTAGCCATGGCCTTCAGTCATGGCCAGTGGCCACAACCTTTTACCTTGGTCACTTGACATGTCGCCCACTATGTTTTGTCGGGCCCACTAGCAATGGCTTCAGCCACTGTCCATATTTCACCATTCGGTTCCTTAAAGTAACCCAGTTGCCATAGCCTTCGACCATACCCATTACAACTCACCTCACTGTAGCTGTAAATTTCCCTCTTTTTTTTCTTAAAATCATAAATCATTTTATTAACTCTCTCTTTTGTTACAAAACGTTTTTCCCATAATTGCAGACATCAATTTGCTGCAGATAACTGCGGTTATCCATAAACACACACAAATACCCAGGTTTATCCGTCAAAAGCACGCAAAATCCCAAACTCTTCCCTGCCCTACCAGGCAATCACCAAGTGCCTCCCTTCCTCGTGCCATGCCCCCCCTGCTCCCTTCAAGTTCTTTTGCCCTCCCTAGCCTTTTCCCATCCCCTGCCAACGCTTGTCCTTTCGTCTGATGCGCTTTCATTCATGATCTAAATTTCATAACCGCGGTTATCCCGTTGTACAAACCTGGGTTATGAAAAAACGTTTATGCTCTGAACCCGGTTCCAAGCCCCTCAGCCCAACGCCCCAATTTCACATGGAGTCCTCTTTCTCACTCCCCACCTCTAACCTGATGCCATTTCATCATATTCCCTACTCCAAAGGGAATTTTGTTCACTTTTCTTTTTTGGCTACCCTTTATAACTGCAGTTATCTCTCGCATCAAGCACTAAAAATATGGCACATTTTTCATTTCGAAAAGCCTCACTGAATCATTGTGAGACACATATATAGATATCATTTTGGGAGAAGGAGCACCCCTTTCTCCGTCAAATATTTTACCAACTACTGGACGGAATAACCCCAGACTCCTCCTGGATATTTTAATAGCCTCTATCAGCCTCTCTGCTGCACTACACCAATATATAAACGTTTTTGAGGAGCGGGGGCACCCACGTTGAACCCTTATGTTCCTTTTAATCGAGGCAACACATCGTATGATGGAGGGGGATGCAGAGTAATTCTTACACCAAATGATAAGAAGTTGGCAAAGTGTCTGGAAAGACTGTTTTAATTTCAATTGTCTGATAACAGGGAGTTACAACAGACATCAACGGATGTCAGACAGCATGGTCTCGAAGCATTTCATAAAAAGTCATACTTTTATAGCAAACATTCGTCATTCGTGATGTCATACTACGTGGCAAACCTATGTGAGACTGTGGTTGGCTTAAGGGGAATAGCTAAGTATATTTTCTATAAGAGGTTGTATTGTGATTGGATCTCTACAGTCAGGTATGCCCACAGCTACTGCAAGTCATCTTCAACAGTTATTAAGTACACAGAATATCATTGGCTATCAAACTATAGGGCTCTTCATTACACGGCCCTCTATAATTGGTTGCACGCTTCTAACCTTCTGGAACATTCGATTCGCTAGCAGCACGTAAGCTGGTACCCCAGATGTCAGTGGGTGGACATGACCATGTTCTCCCACCCAATTACCCCAACATCTGTCATGCATTCTGCCATTCAAATTGTCTTTGAACTTGGCCTTGCAAAGTATCATTGCTCCTGAGAATAGAAGGGAGTGCAAGCACGTTTTTATCTTCAGGTCTGGTGTTGCATGCTCAGTTTCTATTTCCACCTAACCCATGTGACAGGAGACCGTGCTTTGGCTCCTTTTTCGTACTTAATAAAATTAAATAAATACAACTTGGCACCCATGGTGTCTTTTCTTAACACCTTAACAAGGGCTGGTTCAGCTTCTCACATTCTCTGTATCTTCAAGGATATGTAACCAGTTCTTGGCTGCCCCAGCCTTTGACACCAAACCAGACCGCCTTCTCGATCCTTCCTCGATCTTCAGGTGCTTTCTTCGCTGCGACACACTTTTAGCTATCAATCCTTCTTTCTTCATAATTCTGAGCTTACTAAAGTTGCAACATCGAATATCCAGAATCTATATATAGTGGCGGCACCGTCTGCAGTCTATTAACTATGCATAGCAAGCCATCATGATTACTTAGTCTACTTGCGTTGGTGCATATGTACAGTTTATAAAACGTCTTGCATTTTCTCTTCACACGTGCAATCTTCATTCCGCATATGAAAGTCTTCTTAATTCTTTACTTCGTCATCAAATTCTATAAGTACTATACATCCTTTCCTTCAGTCACTCTTCTCAGTGTGTCATCTTTACTTTGTGTGACACCACTAATCCTTCTTCCAGGAGACCATCAGTTCTCCAGGGATACATCAGATAGGGTTTTCTCAATGGATACCTTGTCTCAAAGGCTTTGTGTGGAATAGGCACCACTATTGCCGTTTTACATGTACTAATGTCTGGTTTCCAACATATAGGCAAAATGGGGGCGGGACTCCCAGCAGAAGCATTCGACTGCTCCTCTACACTGTTCTCTGTCAAATATTTTTAAAACTACTGGATGGATTTACCCCAAACCAGTCACAGAGAATAAGTGCACGCTTTGTGCTCAAATTACGCGCCACGACTGTTCAAAAACTGAACTATTTCTCGATGGGAAAATGAATGGGTTGACAACTGTGGTGTTTAGTTTTCTTAATAACTTTTTCATTTTATAATGTATTGTTGCCAATATTTGCAGTGTTGTGGGTCCCTTGGCAAACATTTCTTTTGAGAATTTTGTCCAAATCCATCAAGCAAGTCAAAGGTTATTAGCAATAGAATCTGGGGGAAAAAATTGCTGCTTTTTCATTTCTGAAAATCCTATCAGCCGCTCTGCTGCAAAATGTTGCATATACAGATTGCTGCCCCTCCCAGACGATTTAGATTGTGGAAAGTATACTAAAATATGGAGGATGGGTGCTGGACGTTGTAGGTGTGAGCGGGGTCCTTCATGAATGGGACTAACTGGCGGGAGTGGTAAATTACATAGGGGTAACTAACCATTGGTATTGCAACAGAATCACGTAAGATACATTACATTTATATATGCACGGTAGTCATAACATAAAGCAGCGTTGCATTTTAGAGTAGGCCTGAATCCTCTCAAGCCGTGTTGAAGACACAGAATGATGAGGCCTTATCCCTTGCTTAACCATCAAATTTCTTGTCCCAGACGCGACATGAAACACACACGTATACCCACATCAACTAGGCATTTGAACAATTAGGCAGGAATGTTTGCATCTGAACAGGCGAGGGGCTGCGACCTTGCATGAGGGTCATACTCTTGGGAAGCGAGGCAGAGGTCTGGGGTTGTCAAAACATGAACTAAGATTTAAGACATTAACACCCCCAAGCATGATGGTCATTCTAATTGAACTACCACATGTGTAGGGAACTGGGTCCTAAATACTTCGGGAACTGGATTGATTAGTGTGACACTAGGTTTATTCTTGAGGAGGAGAACTGATAAAGGGGAAAGCGGAGAACAACATGATCTTTGGTTTGTGCCCGCGAGAGCCAAGAGTGATGTCCATACAGTGGGGAGGGCGCAATGGCGGTGCCAATGTGTCTGGGATGAGAAAAGGGCTGCTCTGCTTGCAAGACAAGACTGAACTTGAAGTCGATTGCTGAGTTCATGTTGATAACCAGGTGTACATCACGTGGTTAGGATTAAAGGTAGGGTGGTGCTAGTTGAATGTAACCAATTATTTTGTGGTGTTTCAAGATGGACAAGGATGTTACCCACATATGGCGAAGATGAGTGAGAAGACAGCAGAACCAATCGGAGAATGGGCTATATGTAAATTATTAGCATGCATATAGGCAGCAGCCAATGCTGGTGGGGGATTAATACTGTATATTGACTGCATCATGTGTGACGATTTTTGTGTTTGTAATCAGAGTCTTGAATAGAGGATGAGAGAGATCTATGGCAGTGGATTCATAATACCATGTCACCTTTCTTTTTATATACAAAATAAAAGCTCTTGTCTTTCTTGAAAAAGGGTGCACGTAGCCTTTTTCCCTAGTGGGTTGTATTTTCTTGGTCTCATCACTGGGGAGTTAACCTACATAATTGGTGACCCCAACGTGATTCCAGTATCCCCCACAAGGATGCAGGATTCCTGGCTGCACATCCGGAGGGGCCGCACCAACAGTCCTCTTTGTGCACAACCTTTGAGAGGTTTACAGGAGCCGTGTTAACAGAATTCCTGTCTGTTCTTTGGAGCGGGGCACTGCCACTTGTTTGTGAAGCCTGTTGACGGGACCCCGTGACAGAGGATTTTGGGTGAACGCGCAGACATAAGTACACCCTCTTCAGAGAAAAACAAGTGATGTGTGAGGGTAGAGTTTGAGTGTTGGGGAGAGTGAGAAAGAGTAAGTGTATGTGTGAGGTAAAAAGAGATTGGGTTGATGATTTAGAAAACCATGCTGTATTGTATATATTTTTAATGAGGTTTTTATTACGGACTGTGGAGTAACAGGGCAGGCAAGAAGGCAGTACTCTGTATTGAAGTAAAAGAGGATATGTATAGAGGTTCTTTATATTTAGTGAGTTTCGGATCCCTCTGTGCAGCGTACAGGGGTGTGGGAATGATAAGTAGTTGTGGTACATGTTATGTTATGTTATGTTACCTGAATTTGTAAAGCGCACGGTCGCCCAAAGGCATCATGGCGCTAGTGAGGGGGATGCTTGGCCAAGAAAGACAATAGAGAGCCAGGAAAACTAGAATAAATTAGTGTTCAGAGCTTTCCCAAAAGCCAGATGGTTAGAGGTAGATTTGAGTGGCAGTGGGAGGATGTTCCAAAGCTTGGCCGCGGCAATGGAAAAGGCTCTGCTGCCGAGTCTTTCCCGGTTATACCTGGGCACAACAAGTAGGTTGGTGGCCGAGGAGCGGAGATTATGTTCCGGGATATATCGGTGGAATTTAGATTGGAGAAATTCAGCTCCTAAGCCATGGATTGCCCGATGGACAATACACAGTGACTTGAACGTAACTCGCTGAGCCACTGGAAGCCAGTGGAGTCGGCGGAGAACTGGTGAGATGTACGCACCATAGGGAAAGCCAGTGGCTAGTCTGGCTGCCAGGTTCTGCATACGTTGAAGTCGCCGGAGGAGGCCTACCGGTTGAGAGATGTATAGGGAGTTACAATAATCCATCCGTGAGAGGACTAGTGCAGACACCACGGGGGACGCATGACTTCCGGAATCATAGGAAGCACTCTTTTTTGAACCCTTATCTGGTGGTGGGCGGACTGACAAACAGCTGTGACCTGATTTGACATAGATAGAGAAGCAGAGAGAATAACCCCCAGATTCTTCACTTTGTCGACTGGACTGGGCAAAGGACAAATGGCGTGGGCCAAAATGCGGGAGTCGATAGTGAGGGGTTGGGAGAGCAACCCACCAACATCACTTTCATTTTGTCGCCATTGAGATTGAGCCAATTTTGGTCCATCCAGGCCCTGACTGCCTTTAGGCAGTCATAAAGACACACTGAGACCTCAGTTTGATCCTGATCCAGACGGATCAGGATTTGAGTATCATCAGCGTAGGAATAACAATTAAGTCCATACGAGCGAATAAGGCAGACCAGCGCCCAGATATAAATGTTAAACAGAATTGGGGAGAGAGAAGATCCCTGAGGGACACCACAGGTCAGAACACAGGGGGAAGAAAGAAAAGGGGGCATAGCAAGGGTCTGAGTGCGGTCAGAAAGAAAAATAGGGAACCAAGCGAGAACCGGGCCAGAGATCCCGATTTGTGCCAGACGTGAGAGAAGGATAGGATGGTCCACTGTGTCAAATGCAGCGGACAGATCCAACAAAATCAGAGCCCCAACTCCATCCGCATCAACAAGTCTAGACATATCGTCTTGCACTGAGACAAGCACACTCTCCGTCCCTCTCCCTGGCCTAAAACCTGCCTGGGCATGATTGAAGATCTTTGAGGATTCCAAGAAGGAAGAAAGAAGGGGCGTGACCAGAGATTCCAAAAGTTTAGACAGGAACGGGTAAAGGGAAATAGGGCGAAACTTAGCCTGGATAGAAGGATCAAGTGAGGGCTTCTTAAGGAGAGGAATAACCCTTGCCGATTTAAGCTGCGGGGATCCCAGTCCGGACTGGCAGGAGTTAATTATAGCCACCGTAATGTCAGCTAAGCTATCCGGTGCGATCGTCTTCATAATAATTGCGGGATTAGCGTCCTCGGGGGCTGAAGATTTAATCATTAAAATAGCCACCAGGACTTCTGCCTCAGTAAACAGAGGGAAGGTGGACCAACTAGCAGAGGGATCAGTGGGGGGGGTGGCACAAAGCTAGTGGTGCATGGAGACAATATGGCTGAAGATTTAGCAATGTTTGATCGAATCACATCGATTTTAGTGGTAAAGAAAAATGCAAGGTCGTTACATAATTTTTGTGATGGCTTAACCGTAGAGGTGAGAGGTTCAGACGAAGCAAGTGAATGAACGATAGAAAACAGAGTTTTTGGCTTACATAAAGCATTTTCAATTCTTTGAGCAAAGAAAGAGGCTTTAGCCAGTTTAACACTGGCTAAATAAGTAGAGAGAATAAGCTTGAACAAGTCTTTAAGCAATAGATTATAATTAATCCACCATTTACGTTCAGCTTGTCTGAGTTGCAGACGAGCGCTTTTAAGCTGATCAGTGAACCAGGGCTGAGAAAGTAGTCTACGGCCTTGAGTCAGTTTGAGTGGAGCATAGCAATTGGCAGCAGACACCAGCGACTGCGTGAGTGTAGTAAGAGATAAAGGTCTCAGGGAGGCACAATTCGAGGCTACAAGGGCACTGAGGGCCTTGGGATCAACTGAGCGCCAGGAGTGAAGTAGCGTCTTAGGAGGGAGAACTTTACAGAGGGGAGTGACTGGTATAAATGATATGAGATTAGATGGTGGTCAGACCAAGTCATTGGCTCAATCGGGCCGGGGTCGAGGAGGACGTCTTTAGCAAATACCAGGTCAAGAGTGTTTCCGTGCAAGTGAGTGGGGCTTGGATCAATTGGCGCAGATGTAAGTCAGAAAGGCTATCCAAAAAAGAATTGAATTCGTCCGATCTGGGTAGGTTGGAATGCAAGTTAAAATCACCTAATATCACAAGATTGGTATAGAGCAGGTTTAGAACAGCTATGAGATCGGCTAAGCCTTTCCCGAAAGCTCCTATAGGGCCCGAAGTTGGAGGCTCCTATAGATGCCCTTGTTGGCCTGGGATCTCCTCACCTGATGTAAAGGGGGTGTTGGAATGCAATATTTATTTATTGTGATTTTACTGTTGGTGATCTTTTAGTTTTTGTGGTGGTTAGTGTTGGCAGGAAGAAGGCCAATTGCGGTGTGACATAGGAGGTGTGAGAGGGCAGTGTATTTGTATGCATGTGGGTGGAGGGGGATTGTGAACGGGGTAAGAGTGGGACATAATAAGTGGGTATTGCAGAGGGGTGAGTTTTTTTGGGGTGGGGGGTTGTTGATCATACTGTAAAACGCTGACGACGAAGGGTGGCTACAATGGAGCAAACAACCCTTTTGAATTATATGTGTAAAGCCCTTCCTCTTTACCGAGATAACATTCTCAAGCACCATAAGGAATTGGTTGCAGAAACAAAGGGGGGAGGGATGTTTATGTCATGGCCAGAGCAGTGGACAAATAATAGGGAGATACTGAGCCATATGTACATGTTTTTGACAGCTAACTATATAGGAAGATTACTAAAACATAGAAAGGAATTATTAGAATTCTAGAAAATGTTGGAAGACTTAGACAATGAGCCTACAGATTCTTTGAGGACAGTATGTGAAGCGGTTACTCTGTTTAGTACAACTACTACTGTGGCTGCTGTTCTGAGTGCCCTTCTTGCCCCTATTGAAAACGATTTGGACCCCCTGTTAGGGTGTTACCCCACTTGTGCTGTATCAGGATACACAAACCCCATGTATGTTCCTTTTCTAGCCATAGCTCCTGCGCCAACCATACTGCTACAACATCAGAAACTCCTTAAACCCCAGGGCGTCAACCACTGTGAGGGGTAAGGGATCAGAGGGAAATGATACAAAAACCACAAAAAGAGTTGAGAGATGCATTGAGAAAGATGGAGAGTGAATTGGCGTGATTAAAAATGGAAAGAAGGGATGGACAGCAGATATCTGTAGGGGTGGGGGAGTGGACTGCAGGAGATATTTTATTTTGGACTGATAGCACAGCTATCAAGGATGTGCATATAGAGAAAGAAGGGAACATCGGAGAGGAAAGTATGGAGCATGGTGCTACAAGGTCACACAAGGAGTATGATTACACACACACAAAGGAGAAGAGGAGTGAGATACAGTAGATGAGTTAGAAGGGGAAGAACAACCACCCGTGATTTCCCAGCAAGTGGAACATTTATGGGGACCTCAGTTACGAAATAGGTTTGGACGGATGGCAGTCGCTAGGAGATTGGTGATGGGAAAGAAGAAATTTGGAGCACATTTTCCATTACTTCATAAGGAACCAGCAAGAGCGCAGTGCATACCCTGGGGACATATGGACACAAATAACCTTATAAAGGCACTCCTGTCCGTTACAGTTGGGGCGGGTAAGTGGATATATGCATTTGAGAAGCACATAGCTACTACTACCTTGGCTGTAGGGGATTTGAAAGCTTGTTTGTGTCAATTCTTGGAGCTCAGACTGATGACATATGGGCAAAAGCAGGGTGCCTCGGTGTGACGTTAGATGACGATAGTCATGATGGTTCATATTTTAATGACATTAGGCTTCAAGTATAGGCGGCACTACAGCTTGCGCAACCAGGCATGCCTGATCTCCAGTCAATCATGCAGAGAACGATGTGGGATGATGAGGACTCTGCCCAGTATATATTGTATATACAATAGATGTGGCGGGCAGAAATGGGAGATTCATGGGATCGAGCAATTCCATTTTCTATTTTGTGGTCAAACGAGGCCTCCCAAATGAGGTACAGAAGGCACTCAACAGGATAGTGGGGTTTGAGGCAAAAGGCTTGGCGGAAATTCAGTCTATTATTATCCACCATTGCAAACGGTTGAAAGAAAAGGAGGAAACTGCAAAGCGAGAGCAAGCATAGGAAGTGAAACTGATATGAAAAAGGATATCAAAGGTTCCGTTGGATGGGTCTGTAGTGACAGTGCAGACGGAAAGATCACATGATTGTAGGGCGATTCAATCTGATGTGTGTGCAGCACCTGTACATGGGTGCAGAGCAGAGAATGATTGGGCAGGTGGGAATAAGCCTCAGCGACAAAGAGGGTTTCCCGAGGAATTCAGCTTGGAAGAGGGGGGTTTTAAGTGCTCGAGGAGGGCGAGGGGGATTTGGAGGGATGGGACCATGAGCTTGGAGGAGCAGGAGAGGGTTGGACGTGTGGGTGAATGGGTAATTTCTCGAGGGAATGTAGGAGTAGATAAGCATATGAGTATCTTCAACAACAGATGCACCCTTACCCTCAGGGAGGTCCAATCCCATACCCCCAGCCGTATGGACAGTTATCTCTGGTAGCCCCATACAGTGCACCTGTGCCCGTAGCCCCGCTTGATCCCCCACCACCTTTTCCACAGCTACCAGCCCTTGGTTCTACTAATATACCATCTAATACAGTACATCAAGGGTAACAGCAGGGCCCACATATTCTGAACAATAGTAACATTCCAGGGTGGCACAGTGACACATTATCAGGGGGCTATAGTGGTTGAAGGGAACTTGTTTGTCTTTCCGGGGACGAATATGTGTCTAGTCCTAACAGTCACTGTCGACCCAGAAGAGGAACCCTTGGTGGGCATGGAGATAGGAAATCAACCGTTTATTTTCATGGTAGATACAGGTGCGAATTGTGTCTTATTTAGGGAAGAATCACATTATCAGGTGAGGTCATGGAAATGCAGGGCTTCTCTGGGCAGTTCAGTTGGTTCCTTTCACAAAGAAATTACCTATCGATGTAGGAGGCAGAGAGGTGTGGGCCCCTTGTTGTACTCTACTGCAACTCCGATCAACCTGTTGGGGTGAGACATTTTAACACTTTTGTCATTTTATATTTTTATTTATTGAGATTTAATACAACAGAAAAGATTTAAACAATCCCTCCTCCCGCCTCCTCACACTCTCCCTCCTCCCTGGTAAACGGACAGCGTAGTTGAAGATCTAAAGTCATTGAAATGTTCAGTATATCCCAGGAAGGTGTAATCTGTGTGGGCAGTACTATTCGGCGTATTTAGCGTGGAAAAAGGCCAGTATCGTTTTCCAGTCTGTCATAAATTTGCTTTGTTCCCCTTTGTTTGCATATATAACCCATTCCATATAGACGAAGTCCCACAGTTTCTGTATCCAGTCCAGTGCTTGTGGAGGATCTGCAGACTTCCAATATTTGGCTATTACCAATAGGGCTGCTATCCTGAGAATAGTGTAGGTTTTCCGACGATATTTCGGTTAAAGTCTGTCATCCGGCCCAGCCGAGCCCAGAAGGGTTTCAGCTAAGGGTCTCTCGTTAGTGAGGCTAAATATCTTTTGCCTGTGTCCCTCCACTTCCTACAGTACACTTGTATTTTCAGGCAGGACCACCAAATGTGTAGCCAGTCCCCTGTATTACAACCCCTACAGCACTTCTCTGATATGGGCCGAGACATCTTATGTAGCGTTTATATTAAAAAAAATGTAAAACAAAAAGGTCGAAAGTCAAAATATCAAGAAAAAAAAGTTGAAACCCCCTATTTTTTTTTTATTTTTGTTTTTACCTTTTTATTTTTACATGCATGTGCCTCCCAAAAAAAAAAAAAAAAACTAAATATTTGACTTTTTTTTTTCGGCGTTATGTTTTCGATTTTTTTGTCTTTCGACATTTTTTTTCTCGATATTTTGACTGCACACCCTTATTTAGTCGTGTGGGTGTATAGTGCCACTGGAACATTATTTTTAGCCAGAATTCTCTGATTTGGAGAGACCGTGCCAGCTGTGGGATAGGGGACCATTGAGGGGTCCTGTTTTTTTCCTCAAGGTGTGCTCCCAGTGTTTGTTCCCATCTGAGTCGATAGGGGAGTCTGGAGAGTGGGAGCTCATCTATAAGACATTTGTACAGGTTGGATATAAAATGTTATGTCCTAGGTTAGAAGTTAGGAATTTTTCGAAGGTGTCAAGGGTCGTGTGGTGGCTAGTCTTTTCGGGGGGCCATTAGCCAATGGCACACCTGAAAGTATTGAAACTGCTGATATTCCTGTAGGCCTTATTCCTCTTTAGATTGGATAAAGGGTTTGATGTCATCTCCCTGGAACATATCGCACAGTTTGGTGCAGACTGCTCTAACCCACTTTGTAAATGTTAATTTGTCTCGTTCAACTGATAGGTTTCGAATTTCTGATTTCGGGATGCTGATTTTTAGTCGGGCGACCTTGCCAAATCTTTTTAGTTCCGACAGTACTGCAGGGAGTGAATTAACCGAGTCTGTGATGGCAAGCAGCATGTCGCCCACGTAGGCCATTAGTGTGTGTACATCTGCACCAACATGTATACCCTTAATCGCTGCTGATAGGTGGATTTGTGTCAGGAGGGGCTTTAGGTGTAGTGCATAGAGGACAGTGGAGAGGGGGCAGCCCTGCTTAGTGCCCCTCTGGAGAGGAACCAAGTGGGACAGTTGGCTGCTTATCAGCAATCTGGTTTTGGGATTGGCATAGTTGGCTTGCACCATTGCAATATATTTGGGCTCAAATCCCAATGTTCGCAGGGTGTTGAAGAGGAACGCCCAATCCACCCTGTCGAACGCTTTCTCCGCATCCAGCGAGACCAGCACTGCAGGGTCCCCTTTCTTATCTACTTTTTCTAGTGGCATATCCTCTGCAGATTGTCATGGGTTTATCGGTTCTTTGTGAATCCCATTTGATCAGGGTAAATTAGGGTCGGCATCAGGTGTTCAATGCGGTTAGCCAGGATCTTTGTGTTCAAACCTTTGGTGGTAGCATTGTAGGTAAGTATAAAAAAAGACTGCAGGGGTGTCCCCCAAAGCACCCCGCTCACTATACTGTGTGGTATAGTGAGCGGGGTATTGAGGGGGACCCCCCGCAGCACACCCGAAAAAAAAAAAAAAAAAAAATAAAAAAATATAACCGGGGGCGGTGGGGGTGTCCCCCCAAAACCCCGCTCACTATACTGTGTGGTAAAAAAAAGGCCCTGCGGCGCCGGTTCCCGATCACGGAAATGTAAGGAAACTGCTGCCACAGGGACTCAGCGTGAAGAAAAAGGTAAGCAGGGTTTGTTTATGTTGGGGGTGTGGTTGGGGGTGTGTTGAGGGTGTGGGTGAGGGGTGTGACGTGGGTGTGTTGTGGGTATGGGTGGGGGTGTGTGTATGTAGGGGTTTTTAATGTGTGTGGTTCATCATTTCTCATGCAAAATTTCTGGCCGTGGGAAAATCAACCGCGGTCGGATCACGTAGATCCAATATTTTTGCATCCAAGTTCATGAGTGCTATTTGCCTGTAAGACCCGCATTTGGCCGGGTCTTTGGCCAGCTTGGGGAATAGAATTATCTTAGCCTCCTCCATAGAGGGTGTTATTGTGCCCGGAGTGGTGAATGAATTAAAGAGATCGGTGAGCTTGGGAACTAGGGTGGAGCTACATTTTTTATTAAAGGATGCAGGGTAGCTGCCTGGGCCCAGTTTTTTGTTTAGGGGGAGGTCCACAATGGCCTTCTGGACTTCCGCTCGAGTGATGTCTGCTTCTAACTGGTCCCTGTCTATGATCAGAATATTTTTCAAGGGGGTTGCCTGTAGATATTCATGTTGGAGTTGCAGGTCAGGGTGTTCTGATTTATGTAGAGTTTAATAGAAAGCGCAAAATTGTGCAGAGATTTGGTCGGTTTCCGTTACCTTGGTCCCCTTCAGATCTTTCACCCGCAGGATAGTTTGGGATGAGTTTTTCCCTCTCAGTTGTCTCGCCAAATGTTTATCAGCTTTGTTTGCCTTGATATAATATTTCTGCCTGAGGAAGAGTAACCCTTTTTCAGCCTGTTTTGTGTGTATGAGATTCAATTTACCCTTTGCATTCCTATATTTTCTCTGGAGGCGCACATTGGTATCTGTCTCCATTTATTTCATTGTAGTTCTCAGCTTCGTTTCCAGATCAGCTTCTATCTCTTTCCTTAGTTTGCCCCTGTGGGCTGCTGCCGCTACAAGCTCTCCCTTTATGGTTGCCTTAAAGGCGTCCCAGAGA
This sequence comes from Ambystoma mexicanum, assembly GCF_040938575.1. NCBI lineage: Eukaryota > Metazoa > Chordata > Amphibia > Caudata > Ambystomatidae > Ambystoma > Ambystoma mexicanum. The sequence continues at coordinate 1,000,825,363 of NC_090922.1, forward strand.
ATGCCCGGTCTAATCGCCCCACTGGAGTTAGAGGAAAAGTATTCTTGTATTTTCTGGTCTCTCTCCTCACAGAGGACCTGATCTTCTAACAGCCCAACATGGAATTTCCAGGTCCATAGTGTATTTCTTATATTGGGGAGAGTGATAGTGAGTGTTATTGGGGCATGGTCTGAGATGGTAATGGCATGTATGGATATATCAGAGATGTGGCCTAATAGTGTGGTTGAGGACCAAATGTAATCGATCCTGGAGAACGACTTATGTACATGAGAGTAATGTATGTATGCAACTTCACTCCCCCTTAGCACCGTCCACACATCCCTAAATGCCAGTTGCTCAAATTTGGTGTTGAGGGTTTAGAATGCTGGGGGCTGTGCATACTTGGTACTACTGCTTCTATCCCGTCCGGGTTCCATGCGATGTTGAAATCCCCCATCAGTGTGGTCTCGCCCTCCCCAAAACATTCTGGGTGTGAGAGGACCGATTTTAAGAAGCTCTCTTGGCCAGTGTTCGGGGTGTATATTGAAGCCATTCCCAGGGTGATCTGACTCAGTTTGATGAGTACACAGATATAGCAGCCTTTGTCAGCATGTGTTTTCAGTAGTGACACTTGGGTAGCCAATTTGAATGCTAGAAACACCCCCAATGTTTTCCCCTTGGCATTAGCTTGGATGATTTGGGAGTAGTGTTGTAACTTTAGCCTATGTCGGTCCTGTAATCTTATGTGTTTCCTGAAGGGCTAGTATGTTGAGCTGGTGTGTGGAAAGAAGGTGTTCTAGTTTCTGCCTTTTTATGGGGTATTCGGCCCCTGAATATTAAGTGTTAAGCACTGGAATGTCCGGGCTGTTCAAAGCGTGCCCTCTGTTGGGAATCCGATCTTTACTAGTCAGCATTGTATTCATCAACATGCCCCTGTGTCTGCCCCCTAACCCCTTAATGAAAAGCTTGTTTCCTAGCCTGTGTTCTTTGCCCTACTGCCATCCTCCCTGCCCTCCACCCTTGATGCCCACCCCCCTCCCACCTCCCTGGTGTAGGTTGCCTTTACTAAGCCAACCATGGACGAAACCCTGGAGGCAACCCACTATAAACACCAGGAAAACCTGTGTGCAAGGTATCCTAAAACTCCTTCCCTTACTCCTACTTGGATTCCAAGGTGAGCTCGTAGCGACCCAAGATTGCTCTAGACAGTGTTCGTGTCCCGACAGGCCTCTTCATCGGTTTTCTATTCCTTATATTGTTGGCGCTTCTATGGCAGGCGGAGTGGCGCCAGGTGTGCTTTGTAGGGGATTCTTTTGGAGCTTCCTTCGGGTGCGTTCCTTCGTTGTCCATTCCCAATGCCGGGCGGCCTTGGGAGTGTATCTGTTTGCAGCAGATGGACCAGGCTGATCATTCAGTTCGATTTGCATTATCCTGGCTCCCTCCTCTTTGGTAATAATAATAATTTAGCATTTATATAGCGCTACGAACCCTCAGGTATCTGAGCACTGCTTATTATTACCCACGGTGTGTGGTGCTCATTTATCGACCTCGGAAGGATGAAAGGCTGAGTTTGGCCCTGCTGGGTTTTGAACCTTTGTCAGCAGGTCAAAGTGAGCGCTCTACTCGCTGTGCTATCGGACCGGCTAGTTATATGTTCTATGAGTTGTGCCATTCCATTTAAAGAGGAGGGCAAAAGGAAAGGTCCACCTATATGTGAACATTTTGGTTTGCAGGTGTTCCAGCAGATTGCTCATGTGCGTTCTCTTCTGCAGGGTTAGCTGACATATGTCTTGCTAAAGTTGGATCTCGTTGCTGCAATAAGAGATTTGGGCCACCTTCCTTGCTGCCCTAAGTATCAGTTATTTTTGTGGGAAGAAGGTTAATGCGGCCAGGGTGTCCCTAGGGCTGGCATCTGGGTCTTTGTGTATTGGTCCTACACAGTGAATCATGTCTATTGGAACATCTGTTTCTCCCTCCGTGCCCAACAGGTCCTTGAATATATTTGACACCTGCTCTTTGAGATCCTCATCCCGTACTGATTCAGGGAGGTTTCGAATGCAGATATTGACACGCCGTGATATGTTTTCGAGGTCATCACATTGTAGCTCGATATTGTGGGTTGTCCTGGCTAGGTTATCCAAAAGCTCCTCTGATTTGGAAGAGTCATGCGCCAGGTCCTGCAGTGCCCTTTTTGTTAGTGTCGACTCTCTCACCCAGGGATGCAATATATTTGCGCATATCTGCCAGCTCTGCTTTAAGTTCTGTTGTGAGCATTTGGAATTGCATTTGGAGGGATGCTGTAAGCTTGTCCTGGAATGTCTGGAGACAGCATTCCATATCCTCCTTTGAAGCGGCCATGTCGTCCCCAGCTGTGCGCGCTGCACCCTGGGTGTTGTCAGGGTCGATGTGTGCTCTCTCAATTCTAGACAACCACTCCTGCAATGGGTTCAGCTTGGCAGTAGGTTGCAGCTTCCGTGCTACTTTCCTTCCTTTGGTGCCAGGCATTGACCGCTGTTAGCGTCTCCACAGGTCCTTGCTGTGTTCACAGCGTGTTGCGTATCAGTTTCCAACCATTGGCTCTTGGAGTTGAAGACACTGATATAGGGCTTTTGTTGATGGGCAGGGTCCCCTGAGTAGGGACTATGTGGTCTGTGCACTGGATGTCCTTGTCCTTGTATGTGGTGGTAGAGTGGTAGCTGCACCCCTTCTTTGTCTAGGAGCTGGTTTGCGCACAGTACTGGGCCATTGGAGAGAGAGAGCTGATAGCTGGTTTGATATTCTGGGTGAGCTTCTAGCCGGGTCGCTCTGCGGTCTGCCCACTGCCGAACACCATGGTTCTGTGCTCCTCTGCGCAGTCTCGGGGGGTGGGGGCCCCCTGGGGTTCTGCTGCAGGCTACATGGAGTGCGCGGTGCAGGTTGAAGTCTCCAGTGCGTTCCAGCGGGTCCCTGTTTCCCTGACATGCTGGTTGCATCTGTCATGATGCCTACCCCCGGGGAACCAGACCAGGTCCAGCAACCCCGGAAGCAGGCATCAAGTTAGTTTGAGCAAGCCCAAAAACCCCTGCCATAGGCGCCAGGCTCATAGAGTAGAACTTACCTGATGCAGACCATGCTGCAAGCTTACCTGATGCAGACCATGCTGCAGAGCTCCAAGCCAAATGAGGCTTGAAAGGGACTATTTTACCTAGGGACTCTTTTTTACTCGGGTGGGGCTGGGGAGGAATACTTACCTGGGACTACTTTGGGCGCTATTTAAACCACACCCGAAGACCAGCACACGCTTTGCGTTATTCTGCATCCAGCAGCGTAACGCTCACCGTGTCTGCAAGCCTGCATCCAGTCTTCTGCCACGCCCGCCTCGAGTCTGCAGCTCCTAGAAAAAGGGAGGAACAGAAGGAGAAGAGGTTAGAATAAGAGCAAAACCTTCGATCCTTACCTGAATTCCGGATCCACCGCGCCTTAGAGCTGGAAGAAAGAAGCATTTTACGTGCGCCGCCTCACCTGCTGCAGTGTCGCGCTGAACTCACCGGCCTTCGTAGCATCCTCACGATCCTCCTTCTGCACGTTCCCGCCGCATTCTGGCACCTAAGGGGAACACAAGAACAGCAAAGGTGAGCCAAGGGAATAAACAGAGGCAATAGTAACTACCCCCATAGACTTACCTGATTACCGCCAGGGGTACTATTCCTCTTCACGGGTCGGCGCTCTCTCCATTGCATCCTCGCCCTACCCCGGCCCCTAAGGGGAACAAAAGGACAACAAGCTGAGACGAAGGGACAAACAAGGGGAACTCTTCTCACCACAATAGACTTACCTAATTTTACCACCGGAGGCATTATTCCCCGAACTTCATATTTTCTCTCCACACCTGAATAAGGGAGCAAGCCACAGGTTACATTCTGGCCTTATTTTATTGAACTGTGTAGGATGAGCCAAATCCTGACCTGAACTTCGTCAGCTACCACGAGGAACTCTTCGCTGGGGTCAAGCTGCAAACTGCAAGGAATCAGACAAGAGTGAAAGTCAGACATGTGAACTTTTACGAACTACATACTTTTCGGAGTCAATATTGTTCTGGAACTCACCAATTCCTCCGAGCCAGTGAAGCAACTGGTTATCAACGCGCCCCTGCGCTCAATGCAGGATGGAGAGCTCATCTTTTCAAACCATCAGGTGAGACTATAACGGTGATCTGTGGGGAGAACAGCGAGGGTGGGGGGATTTACGCTCAACCCCACGGGTGGTTAATTCCCTTTCTCCATTTACAGAAGAATATTCCTACGGGCCAAGCAAACAAAGCTAGGTGGGCCAGTCCAGTCCGTCATCTCGGCCCTACGCGTCACACTGGTGGAGACCGCAGCTGTCCAGTTCAGAACGACGCCTCTGTGGGAGCCAGGTGAGCGTAACAGCATCCCTGGGCTGATAACCGGGTCGATCAATCCAGACCCCAGTGCTGCCTTGTGGGTCTCACTTGTGCCCAGGTCTGCTCATGGAGAGAGAGAGAGCGGGTGATCGCGCTTCTGTGGCCCCTCAATGATCGGGGCGCAAAGGTCATTGGGCACAATGCGTCTGGCCCGTGCAAACCAGAGTGCCGCTATTCTGGATCCACAGCTTATACCAAAGGGAATTGACAGGGTGTGCACCCACCTCTAGTCGGCTCTCTGCACATCCTGACACGGGGGTGATCTCTTTTTTCATCCCGGTGGGGGTGTACAAGTCGCTACTCATTGATATCGCCTGTTTCCAAGGGATCCGTGCTGCTGCTGTGTCGGGGAAGATATTACGGGGTCGGAGCTCAACAGGCCATGACTCTACTCATCAGCGGCCATCTTGGAATGGGGTGAGACATTTTGAGTAAGCTCAACATGACCATCTTGTTTACTTTACGGAAAGAGGTGTGGTCTGTTCGACACCTGACATGTTTGCCGTGAGGGTAATGTTGACCTTACATGCATTGGGTGTTGAATCAGTGGCAAGACGAATACCAGTGGCCCCTGACCTCTTCGTAAATGCAATAGCAAAGGTGGCAAATAAATATTGGCGAGTACCATCCAAGTTTTTCTCAGGCCTGCCCAGTCTCAGGAGGTAGTTGCAGGAACCATCATTGAACTTGATATAGAAGGAATTCCAGCGGCAGAAGATAGGATTGTGCTGGTGGCAGTTGATTTGAATAAACGGGAGTGACGTACAGTTTTGTGTATTGACCTAATAATCCCAATGAAAAAACATTTCAGATGAGCACTTATTTGAGAATAGAGAAAACGAGGGGGATATAATAATACTGGAAGTGTGCGTCTCCTGTGAAATTGCGCCCATACATGTTACCTTGAAACCTGACCCTGTGCTGTCTTGAGTGAAACAATATCCTTTATGAAATGCAGCAGAAGAGGGATTTAATCACACCATAATGGCCTTTTTGCATCAGGATATAATAGTGCCATCTAACTCGCCCTGTAATACAGCTATCAATCTGGTGAAGAAGGCGAAGGAGACTAGTTGGAGAATGATTCAGGATGTACACCGCCTTAATGTAATTGTACAGGCAGAATTTCCAGTGGTTCCAAATCCTGCTACCATTTTATGCAATATACCTGTTAATGCCACCCACTTCATTGTGGTGGACTTGAAGGATGCTTTCTTCTCAGTACTCTTGCATCCTGATTCACAGTACCTTACTGCATTTACATTTGCTGGGAGCCAATTTCAACACACTAGGCTTCCTCAAGGGTACTGTTGTTGTTCATAGTATTATAATTCAATATGTGGATGATCTACTGGAATGTAACACTACAGAGCATCAGTGTAGGGAGGATTCTATTGTTTTGTTGTGATTGTTCGCTGACAAAGGGTACAAGGTGGACAGAGCAAAATTGCAATATTCTCAGCAGGGGGTGTTGAATTTGGAAAAATGTATTTCACGTAACGGGAAAAGGGTAGCTCCAGAGCGCTCGGCAGCAGTGCACGCTACCCCCCAGCCAGAGATGGTTAAGGATATGCAAACCTTTTGTGGCTTGTGGATAATTGACTGTACGTCATAGACTAAACGACTGAGAGAAGGACATTGTTTGGATTGATGAGATGGTTGCTAAATTTCAGGAATTAAAAGATGTCATCTCTACTTCCCCTGTACTGGCAACACCGTATTACGCTAAAGAGTTTTACCTTTTTTTGCATTCTGATGGGCAGATGAGGACTGGTGTATCGACACAACACAGTACAATGGGCCATAAACCTCTGTCCTATTACAGTGGTATGTTAGATTATGTCATGCAAGGACTGTTTACTTTCAAACAGGTGCTGGCTGCTGCTGCCTTCACCATTGAGAAATCTGCAACTATTGTCATGGGGTGTTCGTTAACACTGTATGTGGAACATGCTGTTTTTGCAATATTAGAAAGGTCTAAATCTACCTTGACCACGCAAAGGGTTTCAGCCTATCAGATGTTCCAAGCCTATCTATTCATATTGTTCACTGCAAGATGGTGAACCAAGCTTCCTTTTTGACTGAACCTATCACTGATGATGATGAGGCGCATGACTGTACTACGTATGAGGGCCCTGAGGATGGTACTTCCAAGGCTCGTGATTATGCCTTGGATGACGGACAAGTGTTTTCTGTTGATGGGTCAGAGACAGTGGTGCGATTAGTGGATGGAGAATATGATGTGTTTCTGACTATCTTTCCGACTATTTACTCCGCACAAGCAGCAGAATGTATTGCTCTCATTGAAGCACTTGAAGCAACACAAGGGTGCAGAGTAATGATTTATTCTGACTCAGCATATGTCACGACTACTATTCATTCAGGACTGTCAAGGTGGATGAGGAGAAGATTCCGTAGGGCACATGGATCTCCAGTGCAGCACGCTGCCCTGTTCGATTGGCTAATTACAGCCCTCTCTGAGCCTTCAATCGTCGCAGTGACTAAGTGGACCGCCCATAAGAGTGGTGTGGATTTTGTCTCTCTCGGAAACCAAGCGGCAGACACAGCTGCCAAACACGCTGCGTATTTGCCACTCCAGGATATTCCTGAACATCCTGTTTTGGGAAATATGCATTTGCCTTTTCAAGGACAATATAAGGCTCTTCCTGTTACGGAAATTATAGAGATTCAAGGAGAAGCACCACAGAGTGAGAAGTTGGTATGGCAAAGAAGAGGGTGTGCGCAAGCTCAAACTGATTTAGTGTGTAGACAGACAAGGACATGGAAGGTAGTGATGCCCCAACTTTGGCATTGGTGGCATTTGACCAACTTCATTATCCTGTCCATGTGTCCAAACAGCATATTGCAGCCGATATTCAGGAGGATTGGTATGTACCTAATATTCAGGAATTAATATCTGTGCTTACATCGAAACTGTCTAATGTGCCAGACATATAGTATGGAGCAATTAATTGAGGGGCATTGAGGGGCACCCTGCGATGCCCAATTGGCCCGTTCTGCGATTTACACATAGATTTTGCTGACATGTGACAGAGATGTAATTCCAATTGGTACTTAATAGTGATAGTTTGTCCTTTCTCCCCATGGATTGAGGCTGGTCTGTGTGCACATCCCAATGCTAAATCGGCTGCCAAAACTTTGGTGAGAGAAGTTTTTCCCACGAGGGGCAGTGTGCGATACTCCTAAAAGTGAAAACGCCACCCACTTTTTTAATGAGCTGTTCAAAGAAATTGCAGCTCTTTTGGGAATGTAAGACAAATTGTGTTCTATTTACCAGCCTCAGGCCAACGGAATTGTAGACAGGATGAATGGATTGCTTAAGACTAAGTTATCGAAGCACTGTGCTACACTGAAAAGGAACTTGGTGCATTGTCTCTCTCTGGCCTTATACAGTTTGAGGATGTGATGTGACATGATTGGTTATTTATAATGCGCTTAATACCCAGAGGTTTTTGGATGTGATCTTTGACGTGTCCTTCTTTGCAGTATGGCAATTTTCTCCAAGCTTTCGTACGTTGGTTCTTTTTAATATTTTTCACACCGAGGGAGAACAGCGTTGGATATTGCACCCACCTACTAATTAGAAGCACAGAGCAGTGTTCCCCGCTTTTCCATATGGGAGCTTTTTTCTGCGCTCCGGATTGACCAAGTGCATTGCACGTTGAAATGTGCCAATTCTTGGGTTGATTGCTGAACAAGCCATGCAGGAGTGTTTTTCCAACATCAGAGGGTGAGGGGAGACCGCTGCTATCACGGTAAGTCTGGCTCGCACGGTTTTCGGCTCGCCATATACAGCTTTGCTTTGAATGGTCATCCAAACCAGTATCAACAATAACCAGGCATAACTACAGGTTTTGTTGTGCATAGAGAGCAAACATTGTTCACGTTAAAAGGACACCCCTTTTCACACAATTCTATGCATACTGATTATGAAATCACAAGTGGATTGAGAGAGTACTTGCAGAGAGCAAGCTGACGGTTTGTTTCATGAAGAGTAATCCACCACTGGTGCTAGCAAACAAAAAGAACTGCACAAGAAGCTTCATCCAACAATGAAGTTCAATTATTGAGAGAGCTGGAAAAATTACAGAAACGGGAGATGAGCAAATGGTGGGAAAAACATTTGTTGCAAAACTATATTGATGTGGCTAGGGTTCCAAGAGGCTTACGCATTCTCACACACCAACGTTTGAAGAGCAAGATCCCACCATGTTGCAAGAATGGGGCGAATCGAGCAACACGTGCTCAGTGACTTTCCTGAATATTCTAATTAAAAACGCACAGATAGACAAAAGATATTGTTAAAAAATCAGAAGATCAGAGATTAATTAACAACAATCATCCCTAGTGAAGAAGGCAACTTATTCGCACCAACATGGAAAAAGGGTACATAAAGTTTGAAGATGACATTAAATGAAGGAAACATTACAAATTCCTTCTGGACAAAGAAAATCATGAAAAAAGAAGAGTGCTGACTTTTGCTAAACGCTTTGACATCCTACGACAGAAACATCCGACTAATCCACAAATATCGGTGAATGAAGAACAAACCAAACATTCATCATCAGAAATTGAAACAACAGAGAGTGAAAGTGAGCAGCCTAAGTGCAAATTGAATTTTTTAGAGTAAATGAGACTGTTGGGTTTGGAGGGTAGAAACAACAGCAACAAGAAAACAGGCAGAGGAAAAACCATGGGATAAAGAGGAAGAAAAAAACAAGTTGAGGGTAACGCCTCAAACACCTCAGACACGGACAGATCTGAGAGGCTAACAAGCTCTGGAACAAAGAAATCATAAAGACAGACACAGACTAATCGGATATGTCCATTGTAAATCTATCTTCAAACTAATTTTCCTCTGATGAACTTAAGATACTAAAATTGGGACTGAATTTTGGCCCACCTCCTCTGTGACTATGTTGAGACTAAAATGGACTTTGACAAATACATTTGGAAAGTCAGACTTAAGAAATAGTTTGCAGTGAATCCACCCAAATTGCGTCCACAAGAACCTTTACTCGGGCATACATCTGTGCCTATCCAAGATGTACAGACTCTCACTGATCTCATGCATTTTGAATATGAAAGTCAAGAACATGCAGTACCAAAGATCCAGATTGGGACTTTCAGACATTCAAACCAACTTGCCAGGTAAAAGTGAACTAAAAGTTAAATCTAGGTTCAATTCTATGTTTAATCCTGGCGGTCACATTGAGGCATTTCAGGATTTAGTGATCAATGATTTGAAGAAAACAAGAAAGAAAAGAATCTTCAACAAACATCATTTGAACCTTCAAGAAAAAAAAATCTTAACAAAGCTGTGCAAACTCTCTGACTGCATCATCAAACCCTCTGATAAGGGCACGAATATTGTGATTATGAATCGGCATGATTACATCAAAGAGGCTGAAAGACAACTTACAGATAGAGCCTGTTATTCCAAACTAGAATGTGATCCCACAGAGAATATGAATATTAAACTCTCTGAGCTTCTAGAAACAGGGAATGACAAAGGTTTACTTGATGATGATGACATGTGTACATTTTTACTTCCAAGATGTCCTGTTATGCCGACCATCTATTTTCTGCCCAAGCTTCATAAAAGTATGAAAAGACCCCACGGGCAGACCTATTGTCACCCTATGTGGAGCCCTTCTTGAGAATACTTTTGTGGATGAAAGTCTAGTGTCTTTTGTAACTTCATTGCCTTCATATTTGAGGGACACCAAAGATTTTCTAAACAAAGTCGATGGTATTCCTTGGGAATCCACTTTCTTACTGGCCACATTGAACGTGGTTTCTCTCTATACGTCCATCAAACACACTAATGGTTTACAAGACTGTGAGTATTTTTTACACACTAAATCCATGAACTAATTGGAACACAGCAAAATGATCTTGGAAATGATTGTTCTTTGCCTTAACGACAATGCTTTCCTATTTAACAAGAATTTTAGAATCAACTCCAGGCAACGGCCATGGGTTCCATGTTTGCTCCTTCTTATGCAAACTTAACCATGGGCTGGTGGGAAAAGTTTGAGGTGTGGCACCCAAAAAACAGCAAACTCACAGACAAGATTGCTCTTTGGCTATGTTATATTGATGACTTATATGTGATTTGGGACGGTAGGACTACAGAATGGCTGGAATTTGTGATGATCTCTAATGTGAACCAGTTAAATCTAAAATTCACTGAAAGCCACAGCAAGACTGCTATCGTTTTCTTAGATTTTTTTTTACGGTGGCACTAGATGAACTGGTCACTGAACTTTATAGAAAACCAACAAGTTCTAATATAACCTTGCATGCCAAGAGCAACCATCCCACTGCCCTCAAGTGGAGCATACCATACAGGGAGAATGCAGTACCAAAGATCCAGATTGGGACCTTCAGACATTCAAACCAATTTGCCAGGTAAAAGTGAACTAAAAGGTAAATCTAGGTTCAATTCTATGTTTAATCCTGGCGGTCACATTGAGGCATTTCAGGATTTAGTGATCAATGATTTGAAGAAAACAAGAAAGAAAAGAATCTTCAACAAACATCATTTGAACCTTCAAGAACAAAAAATCTTAACAAAGCTGTGAAAACTCTCTGACTGCATCATCAAACCCGCTGATAAGGGCACAATTTTGTGTCCAGCTACATGAGTCAAATGGTTTAGTTACAGGCTGAATTCTGGCTAAATACAAGAACTCTGGGTTTCCACAAGCGTGCTAAATGCAAGGCGTGCCAGTATGCTACTAACATAAAAAGTTTTCACCATCCTATTTTAGCTACCAACATCAAAATCATGTCCAGGATTACATGTGACACAGCATATGTGGTCTACCTTGTGGTCTACGTTCTCACCCGTTCATGTAACAAATGGTATGTTGGAAGTACCATAGGCAAGTTAAAACTTAGGATACTCCAACATATTTGGGCAATTAAGAACGTTGATCCCACATATCCTATGGCAATACATTTTAAAACTGTTCATGCCAGCAGACTTGATGGCTTTGTATTTTATGGGATACACTTGATTCCAGAACCATCAAGAGGAGGCAACAGAGAGCTTTCTCTGAGACAATCAGAGACCAAGTGCACCTTAGACTTTGAGACAAAGAAACCCAGGGGACATTACCTGGATGAGGAGCTATATACGTTCTTGGGAACAAAAGTTAATCATGTTGACTGTCCTTGAACCGGTCCTTTCAGATTTATGTAATTGTAATGTGATTTCCACATTTCGAGATTGTCTCTCAGACCATGTTATGTTGTTTGTCCTTTTCTCAACAATGTGTTCACTTTTTCCACTTCTCTCATTCCTTTTATTGGCTACATCTGGTGCATGTTCTTATTTTTTCACTAGTGACTTTATTCTTCTCTGCCCCCCTTTTTTACTCTTCATGTTCTTTCTTTTCTTTCCCTCTTCTTAGGATTAAGTTTGACATTTATTGTGAAATTGCATGTTTTTAATCTTTTCCTGTTTTTTGCATTGTGCTTCGGTGCAACTAGTGCGAATATTCTCTAATATTGATAGGGTCTGCTGTATATTATATTGGAGACTATTATTGTCATTCTTGAATCTTGTCCAAGTTGAAGCATTTTTGATAGTCTGTTTTCGTTGAGGATGCTTTGGTTTTTGGTACTTCTATTTTTGGTTGCAGGTTATCACTGCCTCTCGATAATATGAGATCGTCTTGGGGAACTTTTTATTGTCCTCTTCATAGGGAGTCTCGATTTTATTGGTTTCTCTGAGAACTTAATTTGCCTTAGCCTAATGTTTGTTGCAAATGTTTAGCACTAAGCACTTTATTTAATTGTATTTTGCATATGTTTTCTATTGCATTTTGCACATGTATTTAGGTGCATTTATGTGCATCAGACAGCATTTTAACCAATTGCATTTTTGCACATTTTTCCCATGGGACCTACTGTTTATTCTTGTTGATGGTATTTGAAACACATAGACATTCTAATGTGTACTAAATATGTACTGTTATTTCTGTACTAAACATAGAAGGTTTTTAGCAAATCTTGAGCCATCCTATACATTAACATAATTGTCGATATAACACAGATGCAATAAGATTAGCACTATGCTTTTTTATAGGTTTTTACTTGCATGCCTCGTCGTATATAGTTGGGGTATTATGTCACGGCTAGAAGTTGTAAACAAATATCTTTGCTCAAACAGCTTGTATTATGTGTATGTATATTATGAATGGCATCTAGGGGAATAATTGGCACTAAGCACTTTATTGTGGTGCTGTTTTGCATATTTTGCACATTGAAGTCAACTTGGAGTGGAATTTTGTACCTGGCTTCACCTGACATATATTTCAATTTCTTTCCACTAGTGCAGAAACACAAAACAGTTTTTACTTTATTCTGTTTAAACTGTTACAGGTATTTTACCTGTGATATTAACATGGCAGCGTCCAGCTGCCCAGAGGGCATTATTGGTTTACATCCGTGTTATTGCCCATACTTTGTTGACATACATACTGTCTCCCGTCACACTCACACAGTCGAGCTCCCTGGTTGTCTGTCCATTTATAATGTTATACGCACAAATTAGGACAATTTTACAAGGTTCATTTAATTTTTTGGGACATTCTATGATGTCTGACCCCTTTGACTCTAAAACACTATTTTCTCAGAGGCGTCGTTGATTTCTAACCTGCAACCATAGAGATGTGATTACAGCTTAAAACACCCTGTCTATCTTCACATCCCTCAATGTGATGAAAGGGTTGGATAGCCGCAAAATGCCTCATTGTTTGCATTTTGCTCTTTCCACTGCACAACAATAAAGCAAATAAAATTGTTACGGTGTTCGATGTGTCCTTCTTTGCAACCTGGCAATTTTCTCCAACAGCTGCTCTTGGAGTGCAATCCGCTTCTTTGTACTTTCGTACGTTGGTTCTTTTATATATATATATATATATATATATATATATATATATATATATATATATACGCATAGGAAGAGCACTTTTTGGGCGGCTTACAACTTCGACCCCCCCCCGGATCAATCCTCACAAAACTTTGCAAAATAAGTATATGGCCCGTCAGATCGATCCTGCGAACCTTGGTGAGGTTTCGGCAAGGGGAGGCAAAGTTATAGGCGGGGCCCCTAATGAGGCAATGGAACACAAAATTGCTAATGCCTACAGGCCAAATCGCTGGACGGATTTTCACCAAATTTGCGTCAAGAGTGGCAGCTTGGTCCTGAAAGCGTGCTTTTGTAAATTGGGTGTAAATCTATCCAGTAGTTTTTTTAAAACGACCAAAGACTAGGGCAAAACAAATTAGTGATATATGGGTTCGGTCCAGGACCTCACTACCCTATTTGGTCCACGGACGGGCCTCTGATTGGTCCACGGGACGGCGTGAAGTCCACGGACATCGGACATGCCTGCTGATTGGATGGTGAAGAGTGTGAGACTCATCACCTCTTTGGAAACACACTATGTGACAACGTTTGTTGTACTGTCATTCTTTTTTGTGTCCATCTTTTGTTTTTTTAATTCTTATTTTTCCGGGTGGGGGGAGGGGTGGATGGGTGAAAGAGTAGAAGTCTTCTGCAGACGCAGAACGGCTCTTTTGAGCTCCGTTCGGAGTGATGTGCGAATTGGAGATCCTTGCTGGCAGGGCTCCATTAATTTGCTTTTTGTGGCCTTACTTATTGTGCTGTACTAATATTGTACAGCTTCAGAACCTCTATACTCGCCCTATGAGTCCCCACAGCTCCCGCTTACGTTCCTGCAACCTTCTTGCTACATGTGGTGCCCTTATTTAACAGCGCTGGCCCTTGTCATAGTCCTCCTCTTACCTTTACCTAGAAGCTGAATGTGTGTAGAGCAATGGTACTTTATAGGTGGACTTTGTGGTTGCTTTAAGGATGAAATTGAAGATCCTTGTATTATCGACAAGGGTGTCCGGCCCGTGGAAACACAGTGTCTGCAGCTCTTTCTGACAAACTACGCATCTTCAGAATACATTTGATGTTGCTGCTGCAACTGTGTGCTCGGGAAATGCTTCTTATAGCTCAGAGCAGGGGGCCCATTAATATTCACGTATAGGGAAATACGTGCCTGTGTGCACCGTGAATAAGGTTATTTTTTAAAGAAAAATGTAATTGTATTATAAGAAAATGCATTGATGGCCGTAAAATGGAAGTAAATATTGTGATATGTGGTTTACTTGAAATATTTGTTTGTTTTTATACTACACTGTTTGCAAGAAATATTGTTCATTGATGTGGCATGTGCGTCCAGACACGAAACTGAGTCGGGCATGCTGAGAACGCTACATGAAGGGTGGCATTGTTATGTGTCCTTCGAAACAGTGGACTAAGAATTTGTGGAAGTAAATGTGTCGATAATCCGCAAGGAAATGATAACATTCACTGTATTAAAAAGTAAATTTTCTTTTTCAGAAAACTGTGTTGTGAACCGGTTCATCCTGTGCAACATTGGCAAAATGGATTTGCAAAACTCAATGTAAGCAACATTGTAAGTAAAAGCTACTGAAGTGTGGAAAGTGAAATGTACTGTCATATGTCATATGATCAACACAGTGAAACATGAATGTTGAATTTGCTGCAAAGAGTAGATGTAGTAGATGTTACGAGAAACTTTAATTTATAGGCAAAATATGAATGTATTTGTATATTGAATTGTAAAGTGCTTACTGAAATATGTTTTTCTGTTATTTATTTCACATAGATATATACTCACGCTCTGTGCGTGTCATGGGTTCAATCTACCGGCCAATGGGCCTCATTCCGAGTATGGCGGTAAGGGATAGCGGCCACCGGTAACGAGACCGGTGGCGGTATTCCCTTACCACCATACTCCGAGTTCCCTCTGCGCCCTCGCCCTTAACGCCTGCTTTGAGCAGGTGTTAAAGTCGAGGGCGCAAAGGGGCCTCCAAGCCAATTACGGTGACCGTAATGAACGGTCACCGTTATTTGCATCTTCCCCATTCCCATTGAGCCCTATGGGGGCTCATTTGGGAATGGGGAAGAGCCTTGGTGAATGGGGAATTACCGCCCCGCCAACCTTGGAATGGGGCGGTGATTCCGCCATCCACCAAGGTGCTGCCGGTCCGGGTACGGCGTCAACCAAGGCGTTAATAGCGCCATTGGTTAGCGCCGTACTCGGAATGAGGCCCAATGACTTTTTCAATAGTGTTTGGACAATAATTGTCAACAACGGATGTCTTATAAATATAGTGTGGGGTGATCACCAGTTAAAAATGTGTCCTTTTCCTGTTGCAGTAACAGGAAGCAACATGGTCGCATGTAGGTTCAAGAAAAGTGCAGATGTGAAAGTGTTGTATTTATTTCAATTGGAAAGCAGTCATTTGTGCTGCGTAATGGAGCGGCATGTGCACAGATTATTCAATGATTATGGAAAATCATTTTTAGTGGAGAATGCCAAGACTTGCATTCCTGAATCGATGATTCCATTTGGCAGTACAAGATTACAGTTGCGAGTTTCAGTGAAAATGTGAATGCTGTGATGTTCGGTAGCTATGAATTGTGTTTGAAAAAGTTAACAACCTTTCTTGCACTTAAGTGAATGTTTTCAACATTGTGTCAAAATGAAACGTTTTTTTACTGTCCCCACTATTGCTGTTTTGTTTAAAATAAAATGTTCATATAGTTTCTGTAAAAAGAGACCAAAGATTTGCGTTTGTTGTGGATGTTTGTGTTTAAGTTGATTGTCCTGCGTAACATAACTTTATGATGTTGGTGATGTCCATGCACGTTTGGCTAGGCTGCAGACTAATGTCATTGAAGCAGGTGGAGCTAATTCTGAGCATATAGGCATGTTAGCGTTAGAGGTGGGCGAATGTAATTAGTGCCGCACGGCTCTTTGTAGTTTGGCCGATAGAATCTTATTGAGTTTATCTACTTTATTGAACATGCAAGTAGGTGAAACTTTCCTTTTATTTTTTTATTTTTTTTTATTTTCCGGAAAGGTGACAATGTAAGGTGGGGCTGGAAATGAGGGAATAGGCACAAAGCAGTAATATGGAGGGGCAGAGGGATAGGAGATGATGTTGCACTTGTGTTACATGTAAGGTAGGGGGCAGTGTTTTTCATGCTCTTTGATTACAACTTCAAAAGCACTTTGAAATTTCTCCCCCCTGTAGAGTGGTGTGTTGCATTATATACAGAGGACTGTTGTCTTCGAAAGATATAGGTCCACAGCCTCTTTTATTGCTTGCAGGGAAGCTGGTGGAATTTTGTGTACCACAGAACTAGGTTGTGTGGTTATAGTACTAATTGAGGAAGATGAGGTGGAGGAAGACAGGCTATTACTTGCTAAGAAAGGAACAGCCTTTCTGAGAGCATTGCAGTGGTTGGATTGGGTGTGACGGCGCATGGATTTGGTCCCGTAGGAGTACTGTGCAGGTAGACCGCGAGTATAACGTTGCACTCAGTGCATTTCACTTTTGTGGCTTTTGGTACACTCCCAACAGTGGAAAAGAACTTTCACACCCATGATTGTCTCTTGGTGCTAGAGGTCGGCAGGTCCTCTACTTCCTTTTCTCGGTCCTCTTGTTTATCTTTGGAAATGCTGCGCCTTTTTTGTTGTGGGCGTGCCGCAACTGATAGTGGTGATGGTGGCTCTTAGGGAGGGGGAATAGCAGTTTTGCTAATATTCTTTCAAGTATGTGCTGTGTGCTAGATTGTTAGCGGATAATAAGTAAGAGTAGGTGTAGGAGCTGTGAAAGGGTAAATTTTGGGTTTGAAAGTTGCAAGATCAGTAAAAAAGTGCATTTCAGAACTGTACATGAAGCACAGACCTGATCGCAATGTGCAGACACGTTCACGAACACGTCATCATTTTGTGTGCATGAAGGGTCATGTGAGACTGTCCAGAAAGTCTGCGATGACGTCAGACTTTCATGGATGTCGACAGACACAAAAACTGTCGAAAAAGTTGCAAAAAGTGTATAGAAGTGTTAAAAATGATGGTAGAAGGTGGGAAATGGCAGAGTTTTAAGGTGAAACTTTGTAAATTGAACAGAAATTTTGCTATACTGGGGTAAGTATGATATCAGTAAGTTGTAGGAAGTAAGCATGCGCTGGTAAAAAAAACATGGAATTCGCAAAAAAAAGGTTGTTAAGGGGACGTTGTGGTTAAGTTTCACTAATAAAAACCTATGAAATTCACTGAAAAATCTTTGTTAAAGGGACGTTATGGTTAAGTTGCACCAATAAAAACCTATGAAATTCAATGAAAAAACTTTGTTAAAGGGATGTTATAGTTACAAGTAAAACCGAAAAAACCCAGAAATTCACCAGCTATGGTAAGTTAAGCAACTATAACTCGTGCCACCACTGTGCACTGCTAAGACTAACAATCAGGACATCAAACCGAAGGCTACTCACATTCATTTTCCCATAGAGAACAAAATTCAGTTTTTGAACAGCCATAGCGCGAAAACCACTTGGTGGATTTGGACCAAATAAGAAACAAATTGGGCACAAAGTGTTGACTTAATTTCCTCAACTGGTTTGGGGTAACATATTCAACAGAGAAGGGGGTGCCCCTGCTCCTTAAAACCCTTACATCGTCCTAGGTGCTTTGCAGCAAAGAGGCTTTTCTGAAAGGAAAAAACACCATTTGTCCTTGCTCAATGCAAGCGATTGCTGTGATAATACTGGGAGAAGGCAAAAGTGATAGAACTCAAAATGCTCTTTGGTGGTGGAAAAGGGATGCCATCAAGCTTTAGAACGACCCCCCCAGGACCTTAGAGAGTCTAATAACCGTCTAAACTTCAGAAAGAGACTCAAATCTCTAGTGACTCCTAGTTGAAAAATGATTGTTTTGAAAGACAGCGCTTAGATGGCTTGGCCGTAGGCGCTAACTACCAATACCAATAGCAGTCACATCAGGCTAACGGTCGGGAGTGGGACAGAAGACACCATGTGAATTTGGGGATTTAGAGATGGGCTGAAGAGTCAGGTACGGGTAGAAAAGTGTTGTTTTATCTGGGGAAGACCACAGGAATCTCATGAGATTACTGTGGCAAACCTGCAAGACAGGCTCAGAAAAAAATGTGGGTCACACAAAACGATGAGAGATTGGTGGTAAAGGGAGAGGAAAAAGAAACTGAGTGGAGTGAGGGGATCTAGAAAAAGAAGGGGGACATATGTTGAGTGCCAGTGAGGTCGTGGAAGACTTTTTAATTTGGAGAATTTCTTCCTGTTATCGACGGAATCTACAAAATGCCACTCTACCACAGGAATTTCTGTTATTGGAAATGATTACTCTGAAATTATTTTGGAAATAAGGAGTTAGAAAAAAAGTGTTTCCATCTGCAGCGCTTTCATATACCGGGCAGGGGACAATACTGTTTGGTAAGACATTATTGGTGTGAAATGGCCAGTGGCCAGGGCTAGTGGGCCCAAAATAAAGCTATTGGTGCAACATGTACAGAGGCCATGGCCGAAGGCCATAGCTAGCGAGGCCTCAAGAAACTATGCAACATCTACCGAGGTCACATCTGTAGGCTATGCCCACGGGCCATGGCTAGTGGGCCTGAAAGAAAGCTAATAGTGGAACATCTATCAGTGATGTAATCAGTGATGCCATCTATGATGTATTTAGTGATGTAATCTCTGATGTCATTATTGTGGTCTTATACTGCGCAACAGGGGGATAGTTGTTAAGGTGGTTTTGCCTGAAATGTCTGCTGGATTTCAAGAGTTTTGTTGCATTAAACTTACACCTTATTGTCTCTTTAACTAAGGTTTTTTCACTGACCATATACATATTCAGTGAAAAGACTTTAGTTAAGGGACAGTTAAGGTGAACAAGTACAGTGCAACAAAACCCTTGAAATTCAGTAGAGAAATTTAGTTGTAGCACTGTTAATGTGAAACAATCTCATGCATCGAAACCCTTGAAATTCAATGAATAACCTTTAGTTGAAGTGACTTTAAGGTGCCAATTTAATGCCACAAAACATCTGAAATGGGCCTGGAATTGGAAGCTACACCACCTTAACCCTGATGTCCCCATTGCACAGCCCCTAAGCAGACTGATGACATCACAAATGATAAAAGAGTGAGGTGGTGGTAGTGGGGGACTGTGATGAGGAAGACTGAGATGCTCATAATGGGGTAATGGAACGAGAAGGAGTGAAGTGGTGGTGAGGTACTGTGGAGAGAAAGTCAGGGTTCTGTGATGAGGAGTAGTGAGATGGTTGTAGTAGGGGACTTTGGTGAGGAAGATTCAAGTGGGGTACTGTGACGAGGTAGCATGAGGTGGTGGTAGTGGGGTACTGTGACATGGAAGAGTGAGATGGTGGTAGTGGGGACTGTGACAAGGAAGAGTAATTGTAATTGGTTATTTATAACGCTCTTAATACCCAGAGGTTTCTAAGCGCGGACCCAGGGATCAAACCTGTGTTGCTCCGCATCGCCTTGCTTCCAAGGTGAGTGCGTTGCCCCTGAGCTATCCTCCCGAGATAAAGAGTGAAGTGGTGTTAGTGGCGTACTGTGATGAGCAAGAGTGACACGGTGGTAGTGGGGGACTATGATGAGGAAGAGGGATGTGGTGGTGGTGGTGCACTATGATGATGAAACGTGATATGGTGGTAGTGGGGGGCTGTGAAGAGGAAAGATGAGTTGGGTGCAGTGGGGTACTGTGATGTGGAAGAGTGATGTAGTGGTAGTGGGGGACTGTGATGAGGAAGAGGGGTGTGGTGGTAGTGAATACTGTGATGATGAAGAGTGATGTGGTGGTGGTGGGGCTGTGAAGAGGAAGGGTGAGTTGTTTGTAGTGGGGTACTGTGATGAGGAAAGTGTCATGGTGGTAGTAGGGGACTGTGATGAGGAAGAGTGAGATGGGGTAATGGGAGACTGACAGGGAAGATGCATGTGGGGGTAAAGGTAAGATTACCATTGTGTACTGGGGTGAGTAAGAGGGATGTGGGAGTAATGTTAAGATTGCTATTGTGTACTGGGACGAGCAAGAGGGATGTAGGGGTTCATGTGGGACTACTTGTTAGATATTGCTATGAAGAAGGAGCTGCAGTAATGCCCGGATTACTTACCAGTAATCTTCATACTCCCACACTTCCTCGTCCCAGTACTTACCTTTCAGATGTTTCTCCCTCCCAGAAACACTTTTTCCCAAGCCTTTTCTTCACTAGTTCTGCCCCTCCTTAGCAGGTATAACTTCCTTCCTACCCATGATGCCTCAGTTTCATATACGATAAAAATAATGGGAAGATAGAGGATGGACGTCCATACTGGGAGGACTAGGAGTAATGAAGATAACTGGTAAGTAATGCAGACATTACCTCCATGTCTCTCTTGCTCATCCCAGTACTAACCTTGGAGATGCACCAAAGCTTATGTCAAGGGGAGGGGGCACATGCAGAAATAACCACATTAATGCTGGTTCCAATGCTCCACCTCCCCATCACCAATTCATTATGAATTCCGAAGAAAAAATAGAAAGAAAAAACAGTCAATGCAGAACTTAATGTGACAAATCTCAACAGCCCCACCCCAAAATATTTGGAACAGGAAACCCTCTACATCTAATTGGTAGTGTTTAATAAAGGTGTTGGGGCTGGCACAGGTTGCAGTTCTGCAGATGTCCAATAGCAGAACCCCTTGCACATATGCCCAGGAGATGGCCACCCCTCTTGTAGACCGACCCTGTACTTGGCCTCTAGGACTCTGGTCTGAGTTTTTCTATGCCATTAGAATTAGAAATTTGATCCGCCTGCTGATTGTTTCTGTGGAGTCCTGTGGACCACATATCCTGGTTCCAAAGGTGACCAGCATATTGTGTGTCTTTCTAATGGCCTGAGTGCTTTTGAGGTATTGTAAAATACCAGCTGACCTCCTCCAGGGAGCAAGGCTCTGGAAAGAAGGCCAGAAGCACCGTCTCCTGTGACTGATGGAATCTGGAGGGAAACCTGGGAAGAAATGTCAGGTC
This sequence comes from Ambystoma mexicanum, assembly GCF_040938575.1. NCBI lineage: Eukaryota > Metazoa > Chordata > Amphibia > Caudata > Ambystomatidae > Ambystoma > Ambystoma mexicanum. The sequence goes on from NC_090922.1 coordinate 1,000,846,753, forward strand.
ACATATTAGAACAAGTCTCCAGAGCTCTGATCCTCTCTAGGCTGGACTACTGCAACGTCCTCTTTCTAAATCTGCCTACCTCTGCTCTCTGACCTCTACAATTTATCCAGAGCAGGACAGCAAGACTTGTCCTTGGCCTCAAGCCCTGGGATCATATCTCTCCAGCACCAAAATCTCTTCACTGGCACCCTGTGCCGGCAAGGATCAAGTTGAAGACCCATTGCATCGTCCACAAGGCTTTCTGGGGCCTGGGACCACACTACCTCCAACTCTCTCTTTCTAAACATCTCTCTTCTCGAGCTATCCGCTCATCCACTTACAACTCTCTGAGGGTCAGAAGCTTTTCCAAGCAGAGAGTTGGGGCAGATCTCTCTCTTCGGCTGGGGCCTCCCTCTGGAACAGCTCCTTGCCTTTCTCAAACTTGAGCAGAACCACCTGTGGTTCCTGAAGCAACTCAAGACCTTCCTTTTCACTTCCGCTTTCTCTCTTCCTCTCCCCTGCTTATGTCCCGACTGCTCCATGCACTGGTCACCTAGCATGTCCATTTTCCCTCGCACTGCTTGTGGGCTACCCCAGCACTTATGGTCTGTATCTGTAACCCTACAGTCCCTTCTCTCTGCACTTATGAGCCATCACTGGCAGCACCTATTGAGTTACCTGCACCCCCCCCCTCGGGACTTCTCCCCTTCCACTTCCCTGCACTTGCGCGACCTGAAGGGGTAGTAAGATCGTTGTTTGGTCCTCCCTCTGTTTCCCCCTCCTTGTTTTGTCGCACCTAGAAACACTTGTATACAGGCACGTTATGAATACGTATCATATCATATCATATCATATCATGTGCCTTCGTGTGAACCATCAAAAAAGGGGGTCTTCCGAAAAGAGCCCAAATCTCTCCCAAACTTCTTGCTGACATGATTGCCACCAGAAATGTAGTTTTCTTCATCATCCATTTGAGATCAATGGGGGGCTTTTGTAACATGACTAGGACTAGCCGCAAAATCGCCCGATGAATCAACTGGTCTTGAAACCAAAACACTCTTAAGGAGTCAGTTGACCAGAACCTCACGTCCCAGAGGAGGTGATTAATGAACTCAAAAACCCCAAATAGACACTCATTGTGGGCATAAGGTGGATGCTGTAAGGCCCTTTTCAGCCCCCTCATGGAGGAACTGTAAAGTGTCCAGGAGCCCACATTGCAGAGCCAGGAGATCATTTCTGCGGCACCAGGCAATACAATTTGGCCAGCGGCAGTCACAGATTTTTAACATAGAATACTGACAAGCCTTCTGGTCTGATTTTGCTACTTGCATCAAAAGACCTAGACACTGCAGTACCCTCCTCAACTTCCAAACATCCAAAGATTTGGAGGAAGTGGGGGAAGAGAGCCTTCCCTCCTGTAGAGGGGATGGCCACCTGGGCCGTACCCAAGGGGGTTCTGTCTGAGGTTCTAGAAGTACTGGGAACCACGCTATCATGAGACTATGAAAATGATTATGACCGGGCTCTCCTGGATCTTCCTGATGAGCCTTGGGATTATTGGGTATGGTGGGGAAAGGCATAGACCAGTCCATGAGCAGGGTAGCAATGCCTTAGGCTCCTTTTGATGGGGCTATGGAATAAGCCTGTGGGCCTGGGTGCTCAGGGGGAGTATAAGAGATGTATACAAGGCTGCCTGGACTTCACGCAGATCTCCTCAAACACTGACTGCCACAGGGACATCCCCCCACCCCGACAATGGGAATATCCTGCTTAGTCTGTCCACTATCTCATTGCCTATTACCCTGAGAGGGATTGATTGTAGTGAAGACAGATGGGACTCAGCCCAGTGGCCAATTGCTACATTCCCACCTTGACGATTCACATATCAGAGGGCAGTGGTATTGTCCATTATCACTATGACTGCCTGATCTTGGATCAGTCCCTTGAAGAATACCAAGGCCCTTTCGACGGCTGCCTGCTCCTTCCAATTTGATGAGTGACCGAGATCATCCTAAATCCATTTGTACTGATAATATTGTCCCAGAAGAGTCACCCCGACCCCGGGTTGCTGAACCCTGTGGTCAGTATGATCCATTTTGAAGGGGACATGCTCACCCCCCTTCGTAGGCGAGAAAGGGTGCTCCACCAGTGTAGATCATTGCTCATTTTTCCATGATCAGAATCATGGTGTCGTACTTCTGGATGCTAGGTCCTAATGAGAAAGAACATTTTGTAGTGGTGGGCTCAAAAAAAGCCTTCCCAACAGACCACAAACTCCCAAGAAGCCATGTGGCCCTGAAGAGTCAACATTTCTCTGGCTGTCACCCAACTCCTGTTGAGGCGCCTGTTCAATAATCTCCGGAGTCTGAAGACTCTCTGCCCCTGCTAGCTGTGCCCTCCCCTCCTTTATGCAAATCTGAGCCCCAATGGATAGTAACTTCTGGGATGGCATCAATTGAGATTTCGGAAGATTTATCACTAAGCGCCATCCGACCAGAGCCTGGCAAATCTTATGCAGGTGAAATAGCAGTCCTCCTGTCACTGACAAGACAGTCATCAAGGTAGGAGTAGACGTGCATGCCCTCCCATGGCAGGGATGTCACTACAGGGGTGCCAAGAGCTTTGTGAATACTGTCAGCACTGATCAAGTACACACAACTGGTAATAATCTTTGCCCACAGCAAAGCTCAGAAAATGCTGGTGGCGACTGAAGATAAGGAAGTGGTAGTATATGTCTTGTAGATCTCTTGAGACCGACCAATCTCCCTTAAGGACCCCTGGGATATTTTTCTGGAGCGTTTTCATCTTGAATGCCCTGGACAGTATGAATTTGTTCAGTTCCATAAAGTCTACGATAAGACAGAACTTGTTAACACCTGGTTTAGGGATCAGGAAGATCTGTCACTTTGGCACCCTGCAACCACCTTCTTCCACTACATGTCCTGGATGGCTGAAAGCATTTCCTGTCTCTTGAGACCATCCTGCTTTCCTTTGATCTCCTCCTGTCCCAGAGAACTGTGTTTCATATGTTGTTTGGTACTCCCAGAACTTGCAGTAGGGGTAGACTTCATCTGCAATTTGGATGCGTGCTTGTCGTCTTTGAAAACGTTGTGTACTTTAGTCTCCAAAGTGTCCCCAAACACGTCTGCCCTTTGAAGGCAAGTTTTATCACTCTAGGTTTCTGTGAACCTTCTGCCTTCTAGTATTTGAGGCACATGTAACGTCTTCCAGAGATGGTAGCGTCCATGACCATTGCCGTCCTTCTTACTCCATCATAGGACAGATCGGACATGAATTCTACCTGCTTCTGCATGGCCCCAAAACCTACGAGCAATCTGACCTATTACTCTTGGATTGTTTAAACTTCTTAAAACCTGATAGTGCTGTCTCTGCTGCATAGGAACCATAGGAATTTGTGCTAAAGGCCAACTGAGACCCCCACATAAGACTTTTTTGGGCTGAGTTCACCTTCTTGTCCACTGGGTCCCGTACTCCTGATTTTTGAGCTGACATGGAGGAGTGCCCAAGCAGACTAGCAATGATGTCCTCCACTTCCACATTGGCTGGAAGTCTGGCCTCTTCTACCTCCAGTGGGTACAACCTGGACATTAACCTAGGCATAGAAATATGCTCATGGTCTGTTCATTTCCTCAAGATCTTGCTTTTAATTTCGAAGATCATGGGGAGATCTGTCTTGGGGATATTCTTATATTGGCATGTTTTTGGATCCAGGGTTTTATCTACCATTGTCTTCTCCTAGAAACTCACAAATTGGTAAATATGTTCTAGTACTGTTTGTACCTCCTCTCTGTCCAGGTATTTACCAGTGGTGTCCTCGTCTTCTTCTGAGGTAGATGAAGAGCTGTCAGACTCCGATGAGTCTGATGTTGATGAGGAGGATGAAGAAGAAGAGGAAGGAGATAGAGATTTCTTTTTGCCCTTCCTTTTTTATGCTCTGACATGAATTCCTTAAAAAGAAGCTTCATTTCCTTTTTGGACAGGAACCCATAATTATCTTGCACTGAAACATTAATTCTCCTTTTTTTGTCATGCTTAGAGGAGGTTGACTAACTCAATGTTCTCTCTTTTCTCAGAACACATTCCATTCGAGCCATGAGATCAAACAAATCCGAAGTTGTTGAGGCGTTCCATCGCCATTTTAAAGGCCTCATTCCCTTCATAGCCGGGTTCACAATATGTTGCCCTGGTAACTATGGAGTGTAGGCACCGCTTCTCATAGCCTCACCCTCATCGCCTGGCAACATGGAGCATCTGCGTCACTTCTTCCAGATGCGCGCTCCATTACCCAGCAACAGGACGCAACAGCGTCATATCATATGAGATGCAGGCCCTGTTACCCCATCACAGGGAGCGTCAGTGTTGCCTCTGAGGAGATGTACGCCTCGTCGCCCAGCAGTCAGGGGCATTTGCTTGGGTTTTCTTTTACTGCGTGCCAAGGAACCCAACAGAGGAATAGAGATTGTGAAGTGAATAAGAGAGTGGTCAGAGGGGCAAGGGTCAACTATGGATGCAGAAGAGACCAGGGTGGTGTATAAGAATATGAGATTGAGAGAGCTGCCTTATGATTAGGTTGGAAGGGAATGTAGGTTGACTAGTGAGTAGTCAGGGCGAGAGGAGTCAAGTTGGAGCTGTAGGGCCTAATACATACACAAGAGGTTGAGGTTGCCCAATATGATGTCATCGGACATTAGTAATGTATTATCTATGAATAGTTCCACATTCAAATGCTAAGTGTTATTGTTGAGGAGTGGAATTAAATTGTCAAGGCCTGCACTGAGACTGTCCCATGTCATGTTATGTTATAAACCTCTTCTACTAAGCCAGTCACCATCGTAGTGGCCCTATGGTGCCAATGCCCTATCCGAGAAACTGGCGTATTGTGCCTTCACCCAGGATAACCAGACTGTAGTCTATGAAGGAAGAAGAAATAAAAGAGCTGACGTGATGGGTAGCGAGAAACAGGAATGGGAAATGGATGCCCAAAAGTTATCTAATTGGGAAGATACAATGCAATTGAGGTAAAGGGAATGTAGTTTTATAAGTAGGGGTGTGTGTGTAATGGTGGATAGTCGATCAAACAGAAAGCTGATCATGAAAGAGGGAAGATAAAGAATCTTGTCATAAAAAGCATTTTTTTCATGATGGCAGTTTATATTACCTTGGAAGGAAGTCCTAGAATTAGTGGAAGCATGGTAGTGTGATGGCACAAGCTATGCTCTGGAAGCCCTTGAAGTTTAGAGGCCAGAATCATCAGGTACGTTTTTTTTTGGCACCCTCTACAAACAGCCAGGCATGTGATGTGGCACTGCCAGGCCATCTGTAAGAGGTGACAGCTAAAAGGATTGGCTAGAGAAGGTGAATGCGGCATAACCACAGTGGAGGTGAGGGAATATGGACAAGGACGTGAAAATAGGCTCTCCGTGAGGGTGAATTCACTAATTTGAGTTGTGCAAGATGTTGAAGCAGTGTAATGTTAGTGCATTATGTTTGGGCTGTTTCTGTGCACTGTTCTTCTATATGTGCTGTCCACTACACCCTTAGGTGATTTGGTAAAGCACTGCCCATTTAATTTTAATCGCCTGGGGATGTAGAGAGGTTTATTGGAGAGAAATTAATTTAGAGCTTAAGGTTGTAAAACAATAAATGGCAGGTTAGCTTGGTCAAATGATGTATTCACCAAATGAAAACCCTAGTAGGACTGCTATCCATTATAAGGCCTATATGCAGTGACAAACTGGCTCCCTTTTGTGTGAAATGTGTCAGTGATTTCAGGATCCCTTTGGCTCTGGGTGGATCAAGCTTTGAGGTTCTACTGTGCCACCTGGATCTGACCAATCAGTTCACACAGGAACAGGTGAGCAATTGTTCTTCTACTCGCTCCCTCAGTGGTGAATGGCCATGCATTGCCATCTTCTATAGAAAAAAAGCTGGGAGGTCTTCATGAAGAGGTCCTCAATATATCTAGCCCACATCACAACACTATCTATTTATCCTGTATTCTCAAGCCCATCAGAGTTGCATTCAAATTTATTCATGAACAGATTGGCAAACCAAGGCGCAAATTTAGCAACTCTATACGTTTGCATGTACAATAGTTTATTGACGATAACTACATTGTTTTTCCATGTGAAATCCAGTATGCCACGTAGAATTATACTATATTCCAATAAATTGGAAAAGGTTATACCCAGGTATGTCATAAAATGATCTGATGCCTTAATCATGTCAGATTGATGTGTACAGTGATCAGACATCAAGGGTGGGCACGTGAATTCTGGCTATTCGGTTAAGGATAGCCATGTTGTCTCTAGTGTGTGAGGGCAAAGTTGTGACATAAACTTGTGAAAATGAATCAATGCACTCCTCAATTTTTTATTTCATAGGCCCAAGGAAGATATAGTATGGGTGCAATTGAAAAGAGATATTGTAGATAGTAAAATTCTTTAGTAATAAGTAGCCAGTGATTGCTCCACTCTTGAAGTAAGTTGAGAAAGGAGATCTTCATATATAGAATCAAGTTGGTTGTAAGCCAATTCATTTCCTAGCTCCTGAGTTACTGACGTTCTTCATGCAGGTGATATGTGGTGTTCATGACTACAAGGTTACCCCCCCCCCCCACCCACAGAGACCTTTTATGATACTAATGTTAGGGCTGCCCATCATCTGATGAAGGGCTCTCTGCATTTATGGTGTCAGGTTGTCTGGTTTGAAGGTCTGCTGTTTAGAGATCATGGGCCTCACTACATGCATGGCGGTCCGGGAACTACGGTACCGGTAAGCATACCGGTACCGTAGTTCCCGGACCTCCATACTACGTGCTCTGCTCGCGGGTGCCGTTTCAACCGCCAGGTTTTTCCTGGCGGGTGTAACAGCACCCGCGAGCAGAGCCCGTCGGATGCACCGGCACAACTCTGTATGTGCCAGGGCATCCAACCTCCCCATCCCCATGGAGCAGAATGGGGATCGGGAGGCCTTTGAGTCCGGCACCTGCAGATGGGCAATTACTGGGTCCGCCGAGCTAGGCATGACCCGGTTCTTGCCCATTTGCGGATGTCGGGGACAATGCAACTCCGGCGGCTTAATAAGGACACGGCTACTGCCAGAGTTGTAATGAGGCCCCATGTCTTCTAATTGTGTCAGTTGTTGTTGTACTATTCTACAGAATACATCAATGGGACTACCTACTGACAGTGCCAGGATAAACACAGCGTTCCACATATACACCTCAATGAAAGTACATATTTTTACTCTCTCTATTACTAATGTTATTATCTGCAAACACTAACTTTCACACATTTATGGAATTACTGGGTATGCAGGGCCCAAATATATCTTGCATACTTTTCTGCAAATATAAAGAGCAATAAACAACTGGAAAGGCTAAAACTATTGGCCTTGCTTGTTTATTCTGTTCCTCGGCTTGTAGGATTGGCATTGTTGTCAGCATCATTTTGATTTTATTTATAGAGCTCTATGTGCCAAAGTGCTTTGACACAAATATACAACAACGGTACAAATGAAATGCAAATCAATTGAATGAATGAAAAGGTCAAGGGAATAAGAGATAGTCCTCATGACAAGAGTGAAACTGAGGAAAGGAGGACAAAGAACGAAGAGGGATGGGTATTTCAGTGCTTAGTACCGAGTATAGAGAAGGAGCGAAGACGAGATTGAGCGCAAGGGGGCGATGGGCTGACAGAAAAAAAGAGACTAGGAACGAAAGGAGTGGGTGGGGTGTTAAAAAGAGATCAGTGAGGAGAGATAAGATGGAGAGGGGGCAAGACCATGAAGACATTTATATACATGACAGAGAAAGTTAAACACCAAGCGTGATTCAAATGAAAGCCAGCAAAGTGAAATAAGCAAGGAGAAATAGAGTCGCAAAGAGATAAGGAGAAAGTAAGATGTATGGATGAGTTGTAGATATAATGGAGTGGGGCAAGCTAAGTAGTGGAAAGAATTGGACAGAAGAACAGATGAAAAAAGGTTACAGATGAGACAAGAGTTTTGGCTGTGTGTGAAGAAAGGAAAGGCCATGCCTTCCAGATGTTTGAAAAGATTGAAATGATAGGTTCTGGAGCTAGCTGAGATGTGGAAGGAACAAGTGAGAGAGTAATCAAAGATAACAGCAATTTTCTGAGTGGACGAAGAAACAGCAAGAGAGGCAGGAAGGAAGGAAATAGAAGAATATGCAGTTGTGGCTGGAGAAGAGACGACATCAGTATTGGACACATAGGTAATGGTCTGACATCTAAGATTGAATGGACAGTAAACAGCAAGTAAGAGCAGAAAAGAGAAGGAAAGAAAAGCAGCTGTAAATCATCTTTGTAAAAATGAGAACAAAAGACTAAACAAAAGACCAAAGGATAGAGGCAAGAGGGAGTTGTACCGTCTCACTGCATGACTGCTGCCACTTTGCAGAGGCATTGGTGAGGTGGTGAGACATAGCGTTCTACCTCAGAGCAAGTGGCTGAGGGTGGCCCATATTGCCTTAATGGATTGGCCCATTACCGGGGCCTGCCGTCTGGCTCCCATTGGCACAGAGGTGTCCCAGGACACAAGGATGGGGAACCACCACAAACACTAGACCCAGCCAAGGGAGTTCAACAGTTCTTACCTGGAAGATTGGGTACGGAAGGAGACACGAGAATACAGCAGTCATGTAAGGGGAAGGGCTGGATCCTCGGTCCTCCAGTACCTTGCAGAAGGGGAGGGGTGGGAAACCTGAGAACCAATGAGGGGGGCAATATAAAGAAGGCGGGACCTTAAACAGAGGGTGAAGTGTCCTTCTAATTCTTACAGGAATGAGAGGCAGAAGCAGAGCCAGAGGCAGCAGGATACTTCTGGGCTTGCTGAAGGAAAAGCAGGAAGCATTTGCCCTGGAAGGTAAAAAGAGGAAAACCTAGCCCAATAGACAGGCTGAACCTGAAAATGACCTATTGGAAGACAATGATGTAATTGTCACATGCATGGTCAAATAAAAGGAATACCTCAAATCCTCAGCCGGATTGTTGTGAGTATATTGCTTGCTCACATATGGGTAGAAAATTGTTCCTTGTAGGGGATGAAGTCTGGAGATTTGCTCATGATCAAACTACCTTTCACCTGTAGAGGCTGATGTATCTTGGGCATCACCACCAGGACAAAACACTACATTTCACCTTTAAGAAGTATAGAGTCTGTCCATTGTCCCAGGGACATAACACTACATTTCACCTGTTAGATTCTGGGCATTGGATCACTCATTGGAAGGATAGGTAACATGCATTTTCCCATTGAAATAATGGGTTCAGAGGTATTGCCAGCAGTCCCAGGAACAAAGCAATGCATAGTACTTGCAGGATGGATGGCTTTATGGTTTCTGCAGGGAGGTTGGATTCTGTGAAATTGCTCAGGGACCAAAACAATATTTGCCTTGTAGGAAGTAGTAGCCCTTGGTATTCATCCATGGACAAAGATCCTGTCAAATACAGGAAGGAAGGGTTCTGGGGACTTTCTCCCATGAACAAAGAACCAGCTACCTGTGGAAGGAATGGGCTCTATGGGTCAGCACAAGCACAGATAATCTGTCATTAAAATTTGAAATTGTGCCAGGAACATTTTACAAACATATTTGTGTTTTTTGGGAAGAATTGCCTATGTTGAGTAGCAAAGAGGTGGAGAGCCAGTCAACTATAGGCCATATCGGTTCTGGGGAGTGACTACAGGATAATCATCTAGTTACTTGTGAGAGAGCGTGCATTACCTGCTCACAAGGGTTTCAGTTTAAATCAGTTTTGCAGACATGTGTCAAATATAAAAATGTGTGGTGATTCTTATGTTCCTAGCTTGCTCTTTGATTCATGCAAAGCAGCCAGGTTCTACTTCTAACCTTTCCCTTTTCATATGTGATTTATTTACAGTATGTGGTTAATGTACACACTGGGGCTCATTTTAAAAGCTTCAGTAACAGTAAAATAGGTGTAAACATGAGATGTAAAAAGGTTACACCAGTCTTTACACTATTGTTTAATGTTCCAGGGCATTTTAAAACTCTTTTGCAGGTGAATGGGATTCCTGCTCTGCCAGTCAAAGCATCTAATTGTATGTCCTCCTGATGTTTTCATGCAGGCATAAAACTAATGGATTCATGCGAAATCCGCCTGCATTTAGCACATGCTAAAAGCCGGCGGATTCCATTAGAAACCATTATAAATGCTCTCTTTTGTTACAGCGTTTACAAAACGGAAAGCAAAAGGAAAGAGTAAAGCTGATTTTGCCTGTATTAAGTCTTTCTTTTTGCACTGCTTTTTGTAAAAGTTGAAAATTGTTTTCAAGGGACCCAACGGCAGGTAAGTGGTAACTCTGGTGCTCCCTGATTGTAATTACCACTTTTAACACAATGAGCCGGTATAATAAAATTGTTCATTACTGAGTGAGAGAGCATTTTATTAAAAGTCAGTGATGTCTTTACAATATGCAGACTGGATGCAAGCAAGGCCACCATAGAGCTTGCTGAAACACCAAAAACACCTGTTTGCATGGTCCCATGATTCCTGTTTTGGGCATGCAGCCTCGAGGGATTCTCGGCCGGGTAACGACCCGGCGAGAGCCAATCAGAATGCACGACTCTCACCGGGTACTAATTATAGATACCTAATAAGCAACTTCAGTTTTCCCTAACTTCGTTGGTAATTGTGATGTGTGTAAAACTGATAATTAAACAAGCACTTTGTGGAATCACACCTCGAATTGTGTAGTGCATTAATTACCAACTTACGAGAGGGGGCTTTGTTGTTAAATATCTCGTATAAATTGGATAGAAAGGCTTTTGTATAAATGGTTGAGCAAAGAGGTAGAAGACGCGTAGCTCCCTTTACAAAGACAAATGCTGGTGCTCCCAGCAATCCGCAATTCAATGCATTAATTCCAATTATATCCGACCACCTTTGGCTGGAAAACCGCCTGAGTTGTAGTCGTTTTATGAGAGGGGAGATGAGAGAAACCACTATTTAACGTCTGCTGGAGCAATCATGGACCACACAAAAAAGTTCATTTTCGGTCTCTGGATTGGGCTTTTGAAGTGATTAAGGCAAAATGGATGACTGGCCAAGCTGCAGTAATACCAATGGAAGTTTAAAAGGACACAGCCTCCCCTTCTCTTTGGCAGGCAATGGGCCTCATTACGGTCCGGCGGTAACCCTGTCAGTGCTACCAGCGAGTTGCCTGACCCGTAAAAAATTACCGGTGCCTGACTTCCTGGTGCTGCCGGGCTATTGCAAGTCCGGCAGCTGGGAAGTCAGGCACCAGTAATTTTGTTAATCCCCATTCCCATAGAGTCCCATAGACTCTATGCGAGATGGGACCCAGAAGCACTTGCATTGTTGTTAACGGTGCTGGTGCTTCCGTGACGGCTTTGCCTGCCGTGACCGCTGTGCCCGGCAGGGTCAGAGCTGTCGGGTACAGCGGCTCTGGCAGGCAAACCCCGACCGGCACCCTTATTTCCAGACCGGCAAACTTGTAACGAAGCCCAATGAATCTGCTATGTTAGCACTGAGTTTTTGCATTCACCAATGTATCAATTTATACAGAGATGATGGATTCAGTGTTTAAAGGAGGGGATGGTATGTGGACTGAGACCTATAGTCTATGAGTGCGCTCCAACTCTGGAGGCAGCCCTCTTTCTTGTGGCGGTCAAACCGGGCTGTGGCCCGGGGCACAGTAGAGGTGGAAGGGGCGCAGCAGGCAGCCAATTAATCTCTCTCCTTAGAGAGGAAGGATTTGTCTAATTTAACATCGTTCAGTACTACATGCACAGAGGGTGGAACAAAAGCGTGCCCTGCCCATATCATCTACCTCACAAGATGCTGCCATGGCTTAATACTGTGCTGAGAGGCTTTTTAAAAAGGATCCCGCTTAAATTCTCATCTCTTTGCGAAACTAATCATGCTTAAAACGAGTGATAATTTCTGCAAAGCACTGGCTTGTGACAATGTAGGAATGAGCTTAATCAAAAGGGCCCGAGATAGCCTGCAAGAGTGGGGGTCAAAGGAAGCCGTAATATGAGGAGGGGAGGAATTGCCATTAGTTTATGCTATTTTAACAGGTGACTAGGCTCATTTTCCTGTTTGTGGGATGCTGTAGGGCGGTCAAATGAAAGACTCCATGTCATCTGAACAGGTTTCTTTTGCAAATCACTGTGTTTTGGTATGTAAAACCAGTTGAAACCAAATACTACAATTCCCAGAATGCATTGATCTGTTGCAGAAAGCCCAGGACTGTAAACAAGTGTTCAGGTCTCATGGAATCACGTTGCCAAACTATGCTCTTTACTAAGGGCAAAGACAGTTTGAGAAAGTATGGAAAAACGCAATATTTCTACAAATTATGTTTGTGGCTACTGTTTTCAGTTTTTGCAAAAGGGCCAGGATTTGGAAAAATTGAAGGGTTGAATGCTGGGGGGATTCTGGGGTGGTGTTGGTGGTGGGTATGTGTGTTTTATCTACTGTGAAAAGAATGTATGTGCAAAGGTAGAAAGTAATTATTGTAGCAGCAATTAATGACAGTCAATAGTTTTGACATGGGTCTAATGAGAAGGTTTTCTTTCTTCCTACTGTAAGTATTTAGATTACATGCCCATGTACATTCTCAGTGTGGCAAGAGTTACAATTGCATGTTCACGTTACCATAACTTCATACATTTTGCCAGGATATGTACATGTAAACCTATGCAAACCTAGTACAGGTACTGTCATCAGACAGTAAGGAACTAGCATAATAGCTAGGTATTCACACAAATGGCCAGTTTTTGACATTGGAAAGCAACTAACACAATTCACTAGATATTTCAATATGTTGGCATTGTACTTGCATCTTATATTATAACTTGGTGATTTGCATAGAGCTTCAAGTAGAAGGACCACGTCTAAGCACTCTATTATCGTGTGCTATTATTACCCACTGATGATATTTGATTCATAGCCATCAGAATGAAGAAGGGCTAGTCGATTGCACCTGTGCTTAATACTTGTCTCAAGCATTGTCCCATTCCCAAAACCAGCACGTTGCACATGAGCTATCCAGTGGCGGCTGGTGACTTTGAAAGGTGGTGGGGTGTACATTTTGCATCCGACCCACATCAAGAAGGGTCCGGGAGGGTGGGGTGGGGGTAGACGTTCTACCCCTGTCCAAAGAGTTTGGAAAAATGGCTTCCAAAATGTGTAATTAACAGTCCAAACCCACACAAATATGATCTAGAAAACATTAGGTTTGAGGTACTAATGATGGTACATTAGTACCTCAGGTGTGCATGTGTGATGGTGTATTTGACAACGGTTGGTATTGAGAATACCTGGTAATATGTTGTATGCATAAATGCATTCATTATATAAATAGCCAGTAATGCTGGAAAAATATCATTTTCTCATGCTGTTACTGGCATTCATATGCGTTTATCCTCTTAATAAGGTGAGATTTTAGGCATTATCTTAAAGGGGGGAAACTACGGTAAAATCTTACTTTTATACTACTTAATTAATGTAAGATATGTCCTACCTTTAATGCCTAAGCAGTGGAGGGTATATTGGGCATTTGGCTGAGCTCCGGCAGTGAACACCTTTGTCAAGGCGGAGTTCCATTTGGCTTGCCATGCTAATAAAGTGCTGTTTTAGTGGGAGTGTGCACTGCTTTTAAAGGTACATGAAACACTTCTCAGAGAGATAGGAGACAAGACTGCAGACTGTATCGCAGACATGCCATTGTCATAGGCTTGCCATCTCTTATTATTTTAACATACCATTAACATCAAACACATCCTGTTTTTTATTAATGTAAACCTTCAGGGGAAGACGCCCTCAATGTTTCCAACACTACATTTGACTTAAAATAAAAGTTATACGATTTTATTTAATTTTCTTAATGATATGTGCCTATTTAAGAAAGATATTTTCCATTTTCAAATACCTCGTGCTTTCTAAGGCACTTCATTTGTTGTCAATTCTGCTGCTCTCCCTCTCAGCCCCAGAGTTAATTTCTCCACCCAACAGCCCTGTCCTCCTTCGACAGGGGGCTTCGACAGAAGTGGAGGGGTCACAGATTGCTGTGAAAGCAACAGATGGAGGTGTGATATGCTAATTGCACTTCCACAATATCCCTTTGGATTGAAATGTATCTTCACACATGGGTAATAGTTGAGTCCATTTCATTATACAAACTCCATGCCATTCCACCTCCAATTTCTCTAAACCAGGATTATATGAGATGCCAAGCCTTTCTGCATATATCTGCAGCCAATTAATCCACAAATCTCCTATAATTCAAAGAGTATTCATGTTAAGCTCTCTGTCCGCCTGTGCAGTTCAACTACTCCTCCGCAAAGAGAAATCCTGATTGGCTGAGCCTCCCGATGTCTGTCGACATCCGCGATGTTTGCGGCCTCTGCAGTCCTCATTCCATGCACTACACGATGAAAGGGCCGGGATGGCATGTGCAATCCATCCATGAACAGTTGCGGATGTCCACAGACGACAGGGTACAGGACAACCCTTCTCCCCTTTTTACCTTTATCTCTGTAACACTCCCTGATTGGCTAGATTCAAACATTCACACACCCATCCACAAATCACATCCCTAAACTCTACTTTTAACCATCTCACCTTAGGTCAACAGTTCAGGAGTATCTTTCAACTCAGAGAGTGCATTTGTGTTGTGATTCAGAGGCTTCTCTATCACAACGTACTGTGCAAACCTTTACAGATTTCTATTTCCAGATTCAACAGGATCTACATTCCACAATCTACATCTTAGAAGACATACTACAGGTATTCTTTCATTTTCAAAAGTAATTTATTTGTACCACCTTTTCTTATAATATAACTTGAACAACAACTGATGTCCTGTGCTGCAAAACATACTTCATTTCAGCACCTATCCAAATACCTAAATCGTGCTTTATAAACTATTTACCCATAAACAGTAACTCAGATGTATTGTATTGTATTGAATTTTATAGAGACTTTTAAAGCGGGAACTAGGGCTCGAAGGCTTCGAGGCATTAACAAACAATGATAGGGGAGGAAGAGCTTCTCAAAAGTCAAAAACGCAAAATAGAAGTGTTTTCAGGTTCTTTCAAAAATGAAAATGGTCAACAATATCTAATCAGTACATCACAAGAGATTTCCACATAGTTGGAGCCAGAACTGAAAAAGATGGTCCTCCTGCTCGTGCCCTACAATACCTCAAAAATATAAGCAGAACTTTTGAGGAGGTGCGAAGGGCTCTAGCCGGCTTATGTAAGATAAGCCTAGAGCAAAGATATTCTGCAATAGTATTATGAATGGTGTGATGAACCAAACATAGAACTTTAAACTTAACCCTGCTTCCAATCAGAAGCCAATGTTGCTGGAGAATATTATCTAAGGAGGGAGAGAGTCTTGGGGCTCTAAGAGCCAGCCCTGCTAATGAGTTCTGTAGGATCTGCAGGTGCTCGAGAAGAACTACAGGCTGCCCAAGGTAGATACCATTGCAATAATCAACAGCGCCCATGAGTGAAGAGGTGAACTCCTTGGCCTTGGACTCGGAAGGAAGGAATGGAAGAATTCCTCTCAAGGAAGCCTGACAGCTACAAGATCCTCTCCATGCCAAGGTCCATCTGCTCCGGAAGGGGTGTAGCCCTGATCTTCCCCGAGTGGATTCCTGCCTCTGTCATTCCTATGCAGGCTTATTCCTCTTTTGAATGCCTCGTCTTCAGGCTCTCTCTCTACCCTAGCCATTCCCTTACTGTGGCTACTATCTATCGGCCACCGGGTCAGATTTCCTCCTTCCTCTCTTAGTGGGCAGACCTCTCCTCCTCACTCCTTGCCTCGAAAACTCAACTCCTCCTCCTTCTTGGAGACTTCAACATCCACCTGGATGTTTCCTGTCTAACCTCTGGACTCTTTCACGACCTTTGTGACTCTCACTCACTATTCTCCCCTCTGGCCCTACTCACTCTGCAGGGCACACTCTGGATGTTCTGATTTCCTCAGACCTTCCCCTTTCTGTCCCTATCACCACTCCCCTCTCCTGGAGTGATCACTTTCTCCTTTCCTCCCATCTCACGTTCTCTATCTCACAGGCCAAGCCACTTCCATCACTGCCACCCACCTTCTCGGTCATCCGACCCATGAAGCGCGTATCAGTTGAGGCTTTTGCCGCCACTTTCTCACCCTCCCCTCCACATTTGGCTGACTCTCACCCTGACAAAGCCCTCTCCACGCTCCAGTCTGCTATGTCTGATACTCTTGATATGTTTGCCCCTGTCATGAGGATCTGCCTGAAGCCCAAAGCTGAGTGCAACTCCTAGTACGACTCAGACATCATCAACCTTAAATGCAAGTGCAGGGTGGCGGAGAGGAAATGGCATGCTTCTTGTACATCCTCTGACAAACTGGCCTGCCGCCTGTTCCAAAGGCAATACCGGCTCTCTATCCTCACCAAGAAGAGAGCTCATATCCAAGCCTGCATCTCCGCGGCATCTAACAACTCGGCTGAACTCTTTAAAATCTGCAAGGAACTGGCCAATCCTGGCCAATCCTGCCACAGTCTCTACCTCTCCTGTGGCACTGGCATCTCACTTCATCTCTAAAACTCAGGACATCCTGTCCTCACTCTCCTACTCTCCCCTCCCTCCCTGCTCTTCCTCTGGCCGTTCTGCAGCACCTCTCCTCTTTCCTTCTATGCCTTTCCCCTGTTCTCCGCAGATGAGGTTTCTAGACAAGTCTGATCTATGAAAGTCTTGTCAAAACAGGTTCACCACTGTTCCTCCAAAACCATCAAGGACCACATTGACACCCTTCCCCCTGAAGAAGAGGGTGCACAAGGGAGTGCTTCAGAGGGGATGGGAAGACTCCAGTGGTGAAGGAGTGGTTTCAGAAGTCAGCCAGGGCAGGGGGAAGGGTGTCAATGTGGTCCTTGATGGTTTTGGAGGAACAGGGGTGAACCTGTTTTGACAAGACTTTCATAGATCAGACTTGTCTAGAAACCTCTCCTTCACCACTGGAGTCTTCCCATCCCCTCTGAAGCACTCCCTTGTGCACCCTCTTCTTAAGAAATCCTCTGCCAGTCCCTCCTGCCTGGCTAACAATCTCCCAAGCGCCATCACTCCCTTCCTGGGCAAGCTCCTGGAGAAACTGGCCATCTCTCAGCTTAATCTCCACACTGAATCTGCTGGTTGTCTTCATGGCCATTTGTCTGGCTTCAGAGCTGCCAGAAGCATGGAAACTGCTCTCCTGAACATCCGTGAAGACATGGTCTCCAACCTTGACTGTAACACCCGCTGTGTCGTCATTTTGCTTGATCTCTCTTCTGCCTTTGACACCGTCAACCATGCCATCCTGCTTAATTGTCTCCGTGATAACCTAGGTATCACTGGTCAGGTCCTGGCGTGGCTGACTTCCTTCCTCTCTGACTGACCCTCCCAGGTCCAACTTGGATCCTTCCTCTCTGCTATCTTCTTCTCTACCTGTGGTGTCCCCCAGGGGTCTAATCGCTCTCCCTGGCTGTTCAACCAGTACCAGGAACTCCTGGCCCACCGCATTGCCGCTCTCTGCCCCAACTTTCAGTGCTATGCGGATGACACTCAGCTCATTTTCAGGCTACCTTCGACCACCTCTTTTCCGTCCCTCATCTCTGACTGTCTGTCTTATATTCACGAGTGGTGTGCCGCCAATGACCTCTGCCTTAATGCCAGTAAGACTGAGATTCACACCCACTTCCTCCTTTCCTTCAGCTCTCTGGCAGGCATCTCTTGGCCCTCTTCCTGCTCCCACCTGCAAGGCTAAAAACCTTGGGGTCATCTTCGTCTCCACACTCTCTTTCTCGTCTCGCATCTCTGACGTCTCTAAGAAGTCACACTACCAGCTGCACCTCCTCAGAGGTATTCTTCCTTCCTCTCCTTCCCCCATAAGCTCACTATCTCTAGAGCTCTGGTTCTCTCTAGGCTGGACTATTGCAACAGCCTCTTTCTAAATCTTCCTGCTTCTACTCTACGCCCTCTGCAACTCATCCAGAACAGGACTACGAGACTTGTCCTTGGCCTTAAGCCCAGGGATCGTATCTCTCCAGAACTGAAATCTCTGCACTGGCTCCCAGTGGCTGCGAGGATTAAGTTCAAAACCCTCTGCATCATCCACAAGGCCTTCTGAGGTCTGGGGCCTCAATACCTTCAACTCTCTCTTCCTAGATATCTTCCCTCTCGAGCTCTTCACTCATCCGCCTCCAACTCCCTCATCCGCCTCCAACTCCCTCAGAGTCATTTGCTTCTCCAAGCAACGATTGTAACCATTAATGCTACACTATTATGTGAGAAGATGTGCACAAGATTGGGTGAGTTACCCAAGTTTAAATTCAGGATATACCCATATGATGATTTATTGCACACATGCAAATAAGACAAAACCCTGTCTAATAATAACATATTGGTTTTTCTTTCTCATTCCTGCGTGTTCTTTGTTTCCTTCTCTCTCTCCCCACATGATGAATCTGTTCTCAAATATCCTAATTGATCGTCCCCTTCACCAACCCTTTATTGTTGGTCTTTATTATTTTTTTTTAATGGACTAATCAATACCTTGTACCTTGTGTCATTGCTATTGCGGTCAATGTGACTTAAATTATCATTGGAATTTGTTTTTCATATTTGTTATGTCTAATTATGTGTCGTGATCATTTGTATTAATGGTTTAATTTCCTGTCTAATATCTACATAATGACATAAGTAAAGAAGTTTGAACTAATAGCCCTGATTTGAGAAAGGCTTTGTAAACCGAAACACATGTAACCAACAAAGGGTACTTTTTTGAATAAAGTGAAATGGTTTTCTGATTCCATGGCGCAGAAGTTTTGGAGTTTTTTCATATTTAAACCATAAACAATACACAGGGTAATTCATAGAATTTCGCAGAAAAGTGTCGCAAGCGGCTGGCGCAGAGTGTCGGCGTGCGATTGTCTGCGCCAGGCACGTGCGCTAAAACCGATTTCCGCGCACAGCGTATTCATGGATTTTAGGCTCCCAAACCAGCCGTGGCGCAGAGTATCGCAGCGACCCTGCAGCAGCGCCAGTAACGCCCCCAAGAACGCCCTCGCGCAAGGAAAAGCCATCAAAATCGCTAAATCATCTCCACCAGGCCCCCACCCATGTCTCCCACCACCCCCACCCCCCAGCCACCAGGGGCAGCCTCCACCAGGCCCCCACTCATGTCTCCCACCACCCCCACCCCCCAGCAGTGCAGGGGCACCCTCCACCAGGCCCCCACCCATGTCTCCCACCACCCCCACCTCCCAGCCACCAGGGGCACCCTCCACCAGGCCCCCACTCATGACTCCCAGAGTGCTACGTGTATATCAGGGGTGCGCAGGAAGTTCCACACGCGAATAGCCTGGGCGCGTGTATTTCAGGGGTGCGCGGGAAGTTCCACACGTGAATAGCCTGGGCGCGTGTATTTCAGGGGTGCGCGGGAAGTTTAACACGCGATTTCAGCAGGGTACGTGTATTTCAGGGGTGCGCGGGAAGTTCCACACGCGAATAGCCTGGGCGCGTGTATTTCAGGGGTGCGCGGGAAGTTTTACACGCGATTTCAGCAGGGTACGTGTATTTCAGGGGTGCGCGGGAAGTTCCACACGCGAATAGCCTGGGCGCGTGTATTTCAGGGGTGCGCGGGAAGTTTAACACGCGATTTCAGCAGGGTACGTGTATTTCAGGGGTGCGCGGGAAGTTCTACACGCGAATAGCCTGGGCGCGTGTATTTCAGGGGTGCGCGGGAAGTTCCACACGCGAATAGCCTGGGCGCGTGTATTTCAGGGGTGCGCGGGAAGTTTTACACGTGATTTCAGCAGGGTACGTGTATTTCAGGGGTGCGCGGGAAGTTCCACACGCGAATAGCCTGGGCGCGTGTATTTCAGGGGTGCGCGGGAAGTTTAACACGCGATTTCAGCAGGGTACGTGTATTTCAGGGGTGCGCTGGAAGTTCCACACGCGAATAGCCTGGGCGCGTGTATTTCTTGGGTGCGCGGGAAGTTCCACACGCGAATAGCCTGGGCGCGTGTATTTCAGGGGTGCGCGGGAAGTTTAACACGCGATTTCAGCAGGGTACGTGTATTTCAGGGGTGCGCGGGAAGTTCCACACGCGAATAGCCGGGGCGCGTGTATTTCAGGGGTGCGTGGGAAGTTTTACACACAATTAGGCTGGGTGGGTCCTCACAGGTGTTCCCTGTACACCCTCGACGGCCCTTGCAGGCAGCCCACAAAACAGGGGACTACCCTGCACACCTGCTCATGTCCCCCTGCACCCCCACCCCCCAGCAGTGCAGGGGCAGCCTCCACCAGGCCCCCACCCATGTCTCCCACCACCCCCACCCCCCAGCAGTGCAGGGGCACCCTCCACCAGGCCCCCACCCATGTCTCCCACCACCCCCACCCCCCAGCCACCAGGGGCAGCCTCCACCAGGCCCCCACTCATGTCTCCCACCACCCCCACCCCCCCAGCCACCAGGGGCACCCTCCACCAGGCCCCCACTCATGTCCCCCTGCACCCCCACCCCCCAGCATCCAGGGGCACCCTCCACCAGGCCCCCACTCATGTCTCCCACCACCCCCACCCCCCTGCCACCATGGGCAGCCCCCACCAGGCCCCCACTCATGTCCCCCACCACCCCCACCCCCCAGCACTGTGGGGCACCTGCCAGCAGGCCCCCACCCATGTCCAACTCATGTCCCCCACCACCCCCACCCCCCAGCACTGTGGGGCACCTGCCAGCAGGCACCCACCCATGTCCAACTCATGTCCCCCACCACCCCCACCCCCCAGCACTGTGGGGCACCTGCCAGCAGGCCCCCACCCATGTCCAAATCATGTCTCCCACCACCCCCACCCCCCAGCACTGTGGGGCACCTGCCAGCAGGCCCCCACCCATGTCCAACTCATATCCCCCACCACCCCCACCCCCCAGCACTGTGGGGCACCTGCCAGCAGGCCCCCACCCATGACCAACTCATGTCCCCCACCACCCCCCAGCACTGTGGGGCACCTGCCAGCAGGCCCCCACCCATGTCCCATCCATGCCCCCCTGCACCTGGGTCCCAACAATCCCCAATCATGTCCGTAATGGCCATCCTCCCCTGCCAAAAGGCCCAACCAACTATCACATCCACCCACATATCAAAGGCAATTACATGTTACACACCCAATGTAAATAATGCAAATGAACACATGTCTGTCACACACAATGGCTGCAAGTGAATGTTAAAACACCCAACATGACATGCATGAAAGCAATGAGATGATACGACACATTGAAGGATGAAAATAAAAATGTATTGAAAATCAACTTGAATGGAAATGAAATTAGAAAACCACAAAGAAAAACAACAAAAAGAAGATGAATGTCCATGAAAAAAATCCAATAAATCAAAAAATCCATAGAATAACTATTTACAAGACAATCCCGGGTCCATGAGCCCAACCAAATGAAACCTAACTATGTCAACTAACTAAAAACTGAACTATGTACAAAAAAGTGGCGCATTGTCCAATCGCAACCAAATAATAAAAAAAAAAATTAAAGGAAACCTACCACTAACTATATAACTATATACAATGGCAGCGGGCAAGTCCTGCGGCTCACTCTGTGATGTTGCCGGCCAGGGCATCATCGAACTCCATGTCGATGTCCTGGAGGCGGGACTCTGTCCTGGCCCCGAGGTCTCGCAGGGATAACCCCATGTTCACCTCAAACTCCCTGCGAGCTTCCTCGAGGCACTCAGCCCGCCTGAACGCCCGACGCATGGAGAACTCCGCCCTGACCATGGTGAGCCGCTCCTCTTCCGCCCGCTGCCGCTCCGCACCTATCCGCTGGACCAACTGCTCCCACACGGAAGACACTACCATCCCAGGGTTCTCCTGCCCTCCGGCCGATGCCTGCCCCTCTGATCTTGATGGCCCCGAGCCATTATGCCTCCCACATCTAGCCTGCTGCTGCCTCCGACGCCACTGCCTCTGCCAGCACGACGGCATCCAGGATGATGGAAACCACCGACGCCGTCGTGCACGTGCCCTGCCCGATGATGCCGTCACATCCTCCATCTGCTGGGGTCCAGTTGCTGTGTTGTCCACCCCTGCTGGACCTCTGACTCCCGACTGTGGCAGGGATGGGATCCCCACCGAGCTGGCTGCATTGGTCAGGGCAGGTCCACAGGGGGCCCTGGTGGCATCTGAGCCGGAAGACGGCAAGGAGAACGACTGGCGTATAGTCTCCACAGAGGAGGAGAGGGCCGCCAGAGTGGCCGACACATGCAGGAAACCCCCGAACATGGCCGATCCCACATGGGCCACGTCGGCATGGTGCTCTTCGTGATGACGTGCGTGCTCCTCCTGGGAAGCACGCACGGCATCACGAATCACAGCCGTGCGCATCGCGACCCCAATCAGGACCTTCTCCACACGGCCAGGGGTCCCCTCGTCCGCAGGTGGAGGGGAGTCAGATGACATGGACATCCCCTCTACCTGCGGACGGGCCTGGGACGGGGCATCCCTGCTGGTGCAAGGTGGTGCACCCACAGGTTCAGGGACAGCGACATGCACAGGCCCCTCCACGGTGACCTGTGCTGCCTCCTGCCCCTGCCCCTGGACTGCACCACTTGCACCAGCAGGGATGCCCCCACCAGGCCCCGTGTGTGCCTCAGTGGCGGCCTCCTCCTCCTCTGTGGAAACCACCAACTTGGATGGCTCCTCGCCGTCTACCGCCGTAGCAGGCCCCTGTGGGGGCTCACCCACCCCTTCCGCTGCAGCCGTGGGGGCATCCCCGCCGCCTTGCTCCACAGCGCCGTCTCCGCCCTCTCCTTCACTAGCCGCTGCGTAGAGGGAGACATAGAACACAAGCATCAGGGTACTGTACAATGGTCCCCTAGACAGGAAGCAATAGCAGATGAGTGCCACTGTCAAAGTACACTTCCATCATGTCACACCACAACACATGTGTCAGTCCAGGCAAAACACACACAGTGACAGTCATGGTGCGTGCCATGGACATTTCAATGCATGTCCAATGGACTCTCGAATCATACAATGTAATGGGACTCACATGCATCATGGGTCATGCCTATCACATGCACACACTTCACCTCAGTCACATCCATCTGGCCCCTTACACCCCAATCACAGTGCATACAAGGATGACTAGGCTGCATCAGTGAATCTGTACATTGTCACAGACATGTGTCATGCATCCATGGCACTCACAAGTCACAGACACGCAGGTCAGGCACACAGACATGGATACCACATATGTATCTGGCATCAGCACCCATCCCTCGCCCCCACCCATGTCCAGGAACAGAGACTGCCATGCTCTCATGTGTGCAATCTGCACAGGGCTCCCCATGTCGCATTCAAACACATGCAACAACCGTGCGGTTCACACATTACAGGTCGCACATGCATTCCCATGATGTCCCTGCACACATACATGCGTACATGGCCTATGTCACACATGCAGGCAAGTATCAGACAACCAGCACACTGCAACATGCCCTGTCTCACACAGCAATGCTTGGCCACTTACCGTTCAACTCCAGACGGGTCTCCCTCTCAAGGACCTGGGCGTGGAGCGCTGGGTGTGCGCGTTCCAGGACCCTCAACTGGATGGAACTCATGCGGCCCCCCTCCACGAGGCGCCGGGCCTTCATGAGGGTCCTGGACCTCAAGTCTTCCCAGCGCTTCTTGACCTTCTGGATGGTGCGGGTTGCCACCCCCTCCGCATTGATGGCAACCACACAGTCGGCCCAGATCCTGTCCCGTCCTTCCTTGTTGGCGCGAGACGATCCGAAGAGGGCATCATACTGCCCCAGGACTTGCTCCACCAGGACACCAACTTCGGTGGCAGTGAAGCTGGTGCCCCTCTGCCCCTCTGGCTGGGGGTTGCCACTGGTGCCAGATGTTGATGTGCCCAACATGGCAACCCCAGGGGCAGGAGTGGGTGGGCAACTGAGTCCTGGGGCTGGGCTGTGGAGCGATGTTATCCGAGTCGGGAGTCTTCTGTTCCAGCAGGGGTGGACACAGCAACTGGACACCTGCAGATGGCTGATATGCAGGCACCAAATGGCAGGGCACGGTGGCAGCAGGCAGGCAGGCAGGCAGGCAGCAGAAGATGGCATGTGGGAGGCTGCTCGGGGCACTGGGGGGCAGTAATTCGGCCTTCTGGGCAGGAGCGTGGTCTTCCGTGTGTTTTCGCGTGGCCAGCTTGATACGGAGTGATTTGGCACGTGAAAATCCTGCACGTCAGTGTGAAAATCGAGGAAAGGCCCTTAGCGCGTAAGCGCGTCAGCATGCGTACGCGATTTCATTGGACCAAAGGCCCTTTCAGCGTAAGCGCGTCCGTGACGTTTTGCGCACGGGCGTTGCCCTGGCAGGGCTTGGTGATCCCGCGTGCCTTTATGTTCTGTACGTGCTTTTTGTGCGGTGCGTGTGTTTTCCATCCGTTGGGGTTCACACGCTATTACTTCACAGCGGGTGTTGGCTACGCGTTCTTCTACACGCAAGGCAGACGGTGAGTGGTACCCCGCTCCCCCAGGCCCGATCGCGTGAATAACTTCACGTGAACCCCTGAAATACACGCGCCCAGGCTATTCGCGTGTGGAACTTCCCACGCACCCCTGAAATACACGCACCCAGGCTATTCGCGTGTGGAACTTCCCGCGCACCCCTGAAATACACGCGCCCAGGCTATTCGCGTGTGGAACTTCCAACGCACCCCTGAAATACACGTAGCACGCTGGGAGACATGAGTGGGGGCCTGGTGGAGGGTGCCCCTGGATGGTGGGGGGTGGGGGTGGTGGGAGACATGAGTGGGGGCCTGGTGGAGGGTGCCCCTGGTGGCTGGGGGGTGGGGGTGGTGGGAGACATGGGTGGGGGCCTGGTGGAGGGTGCCCCTGCACTGCTGGGGGGTGGGGGTGGTGGGAGACATGAGTGGGGGCCTGGTGGAGGGTGCCCCTGGATGGTGGGGGGTGGGGGTGGTGGGAGACATGAGTGGGGGCCTGGTGGAGGGTGCCCCTGGTGGCTGGGGGGTGGGGGTGGTGGGAGACATGGGTGGGGGCCTGGTGGAGGGTGCCCCTGCACTGCTGGGGGGTGGGGGTGGTGGGAGACATGAGTGGGGGCCTGGTGGAGGGTGCCCCTGGATGGTGGGGGGTGGGGGTGGTGGGAGACATGAGTGGGGCCCTGGTGGAGGGTGCCCCTGGTGGCTGGGGGGTGGGGGTGGTGGGAGACATGGGTGAGGGCCTGGTGGAGGGTGCCCCTGCACTGCTGGGGGGTGGGGGTGGTGGGAGACATGAGTGGGGGCCTGGTGGAGGGTGCCCCTGCACTGCTGGGGGGTGGGGGTGGTGGGAGACATGAGTGGGGGCCTGGTGGAGGGTGCCCCTGGATGGTGGGGGGTGGGGGTGGTGGGTAGTGTTCCCTAGATTATGAGTAGGGAGCTGATTCCTCAAATGAAAGGATGAGTCCGCAAGAAGGGACACTACATTCTTAGCATAGGAATCAGCAGGAATATCAGGCTGCAGATTAATGTCACCCATAAGCACAAGCTTCCGGTAGACCAGTGACAATTCTGCAACCAGTTGGGGGAATTCAGACACATAATTAGCCATGGAGTAAGAAGGTGGCTGATTCACCAATATAAAATTAACAGAAGTGTTAGGCGAAAGCTGTAGCCTGACGAAAAAGAATTCACTGGGCAGATTGTGATTCAGGGGTATGACCGAGCCATTCAAAGATGATAAATAAAATTAAGGCTCAGCCACCCCCAGGCCCTGAGTACCTGCCCAACTGCAGAATGCTATATTGAGGGGGCAACATCTGCACAATATCTGGACCCGAAGATGGCGAAAACCACATTTCGGTCAGACATGAAATATCAGGGGCATGGTCTTCTAACAAAGAATAAATATTATGTTGATCTGTGGCAAACCTGGCATTAATCAAGATCCCCTTCAGCAGTTCCACACATCATGTAGGGTTTTTCAAAAATCCAGTTTGGTGGACATTCTATAACGCCATGCTCATAATGAGCTTGTTCGCTTGCACTGGTAAAGCCAGTTCCAATCTTAAAGGAATCCTAAAACCAGAGGGCCAAATAGTACGTAAAGGAACCAGAGCCGTCAGTTCATTGTGGGAAAAACAATGCCCCAATGTAGCTTCCAAACGAGGAAAGGGCAATGCATCCTCATGTTTGCAGTGTATTAGAGCCCAAGGCCCGTCCTAGTCCCGTACGGGTACAGACAGGCTTGCCTTTAGCGCATCTTCGGCACGCTGCAGGCACACCCACTGCACCCGTCTGAAATTAGGATGACCTGCGATGATGCGTCGCCCAAGAAATGAAAGGCAGTCTCTGCTGTTGGTAATATAAAGATACAGCAGATGTGTTACAACACAATGGTGACATACTTTTCTATTTAAACAGGTCCCCCAAATTTAAAATATATCTAAACACATAATATCAGCACAATGTTATATACAGTCTCACATGAGTATTTGTTTCAAAAGAATGAACAACTGGGCGAGTAGACAGCAAAGCAGCACAACCTCACCGCAATCATGTGGTACTACATATATCACTCCACAATTCCATAGTTGCCAACACGACCCATTCCAATCTGTAGATGCATTTCCAGACCTTTTTTCTGTTCCCTTTTCATTCTAAAACATGTACTTCTGTATGTTAGAAAATATACAGTTCAATAATGAAAAGTACCTCCACTATCAAACTAGAGTACAAAAAATACTGGCACATTATTTAAAAAAATGACCTGCCTTCTGTCAAAACTATTGCAGACCTTTATATTACACAACCTTGCCTTTAACCTCAGTTCAACTGCAAGTGGTTTTCTATACTACAAAACATGCTTCACTGCAGCAAACACCTCAGTAGCTCATTACTCATTTTAAAAGTACTTCTACTTCCGATGTGAATGCCGTCTTCTACTACTTATACCAAGGAACAATTCCATAATTAAAAATAGCTTAATTATCAACCTACACTACAACAGATATTGCCACCTCCTTTTAAACAAGCATTGACAATGGCAACAGTTTGGGCTTTTAAAACATTATCTTTTATTGTGATTTGGTGTACACTCAAAACTGTCACAAATTAACCACGATTATATACATTCCATATAAAATGCTAACCAGAATTAAAAAAAATTGCAAAATGCAAAGTTACATAAATAATTCATACTAGCACCATGATAAAAATATGAAAACATAAATCAATGTTAAATACATAATTCATACAAAACCAAACATTATATCAAAACTGTTTTTAAAAATGCCAAACCTGCAAGTGACAAGTCTGCTTAGCCCACAATATTCCGTACTGAAATTGATCTGACTGTAAAGTAGTCTCTTGATGGACAAATTGCCTCAGTCATTGCACCTGCATCTCAGACAACGACTAACACTCAATGAGTAAATGTTTCAACGTCTCCATAGCCGATTTGCAATAACTCTTTCCATCGTTGGGGTCTTGTTTCTCACCCCTAAAATTTCCTGCATTAAAAGTAAATTAAGTTTTAACCTAATAAATTAATCTCTAAAAACCTCAGAGAGATCTCGAAGTAAGTAATAAGAAATCTGATTAAAAGTCTGTACTTCTACCCAAGAATGATAAAACAACTGATATCTCATTATACTTTCTCGATTGTCAATCCAATCATATTCATGCATTTTCCTTTTTATTTTATTTGGATTACACACAGAACTTCATCAGCGTTAGAATCAATATGTACTAATTTGTTTCTACATATCATCTGATTCAGCACCCAGCATTAATTATTAATCACTTGGTCCTTGAGGTCCCAGAATAGACTATTGGGTGGAGGGGATATAATCTTGGGGAATATTTGCAACCTCTTCCAATCTATTATAGCCTGTGAGCCCTAATTCTTGTCTAATAACACCAATGGGCACCCCATCTGGAAGAGCTATGCATCATCGAGTAATGCCTCTAGCTTTTCCCATTTCAACTCCGAAGACAAGTTCTCCGCCCCATAAATTAGCATAGGCAGTACTTACAGTCTATAGAATCTCATCAATGATATGATATCAAAGTGCCCAAACCACATGTCCACTACTCTCATTTGGGCTGCAAATACTTTATCAATGGTTGCAATCATTTATAGACGTGTTTATCACCAGGGTTGGAAAGGAATGTAATCTGAAGTGTGTATATCGCTCCACCACTTCAATCTTCAATCCTTTGACTCTCTAGCCTCCAATTACATCCTTTTACTTTCCTTTTTTGTTTACTAGGTTTCATTATCAAAAGTTTTGTTTTGAAACAGTAACCTTTAAATCCAGGTTTTCTAAATATTTAGCCAAAGTATTCAAAGACGTCTGCAGGCTGATCGGGGACCTGTTGAGCTATAACAGGTCATTGGCGTAAGCGCCATTCTGTACCTGTAATGCACCCAGCCAAGGTTACTAGCATGTGCTGTATTCAGAGAACTATTCACATCACTTATGTAGAAGTTAAAAAAAAAAAACAGCGCCAGGACACATCCTGGCTTCAACCCACAGTGGGTCCTGATCACCCAAGAATAGTTAACCCACTTATCCAACTGTACCTTTACCAGGGACGTCATTTGGTGGTTGCCAGGGGTCACAGCGGCGACCCCTGAGGTCTCCCTTGCTACCACTGTCGTCTCCCTTGCAACCCCTAAAAAAGAAAATGTTCTTTTTTTTTAAATGTAAGCTCCAGGGCTGTGGCCAGCGATGCATGGCTCTTTGTTTCTGGAGTGGCTGGCTTTTTTGTTCAGGCCTCTTATAAAAAACAGGGAGTGCCACAAGTGTAACACTTTGAGCAGTGACCCTAAATACGAAAGAATAATAATAACAAACAATTTGTCTTTCTGGAATTCTATACAATAATTGCTAGAATGATTAAAGGTTTATTTCAGGCACACTTCAGGGGCTGAGTCACTGATTTATTATGTCTTTAAACACGTTAACCCAGCCTTTCATTCTTCGGATGCCAATAAATGAGTACCAACACAGGCTGGGTGTATATTTGTTCTATATAAAGCACTTAAATGCAAGTGCTATATAATAACATATCATTATCATTTGGCCTTGGACATCTGCTTGCATTCATAGTAACTTGGTAATATGGGCCTATTCACACTGATATTAATGATACATATGGTGATCCATTCTTGTATGAAATCTATATCACATTATAGTGATACCGTAATCATATTGTCAGTAGTGTACTTAGGAACAATGCTATGTGATGCCACTTCCTGTTTTGTCAAGGCGTGAAAGGTTGTGTTCCATCGCTTCTCATGTCGTCACTTTGGGGTGGGGTCAAATTACACCATGTCCTGTGATGTCATCAGAGGTAAGGGTCGTGTGATGTCACTTCCACTACCCCAGGCATTTTTGTGAAATGACGCCCCTGACCTTCACCCTAGTATTCGGGTGCAATGCCACTAAAATGTAAGTTAGATAATCGGGGCACCCTTTCTGTTGTAATTTGCTGCATAATTTGTGGTGATTTACACAACAAATGCTTGGCACCGGTCTAATAATGCCACATATATCGGGCACTTCGATAATACCACTTGCAATTATCAAATTTGTGGAATGAAGCAATTTAGAGATGCTCCGACACATTTCCTGAATCCCGTTTTATTTCTATCTATGAACTATGCCAAAACAGCCAGTGACAGCAACTCTTTCAGAAGGATTACAGAGAAGATTTTACTAGAAGCATCCAAAGAGGGGATAGGTCTGTTATTAAAAGGATTACGTCTATCTCCCTTTTTAAAAGCCGGTATAATATTAGTACATTTCTACAAACTCAGAATATGGTGTTCATGTAAATCATTCTTGAATAAGGCAGCCAATATATTGATCTAGAGAGCCGTAAAAGACTTGAAGGTCACATTTGTGAGAGACCATCTGGCTCAGCACTTTAGATGATTTACATTTATTAATAGTTAACTCAACATCCTCAATTGTAAACTCCAGACACCATTCACTAGATGTAATTTGTAAACTACCACAATCCGAATTCGCAACTTTGCCATACACTTTTGAAAAATGATCTACCCAATATGACTCCACAATAGGTTGCGCTTGAAGGGACACCTTAAATCCAGGCTTTTTAATCATGGACCAAAAGGAACAGGTATTCTTGTTTACAAATGCATTCAACATATTTTCAGAATCTCACTCGCACATTAGGTATCTATGTGTTTTAATCCAATGTTTATATCTTTGCTTCAGTCATGTGTCCTCCTTCTTTCACACATCTGTATCTAAACCATTTACTTGTCTAATGTTACGTCTCAATTCCCTCTTTTTATTGTGGGCTATTGTGACACCTGTAATAGCCCAAACTTTTGCATTCAAATACTGATTCATGTGTACATAGGGAGAAGGGCTTGTGACAAGGGGCACACACGAATAACATGTGAGGAGGGACACACAATCTATTTTGTTGTTGTTTGGTTATTGATACCTCCCATTCCCTCCCCCAAACCATGCTATTCCCTGTGACTATTCCCATCTGGGGAACTCTTTTAGCTCTGAGCTCTTCCATGGTCACGGCCATCTTGGATGACTGTCTCTAAGGAAGCTCTCTGGAGACAAGCCAAAACTGGCAGCCATCTTGAATGTCAGGGTTGTTTAATTACTGGTATTTAAAACTGTGCAGCACACCATTTATGGTGGTTTCAGAAGCCATCAAAGCTCTGTAACAGTCCTGCTATTTTACTCACTCATTCATTGTCCCAAAGAATAAGTGTGGCCCAAATTGAACCAATGAAAATATGGTAATTGCACACCTACATGCCAAACCTCAGATTTAGAATTGTTTCTGGGAGTTGAAGAGCCCAACTGTGCTACTACTTAGAGTCTCATTGATAAAATAAGTGAAATGTAGGGCAGCTAACTTCAGCGTCATGGTCACAGGGAAGCGCAGGATGTTGCTGCCAGAGTGTTCTGTGGGTGAATAGAGGGTATTCAGGAGGTTGTGACCTGAGTTGAGAGGCTCTGCCCCAGGATAAGGTTGATGGGAGGGGTGGGACCTTAAATGGACAGGAAGTTGCAGAAGCAGCACCTACAGGTGGCATAGCAGCTAATGTTCCATGCTGTCATCTGGTATCTACCATCTCTGTCAAACACTACTTACCACAGGGGCTTCAGAGTCTGCCTCTGGCTGCTTTCTGGCCACTGCAGGCAGCCTCCTCTATGGCACAGGCTTGCCTACAAGTAGGAAGCTAGGAATTATTGCCGGAGTGCTTGGTGTGGTAGTATGGGCTCTGAATGAGTGCAGCCAGTGAGGGGCAGCCCACCACACAGCAGGTAGCACTGCCGGCCCAGTTCATGGCGATAGCCTGGATGCTGATGATGGACGAGGTTATAGAGTCGGTGATGCAGGATTTTGATACCAGTCTCTCGGACATCGGACAGGAGCGGGGTTTAAAGCAGGAGGTCAGATAGCAGCAGCATTCTTCCTGCCCGCTATACATACCCATTACCTGTCTTTGCTGCCTAAGCAGCATTCCAAAGAACATCAAGCTTCTGAAACGGAGCCCCTCAAACGACTGCCCTTTAGAACGGACTGCTTTCTTTCATGCCACAATTGAGAGTTTGTATCATTGCTGCTTAAAGTCTGCAATTCTTAATCCTAAGTGCCCGTCAACAAGAAACACTGAGTGCAAGCTAAATAGGAGCTCTGAGACATGATCATGACCCCGCCATTTAGTCAGAAAGCAGCTGCTGCTTCCTATGCCCCTTTTGTTTTTCGAGCCTCCATTTTTGACCTTTGTGCGTCTATCGTTCACTCTTTTTCTGTCACATGTCTCCATTTACGTTATTTACTCCATCCTTCTCATCTTTCTTTCTGCTTCTTTTTGTTCTGGCTTTCATTTTTAGTTGGGCTATTAGGGGGAATGCCACCTATAAGCCAAAACGATTGCATTGGAGTGCAGGTCGGAGGGAGATGGCATGTCAGGAGGGACACGTAGCTTGTGTTGGGTGTTTGGTTATATACCCACCCACTGACTGCCCATGGCCATGCTAATCCCTTTGAACATTTCCACCCACTTCTTGACCTTTCCCACCCAAATGGCTGCCGGTGTAATAACAGAGTCTTAACCAATAGGGGCATTACTAGCCACTTGATTTATATATGACCCTTGCACTGAAGTCCTGTTAAAAAAGCAATGATAAAGCCAACAGTTTTGGCTTGAGATATTAGATAGGCATTTTCCACGCACTGAAATCATATGACCAGGTAATCACTCCATTGTTTAGTTGTTGCAGTATTAAATGCCTCTCCAATACCTGCACAAAAGCCCAACCTGTTGGCTTTATCAATGCTTGTTTATTTGGACAGCCGCAACAAACCTATGCATATGCCAGGCACTCTTATTCCTCCTCCCAACATTTCTATAAACATAAAAACCTTTCAAAAATTCCTGGCAAGCAGCTGTGCAATTGAATGGATTCACTAATTCAATAGCCGTCATGTCCTTTTTGGTCATCATTCTCATAATTTTCACATTTAGTCTCTCTGCTAAAGCAGGCTTCCAAATCAGTGCACAATTACCGGGCCTAATCCCCACCTTCACCCGACTCTCGCATTTGGGAATATAATTTATTAAAACAGTCATGTCTAAAACTAGCAAGCAATTATCACTTTCCTGGTACCTTCTAATTGATCATTTAGAGTAGTTGTCAAATAGAGCACTTGAGACAAACATATAATTCAACATAGACTAAGTACTGACATTCTGCCTGGTGTACTGTGTACACCCTCTCTCCTAATTCGGCCATTCAGAAATATCCCATCCCATGTTTCCATTACATGGCGAATAATATCACCTCGGATTCAAGGTGTTGCAAGGAATTAGAATGGGGGCTATCCTTAAACCAAGTTGGATCTAAGCATTCACTGTTAAAATCCTCCTTATACCCATAACAACCTGCCAGCCACTTGTCCAAAATATCGACAGATGTGACATAAAAATGTCTGCTGATAGCATCATAGGATTTAGATATACATTTATAGCAAACAGTGCTGCTGTTCATTAGATTGCATATTCCTCCAACTCAATTTAACCGCTAGAATATCAGATCTCATCCCATTACAATCCTCTATTGTAACCTCAATGTTGTTACGCACTGCACAGAGTAGGCCCCTAAAGGTCTTCTTGTCTGTCCCCTTTGTTCCCTAACATAAGACACCATAAATCCATCAATTATCAGTGTATCAAGCAGCCAGGTTTCCTGCAGGCAAATAATCGAGTAATTGCCCCCATGAAATGTCTAAAAGGATGTGTCAATAAATGGGAAAAACCCTATTATTCCATGAGGCAATACCTAATTGATGTTCACTCGTATCTCAGTTTGATGGTGTCACCAAAGACTTTCTCTTGTGCAAAGTATTTAAGATTAGTGCCCAATCCGAAATTCGTCGCCTAGGTGACTGAACATTTGTGCGGTGTCTACGATGGCCATACTCAAAAACACAGGTTGCCAGCAAATCTAACAAAGGCCTGCTTAATATTCCTTAAACCCAAATGTACTCATTAAACTACAGTTTAAATTCACAATTACAATAATATGAAGTTAGAATACACCAAAGGGTATCTGACTAGTTTAAATATAAACAAACACACAAAATAATTATTCCTTAATTACAATAGACTTAAAAAAATGCCATCACCTTTCTAATTACTTAGTACATCCTTACTACCACAAAGTACTTTTACAATACCAAACAGTTAGAATACGCCAATGGGTATCTAACTACTTCAACCATAAGCAAAAACACAAACCAACTATTCCTTTATTACATTACCCTTAAAAAACACCATCACCTATTTAATTAATGAATACACCCATAGTACACTATAATACTTTATACAGATACAAAATGTGTCTCCCTTTCATAAACGTAACAGTCTGAAAAGAAATGAAGAAACGGTTTAAGACAATGTAGAAGTCTTTAACAGTAAATGTAGGAAATTGTTTTTTTCAATGCACCATGGATTTTTTTCCCAATGGCCTAATCATTACAACATGTTAATACAACAGCAGTGTATCATGCACAAATTGAGTGCAAAACATAGTACACACAATGCACCACTGATGAGATTCAAAGAAAGTAAATGTATGTGTAAAAACGTATTTATATCTTGCATACTATGTTCTTCAACTATGTTTTCTTTTCTTTCCAAAGAAACACATATATACCCTTCTTAGCATGTCCAAATAGCAGACTATTTTAGTAATTTCCAACAGCCACATTGTTGCTCCCATTCAAACAAAAGTATACATATTGCTGTAGCCATGCCCAAAGTCCATATTATTGGTTTCACAATGTGCACATGCATATTTTTTAAACTTAATATATTGTTCTCTGATACATCTGATACATTCAACCCAAAGTTAATATATTGCTGTAGCCATCCCAATATCCAGATTGTTGGTTTCACAGTGTTCACATCCATATCGTTCCATGGCCGCTGTTCTCCAGCACATTCATCCAAATTAAACATATTGTTGTGAAAATTGCCACAGCCATAGTGTTCAAAGTAAACATATTGCTGTGAACACTGACCATGGTCACAATATGCTCAGCCATGTCACAAACAATCTACCCAATTTTTATTATTGTGATAATGACCACCTCCATATTGTTCAAAGTATACATATTGCTGTGGTGATGGCCAGTGTCCAGATTGTTGGGGGCATGGTTGAAGCATATTGTTGTGGCCATGCCCCCAATAATCTGGACACTGGCGATGGTCACAACAAAATGCTTCAACCATGTCACAAATAATATACTCACTTCCATAGCCACACAAATATTTATTGTTATTACAAATACACATACATATTAGTCACACTCAGTAGTTTCATTACATACTATAAAATCCAAAGTAAGTACTGTTGTAAAACATCAGATAACACTATCATGTCCAAAAGATGTCAGTGGACAGTAAAAAAAGAGCAAACTTGGCGACAACCCCACTACCATATTGACCCACAACAACGCTTCAATGTTTCCATTTCTTCTCTCCATCCCCCTCCCCAGACACACTTTCATCCTCAAAATGACCAGAAATCTATTTTTCAGAGGGCGTTTTGTGCCGCGCTGTTAGAGGACGAAGGACACTGTTTGCAGATTCAACATGGAATTCACATCAAAAGTTTTGATGCACTTCACGTTTTCAATCAACCTATCGGTGAACGCGTATGGCTCAGAGGCATCCAAAGACACCGAACCAGGAAGTAGTCTGTGGACCGGATGGAGATACCACACATTTTTGTTACATACTTTTTCAGAATTTATAAGAAATCTTCCTTATGGATATACACCAAATTTGCAAAAGCATGCTTTCGGATCCAGGCTGCTGCACCTCATGCACATTTTCTGCAAATCTGTCCAGTGGTTTAAGCAGTAGGCGCAAGCAAACATTTTTTCCATTCATGTCGAACAGGATTTCAAACATTTTGGGGCCCTCCCTAATAACTTTCCCCTCCCTAGGCGATATCACACGAAACTTCGCAAAATAATTAAAGGTTGGCTGTATGCTTTTCTTGCAAAGTTTTGTGAGAATTCGTTGAACGGTGCCAAAGATATAAGCCACCCGAAAACTGCTCTTCCTACGGGTTGAGCAACTTAACCATAACTACAGGGTCGCTCCAGCAGACCCTGTAATGTATATTTTCAGAGATACAAACACACACATATATCCCTTTTTTAAACTGGGGTGGCGAAAAGGCAGAGTTTATAGTACCGATTGCTGGTATTAGGTGTGCGCGTGCAGTGGGCTGAAATAAATCTCAGGGTTTTTGGTGTTCAAATGTATGGGCACGTACGGTCCAGCATCGACATAGCATTGCTGATTGTGAACTAAGCCACAAGATATAGGGCCTCATTACGAGGTAGGTGGTAAGGGATTACCGGCACCGGTAAGGACACCGGTGCCGGTAATCCCTTACAACCCTATTCCGAGGTCCCTTAGCGGGTCCCTTCCCTAACGCCTGGTTTTACCTGGTTTTACCAGGCGTTATGGAAGGGACCCATTAAGGGACTTCAGAGCTAATAACGGTACTGCAAATTGCGGTACCGTTATTAGCTCCATCCCCATTCCCATTGAGCCCTATGGGGGCTCGAATGGGAATGGGGAATGGTTCCCGGAATGGGGATTTACCGGGTCCTCCAAGGTTGGAATAACCGAGTAAATCCCTGTTTCGGAAACCGGGACCCGGAATGCGGTAAGGGGGTAGCCATGGTGCTAATAGCACCATGGCTACCTCCTACCTCGAAATGAGGCCCAGAGACATGTAATTATCCCCAGGCCTTCCAGTTTTGCGCATGCAATCTAAGGCCCAGCTCTCAGCCTGTCAGCATTGTGCACAACAAATGCTATCAGAAGCACTGACACTGCCGGTCATACATATATCAGTTCTAGCTTCAACGCAGGCGGTCCTAGGCACAGAAGGAAGTATCAGTCCTACCCACTAATTAAGGAAAATCAAAACAAAGCCTACCTACATCCCCAGGAATACTTCAATGCTGTGTATTAGGTTCAATCTGCTCTCAGCCTTAGGAAAAGAAGAACACTTTTAAACTCCAAGTTAAATATCGAGACTAATTCATTAGGAAGAAAAAGTAGTATACATCCAGAAGGGGACTGAGATGGCACAAGCAGCAGCGTGTGTCTCTTTTGAAATAGCCCATTGGCCTCTTACAGCTGGGACCCCGCCCCAATTCATATGGGAATCAGCCCGTGTGTCATACATACATGGAGATCTGTGAGATTAGCGGCCAGTCACTGCGCCCCCTCCTGGCTTTGCAAAAGCGTCTTTCTGTGCCTGACATCACTGTTAAGAGGTAACCTTGGATATAGAGTGGCCAGCCACGCCTGAGTGGCTGCTAATGACTCCAAGCTTACCTTACATTCAAACTCTTCTGCCTGCTTCACATTTAGCGGAAATCCATCGATCAGAAACCCTTTTGTGCACACCTGGTTGGTAGTTATTGCTTCCTTCAAGAGCTGGACAATAGTCCCCTGTAACAGACCAAGGGAAAACAATTCAGTAAGTGGGAATCGGCTTCCAGGTTTATTTAATGCAGATGCACCTTGATTTTTCAGCAACGAGTCATATGAGGAGAGCTTTCAAGGATATGACACACATTACATTTTTTACAGAATAGTGTCAATGAAGAAACCCTTATTTGGACACGATTTTAACATGATTTTTGGTTTAAAAAAATCCTACCTTCCTATTATTAACATCTAACTTCTTCATAACGTCAAATGCATTTGGATTAAGTCTTAAAGTTCAAATCAGAGCAGCATTTTAGTACAACTGGACACCCATTTATAACTTGCATAGCTTGGAATCGGTGTATAAACTGTTAGAATGTAGCAGTAACCAATTGTTAGTTAATCCTGAATCAACAAGTGTCAAAATGTTTAATCTAAAAGTACTAGCCACATTATTTCGTTGAAACTCATGTGTCTGATACAGTATTTTTCCTAACAATTCTTTAATAAGAATGTACATTCCTCATATTTATTAGCAGAGGGGAATACTAATGTTATGAACAACGAAGGGGCGAGTATCTTCTCAATCTTTATCTTTCAGCAGCATCGAGAAATGTCAACAAAACCTAATTTACCAGAAAACCTGGTAATTTAGGGTGGTTTCATCTTCCTTCAGTTTCAACATTAATTAAATGATAGCTGGCCAATCCTGCATAGTGTGTCCTTCACGAACTCACCTTAAGAAACTGGTATAGAAGCCCTGTTTTTTTAGTTTTCTTAATTAATAAAGGGATGCTGGTAATTACATCTCGGAACTAAATCAGACCCTCCTTTCAGTAAGCTCCATGCCTGTGCTCTGCCACTCCAGTCTCCTGATCTACAGCTCCTGCTATTCAGTGGCACTGAGCAGGCCCAGAGGTCACAGGTGCCCGTTTTGACAGCTGCTCTGACAGCCATGTCACTAAAGTTGTAACCTCTGTTTCAAATTCAACATGATTATGATAAACTCCTCACCTGGTGGCAAGGTAATGTGAACATATTAGCCATACCTTGTGTGGTTTGGTAGTGGGGGTTTTACATAATTATTAAGAGCCACATCTAGTTTGTATCATACACATGTCAACACTCTAGGTCCGGATCTGCTGTGTATATTGATCAGACAGCCTGTCTCTTTCAGCCTGCAGGACAAGAGAGTGAAAGACTATACATCTCTGTTCACCCTTTTTGAGGTTGAGTAACACCACTCTCCAACAGGACAGCCTTCCACCAGGAGCAGTCCTGAGAAACATAAATCAAAGGGAACATTCTAAACAAAAAAAAAGGATCAGCCTCTCACCAGGGTGCTGCACACCAAAGGGCCTTTTATGCTATGGGTCTGGAAAGGTGCAGACTTAGTGTAGACAGAGGGAGCTCAGCACAGTTGAGGAACGATTCCACCATCTTGATTCTCTGAGTAATTGTCCTTCCTTCTTCACTTCCTTTAGCCCAAAATACTTTGGGTAAGATGAAAGAAGGCAAGCACCATGTTACGGAGTGAAATGAAAGGTCTGATACTAAGGTAAGGCAAGTGAACTTCTTTACTAAGTTCCAGTGACAAGGTATATACATCAGCAAAGTCCAAGGGTAAGTAAGTAGGAAGGTACGCAGCGGACATCCACCAGCCTCCTCTCTCACAGGCTGCTTCACTCCAACTGACTTTCATGGAGGTTACAGCGGCACTAACACCACAACATTCCATAGGCATAACATTCCATCAGGCATTCTCTCAGGCAAGCATTCATGCAGGACCAAAGCAGGGAACACAAAACACAACACACCACTTGTCACAACTGAGCCACAAGTGGTCAACACTTGTCACAAGGTTAGTGATTGGACCCCTTAAAGCAGGCCCAAATCTGTCCAATCCCCTGGGCCTATAAAAGAGTGGGTCTCCCACTCTTTCTTTGATTAACTTTGAACCATCCATGACTCAAGGAAGAATGAGTTTGCACCATGTTTGGGAGAGTTGATTTTTCCAAAGTGCCCAGCCATCGAGGTGAGGAAGGAGTGTTCCAAGGCAGAGGCAAGCTTTGCTCCCTACCCACTCCCAGGGATACATTGGGGATGACTGTTGCTGATGATTAGGACCTGCTACTCTGAATCTAAACAGCCAAGACTGGGAGATAGAACCTGAAAGGACTCATCCTGTCCTTTAGCCCATGCAGAATATCTCACAGCTGCTGGACAGCCACATTGGCCAGGATCCTTGTTCCACCATATGAACCTCTTTAGTGCCAAGGACGAGGTATCTCGTCCTTGGGATTACCTCCCTGTTACCAAGGACGAGTTACCTCGTCTTTTTCAGCACTTTGTTTTGTGTGATCCCAGCAAAGCAGGGATCACACAAAACTGTAATCCAACCCCCGGGCTATGTGAGAGGGAGGTCCCCCTCACTGCCAGGGGGCTGGATTACCTTCAGTTTCACGTCGGCATGCGACGTGAGTGTTCACATTTCTCCACCTCGATCTCTGGCTGTATTTCAAGCCGGAGATGGAGGGAGGTGTTGTTGGAAAGGGGAGATTGTCCCCTTTCCAACGACACCCTTTGTTTTAGCATTGCTGGGCGGGGATCGGGGCGCAGATCGCTCGATCCGCGCCCAGTAATGCCATTGGACCACCAGGGATACGTTTGTGACGTGGGTGAGAGGGGGGCTGCTTACAGTAAGCAGCCCTCTCCCCCCCGGACCCCAAAGCATGGGGGCACATATGTGCTGAACACTGGGGGCTGATGGCTGATCATCTGCCGCTAGAGAAGGGGGCAAAATAAAAAATAAATAAAAAACAATATCAACTGGGATGGGGCATGGGGGTCAGGGGGCCCTAGACACCAGGGGTTTTTTTGCCGCACTGAAAGGGTGGTGGCCCTTCCCCTCCCACACCGAGTGGAAAGGGGGGGGCACCCCTTGTAGTCCTCCCTGGGGCAGATTTATGCCCCCAGGCAGGTGTACATGAGGTGCCCCCCCATCCAATTGGAGGGGGGAGGGTCACCAGGAATAAGTGCAAGCCCCCCAAAGGATGGGGCTGAGGTTAGGGCCCCCCCTGGGGGCAGATGGCTGATCATCTGCCCCCAGGGAAGGGGGAAAAATAAATAAAACAAAAGGGAGTTTTGGGTGGGAGTGGGGGGGCACTAGCCACCAGGGATTTATTTTATGGAAAGGGGGTAGCCCTCTCCCCCTCACCTCAAGGGGAAATGGGGGCACCCCTTTTAGCCCTCCCTGGGGGCAGATATCTGCTCCTAGGAAGGGGCATCTGACCCCAGGGAGGGCTGCATGAGATGCCCCCCTCTTATCTACCCCCAGGGAGGGCTGAAGGAGATGCCACCCCCCTGCATTTGGTGTGGGGGGAGGGTCACCCCCCATTACATTAGAAAATTACCTGGCGGTTTAGGGTGCCCCTCAGCCCGCCCTAAAGTGTAGTGTACCATTTTCAAATTTTTTGTTTCTTTACCAAACTTGCCTTGGCGCAGAGGGGCACATTGGTGTGCCAATCTGGCCCCTGGGTGCCCAAACCTTACTGCCCCAGCCACTGGGGGCCTGTCTCACAATTTTTATGGGCACTCTCTCCCCCACCCCAAATGGAGGGGGGATGTACCTCATGCAGCCGTTTGTAGGAGGCCCAGGGAGGCCTGCATGAGGTGCCCCACCACCAATTTGGGGTGAGGGGGGAGAGGGCCCCAAAAATGGTGGGACAGATCCCCAGTGGGTGGGCCAGTAAGGTTTGGGCACCCAGGGGCCAGATTGGTACACCAATGTGCCTCTCTGCACCAAGGGGAGTTGGGTTACCAAAGGAAAAAAGTGAAAATGGTGGAACTCATTTTAGGGGGCTGTGGGGCACCCTAAAGCGACAGGGAATTTTCTAATGGGATGGGGCGTTGACCCCCCCCACCCGCAATGGAGTGAGTGCCATGTCATGCAGCCCTCCCTGGGACCAAATATCTGCTCCTAGGAATGGACGCCTGAGCCCAGGGAGAAGTGCAGGACAGCCCCTTTCTATCTGCCCCCGGGGAGGGCTACATGTGATGCGCTGGCCCTCCAATTGGACCCTCCAAATTGATCCCCCTTCACATTAGAAAATTCCCCAACGGTGTAGGGGGCCCCTCAGCCCCCGCTAAAGGGCAGCATGCCATTTTGAATTATTTTCTTTGTTTACTAAACTTTCCTTGGCGCAGAGGGGCACATTGGTGTGCCAATCTGGCCCCGGGGTGCCTAAACCTTACTGCCCCACCCACTGGGGGCCCTGTCCCATAACTTTTGGTGGCCCTCTCCCCCCTCACCCAAAATAGGTGGCAGGGGTACCTCATGCAGGCCTGCCTCGAGGCAGATATCTGCCCGTAGGAAGGGGCAAATGGGGTTTCACTGTGGGTGGGGGTGAGGTTCAGTAGACCACCAGGGATGGCTTGCAAGGGGGGGCATGTTTGAAAATGATTTATTTGTTTTTGCTGGTGTGACCGTAGGTAACACATGTTTTTTTGTTTTGTTTACAGCTTTTTCTACGCGAGCAGCTGCAACTTTATGTGAGTACTGTTTTTTATTATTCTATGGTTAGGGCCCACTGTCAGTGGGGTGGGTGAGACTGGGGCTGGATTGTTGGTGGTGTGGGTAGGAATGGGCCCTCTGGGCAGATATGTTGGTGGGCTGGGACACAATTGCAGGGGCAGGACACAAATTGCCCCCCATCCCAGCGGAACATTGGTGTTTCCCTGAGAGAGGATCCCTCCCTTGTGGGTTGTCAGTCTGCAAGCCCAGGCTCCACCTCTGACTGTGCTATGTTACAGATGTCACCTCCGGGGAGGAGTGGGGATCCTGCCGGGGCTCCCTGGAGCTGCTGGTGGGCTTAGGGGACGGTACACCCACATGGTAAATGGGTGTCCAAGGCCAGGGACATCACCTCCAACCGTCCTGGAGTTGTGGCTGGGCTGCACTACAGCGTTTCCCTTCGGGGAGGTATTGGCACACTGCTGGGACTCCCTGGTGGGGAGAAGCTGTAACGCAGGGCAGCCAGGGATCCAGCAAAGTCGGCGGTAATATCCCTGGCCTTGGGCACCCTCAGTGCATTCCCACAGGTGTCCTCTTTTCAGAAATGCAGGGTGTTCCAAGTTTTTCTTGGTGACTTGGACACCCTAGGCCCAAGTCTATATGGTGTGCACATTAGTCAAAATCCTGCAATCCTGCTGTGCGAAAAGAGTTGGGTTTACCAGTGTTTTAGGCTTTCCCCTTGGTGCCCATGTAGGTGCACCCACACATGTGAGGTACCATTTTCATCGGGACACCCGTGGAAATGCGGCACGGTAGGCCATGTGTTGTTGGCGGCATGTTTCGGTGGGTGAGCCGAGTGAAATGTGCGGAAAATGTGTTTATTTCCGCACATTTCGGACTTTGCCGGGGTGTCTGGGTAATAAATTTGGGGCCGATTTGTGCAAGTCAAACTTCTGCAGATTCCCACGGGTGTCCTCTTTTCAGAAATGCATGGGGTTTCCTGTTTTCCTTGGTGGCTTGGACACCCCAGGCA
This sequence comes from Ambystoma mexicanum, assembly GCF_040938575.1. Taxonomy (NCBI): domain Eukaryota; kingdom Metazoa; phylum Chordata; class Amphibia; order Caudata; family Ambystomatidae; genus Ambystoma; species Ambystoma mexicanum. The sequence continues at coordinate 1,000,889,374 of NC_090922.1, forward strand.
CATATCTGTATGGTGTACCCGTCTGGAAAAAGTGTGAAATTCAGCTGTAAGAACAGACTTGGGGTTACCTGTGTTTTAGGCTTTCCCCTTGGCGCCCTGGTAGGTGCACCCACACATGTGAGGTACCATTTTCATTGGGACACATGTGGGAACGCGGTACGGTAGGCCATGTGTTGGTGGCGGCGTGTTTCGGTGGGTGAGCCGAGTGAAATGTGTGTAAAATGGGTGTTTTTTCACCTAATTTCAGACTTTGCCAGGTTTTTTGGGGAATAAATTCTGGGCCGATTTGCACAAGTCAGACCTTTGCAGATTCCCACGGGTGTCCTCTTTTCGGAAATGCATGGGGTTCCCTGTTTTCCTTGGTGGCTTGGATCCCCGAGGCCCATGTCTGTATGGTGTGCCCGTCTGGAAAAAGTGTGAAATTCAGCTGGCAGAACAGACTTGGGGTTACCTATGTTTTAGGCTTTCCCCTTGGTGCCCTGGTAGGTGCACCCACACATGTGAGGTACCATTTTCATTGGGACACATGTGGGAACGCGGTACGGTAGGCCATGTGTTGGTGGCGGCGTGTTTCGGTGGGTGAGCCGAGTGAAATGTGTGGAAAATGGGTGTTTTTTCACCTAATTTCGGATTTTGACGGGTTTTCTGGGTAATAAATTCTGGGCCGATTTACACAAGTCAGACCTCTGTGGATTCCCACGGGTGTCCCCTTTTCGGAAATGCATGGGGTTCCCTGTTTTCCTCGGTGGCCTGGACACTCGAGGCACATATCTGTATGGTGTGCACGTCTGGAAAAAGTGTGAAATTCAGCGGTCAGAACAGACTTGGTGTTACCTGTGTTTTAGGCTTTCCCCTTGGCGCCCAGGTAGGTGCAGCCACACATGTGAGGTACCGTTTTTATCGGGACACCTGTGGGATTGCGGGACGGTAAGCCATGTGTTGGTGGCGGCGCGTTTTGGTGGGTGAGCCGAATGAAATGTGAGGAAAATTGGTGTTTTTTTCACCTAATTTCGGACTTTGCCAGGTTTTCTGGGTAATAAATTCTGGGCCGATTTGCACAAGTCAGACCTCTGCAGATTTCCACGGGTGTCCTCTTTTCAGAAATGCATGGGGTTCCCTGTTTTCCTCAGTGGCTTGGATCCCAAAGGCCCATATCTGTGCGGTGTGCACGTCTGGAAAAAGTGTGAAATTCAGCTGTCAGAACAGACTGGGGGTTACCTGTGTTTTAGGCTTTCCCCTTGGCGCCCAGGTAGGTGCACCCATACATGTGAGGTATTGTTTTCATTGGGACACATGTGGGATGGTAGGCCATGTGTTGGTGACAGCGTGTTTCGGTGGGTGAGCCGACTGAAATGTGCGGGTAATGGGTGTTTTTTCACCTAATTTCAGACTTTGGTGGTTTTTATGGATAATATATTCTGGGCCCATTTTGCGCAAGTCAGACCTGTGAGGATTCCGACGGGTGTCCTCTTTTTGGAAATGCGTGGGGCTCCCTGTGTTCCTTGGTGGCTTGGACACCCGATTCCCATATCTGTATGGTGTGCCTGTCTGGAAAAAGTGTGAAATTCAGCTGTCAGAACAGACTGGGGGTTACCTGTGTTTTAGGCTTTCCCCTTGGCGCCCAGGTAGGTGCACCCACACATGTGAGGTACCGCTTTCACTGGAACAACTGTGGGAATGCAGGACAGTAGGCCATGTGTTGGTAGCGGCATGTTTCGGGGGGCGAGCCGAGTGAAATGTGCGGAAAATGGGTGTTTTTTCACCTAATTTCAGATTTTGACAGGTTTTCTGGGTAATAAATTCTGGGACGATTTGCGCAAGTCAGACCTCTACGGATTCCCACGCGTGTCCCCGTTTCGGAAATGCATGGGGTTCCCTGTTTTCCTTGGTGGCTTGGATCCCCGAGGCCCATGTCTGTATGGTGTGCCCGTCTGGAAAAAGTGTGAAATTCAGCTGTCAGAACAGATTTGAGGTTACTTGTTTTTTAGGCTTTCCCTTGGTGCCCAGGTAGGTGCACCCACACATGTGAGGTACCGTTTTCATCGGGACACCTGTGGAAATGTGGGACAGTAGGCCATGTGTTGGCGCCCGTGTGTTTCGGTGGGTGAGCCGAGTAAAATGTGAGGATAATGGGTGTTTTTTCACCTAATTTCGGACTTTGCCAGGTTTTCTGGGTAATAAATTCTTGGACGATTTGCGCAAGTCAGATCTCTGTGGATTCCCACGGGTGTCCCCTTTTTGGAAATGCATGGGGTTCCCTGTTTTCCTTGGTGGCTTGGACACCCGAGGCCCATATCAGTATGGTGTGCCCATCTGGAAAAAGTGTGAAATTCAGCTGTCAGAACAGACTTGGGGTTACCTGTGTTTTAGGCATTCCCCTTGGTGCCCAGGTAGGTGCACCCACACATGTGAGGTACCGTTTTCATCGGGACACCTGTGGGAATGCGGGACAGTAGGCCATGTGTTGGTGTCGGCGTGTTTCGGTGGGGGAGCCGAGTGAAATGTGCGGAGACTTGATGTTTTTTTCACCTAATTTCGGACTTTGCCAGGTTTTCTGGGTAATAAATTCTGGGCTGATTTGCACAAGTCAGACCTCTGCAGATTTCCACGGGTGTCCTCTTTTCAGAAATGCATGGGGTTCCCTGTTTTCCTCAGTGGCTTGGATCCCAAAGGCCCATATCTGTGCGGTGTGCCCGTCTGGAAAAAGTGTGAAATTCAGCTGTCAGAACAGACTTGGGGTTACCTGTGTTTTAGGCTTTCCCCTTGGCGCCCAGGTAGGTGCACCCATACATGTGAGGTATTGTTTTCATTGGGACACATGTGGGATGGTAGGCCATGTGTTGGTGACAGCGTGTTTCGGTGGGTGAGCCGACTGAAATGTGCGGGTAATGGGTGTTTTTTCACCTAATTTCAGACTTTGGTGGTTTTTATGGATAATATATTCTGGGCCGATTTGCGCAAGTCAGACCTGTGAGGATTCCGACGGGTGTCCTCTTTTTGGAAATGCGTGGGGCTCCCTGTGTTCCTTGGTGGCTTGGGCACCCGATTCCCATATCTGTATGGTGTGCCTGTCTGGAAAAAGTGTGAAATTCAGCTGTCAGAACAGACTGGGGGTTACCTGTGTTTTAGGCTTTCCCCTTGGCGCCCAGGTAGGTGCACCCACACATGTGAGGTACCGCTTTCACTGGAACAACTGTGGGAATGCAGGACAGTAGGCCATGTGTTGGTAGCGGCATGTTTCGGGGGGCGAGCCGAGTGAAATGTGCGGAAAATGGGTGTTTTTTCACCTAATTTCAGATTTTGACAGGTTTTCTGGGTAATAAATTCTGGGACGATTTGCGCAAGTCAGACCTCTACGGATTCCCACGCGTGTCCCCTTTTCGGAAATGCATGGGGTTCCCTGTTTTCCTTGGTGGCTTGGATCCCCGAGGCCCATGTCTGTATGGTGTGCCCGTCTGGAAAAAGTGTGAAATTCAGCTGTCAGAACAGATTTGAGGTTACTTGTTTTTTAGGCTTTCCCTTGGTGCCCAGGTAGGTGCACCCACACATGTGAGGTACCGTTTTCATCGGGACACCTGTGGAAATGTGAGACAGTAGGCCATGTGTTGGCGCCCGTGTGTTTCGGTGGGTGAGCCGAGTGAAATGTGAGGATAATGGGTGTTTTTTCACCTAATTTCGGACTTTGCCAGGTTTTCTGGGTAATAAATTCTTGGACGATTTGCGCAAGTCAGATCTCTGTGGATTCCCACAGGTGTCCCCTTTTTGGAAATGCATGGGGTTCCCTGTTTTCCTTTGTGGCTTGGACACCCGAGGCCCATATCTGTATGGTGTGCCCATCTGGAAAAAGTGTGAAATTCAGCTGTCAGAACAGACTTGGGGTTACCTGTGTTTTAGGCATTCCCCTTGGTGCCCAGGTAGGTGCACCCACACATGTGAGGTACCGTTTTCATCGGGACACCTGTGGGAATGTGGGACAGTAGGCCATGTGTTGGTGTCGGCGTGTTTCGGTGGGTGAGCTGAGTGAAATGTGCGGAGACTTGGTGTTTTTTTCACCTAATTTCGGACTTTGCCAGGTTTTCTGGGTAATAAATTCTGGGCTGATTTGCACACGTCAGACCTCTGCAGATTTCCACGGGTGTCCTCTTTTCAGAAATGCATGGGGTTCCCTGTTTTCCTCAGTGGCTTGGATCCCAAAGGCCCATATCTGTGCGGTGTGCCCGTCTGGAAAAAGTGTGAAATTCAGCTGTCAGAACAGACTTGGGGTTACCTGTGTTTTAGGCTTTCCCCTTGGCGCCCAGGTAGGTGCACCCATACATGTGAGGTATTGTTTTCATTGGGACACATGTGGGATGGTAGGCCATGTGTTGGTGACAGCGTGTTTCGGTGGGTGAGCCGACTGAAATGTGCGGGTAATGGGTGTTTTTTCACCTAATTTCAGACTTTGGTGGTTTTTATGGATAATATATTCTGGGCCGATTTGCGCAAGTCAGACCTGTGAGGATTCCGATGGGTGTCCTCTTTTTGGAAATGCATGGGGCTCCCTGTTTTCCTTGGTGGCTTGGACACCCGATTCCCATATCTGTATGGTGTGCCCGTCTGGAAAAAGTGTGAAATTCAGCTGTCAGAACAGACTGGGGGTTACCTGTGTTTTAGGCTTTCCCCTTGGCGCCCAGGTAGGTGCACCCACACATGTGAGGTACCGCTTTCACTGGAACAACTGTGGGAATGCAGGACGGTAGGCCATGTGTTGGTAGCGGCATGTTTCGGGGGGCAAGCCGAGTGAAATGTGCCGAAAATGGGTGTTTTTTCACCTAATTTCGGATTTTGACGGGTTTTCTGGGTAATAAATTCTGGGACGATTTGCGCAAGTCAGACCTCTACGGATTCCCACGCGTGTCCCCTTTTCGGAAATGCATGGGGTTCCCCGTTTTCCTTGGTGGCTTGGACACCCGAGGCCCATATCTGTAGGGTGTGCCCGTCTGGAAAAAGTGTGAAATTCAGCTGTCAGAACAGATTTGAGGTTACTTGTGTTTTAGGCTTTCCCTTGGTGCCCAGGTAGGTGCACCCACACATGTGAGGTACCGTTTTCATCGGGACACCTGTGGAAATGTGGGACAGTAGGCCATGTGTTGGCGCCCGTGTGTTTCGGTGGGTGAGCCGAGTGAAATGTGAGGATAATGGGTGTTTTTTCACCTAATTTCGGACTTTGCCAGGTTTTCTGGGTAATACATTCTGGGACGATTTGCGCAAGTCTGACCTCTGTGGATTCCCACGGGTGTCCTCTTTTCCGAAATGCATGGGGTTCCCTGTGTGAAATTCAGCTGTCAGAACAGACTTGGGGTTACCTGTGTTTTAGGCTTTCCACTTGGCGTCCAGGTAGGTGCATGGTAGGCAGAATCCTGGGGAGTGCTCTTAGGGACTACTATACAAGATTAAGACTACAGGTGGTAGTACAATTTCACCTTTGGTACAAGCCCGTACTACACTGTTAGAGTGGTAGCAGTAGCGGAGCAGCCAGACTTATCTCAAGAGCAAATGAGCAGTAGTAGAGATTACAGAAAGGACTACAATTACTGTGACTCAAGCAAACACTGACTCAAGGTTTTTGGTAAAAAATTCAAAGTACATTTACTTTTAGACCATCTGTTCACAAAACATTCCACTTCTATTAAATTAAAACCACATTTCAAATACACTACACACAACCAATTCCCCTTGTGAAGAACAGTTCAAGGTAAGTACCTTTGGATTTGACAGACCGGTGTTGTGAAACAAAGACATTACCGGGGGTTATTACGAGATCACTTTTTAACAGTAATGACAGTTCGGTCTTACGAAAGAGAAGCGTACCCGCGAGAAGAAATGTTACTGTAGTCAAACACACTTAGCACATGAATTAATACAAGAGAGTTGGGGATAAAAATCATAGGCAATACTTTTTTCAAGGCAAATAGAATCAAGAGACACTTTCTGAAAAGAAGATAAAAGTCAATAGGCCTGTGCCAGTGTCAATGGGACAGGGGTCCTGTTGTCGAGGATCACAAGGTTAGAAGAGTTCACGATTCGAGATTGCCTTGGAGTACTTAGATATTGTCAAAAGGGAAGCAAAACTTATAAGAGGGAAGGAAGATAAGGACAAGCCTCGGGTGAGGAGAAAAAGGGTTCAAAAAAGTTAATCAAAGTCGGACACAGTACCTTATTCGTATGAAGAAGAGCTGGTGCCCCTGCAGTTGTTCCTGGTAGTTCCTGCAGACTCACGGTTCCTGAAGCTTCAGTCATGGGGACAAGAAGGAGGACGTCTGGAGCGATCTGCACTACCCAGTGATAAAGCCAGCAGCAGCAAAGCAACGGTGCATAAAAGGTGCGCTCCTTTAAAACAGGAGAGGCTCTTCAGATGGCTATGCAGACCACTACAGCTGTGTGCAGCGATTTCGACCTAGAAGAGGATCCTCTGCCTGTGGAAGGTGAGCTGGTTGATCCCACCAGGCTCAAGGGGAGAAGACTCTGGACTGGATCTTCTCTTGTCGTTGAAGGGTAGATAGCTCAAGACTGCAGCAGGGCTTCACCGGGACTCGGGAGTTGCAGCAGCTGTCTTCTTTTCCGCTTCTCTTCGGTTCTTTGCAGTTCCAGTGGCGACTCTGACTTCCAGCTCAAGAGTCCTGCCTTTTATGCTAAAATCCCCCATTCACACAGCCTGGCTGTCAATCACTCAGCAGGGGGTTGTCTGGCCCGGACAACCACCTCAGCCAATCAATACAAAGTGCGACTTGGGTCTCCAAGGAGACCCTGTGCAGGGGGTGACTAAACCCCTCCCTCACATTCAGCCCACCTAGACACCCAGACGGCAAAGGAGGGCTTCTGGACAGAAGCCTGTCAAAGGTTGGCGAAGAAAGGAGGCAAACCTGGTTTGCCGCACAAAGTAAAACACAAGAAGGACTTTAACAAAAAGAAATGGTGATAAAACCCAACCGGAGCCAAAATAAAAAGTATTTGGTCAAACGGGTTTAAGTTCGAGGCTAATATAATAGCCCAAAACAGTACCATGTTTATATGGTATAATCGCGATAGAAACGTTAGGGTAGAGACCACTTCTATCAGCCAAGTCTTAGTGTTAAGAGAGCAAAATAAAGCTCAGAGAGGCACAGACAAAAAGGGGTAGGAATTAACCCTTTCCAGTACTCCATGTAAGATGGGGTGTACTGGGTCTGCAGTTTAAAGTGACTATATAAAGTTAATGGCAACTTTACCTGTTTCTGGGGTACAGTAGTCAGCCCCAGAAAAATGGAGCCAAGGGGAAGTCTCAAAGACGACCCTGTGTCACTGCACTGACAAGTGGGGCTCATGGGGTGGTGTAGCTCCAGAGCCCAATATCACACAAACAGTAGAAATACACATGGCAAAACACATGTAAGAGTGGGAAAAAAGGCTCACACTCTTACCAGGTGGAAAAAATAAACCCCAGAAATCCACCAAAGCTGCTGAGGGACTCACTAGGTGAGGGAAATTAGCCATAAATGAGAATTCTTTCTAACGGTGCATGTTAGGCAGAATCATGTGCAGGTCCCTTAGGGAGCACTACAGAAGATTAAGTCTACAGGTATATGCAAGAAAATCCCCTTTGGTATCAGTCTGTACCAAAAAGATATAGTTGGTAGCTGTGGCTAAGCAGTCAGACTTATCTCAAGAGGGAGATGAGCAGTATTCAGGGTTTACACATTAGGTCTTCAGTACTATGGAACAGGGAACACTGACCAAAGCTTTGTATCAAAAACACACTCTGATGTTCACACACAAATCACTATTATAAAAGCAAGTTAAATCAGTCAAGACAATTATACACAACTCCCTATTTAAATTGTAGATAAGTTTGAGCAAGAGTGAAAACTGAGCAAAACGGCACAGTGAAAACCAAGCAGAAATGGCACTCTTACAATTTCTCAAAAGGGAGGGAAAGGACAGTTATACAGGTTTAGACTCTTCAACACACCAGCAACACTTCCCAAGTAGATTGTGAACAAGTTAGGCAAGGCAATACTGAGGTGAAAACCGAGCAAAATGGCACTTCAGAGGTTTAAAAAGAGGGAAGGAAAAGGTGGTCATAAGAGTTAGGTGCAACAACACATTTCTAAGTGAGAAGCAATCTAGAGAGGGCAGTTGTAACAGATTTAGCCAGAGTCAATAGGCATGTGCCAGTGTCAAGGGTACAGGGCAATGTGCCCAGGATCAAAATGTTCTAGTAGCTGCAGTGAAGTCTTTGTTTAACGATTCGAAAAGGCAGTTGTAGAAGGTGAAAGACAATGTTAGATGATAGGGGCGGCCAACCCAGTAGGTAAGTAAAGGATTTAAAACACCTTTAGCGATACCCAACGAAACGGGAGGCCTGGCGGAACACTGTACCTTTAAAATGGAAGAGGCTCCTGTGGTGACGGTAGTTCCTGGCAGTTCCTGGAGGTCCAGCAGAGGAAGAGAGGCTCTCGTCGTGGAGGAAGGTTCGAGTTACTGCACTGCCCAGGGATGAAACCAGCCGCGGTGCTGCCAAAATGAATAAAAGGTACCCTCCTTTAAATCGCGGTCGTGGTGGACGGGTATCTGGTTATCCGGTTTCCGAGTGCAGGGCACTGGGGATTCAACCAAGGCAGGTCCTGGAAGGTGATTTGCGAACTGGTTGGCCCCAACAGCTCAAGGGAAGAAGACTCTTGCAGAGGAAGATCTTCTCAAGTCGTTGGAGAAAAGTGGTGAGGATCTGCAGCGGGGCTTCACTGGTGGTTCAGTCATTGCAGATGCCTTCAGCTTCTCTCCTCTTCGGTTTCTTAGTTCCAGTGGCAACGTCTTGTCCTCCAGTCCTCAGGACCCTGCTTTTATGCCGCAAGACCCCCATTCACACAGCCTAGCTATCACTCACACAGTGGGGTGGCTCTCCTGGCGGGAGAACCCCCAAGCCTATCAGGGAAGAGTGCGACTTGGGTTGTCCAGGGTGCCTATTCCCCCTCCCACACATCTTGTCTACCCCAGACTCAGGGGTGCCGAGAGGAGGGCTTCTGTGCAAAAGGACGAACAAAGGATCCCCAACCTGGGTTAGGATTATAGAGAAAGACACGAGAAAGAAATATTATTAAAGTTCTGGCAATAAAAACATACCGGAGTAAAGTTAGTATTAAAATAAACCGGCAGTATGTTAGAGGCTGTCAGTAAAAGTGGTAGCCTCGAACAATGGAAAAATCCCATAGGCAAATATTCGTGGTGAGATATTTACGGAAGTAACCACTGCCACCAGCCAGAAACTTTTGAGAGAGGGACTGTACGGTACCCCCTCGAAAATGAAAACTATTAACCCTTTCGAGTACTGGGAAAAAAAGAAGAGTCAGCAGCTACCCCTTTCAACCGTGTACAAAATGTAGGCCTGTAGAAAGGAAATAGTTAGGTTATACAAATCCTAGCTATAGAAGGTCACAAACTGATTTGGGTTTTGGTTTCTTCTCCTGCGGTCTCTATGACCAGAATGACTCAGTCTCGAGAGCACTTATTTCCCACTCCACTGAACTTTTTCATAAATCTAGGATTATCTAGAAAGACTCACGGAATGTTCCTGACCTGTAGGCCTTCTAGGATTACTCCTGCTTTAAGATATTCGAGCATCAGGTGTCCATGAGACTCAGTTCTTATAAGTTTCTTTTTCTTAGCGAATAGAGTGTCAAGGTCGTTGTTGCTTGGATTTTGGACTGGTGTGGCTATTGGCGTTTTAATAGCGAAGGTGTGTCTAGTAGTTTTTTTTATAAAAGTCGTCAGTGAAACTGACAATGTTTACATTTTCCATTAGTTGGATAGAGGTTGCTTAAGCCCAACAACCAAAGGGTTGTCCAGGGAGCAATAAGAAAAGTGGGGCAAGGAAAAGCCTTCTTTTTTGTTAACGGGGGGCTTGACTCCAAAAGGCAATTTAGCATAAAGGGAAAAAAAGAAGAGTCAGCAGCTACCCCTTTCAACTGTGTACAAAAAGTAGGCCTGTAGAAAGGAAATAGCTAGGTTGTACAAATCCTAGCTATAGAAGGTCACAAACGGGTTTTTCAGAGTTGGTTTATGATAGTACAATTTATTCATCAATTTAGACACACATCTAAAATCTGTAGGTTCACAAAAAAGAAAACACAAATGAACCTTAAAAATCACATGTAAGCCTTTTTGGGCTTGCAGGTAGAGTGACAAATTGTTTATTTCTCCACAGTTCAGTGAGTGAGGGTTAGTTACATAAATATATGGTGCCAATTTTCATACTACATCTAAACTGGTAGTATGTTGCTGTTGTCGACACAAGATTATGTTGGTTTTTCTGGTTCGGGATGGAGTGAGCCTTCACTTGGTGTAGACTGTACGTTGGTGAAGGGTCCGAACTGTCATCAGGACATTATTTGGAAGGTGAACGCCTAAAGGGACAGATGACACATGAGAGAGGGTGTCAGAGAAAAAGGGGCGGTGACCTAACAGAAGGATTCTATGTGAAAACTGTATACTAAAGGATACCTTAGTGGTATCAGCGGTTGAACTTGAGGTTATTTGTTTGCTGCACAGTGCCTTAGCAGGTAGTCCGTAGTAAAAGTCTACAGGAAGAAGGTAACAGTCGGTTATCTGGATACTATATTGATTCATAGGGAAGCTATGATTGCAAAAAAGGAACATACCTTTAGATGCTGGTATGTTTAGTCCAGCGTTGACGCTGGAGAAATCACAAGTGGAACTTGATTTGTGGTGATAGGAGGTTATCCATTGTCACTATATGAAGAAGAAAGTGGGATAAGGTTTGTCTCTTAAGTGAAGACAACAATGGTGGTGATGTGCATTGACTAATTGCCATCCTAGCGTGGTAGTGTCTATGTTGGTTTTACATGATGTGATGATGTTATTCAGGCCGGTGGATGGAAGGGGGTGGATATTAAATGTCATTGTATGACGGAGAGGGAACCATTTCAACGTGGTAGTGCCTGTGTTGGTCTTTAATGATGTGATCATTGTATGGGAGTGAAAATAAGTGAAGCAGCGTGCAGAGGGGTGATTCAAGTACGCTTTATGGTGCCTGTCAAAACACTTGTGAATAGCATTCGAACGAAAAATGTATTAACCTGGAAAATTACACTGATACTGAACCCTCTGAGGCGAGTTCAGGGGCGTGGTTGCGATCATCGTAAAGTATGCTGTGCTAAATCTCTTACCTAGTCGGGCGGGAGGCTGGACTGGAATGGAGCTGTGTGATCGCAGTTGCAGTGTCTCCACTGATTAAAACAGGACAAGGGAGTGTTGAGTCATCATAACATGCGCATAACTTAGTCGTGTGCGCGCATGCGTGTCCTGGCTCGAACAGGGTACCTCCTGCCTATGAGAATCGAATCCTTCTAGAAATTGACCAACTTTTTGACAAAAACATCAGCTATCCGGACAACTTAACTATAGAAGAACGCCTGGCCTTAAAAAACCTCGACAACAACCACGACTTCCTCATAAAACCCGCGGACAAAGGCGGAGGTATCGTCCTGTGGGCCAATACCCTTTACAACACAGAAGTCCAGAAACACCTCACAAATACTAAATTCTACCGCTAGATACCCACGGATCCTACGACCAGACTCCTTACGGAAATAGAAAGTCTGATGTGCCACGCCTGGCAAGAAGGTTGGATTGACGACGATGAGAAACTGTTTCTGATAAATCGCAATCCTATCCTACCAGCCTTCTACTTACTACCCAAGATTCACAAAGATGAATGAAACCCACCCGGCCGACCCATAGTGGCCGGCATAGGATCAGTTTTGGAACCCCTATCTATATACATCGACTTTTTTGTACCTCCTTTCATCAACTAAATGCGGTCTTATGTCCAAGATACGACGTCCACAACCAAGAAGACCTTCTAGTCACACTTGACGTCGAATCACTCTATACTAGCATTCCCCAACAGGAATGAATTGACATCCTGGCTATATACCTTGATGAAAGAACCAATTTGGAACCACCAACTGCCTTCCTCCTTGAATGTATTCGGATTGCTATTACAGAAAACTATTCATCTTCAAAAAATCTTTCTATTAGCAGTGCCATGGCACCTCCATGGGGGCCACTTTTTTCATCAGACATTGCTAATCTGTTCATGGACTCTTTGGAAGCCAAATCCATCTACGATGTCAACAACCCTTTCAATATACATATAGGTGTTTGGATTCGCTACATCGACGATGTGCTGATGACATGGAAAGGAAACAAAAAAGACCTACACAAATTCTTCACATGGCTCAATGGTCAAGATACCTGCATCAAGTTTACCATACAGTCAGACAAACTATCCATCCCTTTCCTGGACCTTACCATCTATAAAACCACTGCCAATACGTTGGCCACCACTCTATATCGGAAACCCATGGCAAAAAACACCCTTCTAGATTTCCACAGCTTCCATCCTGCAGCCTTAAAAGAAAATCTACCTTTTGGACAATTCTTACGCCTCAGGTGCAACTGCACCACACGAAAGGACTACAATATAACCAGTGGAGACCTTTCCACAAGACTGAAAGCAAGAGGCTACCCCAGCCACATCATTTGTCGAGCCAGGAAAAGAGCAAAAAATAAAAGCAGAGAAACTTGCTTGTCACCCACCACACGAGAAACCTGCAAGGACAAAATCAATTGCGTTACCACTTTCTCCCCTTTGACCAATCAAATTAAAAAGAGCATCCTACATCACTGGAACATCCTCTACACAGAATCGTTCAAACCCACAAAACCCCGTTTTGCGTTTAAGCGCAGTATAAATTTAAAGGACCGCTTAATTAACACCTACAGAGAACCCACTAGGCCTCCGGAACAACAGAACACTTTGTGGAATCTACCACCGGTCATAGGCCACTATAAATGCAGGTCTTGCTCAGTATGTTGCCTGACGAAAGACATGAAATCCATTGACCTAAATGGCAAAACCTGGAAATGTAACACCTTCACATATTGCAAAGTAAATGGACAGTATATGTCACAGGTTTCCCCCCTTCTCACCTGTCTGTGTTGTTTGTTCGAGTTCTTCGATGAAGTCTTCTTTCGCACCGTTCGTGTCTTGAATAACCCTGTGCATGGGTCCTCAGGTTCCAGCGTGCGGTTTGTGTCCCGTCTCCAGGGAGCGTTCAGATGTCTGGGAAAAAAGTCCAGGAAATGGCGAGGAGCGCACTCGCGAGGCGAGTGCAAAGGAAATCCAGGAATGCAAGGTGAGGACAAAAAGGGGAGGATGAAGGAGGAAGAAAATTAGGGGGCCGGCAACCAGGAATCAGTGAAATCGCTGTACAAACTACGGCAGCACATGTCTGACTACTGCAAGCGGTAGCGTTGAGACATGGAGGGCCGCGGGGGCGTGTCTGCTTTGTAGAACGCAGAGCGTACAACGCGGAGACTGGCAAACAGCGTTTCACGTTCAGCGGCCATGTTGGGAGTACTGCTGAGTTCAGTCTCCTATGGGTCAGGGACCACGAAGTCTAGAAAGAACGCGTCCGGTGGTTGATGGCAGCATTCCTCCTCCGAAACCCAGTTCCTCTGGGTTTACCCGGGTGTATAAGGTGGTACCTTCGGAGTAGTCTGGGGGCATTTATGTTTGAGACTGGTTTCCAGGTGCGTTCACTGGGAGGGTACCCTTTCCACTCGACCAGATACTGTAGCTGACCACGTCTGTACCTGGAGTCACATATTCTGGACACTTCGTATTCTAATTGATCACTGACAACCACAGGGGTAGCTCTTGGAGCAGTCCGGGACGACTGGACGTATGGTTTCAAAAGAGAAGTGTGAAAAACTGGGTGGATCCTCTTCCAGGATTCTTGTAGTTTGAGTCGAAGGCCACTGGGTTAACGATTTCCTTTATGGAAAAAGGGCCATAGTACCGGGGAGCCAACTTATTTGGTCGTAAGTGTCGATGTAGTAGTTTCGAGGATAGACCTTACCACCAACTGTGTATGAAGGCACTGGTCTTCTTTTGGAATCTGCATAATGCTTGGTGTTTGTTCGGGCCTTTTCGAGGTGTTCTTTGGCTTCTCTGTGTACGTTGATGAGAGTTTCAATACAGGAGTCAACTGTAGGAACTGGGGTAGGATGTGGGAGTATGGATGGTAGAACCAAAGGGTGTAATCCTTGGCTACAGAAAAAGGGGCTGGTTTTGACAGCCGAGTGGTCCGAATTAATGTATGCAAATTCAGCCATGGGTATTAGAAGTGACCAATCGCCCTGGACCTTGGTGGCAAAACAGCGAAGATATTGCTCCAGGTTCACGCGTTCAGTAGCTCCATTGGTCTGTGGATGATAACCTGAGGAGAGGGCACGTTGGACTCCTAGTATACGACATAAGTGTTTCCAGAACTGAGATATGTACTGAGGTCCTCTGTCAGATATGATCTTGGAGGGTAGTCCATGAAGTCGGAATATGTGTTCCAGGAATATTCCAGCGAGATCAGAGGAGGATGGTAGTTTATATAAGGGTGTGAAAGGAGCCATGTGAGTGAATATATCAATGGTAACCATGATAGTTGTGTATCCCCTGGAAGGTGGTAGTTCCACAATAAAGTCCGTAGCAATGAATTCCCAAGGTCTTGTTGGCAGCGCTGGTTGGAGCAGGAGACCCGCCGGTTTCTTGTTATCATTCTTATTTTGAGTGCCGACTGCACAGGTTTGGATGTATTGCTGGACGTCATCTTTCATTTTCGTCCACCAAAACTGTCTTTGTATTAAACGGAGAGTGTTGGTGATGCCACGGTGTCCTGAATGAAGGGTGTCATGACATAGGCTTGTGATCCTTTGTCGCAGTCTCTGCGTGGGGATGACCAGACCATTATTCATGAAAAAATATCAGTCCTTTGTTTTGAGATTCCATTGATTCTTCCGAGTAAACTCCTTCCAGATCCCAGAAGACTGGGTTTGAATCCGAATGTCTTCCAGGAGACTGATTGCTTGGGCAACAAATATTGTGTGCACGGGCGAGTACCGGCTGAGTACCGCTTTACCCGCTTTGCCGCGGTTGACGCGGAACGCGATATTCTCAGTCGGCGGCCCCATAGTAAGTGTTGTTTGCCCTTCTTTCCAACATTGTTATAGCGCGTACACCAAATATGTGCACGCTAACTTACTCTTTAAAGACGGGCATGCCCCCTGCGCTCACTAACGGCATTGGCGCCATTTCCAACTTACACATGCCGCACAAAACTTTGCTTTCCCATAAATCAATTGTATTGACCCCAGTGGTGAGCTCTGTAAAAGGAGCCGAGGCTACTCGGTTTAAACCATTTTTTTTATCTACACCAAAATCCACTGCCCAGACCCCTGCACTGCCTTTGCAGGCCAAAAATATAGGCACCCGTGGTAGTGCTATTGGCCAACATCTAGCCCTGAAAACATTTGCTGGTTCTGTACCGTGTGGCGAAATATCGGATCATACAATGTTGAATTCACCATGTCAAAAGATCTCCCACGCTGATCTCACATCACTAATATCTATAACACCTCTGGACCAGACTCCAGTGATCGGCCAGGACATATCGTCACAATCTTCACAATCCTTACAATGTGAGTCACCAATTTCAATACGAAACTCGTTAAATTTATCCTCCTGCTCACAAGTTGAACAGCATTCTATTGCGCATTCTATTTCATCTATATCCTATGTCCATCCCACACCACGCCGACCGACGATTAATCCCATGCTTGATGTGCCTGGACCCCAACCAGCTTTGGTTGAACTAACTTTGTCCGCAATAAATACCACCTTGTTAGCTATGTTTAAACTCTTTGAGGCCCTTGACGCTAAAATATCTAAACAAGACTCAAAGTTAGATGATCTCCTGATATGGACTCAAAAAGTTAAGCTAACTGCGATTACATCCACCTCACGAAACACTGATTCGCCATGTGTTGAATCCCAGAACATGGCGTCATCTTGGCCTGCCAACCCAATGCGTCCCACCAATTTGCCTACTGTGCCAGCCGTCCCCCATATAATAACATCAGTGCCGCCACCGCATTCAGCGTCTAATGCTAACCCAAAAATCACCTCATGGGTTAGTTTGCAGGACTCTGTGATTCCTGATGTGGTGGCTGTTCCGGTCAACACAAACTTGACTCTTGCCAACCCAGTTCCTCTTGGCACGCCTCTTCCAGTCTTAAGATCTAGTCATAAACTTAAGACTGCGAAACCATGTTCTCAATCTAAAAGGAAACACAAAATTCTACCGGCGGTTCGCATGACCAAAGCATCCTTAAATGCTTTTTTTAAGAAAATAACTATGCCGACACCTGAGGTGGTTGGTGCTCCACAGCGTCCTACTGGTCTCCCACCAAAAAACCCTTTGATATCCACTGACGTCCTCCACCCTTTGTCTGTGGCAGCCCATGAACCATTGGATGAACTGGTGGAGGCTTTGGACTCTGTCCCTCTGGCCTCCCTTCCTGTGGCAGGAACGCCTGCAGTTTCAGCCTCCCCCCGTGCCCCAGAGACGCTCGCGGTGACCCAAGAAAGTCAAAGATCTTTGCTGCTGAGAGAAATGCGCAAGGCCCTTGACTCCTATTTGGATGAACGTAGCTGGGCCCCCTCTCAGCCATTACCAAATTCTGTTCAATGTAATTCATCTAAATCAGTCACCTGGTCCTCCTCGGTGGCCTCTCAGTCGAAACCACCAATCCTAAAGCAACACGCCGACTCACAGCGTACACAATGTTCTACAGGTTTGATGAATGCACCACCGCGCGATGAGGTGACTCGATTGCCTTCTTCATTTGATGGCAATGGAGCGCCTCACATCAATACAACCCATTCTCGAAAATCAGGCTCGACAGTATCTAACTGTCATACCTTGATTCTGAAATGCCGAGAAGGATCCCATCCCGCATATAACCTGAACAGACAAAGTGTGCTTAACATCTTTAGTGACGTTTATGAATTGGAAGACTTGACATCCCAAGACATAGCACAGGTCGAATACCTGAATGAGGTCTCCACAGACATCGTGAGACTATGGATCCCTTCTGGCATTGTCTTAAATACGTTATGGCTCGCCAAACGATCTCTATTCGAAATGGGTTTTCTTTTGGCCCAAGATCCGGCCCGCTTGAACGAATGTCCAAAATTGACAACTAAACAGCACCCACAAATATATGTTAGTGCTCGTGACGACACACATGCACACTACAATTAATCACTAATAGGCTCTTCAGCCCAGTTAACCGTGACATTCCGCCTCAACCGACGTGGCAGCGAGGTTCAAGTCAAAGTACGATTGACTACATGTATGTTGATCATGTTCTATATAGCAATGTAACCTGTTTTGAAATCATTCCATATTCTGCAAGTGACCACCATCTCTTGTCATTACAATTGAGCTGCTTTGGTGAACAATCAAAAAATCAATGGTTGCCACAAAACCTAACCATTAATAATGCAAAAAATCGTTTGAAATGGTCCAAGAAGTCTCTCATGCAATTTTCGAATGCAATTTGTGGTATTGATCACCCACAGCAGTTGATTGAATACACTGATTTTCTGAAACCTTTTCGCAACACCATAGTGGTTAATCCGACTACATGGAAACACAAACATCAGTTCGACCAAACACTTAAAGACCGTAAGGCCGAATTTCGCAAAGAAAAAAGACTCATTCTGAGAGCAAAGCCCCTTAATAGCCTCACCTTAGTTAGAGCTAGTAGGTGTAGCTATCAGAACTGGCTCCGGGCTTGGCGAGCGCAGTTATTTCAAAAAGACAGCGAAACAATGTTTAGGGCGATTCTTTCTAAGAATTCGGCTGAAACATGGCGCCTGCTTAACACAAACCTCAATCTAACACAAGCTTACGCCCAAACTAGTGCGGTATTGGAGGGGGATTGGATAGCACATTTCACCAGTCTATATCTTGATCCTGTCTATCGACAACATGTCTATAAGACTCAAGCTAAAACACAGTGGAACATAAGGTGCTCACAACCTCTTCTTAAAGATCTGATTGTAAACCTAAACCCCTCTAGAGCCGCTGGGCCTTGTTAGGGAGAATTCTCTGTTTAGGCTGAATTTCCCTACCTAGTGAGTCCCCCAGCAGCTTTGCTGGATTGCTGGGGTTTATTTTTTCTCCTGCCAAGAGTGAGACTCTTTTACCCTCACTCTTGGGCATGTTGAAGTGTGTTTTCTTGGGTAAACCTTGTGTTGAATGGGCTATGGGGTCTTTTACTCCACAGGGCCTCATATATTTTTGTGATGTGGGTTACACAGCACCCTCTGTGCCGTAATCCAGGGGTGTCCTAGGGACTCCCCAACATAGACTCCATACCCTGGGACTGACTACTGTCGCCCAGGGCATGTAAAGTCACCAAAGACTTTACTAGTCTTAAATCCTGAACAGAACCAGTACAAACCATCATATTTTGGACGTACTGGCTGGGGCAATTCGATTGCCCCAGGGTCTGTTAGTCGAGGGGGCACGTCTCCGTCCCCCCTGATCGAGTTTTGGCTGGTGGCAGTGGAAACTACGTTTTATATTCGACCGCGAATATTTTCCTATGGGATTTCCCATTGTTTTAGGCTAACACATTTAATTATTTATTTACGGTAGCCTTAAACATACCGCCGGTTTATATATTTATTATTGTAACTCCGGTTGGGATTTTTTGCCAAAACTTGATGCTAAAATGGCGTTGGCATTCGCCTCTGTAACTCTGATCCAAAGTGGAGCCCTTTGTCCCACTTTTGGCGGGCTTCTCCACAGAAGCCCTCCAAAGTGGTGCCACTCTGTCTGGGGTACTTAGGAGGGGTGGAGGGGGATTTAGGCACCCTGGACTGAGTTACCTAGGTAACTCAAGTCGCACTCCGTCCTGATTGGCCCAAGTGGTGAGCCGGCCGGCTCACCACTTAGCATGTTTGAGTGACAGCTAGGCTGGGTGAATGGGGGTTTGCTGCATAAAAGCAGGGCTTTGGGGACTGGAACTTCAGAAGTCGCCACAGGACCTAAGAATCCAACGAGGGACGAGCTGAGCTGATCTGCTACGACGACACCGCCGGTGGAGCCCTGCTGAACCATCTCACCACTTTTCCCGACGACCGAGGAGAACTCTTAACGGAGTGGCTCCTTCCCTTGACTGGTGGGGACAACCAGTTTTCCCCTTCTTTCCGCTCTTCGAGGTATCTCGTGGCCGCCTTGCCAGTGCCAAGCACCCCGGCAACCGGAATACCCACCACTTGTACCCCAACCGCGAAAGTCGGTACGACCCTTTAACCGGAGGACTCCGCGGCTGGTTTCTTCCCGGGCAGTGCAACGACCTTCTTCTTCTGCTCTTCAGCGAGATCTTCTTCTCCCCTGACCGACGCCGAGCCTTGCTGCCACTGCCTGGAACAACTGCCCCCGCTGGAGGATCCTTTCCGTTAAGGTACCGTGTTCCGCCTGGCTTCCCTTGCCACCGACTGTACGGGGTAGTTTTAGCCCCCGGCTTTCGATCCTGGGATTGCCTGGGACACTTTGGCTAAACTTTCTAAGCCTCTCTAACTCTTTTCCGAACTCTTTTGCAAGACTCTGAATCCCTACCAACTGTGTGATCTTGGGCACGTTTTCGCTCTGTCTGCTCTAAGAGTGGGCCCTGCTTAGTGACTTTTGCTCACCTGTGACTTTGTGCTTCCTTGAGCTTACAAAAAGTGTTCTTAACCTTAGAGTGGTGTGTTTATCCTAATTCTGCTCCGTCTCCCTTCTTTTTACCTACTAGAGTGTCATCTAACGTTAAGCGCTCACCTCTGTTTGAATTATGTGGTGTTAACCTAGAGTTGTCTAGATAGGAATAAGGATTGGGACTGCTTTCCATATAACTGTGTTTAGAGTGTTCTACCATATTTTTGCTAGAGTGTTTTCAACTTATGTGTTCTTGAAAATAAATAACTATATACTTTTGAAACCAAGCTCTGGTCAGTGTTTGCTTGTGCTATTGTGTCTGAGTACATATGGTGTATACTTTGCATACTGCCTAACTCTTCTTGAGGGAAGTCTGACTGCTCAGCCACAGCTACCAGGTAAATCTGGGTGGTGCGGACTGCTACCAAGTGGGTTTACTGCTATACCTGTAGTCTTAAATCTTTTGCAGTGTTCCCCAAGGGAACTGCACAGGTTTCTGCCTAACACTGGTGTACAGCGGTGGGATTTGTATTGAGTATACATTTTATTGTGCTTTAGATACCTTAGTGCAACTAACCACAAAGCTTAGCACTGTAAAAGTAATCCTCTAACATGTCAGTTATAGAAAGCTATAGTCAAGAGTCCCTTGCAGCCAAAACTGCTGATTGTTTAAGAGTGCTCTGTAAACATAAGGATCTCCTGACTAAGGGCAAGAAAATGGAGCTGATTGAAAGATTGTTAGCTAACCAAAGTCTGGGTGATGGTTCAGAGGAACCTACCACTCCAGCAAATGTAGATGACAGTATTGAAGTTAACATGGAGCAAAATGTTGATGATTCTGAGGAAGAGTCAGAAGAGGAGGGTGAGGCTGTTGTGACTGCCCCCCCTAGGCCTCTGCCTGCTCTACCTGCTGTACCTACTGGACCTTTCCCAGGTCCCACATTTAGTCCTCAGTACTTTGAACTGGAGAAAATGAAACTAGAATTGGAGTATAAGAAACTTAATGCTCAAACTGACAAAGAACTAAGGCTAAGGGAAATGGAGCTCAAGTATGACTTAGAAATGAAGAAATTATCTGTTGAGAATGTTTCTCTCTCTGGCTCCTCTAGAAATTCCAGTCCTAAAAGACCCCGGATGCCTAAAGAATTGGTTGGTATGTATGAGCCTAAGTTGGATGTGTTGGATTGGTTGTCTCTGTTTGAATATAATCATGGGCTCCAGAACATCACAGGAAATGACTTACTCCCCTGGTTGTTCTCTAGGCTTCCCCCTGTTGCAACTGATGTGGTAATGGAGATGGGGGAGGAGGATAAGAAGGACTATGAATGTGTGAAGCTAGCTTTAATAGCTAGGTTTGGGAAGACCCCTTCCCAGTATCTTAAGAGGTTTAGGAGCCTCAAAAAGCATGATGGTACCCCTTGGGCTACCTGGGTGAGTGAAGGGTTGAAAAACTTAGAGGGATGGATTAAGAGTTACAAGGTGAACACTTATGAAGGTATGAAGAATTTGTTTATGTTGGAGACTATTTATGATGCCTGCTCTCCTGAGCTCAGACAACACTTGGCTGACTCCAGGGAATTAGATTCCCGGAAACTAGCTAAGGCTGCTGACTTGTGGGTTGCCAACAGGGCCACTCACAAGGATTCTGGGGTAACTCAGAAGAAGGATGGGGAGAAACAGCCTAAAAAGGACTCCAAAGAGAATTCTAATACTTCAAATTCCAAAGAGGGCCCCAAACAAAACTATAAGGGTAAGCCACAAGGGAAACCAAATCAGGCTAGTGTACCTTCTGGTCCCAGACCAGAAGGAGGTCAGAACAAGCCTCCATTCCAGCGAGCCTTTGGCTCATGCTTTGTTTGTAAGGCTACTGACCATGTGAAAGGAGATCCCAGATGTAAGGGTAAACCTTCAGGGGTCCAGCTTGCCTCCTTAGCCTTCGCTCCAGAAGAGGAAGTACATATGGCAAGTGGAAACTTTCTACTACTAGCTGATGAACCCACTGGAGTCTCAGCTAGTGTTTCTTTAGTCTCTCTGGGGTTGTGGGAACAACAGAATTTAGATGTCTATAACTCTATCCCAGATAATACTAAAGAGTATTATAAGGACAGTGTCCAGGTGAATGGTCAGGAGACTCCTGCCATTAGGGACACTGGAGCCAGCATAACTGTGGTGGATGAATCATTTTTCAAGGCAGAGGATGTTGCTAAGGCACCCAAATGCCTCACCAAGTTAGCTGGTGGGCCTGTGCAGATGTGTCCCCAGTTACCAGTTCTCATCCAATGTAATGATATGGCTGTAAAAATACCTGTCAGTGTACAATGTGAAGTGCCAGGTAGGGTTCTGTTGGGTAATGACCTCAAAGCTCTTGGAGTTGTGTCACATACCCCCAGACCACCTAGCAAAAGGTTACAGGAGCTCACAAAACCTGCAAGAGAGAAAACCCTGCGAGGGTTATCTCAGGAGATGATGACAGAAATCACTCCTTTCCCACTGGAGCAACTTACTGCAGTAACTACCAGATCAGGAGCAAAGGGGCAACCCAAGACTCCTAGGAAAAAGCCAGCAGCAAGCACTCCAGTGCTTCCAACAAGGACTTCCCCTAGGTTGTCCAAAGATACACCTGTAACTCCACCTCCAGCTGAGGCTGAGAGGGAGGTACAACCCTGTGTGGTTGAGCTAGACTCTGAGGAAGAGCTACAAGGAGGCCCCAACCTTATTGGAGATTTGGACCCTGAGGACCATCCTGAGCTGCAGTCTTTACTGGCAGAAGGTGGGCCTAGCAGGGCAGCTTTTCGTAAGGGGCAAAGAGAATGTCCAACTCTGGAAGGTCTCCGCCACCAGGCAGCTTCTCAGGCTGATGGGCAAGAGCCTGGGAAGTATAGGTTACACTGGGAAGATGGCCTCTTCTACAGTGAACCGACTGAGTCTGAACCTGGAGACTACAAACGACTTGTAGTCCCACAAGAGAACAGACAACAGTTCTTACAACTAGCCCATGAGATACCTTTGGCTGGTCACTTGAGTTTCAAGAAGACCAAGGAAAGGCTCTCTCTCTACTTTTATTGGCCAAAGATGGGGGCTGAAGTAGATAGATATTGTAAGAGCTGCCACACCTGCCAGACTTCTGGTAAGGTTGGTTCCAAGAATGTGGCACCTTTAGTGCCTCTCCCAGTTGTGGGAGTCCCATTTGAGAGGGTAGGGATTGACATTGTTGGTCCCCTTGATCCCCCAACCTCCTCAGGCAACAGGTTTATCCTTGTAGTAGACCATGCTACTAGGTACCCTGAGGCAATTCCTATGAGGACTGTTACAGCTCCGGCTGTGGCTAAGGCCCTCCTTGGTATTTTTACCAGGGTTGGGTTTCCTAAGGAGGTAATCTCTGACAGGGGGTCAAACTTTATGTCCCACTACATGAAAGCCATGTGGAAAACCTGTGGAGTTACCTACAAGTTCTCAACCGCATACCACCCTCAGACAAACGGATTGGTTGAAAGGTTTAACAGAACCATGAAGAGCATGATAGGTGCTTTAGAAGAACCCCTTAAGAAAAAGTGGGACCTTCTACTGCCATGCCTTCTCTTTGCTTATAGAGAAGTCCCTCAGGAGGGAGTAGGTTATTCTCCCTTTGAGCTTCTCTATGGCCATCCAGTCAGAGGTCCATTGGCCCTGATTAAGGAGGGATTGGAAGGTGCTCCTCCCCTCAAGCTAGTCAGAGTGACTGACTATGTGATAGGTCTCCAGAGGAGAATGTCACACATGATGGCAGAAGCAAGTGACAACTTGAAAGCTGGTCAAGCTCTGGTCAAACATTGGCACGACCAGAAGGCTAACATGGTTGAGTTTACTCAAGACCAGCTAGCTCTAGTTATGCTCCCAACAAGGCAGAGGGCCTTGCAAGACAAATGGATGGGACCCTTCAAGATTGTGGGAAAACTTGGAGAGGTCAACTATCTGGTGGATCTGGGCAGACCCAGGGAAGCTCCGAGAGTCTTCCACACCAACCGACTAAAAGCATACATCTCCAGACCTGATGTAGGAGCCTTGCTTTTAGCTTCAGCTGCAGAGGAAGAAGAGAGTGAATCTCTCCCTGATCTCCTCAGAGGTGTGCCTTTAGATGAAAAAGTTGAAGGAGTCAATCTCTCTTCAGACCTGACACCTGAGCAACAAGAGGAGTGCAAATCTATGTTAAATCAGTTTGCCTCCCTGTTCTCACTGTCACCAGGCTTGACCCCTTGGGGCCAGCATGAGATACTCACTGGTGACTGTCTGCCAGTCAAAAGCAGAGGATACAGAATGTCAGAACATATCAGAACCCACATCAAAGGAGAGGTCAAGAAGATGCTTGATCTCGGGGTAATAGAGCCCTCTACTAGTCCATGGTCTAGCCCAGTTCTGTTAGTACCAAAGGCAGGATCCAAAGACTTGAGATTCTGTGTGGACTATAGAGCTCTAAATGCAGTCACCAAGACTGATGCCCACCCTTTGCCCAGGACAGATGAGTTGGTGGATAAACTTGGTGCAGCCAAGTACCTCAGCACATTTGACCTGACGTCAGGCTATTGGCAAATAGCCCTGACAGACCATGCCAAGGAGAAAACTGCATTTTCAACCCCAGTTGGCTTGTACCAGTTTAAGGTCATGCCTTTTGGACTAAAAAATGCACCTGCCACATTCCAAAGGATGGTGAACCAAGTTCTAGCTGTGATGGAAGACTTCTGCATGGCATACTTGGATGACATTGCAGTCTTCAGCCACTCCTGGGAGGAGCATGTGAACCACCTAGGACATGTGTTGCAGGCCCTTGAACAGGCCCATTTGACCATCAAAGCCAGTAAGTGCCAGATCGGTCAAAGTAAGGTGGTCTACCTTGGACATGAGGTAGGAGGTGGAGAAATAAGGCCTTTGCTCAGCAAGATTGAAGCTGTGCAAAATTGGACAACACCAACTACTCAAACCCAAGTGAGAGCTTTCCTAGGCCTCACTGAGTATTACAGGAACTTCATTGAGAACTATGGGACCATAGCTTCTCCACTGAATGTAATCTCCTCTCCCAAATTCCCTAAAAAGGTCAAATGGAATGAGGAGTGCAATCAGGCCTTTGAAAAACTGAAGAGAGCTCTTTGCCAAGCTCCAGTATTAAGAGCTCCTGACTACCACCAAACTTTCATTGTACAAACTGATGCTTCCAATGTAGGTATAGGTGCAGTTCTAAGCCAACTGGATGAGAAGGGTAGGGAGCACCCCATTTGCTTCATCAGTAGGAAACTGAAGGATCCTGAGACAAGGTGGGCAACTATCGAAAGAGAATGCTTTGCTATTGTGTGGGCACTGAAGAAGTTTAGGCCATACTTGTATGGTTCTACTTTTGTTATTCAGACTGACCACCAACCCTTGAGATGGTTAATGCAAATGAAAGGGGAAAATCCAAAACTATTGAGATGGTCAATCTGCCTGCAAGGGTTTGATTTCACCATTGAGCACAGGTCAGGGTGTCACCATCAAAATGCTGATGGACTCTCTAGGATGTATATCATCGACTAGAGGCATGAGGTTCATCCAGGAGTGGATTAAATCCTCCTGTCCCTTAGTCTGGGGGGGGCGAGTGTTAGGGAGAATTCTCTGTTTAGGCTGAATTTCCCTACCTAGTGAGTCCCCCAGCAGCTTTGCTGGATTGCTGGGGTTTATTTTTTCTCCTGCCAAGAGTGAGACTCTTTTACCCTCACTCTTGGGCATGTTGAAGTGTGTTTTCTTGGGTAAACCTTGTGTTGAATGGGCTATGGGGTCTTTTACTCCATAGGGCCTCATATATTTTTGTGATGTGGGTTACACAGCAACCTCTGTGCCGTAATCCAGGGGTGTCCTAGGGACTCCCCAACATAGACTCCATACCCTGGGACTGACTACTGTCGCCCAGGGCATGTAAAGTCACCAAAGACTTTACTAGTCTTAAATCCTGAACAGAACCAGTACAAACCATCATATTGTGGACGTACTGGCTGGGGCAATTCGATTGCCCCAGGGCCTGTTAGTCGAGGGGGCACGTCTCCGTCCCCCCTGATCGAGTTTTGGCTGGTGGCAGTGGAAACTACGTTTTATATTCGGCCGCGAATATTTTCCTATGGGATTTCCCATTGTTTTAGGCTAACACATTTAATTATTTATTTACGGTAGCCTTAAACATACCGCCGGTTTATATATTTATTATTGTAACTCCGGTTGGGATTTTTTGCCAAAACTTGATGCTAAAATGGCGTTGGCATTCGCCTCTGTAACTCTGATCCAAAGTGGAGCCCTTTGTCCCACTTTTGGCGGGCTTCTCCACAGAAGCCCTCCAAAGTGGTGCCACTCTGTCTGGGGTACTTAGGAGGGGTGGAGGGGGATTTAGGCACCCTGGACTGAGTTACCTAGGTAACTCAAGTCGCACTCCGTCCTGATTGGCCCAAGTGGTGAGCCGGCCGGCTCACCACTTAGCATGTTTGAGTGACAGCTAGGCTGGGTGAATGGGGGTTTGCTGCATAAAAGCAGGGCTTTGGGGACTGGAACTTCAGAAGTCGCCACAGGGCCTAAGAATCCAACGAGGGACGAGCTGAGCTGATCTGCTACGAGGACACCGCCGGTGGAGCCCTGCTGAACCATCTCACCACTTTTCCCGACGACCGAGGAGAACTCTTAACGGAGTGGCTCCTTCCCTTGACTGGTGGGGACAACCAGTTTTCCCCTTCTTTCCGCTCTTCGAGGTATCTCGTGGCCGCCTTGCCAGTGCCAAGCACCCCGGCAACCGGAATACCCACCACTTGTACCCCAACCGCGAAAGTCGGTACGACCCTTTAACCGGAGGACTCCGCGGCTGGTTTCTTCCCGGGCAGTGCAACGACCTTCTTCTTCTGCTCTTCAGCGAGATCTTCTTCTCCCCTGACCGACGCCGAGCCTTGCTGCCACTGCCTGGAACAACTGCCCCCGCTGGAGGATCCTTTCCGTTAAGGTACCGTGTTCCGCCTGGCTTCCCTTGCCACCGACTGTACGGGGTAGTTTTAGCCCCCGGCTTTCGATCCTGGGATTGCCTGGGACACTTTGGCTAAACTTTCTAAGCCTCTCTAACTCTTTTCCGAACTCTTTTGCAAGACTCTGAATCCCTACCAACTGTGTGATCTTGGGCACGTTTTCGCTCTGTCTGCTCTAAGAGTGGGCCCTGCTTAGTGACTTTTGCTCACCTGTGACTTTGTGCTTCCTTGAGCTTACAAAAAGTGTTCTTAACCTTAGAGTGGTGTGTTTATCCTAATTCTGCTCCTTCTCCCTTCTTTTTACCTACTAGAGTGTCATCTAACGTTAAGCGCTCACCTCTGTTTGAATTATGTGGTGTTAACCTAGAGTTGTCTAGATAGGAATAAGGATTGGGACTGCTTTCCATATAACTGTGTTTAGAGTGTTTTACCATATTTTTGCTAGAGTGTTTTCAACTTATGTGTTCTTGAAAATAAATAACTATATACTTTTGAAACCAAGCTCTGGTCAGTGTTTGCTTGTGCTATTGTGTCTGAGTACATATGGTGTATACTTTGCATACTGCCTAACTCTTCTTGAGGGAAGTCTGACTGCTCAGCCACAGCTACCAGGTAAATCTGGGTGGTGCGGACTGCTACCAAGTGGGTTTACTGCTATACCTGTAGTCTTAAATCTTTTGCAGTGTTCCCCAAGGGAACTGCACAGGTTTCTGCCTAACAGGCCTGATGGCCTCCATAACGTCATTTTGCAGGAAAATCCTGAGCTATGGGCCAAAAATCTCCATGCGATTTTTAATGAAGTGTTGACCCATCATGTCCTTCCAAGCTCTTGGCTGTGCTCTGTCATCGTACCAATCTATAAGAAAGGCGACTGCTCTAATCCTTGTAATTACCGGCCAATAGCCCTCTTAGATGCCCCGGGGAAAATTGCAAAATTGGTGTTATCTGAATTTAATCATTGGACCGATTCCTGTGCCAAACGCGACCCCCATCAAACAGGTTTCGTGGCAGGCTTGGGCACTTGTGTGAATCTGTTGACCTTAAATGCACTTAAAGCACATTGCCAGGAGCAGAATCAAGCCATCTATTTTGCGTTTATTGACTTGCACGCAGCTTTTGATTCGGTTTCACAAACCCTCCTGATGGCAAAACTTGCAAGGGACACATGTCCTCCGTCCCTGCATGATATCATCCATGCGTTTCACACAGCAACAACGATCCGGGTGAGACTCACTCTAGATGGTCTCCTATCTGCCCCAATTAACACAGAACGTGGGTTAAAACAAGGTTGCCTGCTAGCTGCGGCAATCTTTAATTATTTTATTCATGATTTAACGCCAATTTTGCAACAGACTTGCTCTGATGCGCCGTCTTTGAAAGGACACAAAATTACTAACTTAAATTACGCAGATGATATTGTACTTATCTCCAAGACCCCAGTGGGTCTGCAGAACTTAATCGATGCATTTAATCGATATCTGACTGCGAATGAGCTAGTAGTTAATTTAAATAAAACTCAGATTGTTGTATATAAGGCAAAGCGGCTACATAATTATAACCTGACATGGTCAATTAACAATTCCCCTATCGCAATAGTAAAAAATTACACCTATTTGGGTATTGAATTTACTGGTGAAGTTACACCCAATAGGCAAATAGAACGAATGGATACCAAACTAAATACCGCAATTTCACAAGCTAAAATCATTCTATTTAAATTTGGAAAATTCACTATCCAACCTGCCCTGACTTTCTGGTCCATGAAAGCCATACCAGCGATATTATATGGGGCAGAAACTTTACTGAACTGCAATATGCAATTCCTTGGGAGGCTTGAAGGAAAGTATTGGAGGTCTGTATTATCCCTCCCCCAGTGTGTGCCGTGCACATGGTTGAGGTATGAACTGGGCCTGACCTCCTTGTGCGCAATTTACACCTGGCGATGTTGCATGTTATTCTGCAAATGCCTTATGGCAAATCACAACACCTACCTACTAAAGGTAATTGCTGAATACATGCTGACAGCTGAGAAGCACTTCACAAACTCATGGTTAAACTTCTGTTTAGAAGCCCTAGCATCAGCAAATATCTCCATCTCCAACCTCATAAACAACCCGGCAAGGTCCAAAAAATTATTCTATAACCTTGACTGGTTGAACACTATTGACAAATGTAACACCTATTGTCAACCTTGTAAACTTCGTTTTTGGCCAAAATTGATGAAATGCCCTGAACCATATTTATTAAAATTTCCCTCACCCAAATTAAGAGCAGGGTATTTAAGGGCCCGCTTTGATTTATGGCCAACCTATCAGGTTCAAGTACGGCGGAAATTAAGATCTGCCATGTTAATTGGTTGTCGTTTTTGCATGCAAAGCAATACTATTGAATCTCTTGAACATTTAGTCTGTTATTGCCCACAGTTAGCTGTCTTGAGATTAACGCACTTCAAGCATCTGATGTCGTCTATGGCAGCGGTTGCCCAGGAATTGAGGTGGTCATTTTTGCTCTGTGCTAACCAATACCCCTTACAGATCGCATTGACAAACTTCATTCAAGCGTTAAAATTGGAGACTGTTAATCATTTTTAGATGGCCGTTATGGCGTATTTTGTTGCTTTATTTTTTATTTCTTGTCTATTGTCCTTTTTCTCGTATATAATGTATGGGGTTTCGTATTGACTGGTTTCTTTTGCCAGTTTTAAAAAAAAAAAAAATAAATAAATTTGTAAGTGGTAATTTAATTGTTTATGTATATTGTTATGATGACTGCACTAAATATCATCTGTATATTGAAAAAGTTGTTTCTACAGCTGAATCAATAATAAAAAAAAAATATTGTGTGGGGAAACATCTTTGGGAAGGATCGGTCTTCAAGAATTTCGTAGTCGGGACGTCGGGATAAGGCGTCAGCAATTATATTGTGTGTTCCAGGAACATGATGGATTTGAAACTGGTACTGGGCAAAGAAGAAGGCCCAACCGGCTTGACGACTGTTCCTACATTCCAGGTATTGCAGAACTTGAAGATTCCGATGGTCCGTGCGGACCTGAACAGGATGTTTCACTCCGGGGAGTAGATGACGCCAATCTGTGATGGCTTGACAGATGGCTAATAGTTCCTTTTCCAGAACAGAATAGTGGGTTTCACTAGGAGTCAGGGTGTGCGAAAGATAGGCGATGGGGTGTTCTAATTTGTCATCAAATTCCTGTTTTAGGACTGCCCTGGTGGCGTAGTTAGAGGCACCCGTTTCCACTAGGAAGGGTCGATCAATGTCAGGTTGAGCCAAGATGGTGGCTTGTGTAAACACTGACTTCAATCGTTGAAACGCCTCATCTTGGACTGCTGTCCAGTGAAAGGGAGTATCCTTCTTCAACAATGTAATGATCGGTTGTACTATCTCCGAAAAGGAAGGTATGAATTTTCGGTAGAAGTTGGCAAGCCACAGGAAGGATTGAATCTGTTTCACAGTAGTTGGAACAGGCCAGGATAGAATGGAGTCTACTTCCGAGCAGTCCATTCCAATTCCTTCTGGGCTAAGGACAAATTCGAGCTAGTGAACAGTAGACACATGGACAAGGCATTTCTCAGATTTAGCCAGGAGCTTATGTTCACGCAGATGCTCTAAGACTGCTTTAACATGTTCTTCATGCTTCAGATGGTCCTTGGAGTATATCAGTATATCGTCCAGGTAAACTATGACGAAGAGGAACAGCATATCGGAAAACACCCGGTCCATAAAACGTTGGAAGACCGCTGGGGCATTGGAGAGTCTGAAGGGCATAACCAAGTATTCAAAATGACCAAAGGGTGTTCTAAAGACTGTTTTCCATTCATCATCCTCCTTTATACAGGTCCGATGGTAGGCACCTCTGAGATCTAATTTTGTGAACACTACAGCTCCTCTCACCGCTTCCAGGATATCCGAGATCAAGGGCAATGGGTAGCGGTCCTTGAGGGTGCATTGATTAAGACCACGATAATCAAGGCAAGGGCTAAGCTCCTTGGTATCTTTCTTGGGAACAAAAAACAACGAAGCTCCCGCCGGGGATTTGGATGGTCGTATAGTGCCATTTTCCAGGTTGATATCCAAGTATTCTCGGAGGGCTCTTTTCTCTGGTTCTGATAGAATGAACATCCTTCCAAAGGGAATCACTGCTGAGGGTCAGTATCAATAGCGCAGTCTTCAGGTCTGTGAGGGGGTAGGGCCTGAACTATGGCAGTCGAGAACACATCAGTGTAATCCTGATAGGCCCTGGGAACCTGAATGATATTTGAGACCTTGAATGGACCTTGCTGGTCTGTTTGCGTATCTTCAGAGGATCTTGACGAGGAATCCAGGGATAGACAGTGGGACATACAGTGTTCTGAACTAAGAAACAAGGATCCTGCCGCCCAGTTGATGTAGGGGTTGTGCTTCTGTAACCAGGTCATACCCAGTACCATTGGATAATGGGCAGATCTTATGATGTCAAATTTGATCTTCTCTTGATGGTGGTTTGTAGAAAGCAGGATCTCTTTGGTTTGCAGGGTTATGGGTCCTGAAAAAAGAGGTCTTCCATCCATAGCCTCTACAGGTTGCATGATGTCTCGTGTTTCATATGACGTGTGGTGGGCAGTGACCCAATCATGATCTATGAATATCCCCATGGCCCCACAATCCACTAATGCCAGAATGGGATAAGCTTCTTTCTTGGAAGGCGATAGAAAGGCCTGGAGAATCACAAGATTGTTTTGTCCAGGAGAGTTCAAGGATGGAATAGATGTGGAGCAAACATTTCTCTCCCGAAGCTGTGCTCCATCTAGGATCGGGAGCTTGCATTTCCCGAACGCCAGGGAGGAGCTAAGGGACATTCTTTCACAAGATGTTTATGAGAGGCACAGTACATGCACAGTCCGGTGTGAATCCGTCAAATCCTTTCTTGCAGAGTTATGGGTCTGCGGAAGGCTCCTAGTTGCATGGGTTCTGGGTCTGTGGTTGGGGAAGGAGCGGGCTCAGGTCTAGAGGAAGGTTCTGTAGAGGTCTTTTGGTAGGGCATTTTAGTCTTCTTCTTTTCCGCCTTCCTTTCCTGGATACAAAAGTCTATTTGTAAAGAGAGGTCCATGAGAGCCTGGAAGGAACCTGGGTGAGCTACCCTGGCTAGCTCGTCTTTTATCTCTTCATTCAGCCCTCTTCGAAAGAGGGTAAAACAGGCCTCAGAGGACCAGTATGCTTCCTTGGCCAGTTGCTTAAAGCGTGTTACATAGGTAAGCATATCCTGGGATCCTTATTGGAAGTCCAATAAGCGTTCTTGGGCACTGTAAACCTGCTCTGGGCGGTGAAACAAGGTCTTTAGCGCCTGTACGAAACCATCATAGTCATCCAGGAGGGCATCACCGAATTAACTAAGGGCGCTGCCCAAGTTAATGCATTCCTGGAAAGATGTGAAATCATAAAGCCCACCTTTGCCCTGGGGGTGGAGAAGTAGTAGGGCTTAAAGGTAAAGTGCACTAAACAAGAATCGAGGAAGCCATGAAGGTTCTTTGATGAGCCATCATATTTATCCACCACTGCGCCCAGCAACACACTTTCCTTGGTCGCGGAATCACATGACAGGACTAGTTGTTTCAATGCAGCATTCTCGGCCTTAAGATTCTGAACTTCTGTTGTTAACTCCTGCATGCCGCGCATGAGGTCTTGAACTGCAGCCTCCATGTCCGTAACTGTATCAGTTTGTTGGCGTCTCAATCTGTCACAGGTTTCCCCCCTTCTCACCTGTCTGTGTTGTTTGTTCGAGTTCTTCGATTAAGTCTTCTTCCGCACCGTTCGGATCTTGTGTAACCCTGTGTGTGGGTCCTCGAGTTCCACTGTGCGGTTTGTGTCCCGTCTCCAGGGAGCGTTCAGATGTCCGGGAAAAAAGTCCAGGAAATGGCGAGGAGCGCACTCGCGAGGCGAGTACGAAGGAAATCCAGGAATGCAAGGTGAGGACAAAAAGGGGAGGATGAAGGAGGAGGAAAATTAGGGGGCCGGCAACCAGGAATCAGTGAAATCGCTGTACAAACTACGGCAGCACACGTCTGACTACTGCAAGCGGTAGCGTTGAGACGTGGAGGGCCGCGGGGGTGTGTCTGCTTTGTAGAACGCAGAGCGTACAACGCGGAGACTGGCAAACAGCGTTTCACGTTCAGCGACCATGTTGGGAGTACTGCTGAGTTCAGTCCCCTATGGGTCTGGGACCACGAAGTACAGAAGGGACGCATCCAGTGGTTCATGACAGTATATGCCATCCAATGCCCGAGTAAACTACTATACACTGTGAAAAGCAAGAGAGAAATCCGACAACAGATATGCGAACACCGTTCGTGCATCAAAAATGCCATTCCTGACAAACCAATGGTCACACATTTCAAAGAAAAAAACATACCCACAATGACATGTTTTGGTTCATTTTGCAAACAGCCAGAAATCCATTCAGAGGTGCTGACAGAGACCTATCGCTCTGCAGACTAGAGCAACAATGGATCTATCGCCTCAATTCAGTCAAGCGAGGTCTAAACATAGCCATTGAATGGAACCTTTTCTTTAAATAATCATTTTTTCTTTAAATAATGATCTTTTTTTTTTCTTTAAATAATTATCTTTGCTTAACGTCATCCGCTCCTCTATACCATCCTCTAGGGGTACTTTTTACATTGGCCATAACATGTTTTTCCCAATTGTTTCTGAACTATCTATAAAATGTTTTTTTGAACCTTAGGGATGTCATGAACCACTTTCAAATGCATCTGAAATCGTTCATATGCCAGCCTAATGTCTAAAACCATTCTGTAAGCAGTTGCACAATTGCACATGCATTTTGCTTGAAAGTAATGATGACGATGTACCATTCGAAATTTCTCACAAAAATGTGTCTTTTGTTCTTTTCTTGCATCCCGAAAGTAATGATAACAATGCACCACTCGAGATTTATTTAGTGGTGTGTACTTCGCCATGTATCGTGAACATATTTGACAAAATTTCCCTAAATTTGTCTTTCGTTCTACCAATATAATTGCTAGCTTGTTATGATTGTTTTTTTTAATTCAGGCCCTATGTTAATATTGATACATTCCTATGAAAACAATGCTCCTATACTACGGGCATCGACTCAGAATATTCCTTGTCCCTACACTCAGCCGCGCAACCTCTTTCGAATAGCGCTCCCATTAGCGCCCGACCACGCATACGCGTACCCTTTTTCGAGAGGTACCCTGTTCGAGTCAGGACACGCAGGAGCGCACACGACTAAGTGTCCATGTTATGATGACTTGACACTCCCTTGTCCTGTTTTCATGAGCGGAAACACTGCAACTGCGGTCGCATAGCTCCATTCCAGTCCAGCCTCCCGCCCGACTAGGTAAGAGATTTAGCACAGCATTTAGCAAGTTAATTAATTTTTTGTTCGAATGCTATCCACGAGCGTTTTGACAGGCACCATAAAGCGTACTTGAATCACCCCTCTGCACGCTACTTCACTTATTTTCACTCCCATACAATGATCACGTCATTAAAGACCCACACAGGCACTACCACGTTGAAATGGTTCCCTCTTCTTCATAAAATGACATTTAATATCCACCCCTTCCATCCACCGGCCTGAATAACATCATCACGTCATGTAAAACCAACATAGACAATACCACGCTAGGATGGCAATTAGTCAATGCATATCACCACCATTGTTGTCTTCACTTAAGAGACAAACGTTATCCCACTTTCTTCTTCATACAGTGACAATGGATAACCTCCTATCACCACAAATCAAGTTCCACTTGTGATTTCTCCAGCGTCAA
This sequence comes from Ambystoma mexicanum, assembly GCF_040938575.1. Lineage (NCBI taxonomy): Eukaryota > Metazoa > Chordata > Amphibia > Caudata > Ambystomatidae > Ambystoma > Ambystoma mexicanum. Next base: position 1,000,923,832 of record NC_090922.1, read on the forward strand.
CTCTGGACTAAACATACCAGCATCTAAAGGTATGTTCCTTTTTTGCAGTCATAGCTTCCCTATGCATCAACATAGTATCCAGGTAACCGACTGTTACCTTCTTCCTGTAGACTTTTACTACGGACTACCTGCTAAGGAACTGTGCAGAAAACAAATAACCTCAAGTTCAACAGCTGATACCACGGTAGGCTTTTAGTATACAGTTTTCACATAGAATCCTTCTGTGAGTTCACCGTCCCTTTTTCTCTGACACCCTCTCTCATGTGTCATCTGTCCCTTTAGGCGTTCACCTTCCAAATAATGTCCTGTTGACAGTTCGGACCCTTCACCAACGTACAGTCTACTCCAAGTGAAGGCTCACTCCATCCCAAACCAGAAACACCAACATAATATTGTGTCGACAACAGCAACATACTACCAGTTTAGATGTGGTATGAAAATTGCCACCATATATTTATGTTACTAACCCTCACTCACTCAACTGTGGAGAAATAAACAATTTGTCACTCTACCTGCGAGCCCAAAAAAGGCTTACATGTGATTTTTAAGGTTCATTTGTGTTTTCTTTTTTGTGAACCTACAGATTTTAGATGTATGTCTAAATTGATGAATAAATTGTACTATCATAAACCAACTCTGAAAAACCAGTTTGTGACCTTCTATAGCTAAGATTTGTATAACCTATTTCCTTTATACAGGCCTACTTTTTGTACACAGTTGAAAGGGGTAGCTGCTGACTCTTCTTTTTTTCCCTTTTTGCTAAATTGCCTTTTAGAGTCAAGCCCCCCGTTAACAAAAAATCGCCCCACTTTTCTTCTTGCCCTTTCCAGTACTTCCATAGTAAGATGGTTTGTACTGGTTTAGTTCATAAGTATTGACTAGTAAAGTCAATGAGAGTTTACATGCCCTAGGCGACAGTAGTCAGTCCCAGGGTATGGAGTCTATGTTTGGGGGTCGCTACAACACTGGTGGTACCGCACAGAGGGTGCTGTTTACCACACATGTTAAAAAGATGATTCCTATGAGGGTGAGAAAAACCCCATAGATCATAAGCACACAAGATAGCCTAAAACACACACTAGCAAACTGTCTAAGAGTGGGACAAAAAGGGTCTCACACTTAGCAGGAGAAAAAAATAAACCCTTGAAATCCAGCAAAGCTGCTGGGGGACTCTATAGGTGAGGGAAATTAGCCTTAGAAGAAAATTCTCCCTAACACTGCACCCACACATGTGAGGTACATTTTCCATCGGGGCACCTGTGGGAACACGGGACGGTAGGCCATGTGTTGGTGACAGCGTGTTTCAGTGGGTGAGCTGAGTGAAATGTGCAGAAAATGGGTGTTTTTTCACGTAATTTCGAACTTTGCCAGGTTTTCTGGGTGATACATTCTGGGCCGATTTGCGCAAGTCAGACCTCTACGGATTCCCATGGGTGTCCTCTTTTTGGAAATGCATGGGGTTCACTGTTTTCCTTGGTGGCTTGGACACCCGAGGCCCATATCTGTATGGTGTGCCCGTCTTGAAGAAGTGTGAAATTCAGTTGTCAGAACAGACTTGGGGTTACCTGTGTTTTAGGATTTCCCCTTGGCGTTTTCATCGGGACATGTGTGGGAACGCGGGAAGTTATGATATTTGTTGTGTTTGTGTGGTTTTGCTTTGACCCATTTCCTGGTGCCCTTTGTCATATAACCCTTTCATTTCCCAAATGTGCCCTACAGTTAGTCGCTGCTTTAGGCACCATACACTTTTGTAACCTGCACAAGTCACCTACCCTTGAAAAGGTCTGCTTGTGCTCTTTCAAGAAATGTATACTTGCCATTCCTCACCACATTGGTTTTCCTGATTTACACATGCTAAGTACTTCTGTTCAGGCCGTAAGCATAAAACTCCTGTGTACCATGGCTCAGTGTTTGGCTTGTGGTGTTGCTTGTTTTGTGAAACACTGTGTGCTTTCCTAACTGCAAGAGTCGGGGGAATGTAGCAGAGCATTGTTTTACTCAAAATTCATAGAAGCCATTGCCATACCAAGCCAACCATGTCCACCACATACCTCTTTTTTCGGTCATTTTCCCACTTTTCTCCCAATCTATGGCATTTTCCCCTACCTAGCTGTTGCCCGACCTACACAAATCACCCCTTCCTAAACTTAGAATTTTGTCTACTTTTCAGAAATATATGCCTTTCTGTCCTCCAATTAGGCTTTCCTACCTTTTTCTTCCATTCCGTCCATGCATGTCCAATTGGCAAAAATGGCCAAAATCGCCTACCTCTCACAAAATGGTTGATAACCACATCAAAATAATGTTTTTTTGTTTCCACTCAACCTGTTCTTGAAAGCCAAAGCCAGGAAATTGGGGAATTCAGCACAGCAAACCATTTGTTCCGAGCCCTTACAAGGAAAACACCACAGGCTTCTTTGAACATCATCATATTAGCATTTTTTGAAAAAACACAAAATTGTCACCCTTTTTGATTATTTTCTCTAACCCCCTACAGCAAACTAGGATTCTTAGATGGCGTTCCGACCGCCTACATGTGAGGAAAAAAGGAGCCAAATTTGGCCGAGATATCTCATGTAACAAAAAAGTTACAAGGCATTGAATGGCCACATACCGAAATCACCAAAAAAGGCCTTGGCAGTGGGGGGAAATACCCACGGCACTTAAAGGGTTAAATCAGTTATGGTTCCTTTGATCGCTCCATCTGTTACTTGGATAACTGTGGTAATTCTAGAGTTAATACATGGCGACGAGCGCTGACCACCCGGAATGCGTGCATTTATCAGACCAAGACCAATCCGGGTTCGCCCGGCCGCTCTGGTGACTCTAGATAACCTTGGGCCGATCACACATCCCCGTGATGGCGACAATGCATTTGGATGTCTGCCCTATCAACTTTCGATGGCACTTTCTGTGCCTACCATGGTGACCACGGGTAACGGGGAATCAGGGTTCGAATCCGGAGAGGGAGCCTGAGAAACAGCTACCACATCCAAGGATGGCAGCAGGCGCGCAAATTACCCACTCCCGAATCCGGGAGGTAGTGATGAAAAATAACAATACAGGACTCTTTCGAGGCCCTGTAATTGGAATGAGTACCCTTTAAATCCTTTAACGAGGATCCATTGGAGGGCAAGTCTGGTGCCAGCAGCTGCGGTAATTCCATCTCCAATTGCGTATATTAAAGTTGCTGCAGTTAAAAAGCTTGTAGTTGGATCTTGGGATCGAGCTGGCGGTCCGCCGCGAGGCGAGCTACCGCCTGTCCTAGTCCCTGTCTCTCGGCACCCCCTTGATGCTCTTGACAGAGTGCCCTGGGGGTCCAAAGCATTTACTTTGAAAAAATTAGAGTGTTCAAAGCAGGCCGGTCGCCGGAATACTTCAGTTAGGAATAATGGAATAGGACTCTGGTTCTATTTTGTTGGTTTTTGGAACTGAGGCCATGATTAAGAGGGACGGCCGGGGGCATTCGTATTGTGTCGCTAGAGGTGAAATTCTTGGACTGGCGCAAGACGAACCAAAGTGAAAGCATTTGGCAAGAATGATTTCATTAATCAAGAACGAAAGTCGGAGGTTCGAAGACGATCAGATAACGTCGTAGTTCCGACCATAAACGATGCCGACTAGCGATCCGGTGGCGTTATTCCAATGACCCGCCGAGCAGCTTCCGGGAAACCAAAGTCTTTGGGTTCCGGGGGGAGTATGGTTGCAAGGCTAAAACGTAAAGGAATTGACGGAAGGGCACCACCAGGAGTGGAGCCTGCGGCTTAATTTGACTCAACACGGGAAACCTCACCCGGCCCGGACACGGACAGGATTAACAGATTGATAGCTCTTTCTCGATTCTGTGGATGGTAGTGCATGGCCGTTCTTAGTTAGTGGAGCGATTTGTCTGGTTAATTCCGATAACAAACGAGACTCCTCCATGCTAACTAATTACGCGACCCCCAGAGGTCGGTGTTCAACTTCTTAGACAGACAAGTGGCGTTCAGCCACACGAGATCGAGCAATAACAGATCTGTGATACCCTTAGATGTCTGGGGCTGCATGCGCGCTACACTGAACGGATCAGCATGTGTCTACCCTTCACTACGACCGGCTGCGGGTCAGCTGGGAAGGCCCCAGGGGGCAGGCGGCTCTCCGCTCCGGCAGAGAGTGTGACAGCCCCCTGGCAGCAGTTTCGCTGTGTCTGCAGGTCCAAGGGAGATTGACTGAAGCAGCGCCCTTCTCCGGCAACCGTCCCGGCCACTCTCGGGGGTCGCCGGGGCAGCGATTGGGGACAGGCACCCTGCTCCCAGTGCAACTGTTGACTGGGGTGGACTGTCGTAAGTGCTCCCGACAGCATCGCACCGCAGGGCGGGGAGGCCCATGCAGGGTGCCAGGGGTCTACGGTGATGTTGGTTACCCCCGACCTATTTTGAAACACAAAGAGGGCGCACCACCGGCCCGTCTCGCCCGCTCTGTCGGGGAGGTGGAGCATGAGCGTGTATGGTAGGACCCGAAAGATGGTAAACTATGCCTGGGCAGGGCGAAACCAGAGGAAAATCTGGTGGAGGTCCTTAGCGGTCCTGACGTGCAAATTGGTCGTCCGACCTGGGTATAGGGGCAAAAGACTAATCGAACCATCTAGTAGCTGGTTCCCTCTGAAGTTTCCCTAAGGATAGCTGGCGCTCGGAAACCCCAGTTTTATCTGGTAAAGTGAAATATTAGGGGTCTTGGGGCCGAAATGATCTCAACCTATTCTCAAACTTTAAATGGCTAAGAAGCCCGGGTCACTGGCGTGGAGCCGGGCATCGAATGCGAGTGCCCAGTGGGCCACTTTCGGTAAGCAGAGCTGGCGCTGTGGGATGAACCGAATGCCGGGTTCGGAAGTACATGTTCCCGAGGGAAACTGGGATCTTAGTACTTGGTTCTGGGATGTTAGACAGAATCATATGCAGTTCCCTTAGGGAGCACTACAGAAGATTAGGACTACAGGTATATGCAATAAATCATCTTTGGTATCTGTCTTTACCACACAGATTTAGTTGGTAGCTGTGGCTGAGCAGTCAGACTTATCTCAAGTGGGACATGAGCAGTATTCAGGGTTTACACAATAGGACTACAATACTATGGAACAAGGAAACACTGTCCAAAGCTTTGTATCAAAAAGAATATATATATATTTATTTTACACACTCTTAATTCCACACACAAACTACTATCATTAAAGCAAGTTAAAACAGTCAAGAAAAGTATACACAACTCCCTAATTAAATTGTAGACAAGTTTGAGCAAGAGTGAAAACTGAGAAAAATGGCACAGTGTAAAACCAAGCAGAAATGGCACTCTAACAATTTCTTCAGAGGAAGGGAAAGGTCACGTTATACAAGGTTAGATTCCTAAACACACCAGCAACACTTCCCAATTGGATTGTGAACAAGCTAGGCAAGGTAGTGCTTTAGCATAAGAAATACTTAGGTGAAAACCGAGCAAAATGGCACTTCAACAATATATAAAGGGGAAGGAAAAGGTGGTTATAAGAGTTCAGGTGCACAAACACATTTCTTGATGAAAAGGAATCTAGAGAAGGCAGTTGTAACAGATTTAGCCAGAGTTAATAGGCCTGTGCCAGAGTCAGTGGTACAAGGCAAAGTGCCCAGGACCAAACTGTTCTAGTAGCTGCTGTCAAGTCTTTGTTTAACGTTTGAAAAGGCGGTTGCAGAAGGTAAAAGACAATGTTAGACGATAGGGGCGGCCAGCCCAGAAGGTAAGTGAAGGATTTAAAACACCTTTAGCAGTACCCAACGAAGCGGGAGGCCTGGCGTAACAATGTACCTTAAAAGTGGATGAGGCTCCTGCGGTGGTGGTAGTTACTGGAAGTTCCTGCAGTTCCGGAGATCCAGCAGAGGAAGAGAGGCACTCATCGTGGAGGAAGGTTTCAGTCACTGCACTGCCCAGGGATGAAGCCAGCCACAGTGATTTCAAAATGGAATAAAAGGTACGCTGCTTTAAATCGCGGTCGTGGTGGACGGGTGCCTGGATATCCGGTCTCCCAGTGCTTGATACTGGCGATTCGACCAAGGCAGGTCCTGGAAGGCGATTGGCAAACTGGTTGGCCCCACCAGCTTAAGGGAAGAAGACTCTTGCAGGTGAAGATCTTCTCAGGTCATTGGAGAAAAGTGGTGAGGATCTGCAGCAGGACTTCACCGGTGGTTCAGTCGTTGCAGATGTGTTCGGCTTCTCTCCTCTTTGGATTTCTTCCATGTAGATTTCACCAAGATGCAGGGGGAAGCACTGCAGAAAATCCAGATCAATCTGGGCTCTGTAGAGCAAAGGCTCCAAGATAGCAAAGAATCTGAAACAGAGGCGATGCAATATGCCACCAAGCTCCAAGAAGATCTGGTTCTCTTACTGCAAAAGAATGCAGAGCAAGATGCCCAGGTACAAAAACTGCAAAACGAGTGTCAGGAAAGGTTGGACTCTCTAAAACAGAGTCAACAAAAGCTGGAGCAGCAATTAACCTTTAACAGAGCCTGCGCAGAGCAGGTAGTCACCCTACAAAACCACCTAGAATCCTTGAAAGAGGAAAATAATACATTAATTATTAAAGAGCTAGGATCCCAAGCAGAGTTTGATAAGGAGCGCCAGAAAGCTGTTGCCGTTAAAAACAGAGGGACGACCTGGCTGAGCAGAGGGCCACTCTAAGTCAGGAGAGGGACGCCTTAGGCCAGGAAGTCAGCAATATAAGAGCAAAGTTGGAGGAAAGAGAGCTGGCCCTTCAGGAATTTGGAGAAATCACAACTGATTATGAAAAGCTGTTAGAGCACACCAGGTGGGTGGGGGATGCTTTGGCAGAGAGCAATCAGACTAATAAGGACCAAACTCAGGAGGTGATTCTCCTGTAGCTAAAGTTAGCCCAATACTCCCAAGGCAGGCAGGAAGCACAGAGAAACAATGAGGCTCTCTGTGAAAAAATTACAGGCTCCACAAACAGATAGCCATGCAAGAACAAATCATAGAGACATGGAAAGCCTTACTAGAGGAACAAAAGGGTCAGATTTTGGCATGTCATCAGGGAGTAGGGTCTGAAAGAGATGAGGTAAGATGGGAAAGAGAAATCCTGAGCATAACCCCAGGATCCCTGGCATCAGGGACTTTAATCCCTTAATTTCCATGGACTCTGCCAACCTCATGCCCACTGGCTCATATGAACCAAGGGCCACATGGATGGTAGACTCAATACAATGGGAGATATGGGAATGACAGATAAGCATCTCCCAGAAATGGATGGGTTGGCATCTATGTACAGGTTCCCAAACATTAGGGCCAGCCTCTTTGATCAGGGAGACTCCAGTGAGGGGAGAATCAGAGAACTGGATCCTCAAAAATATCACCTCCCAAGAGATCAGTCAGTCAAATTTAGTGGAGAATTCCATGAGACTAGGCCCACAAAGAGCATTTTAAAAACCTCTTCCCAGCTAGGACAGTCGGGATTGGGGGGTACTCAGGCAATCCTGGGAGCAAGGGAGAGCCAGAAGACTCATGCTTCAAGAGACTATGCCCCCACATTCTGCCAGCTATTCCCAAGCCCGCAGAATCTGGGGGCATAGAGGATCAGCCAGCCACCTCTGGTAGCAGTGCCTCTGAGTCAGAGGATGAGTGGACCAGGGTGACCAGAACTAAAAAGGCCAACAAAATTAAGAGAGCCCTATTGAAAGACCCCTGAAGCAAATCAAGGCTATTAGGAGCGTCATAACGCCCTACCATAAAAATGCCAAATATTCAGTTTGGGAGCACCTCGAACTGTTTGAGCAAATGATGGAGACTTTCCACCTGAAGGACAGCCAAAGCTGTATTCAGTATGTCAAGTGGATATTTTCACCTGAATACTCCAGCTTGTTTGAGGGGCTGGAGGATCAGAACCATTCAAGATGGTCCACCTATAGGGCGGCCATCTGAAAGCATTTCTCAGTACACAGAAACCCTCAAGAGGCGTGCAAGGCGGCCTACAATCTGCAATGTGGGGAAGAACAGGCCCCACAAGAATTTGTCCAAGAGCTGAAATGTGCCTTTGCGCAGCCCACCAGGAGGGTGCGTACAGACAGTAGGGAATTTATCAATATCTTCTTTGATGCCCTCCCTAAATACATTATGACCCAGCTGGTGAGGGACTTTCATGAGAAAAGATCACTAGAATGGGTTAATGAACAAGCAACTAGTATCTACGAAGTGCAGAAGCCAGTAGAAAATAAAAGTGCCAATAAAAGCCCCAAACCAACCAACACCCCTGCTGCTGCTAAGGTGGCAGAGGTGAAGGTTGCCCCCATTTTAGATCTGGAGATGGGAGGGCGTAAAACATTCCTGCACAAATCCCACCAATCAAAGACCCAGAAGGCCCTCGGGCCAATCCCAAACAGGGAGTCAGGGAGGTAACCCCGCAAATGGGATCCCTAACTCCCCTGACTACATCAGCCCTGTTACAAGGGCAATAGACCCATCCTGGGCTATGTGTGGACTCCCCCAGCCAAAAGAGGGGATCCAAACAGGCAACTGCTAACTGGAAACTTCCCTCCTTACTTTCCCAAGGAGAGCAGTAATCCCCAAAATGTCGGGTTGAGTTTCTTTCCCCGGTACCCGCCAAACACCAACCCCCAAAAGAACCGTTCTTTCTTTCCCCACTTTCCTGAGCCCAGACAGCCCAATCCGGGAGAGGGGAGGCCAAGGTTGGAGGGGTATCAAAACTATGCCAACCAAGGGTATTATGGGAGAAGGGACAGTTACCCTTCCTTTGATCAACGAAGGGTAGACCAGAGGACCCCGTACCAGCCAGAGCGGGTGTCCCAACTGGAGCGCCAGGTCCAGAACTTGGCACAGGATTTGGGTTGCATGCTGAGGGCTCAACAGAACCCTCAGATGAGCATGGCGACTCAGACCTCCTCAAATTAAGGGTCTGGTGCACCAGAGCAATGACGGGGCGAGAACCCGGACAAACCACCAGTTCCCAGGGAGGAGGTACAAGGGGAAGGGTGGTGTAAAGCCTTAGAGGAAGCTTCCTTCCCCACTTGTGAAAAGCCCTGGGAAACCCAGGAACCGGAACCCAAATCTCCTGCCCCCAAAAATCTGCAACCTAAGGAACAGAGGGCAGGTAGGAGAAATAAAGAGCCTAAAAAGACCCATTTTGTGGAGGAGGTTTGAATCTTCCAATTTGAAGGAGAGGGGTCCTCAGAGGATTCTGGGAAAAGGATCTTCTCCTTCAGGGATGGGGGAACTCCTCCCAATGAAAAATGGGTCACATGAAATCCTGATCAGGACTGGGTAGATGGGTAAGCCACCCATTATTGAACCTCAGAATGACCAGCAAGAAAATCACCTTGTTCAAACCAATACTGGTGACTGTCCCAGAATCAGAATCAGGGGAGCCCAAAACTCCCCCCATATCCAACTACTCTGTTTTCTTTGCAGAACCCAAGCTCACACTCAGGTCAGGCCCAAACCTATTCTGGGGTCTGCCTCCAAAAAGGGTGGGGGTGCCCCAGAACCAGAGAAGAAGAGTCCCTAGCTCCTGAAAGAAAGCCCTTCTGAGGACTCTCTCCATAAAGGGGGCGACAGCCCTGAATCAGAATGAGTATGACACTATGTGCTCAGATACCCAAACTGTCAAACTTCATTCTGGGGACCACCTCCTAGAACCAGCCCCGGAGGAACCCCAATCCTCACCAACCACTTCTGTTGAATGCCTCCAGAAAGGGGGGGCAGCCCAGAAACAGAACAAGGGGAGCTTGAGACTCCCCAAATAGCGGTTTGTCAAAATTCTGTGCTAGATTCTTCAACTCTGACACAGTCTCTTGACCCAACTATCCCGGTGTCAGAGTCAGAAATTGACCTTCAAGCTTACCCAGAGCACCCATTACCTTTGCCCCTTGGAGGAGGAGGAAGGTAGATTCTACGCCTCCATCCAGGTCCAAGGGCAATGTGCAATTCCAGCACTGGTGGACACTGGATCCCAAGCAACTTTGCTGTCAAAGAGAGTCTTTGAGCAGTTAAATTTGAGAAGGGGGGAGAAATACCAAATTCCTCTCACCCTCTTCCTGGACAGCTCCAGAACTTTGACGGGAAGGAAATTCCCGTTGAAGGGTCTGCAGAGCTGGAAATTAAAATTGGGCGACACAAACTGAAGCACCCGGTCCTAGTTGTGGTGCCAGAGGGAACCCCCTGTCTATTAGGGAATGACCTCCTCCGCAGGCTGTCTCCCCTCATAGATTGTGTAAACAAGGTCCTCTAGACCTAGACCCACAGGCCAATTAAATTAAAGGAAAGCGTCAACCATGTGAGTCTAAATGGCACATGCCACATGGTTGAACAAAAACCGGACCTAATTAGGTTCTACTTTCAAAACAATGACACACCCAACGTTGCTGTCATAACTGTGCGACCACCAAACGGTGATGCGAACTCTTCTCCATTTCTGCAAATCAGCCTCCCTTAAAGTCTCAAGTGGCATTCCACCCATGAGGGAGATACATTGAAATTTTATACTAATGTACAATCCAAAAATCCGAAGTCCATAGCCAAAGTTGATATCAAACAGGCAAAGAACTTAGAGGGCATTCGGAAAAATGGTGAACAGCTCTTCTGTAACGCTCACCTGATTCCCGTAGAGGCGCCGGTCTTGACTGGGCGTATACCGTATCTTCAAAGGTGATGTGTAACACACGGCTGGCTCTTTGGGCTGGACCTCTGTGCACTGTATGTCTGACTCGGAGGGTAAGATGTCTGCAGATAGAAAATATGGGATTAAGGAACTGGGTTATTGAATGTCTCTCTCTTCTTCCCTTTCTCTTCTCCTGAAGAACTCCAAAGGTTAACGCTCTCACCTTAGGTAAGTGAACGCCGTGCTCTCCATCTGCCTCGGGGCAGGGTGCTGTAACCAGTTTCTTCACTGGATAAGGGGAGCAGGCCTCTTGACTTCAGAGGACTGCTGTCCGTCGTTTACTGCACGAACGGTAAGTTTCGAGTAATTCTAATGTCTTTAAAGTCTTTAGTAATGATGTTTCTTGTTTTGCAGGGTTCCGGCGATGGCGGATGACGGGCTGAAGTGAGTTGAAGATGGAGCCCGTGTGATGAATAGAAGCGCCTGGAAGCACGTAAGTAAGCGCTTGTTGCATGCTTCACAATGCGCTCTAACTGTCTTTTTATTTTGCAGGTACAAGTTCGGAGCGGCTGCAGGGTGCCGGAATACCCACTGGGTTAGATGTGGAAAGGAGTAATGGCACGTGAGTATTAAAGTTCCCCAATGTCTTTAAACGCACCTTGTTTTGTCTTTCAGATGCGGGATGCAGCGCCGAAGGCCTCCGGAGCGTGCAAAGAGTTGGTAAGCTTTTGTCTTTCAGATGCCGGAATGCAGTGTGAAGACCTCCGGAGCGCACGAAGAGTAGGTAAGCCTTTGTCTTTCAGATGCCGGAATGCAGCGCGAGGCGTTGGTGACAGCCGATGGACCAGGTAAGTGAAGAGCTGTCACTGAAGACCGTAATGCTAACCTGTTCTTTCTTGTCTTTATAGGTGTTGCTGAAGACTGGATTTAGGATGGTAAGCCTTTTTCCTTAGGCCCAGGATCAGATGCAGAAGACACGATGAGCGTTCTGCTGCAGAGGATGCAGAATAACGCAAAGCAAGATTCATCCATCGGGTGTGGTTTAAATAGCCTCCTGTAGTGCTTAGGTGTCTCCTTCCACAGCCACGCCTAGGTAAGAAAAGAGTTCCTGCTTTCCAGAAGAGTTCCAGTGTTCTGAATCTAGGGAGTGGCTCCTGCCCCACCCAACAGGAATAGTAGTTCCAAACAGAAGAGGATCAGAGGCTCAACTGGCAGGCAAGTAAGCAGCATGGTCTGCTGCAGGTACGTCCACCCAAGCATTATGAGCCCGGCGCTTCCAGCTCTGGGACTGGGCATATTTATGAGCCTGGTGCCACTGGCGCCAGGACTGGGTCCAAAAGGTCCCAATTGGGACTGGTTGACACTCGGAACCTGGGTTATGGATCTGCTTCCAAGGGAGTTGGGAAAACCCTGTCCTTTTGGAAGCAGAGATCATGACAGTACCCCCCCTCAAAGCCCCTCCCAAACCGGGCTTCTCCGGGGGTTTTGGCTTGTCAGGAAATGTTCGGTGAAATCTTTTGATTAGGCGAGGAGCGTGGACATATTCAGCAGGTTCCCAGGATCTCTCTTGGGGGCCGTAGCCTTTCCAGTCAATTAGGTAAAATAGTTTAGATTTGGAGATCTTGGAGTCCAGAATGCTTTTGACTTCAAACTCGAGTTCTTCATCAACTAGGATAGGTTTTGGAGATTTAGTTAGTCGGGTTTGAGGTTCCACGGGTTTTAATAGAGAGACGTGGAAGACCGGATGTATCTTCATGTGCGGGGGCAAGTCCAACTTGACCGCTACTGGGTTTACTATGGTAGTGATGGAATAGGGACCAAGGTATCTTGGGTTGAATGTGCGTGGCCCTTTTAGAGGTAGATATTTGGTGGATAACCAAACTTGATCCCCTACTTGATATTGAGGGGCTTCCTTCCGATGTTGATCTGCTCCTTTCTTGTATTGTTCTTTAGCCCTTCGAAGGTGAGAAACAGCTTCCTTAAAGGCTTGGGTGATTGTAGAATGCAGGTAGTCTACTGCTGGTGTTTCAAGATCTTGGAGGGGATCCAACTCCGAGGTTCGAGGGTGACTGCCGTACAAAAGAAAAAACGGGGTTTTCCCAGTTCCCGAATGGACAGAGTTATTGTAGGCATATTCGGCTATCCAAAGGATGTCTTTCCAAGTTTTTTCAGTTTGTTGCAGCATGCAGCGTAAATACTGTTCCAGAGTTTGATTGGTCCTCTCGGTTTGTCCGTCGGTCTGAGGGTGGTGACTGGTCGATAGTCTCACATCAATTTGAGCCGACCGACAGCAACTTCGCCAAAAATGAGAAATAAATTGACTACCTCGATCCGAAATTAGAACCGAAGGAAAACCGTGCAGTCGGACGATGTTTTCGAGAAATTCTCGGGCCAGAGTGGCTGCTGTTGGCAAGCCTTTGAGCGGAATGAAATGCGCCATCTTGGAGAATAAGTCCACGATTACTAGAATCGTATTGTATCCGGAGCATGGAGGTAGATCGGTGATGAAGTCCATAGAAAGCGTATGCCAAGGGCGAGGTGGGATGTCAATAGGGCGTAAGAGGCCTGCTGGTCTTTCCTTTTGACTCTTGTTTTGGGCGCATACTCCACAGGACATTATAAAGTCTCTGATATCTTTTTTCCAAGACGGCCACCAGAAGTAGCGCTTGATCTTTTCTGAGGTCTTGGCCATACCGGGATGTCCTTCCATTAAAGAATCGTGATAACAAGAGATTACTTTTTTCTGTAAATCTGTGCTGGGTAGGTATAATCGTTCTTGGAAATACAATAAGTTGTCCTTTACTGCAAAGTCCTTTCCCTGCAGATGCCAATTCTGTATGTCTGCTGGAGTTACAAGTTGCCTGGCTTTATCCTTAACTTCCTCTATGGATTCTGTGGCGATTACAACCAGAATTCTTTGTTCGGGAATGATTGGTACAGGTTTAGGGTTGATCAAGTGTTCTTCCACTCCCATCTGAGAAAGGGCATCAGATTTACCGTTCTTTGTACCAGGTCGATAGGTAATTATGAAGTCAAACTCGACAAAGAATAATGCCCAACGGAGTTGTCTAGAGGATTGGGCTTTTGCGGTTTTCAAATATTGCAGGTTTCGGTGATCTGTAATCACAGTAACGGTGTGTCGGGCCCCCAGCAGATAATGCCGCCAAGCCTTAAAGGCAGACTTGATAGCCAGAAGTTCCTTGTCAGTAATCGTGTAATTGATTTCAGGAGGCGAGAATTTGCGGGACCAAAATGCCACGGGATGCAACTGATTGGTTACCGGGTCCTTTTGTGATAGAACTGCCCCCATGGCAAGGCTTGAAGCATCAGTTTCCACGATGTAGGGGAGTTCGGGGCGAGGGTGTTTTAAGATTGGTGCAGAGATAAATTTAGGCTTCAAATCCTGGAAAGCTTGTTCCGCCTCGGTAGACCATTCAAAACGTTTGTTTTTCTTTAACAAGGCAGTGATGGCTGGACTATTCGAGAGAATTCGGGGATAAACCTGCGGTAAAAGTTAGCGAAGCCTAACATGCTTTGCACACCTTTTACGGAGGATGGTGATGGCCATTTGAGAACTGCATCAACCTTCTTTGAATCCATACGCACTCCGCCAGGTGATAATATGAATCCCAAGAATTCAACTTCAGTCACGTTGAAAACACATTTTTCCAACTTAGCGAAAAGTTTGTGTTGACGCAATCTTTCGAGGACCATTTTCACGTGTTTCCGATGTTCAGATTCCGATGAAGAATAAACGAGGATGTCGTCAATGTAAACAACAACACACACATCTATGAGCTCTCTGAGGACATCGTTCATAAAATATTGAAAGGCGGCCGGGGCATTGCAAAGTCCGAAGGGCATGACCTGATATTCAAATAGCCCATACTTGGTGCGGAAGGCCGTCTTCCATTCATCGCCCTCTTTTACTCGTACCAAGTGGTAAGCGCCTCTAAGATCCAGCTTTCTATATATGCATGCTTTTCTGACTTGGTCCAGGAGTTCAGGGATCAAAGGTAACGGATATCTATTCTTAACGGTGATCTGGTTCAGGGAGCGATAATCTATACAAGTTCTAAGGTCTCCTTATTTTTTTGGAACGAAGAACAAAGCTGAAGAAGCAGGGGACTTGGAAGGACGAATAAACCCATTTGCCAGGTATTGATCCAGGTATTGTCGAAGGTGAAGTTTCTCAGGCTCGGTGAGGGCATAAATTCTACTACAAGGAGGAGTAGATCCAGGTATCAGGTCTATCTGGCAGTCATAAGACCTATGAGGAGGTAGAGAGTTAGCCTGATCCTTCCGGAAAACATCTTGGTATTCTAGGTATTCGGGAGGTAACTGGGGAGTCTCTGAAGAAATTGCTGCCAGTGCAACACCAGGTGGAGGGTGACAAGTAGAGACACATTCTGGAAACTGGACCGTTCTTGCTCGCCAATCGATCAGAGGATTGTGTTTCTCTAACCAAGGTATTCCTAGAATAATCTGAAACTGAGGGGCCTTGATCACATCGAACACGATCTTCTCATGGTGTCCATCTTGACTTACTAGCGTCACCTCTTGAGTGGTATGCGTTACTGGCCCGGAGGCTATCTCCGTACCATCCACCGTAGTAATGACGTCCTTTACAGCCTTGGGACAAAGAGTTAGATTCATCCTCAAAACCATTTCATGATCCACATAATTGCCGATGGCACCGCTGTCGACGTAAGCTTCAATTGCATGTAATCGATCCGGATTATCAGGGCTAATGAGGACCATAGGTATCACGAAATGCGAGGTCACGGAACTGGTTTTCACGCTCAGCAAGAGGACCTCTATTCTTGTCGGGCGAGGTCGTTTCCCTGCTCAGAGTTTGTAACTTTGGTAACTGCAGCTCCTACTGCCTTCTTGGCAGGTTTCACCGGACAGTCTCGAAGAAAGTGCCCTGAGTTTCCGCAATAGAGGCATAATTGCAACTGTTTTCTCCTTTCCCGCTCCTTTTGTGTTAGAGGACCTTTCAGACCCCCTATTTGCATGGGTACCCCGGAGTCTACTCCTTTGGAAGGAGTTGGCGGTTTGGAAAATACTCGAGCATCAAACTTGGAACGATCGGCCTTCCTGTTCTGCAGTCTGTGATCTATTTGAACGACTAAGTCTATATAGTCCGAACAATCTTGTGGGGGATTCACTACTTGGGCTAACACATCTTTGAGCTCTCCACGTAGACCTCTATAAAACAGCGTAATCCTTTTGTCCTCAGGCCATTGAGTTTCCACTATCAGTCTGTTGAAAGACGCAATATAAGCCAAAAGGTCTTGATTACCTTGTCGCAACGAAAGAAGCTCATTGTCCAAGGCCTGCCCCTGTGAATGTCTTGCGAACAGTTTTTCCATACTGAGCTGAAAAGCTTGAAAATCATGGAGGACCGGATCATCTTGATTTACTAGAGGGATCGACCAGTCTGCTGCATTGCCACTAAGGTACAAAAGCACGAAAGCTACTTTAGCTTGATCAGTTGGAAAGGCTGCTGGCTGGCATAAGAAATGCAACCGGCACTGATTGATAAATACTGCAAACCTCTTTGGGTCACCAGAAAATCGTTCGGGCGGAGCCAGAGGTACATTCCCAGGTAGGTTGATCTGCACTGGATTCATAGAGGATGTAGAAGGAAGATTTCCCCCAGATGCGGGTAACGGGGTCTGTCCGGCTTGTGTTGTGACTGTAGCAATTGTCTAGCGAGATCATCTGTTCGCTCCTTGGAAATAATCAGTTCTCTTCTTAGAGCGTTCGTTTCCTGACGGGCTGCATGCACTTCTGCCCTTAGTTCCCCAAGTAACTGGGCTAGCTGGTCAGTATCCGAGGTTTCCATAGCGCCTGGACGGGAGTTTTGTGGTAGGCTTTGCGTTCTGTAACGCTCACCTGATTCCCGTAGAGGCGCCGGTCTTGACTGGGCGTATACCGTATCTTCAAAGGTGATGTGTAACACACGGCTGGCTCTTTGGGCTGGACCTCTGTGCACTGTATGTCTGACTCGAAGGGTAAGATGTCTGCAGATAGAAAATATGGGATTAAGGAACTGGGTTATTGAATGTCTCTCTCTTCTTCCCTTTCTCTTCTCCTGTAGAACCCCAAAGGTTAACGCTCTCACCTTAGGTAAGTGAACGCCGTGCTCTCCATCTGCCTCGGTGCAGGGTGCTGTAACCAGTTTCTTCACTGGATAAGGGGAGCAGGCCTCTTGACTTCAGAGGACTGCTGTCCGTCGTTTACTGCACGAACGGTAAGTTTCGAGTAATTCTAATGTCTTTAAAGTCTTTAGTAATGATGTTTCTTGTTTTGCAGGGTTCCGGCGATGGCGGATGACGGGCTGAAGTGAGTTGAAGATGGAGCCCGTGTGATGAATAGAAGCGCCTGGAAGCACGTAAGTAAGCGCTTGTTGCCTGCTTCACGATGCGCCCTAACTGTCTTTTTATTTTGCAGGTACAAGTTCGGAGCGGCTGCAGGGTGCCGGAATACCCACTGGGTTAGATGTGGAAAGGAGTAATGGCACGTGAGTATTAAAGTTCCCCAATGTCTTTAAACGCACCTTGTTTTGTCTTTCAGATGCGGGATGCAGCGCCGAAGGCCTCCGGAGCGTGCGAAGAGTTGGTAAGCTTTTGTCTTTCAGATGCCGGAATGCAGTGTGAAGACCTCCGGAGCGCACGAAGAGTAGGTAAGCCTTTGTCTTTCAGATGCCGGAATGCAACGCGAGGCGTTGGTGACAGCCGATGGACCAGGTAAGTGAAGAGCTGTCACTGAAGACCGTAATGCTAACCTGTTCTTTCTTGTCTTTATAGGTGTTCCTGAAGACTGGATTCAGGATGGTAAGCCTTTTTCCTTAGGCCCAGGATCAGATGCAGAAGACACGATGAGCGTTCTGCTGCAGAGGATGCAGAATAACGCAAAGCAAGATTCATCCATCGGGTGTGGTTTAAATAGCCTCCTGTAGTGCTTAGGTGTCTCCTTCCACAGCCACGCCTAGGTAAGAAAAGAGTTCCTGCTTTCCAGAAGAGTTCCAGTGTTCTGAATCTAGGGAGTGGCTCCTGCCCCACCCAACAGGAAAAGTAGTTCCAAACAGAAGAGGATCAGAGGCTCAACTGGCAGGCAAGTAAGCAGCATGGTCTGCTGCAGGTAAGTCCACCCAAGCATTATGAGCCCGGCGCTTCCAGCGCTGGGACTGGGCATATTTATGAGCCTGGTGCCACTGGCGCCAGGACTGGGTCCAAAAGGTCCCAATTGGGACTGGTTGACACTCGGAACCTGGGTTATGGATCTGCTTCCAAGGGAGTTGGGAAAACCCTGACCTTTTGGAAGCAGAGATCATGACATCTTCCTCCCGATTCAGTTAAATGACGGGAAGGAGTCTGTCCTTGCCTGAGTTGACTTGAATAGCGAAGAAAGCTTCATCAGCAAAGCATTATTCAAATAACTCCCAAAAGACCAGAATTTACCTGCCGTAAAGTCAGTGCAGCAATGGGTACGGGACCTGGAAGCACCCCACTCCAAACATCCTCTGCTTATCAGTTGTATGATCAAAAATTCTAGGGATGACAAAAGCATAATAGATACTTGTTGGGTTGTGCGAGGTGTTCCTTCCACCTTTTATATGAGCCGTGACCTCCTCAACCAACTTGAGATTAATTTGGACCCTAGTTATTAATGGGATTTCAGAAATGGAAGAGAGGTGACCATCCCAGGACTCACCTACAGAATCCGCATCCCCAAGGGCAGTTTGGCAGAAGGGGAAGACAAGCGGGTCCACATAAACCAGTTGAAGAGTTGCCATCCCAGGCATACTTTGCGGCAAATAAAGGAGCTGACCGGAAACCCAGAGGGGGAAAATCCAGAGACATCAAAGAATTACTAAATGTTCACCGTGTATGTGCGAGAAGAGTGTTAAGACCATCACTGAAGAATAGATAGGGAATACTGCCAATTGTTAACCAATGCAAGTGTCTTTCCCACTGCTGACATCCCCAGAACATGTGTGGACACAGTAGTGGGAACATTTCCATAACCATGCTATGTTCTATTTTCTAGCTTTTGGACTAAAAATCATCTAAAAAATCAACAAGGAGGACCACTTGGGGACCGGGAGGAAAGACCCAAGGAGCCCGGAGTGCCGCTCCATACTCCCAACCAGAACCGGCGAGGAGAGCGTGTCTCTTCAATCACTGACAGAAGAAGCCACTGAAGTTCTCCACACGGACAGAAAAAGAACATCTCAATCTTCTGACTTTCCCTTGACGGGAGGTCAACACCAAGTCGACAGGGGGGACTTTGTGGGATGTACTGACCCACTCCTATGTGCTATGTAGCATCACCCTGCTAGATATGGCGCAAGAAACTGAAAGAATGGTGGTTTTTGCGCCAAAAACCTACAAAAACTGCGTTCTCAAACACAAAAAAAGATGGATGCACAACCGGAAACCCATGGTGCATGCGTGGTAGAATAAAGCACCCACTGCTGAAAATGTGCCAGTGGGCTCCAGGAACAGCCAACAGAGGGCGGAGAAAGCAGCAGCGCTTTGCAAATGAAACTCCAAAATGTGTCTATAAATGACATTTGCTTGTTGCTAAAAACTCCAAAATGCCTATAACACAACTCTTCTCAACATTCAAAATTTAGCTTGGCGCTAAAATTTGTGTAATCTTATGAAGCATTGCAAACATACAAAGTCCTAATGTGAAGAGCAAAACATTTCTTCAGAAAAACTGGATTGTCTGTGAACTGACAGCCCCTGTCAAAATCTGGATGCAGTACCCTGGGCCACCTGTGAATGACAGCTGTCAGAAAAGCTTGTGATGAAACTTTAAAGTGATCTAAACTAAAAATCTGCCGGATTAGCAAACATAAAAAGGATTGTTGCTAAAAAGAATACAGATCTCAGTTGCTTTTTATCCCGCAGAGTTAAAGCTAAGAAAGTAATGTATTTATGTTTGATGCAACAAGTTTGGTTTTTCCTGGATCTTTATTTAAGAATAAATTAGCTTGGCTGAGCTGCAACCTTTTGGAAGTGGACAAACAGGTTTCTTCCAGGGGGAGGTACATTCTCTCAGCAGAAACTCACAGGGAGATGATAATTGTGGGTTAACCCAGACTTTTGTCTACAGAAAAAGAATGAACAATAGCAGACCCTTCAGCCCAGGAAACATAGGTGTGAGAGGGTCATAAATGGCTCCTGGCAGGAACTTCCCCAAGGAGGGGGATGCTCCTGGACTCCAGGGAGAGAAAAAGGGGTGGAGCCGAGCGACCATCTGCTGTTAAGAATGAACAATAAACAATTTTCAGAGACTCATAACTTGTGAGTCAAAGTGGTGAAAAATATAAAAAGGACAGAGTTGTTAATTTAATTTCTGGCTGCACGTTTTTTATCGTTGGCAGAACTGTGTGACATGTTCTGGACAGGAATGGCAATATATGTTGTTTTATGTGAAATGTATTAATCCTAGAATTGTGAAAATGTACACACACATCCCTATGTTAAACACACACATTTGTGGAAATGTGCATAAAGTTTGGAAATTGTTTTCATAGCGAAAAGGACAACATTCTGTAGAAAGTTGAAACAAGATCCCACAGCTCTGGGATTTTGAGGAACAGATGCTACATAAAAGATGGAATCTTTGTGTGTGATTTGTGTAAAGTTGACCAATATAAAAATGTGTATTTACTATAAAATTCGATTTTGAGACCAGTGGCTAAAGGGAGGTTTCTAAGAACTGTAAATCAAACCATAAAATGTGACATCATCCGGCCTTGATCCAATCACTCAAAAGCAAGGCAGAGATGAAGTTTTGATCCAATCCCAGCTCACAGGGGCCAGTTTAGCTAAGCCTGCCCATACACCCATTTTGTGATGTCATTTGAAAGGATAAATAGAGACAGCTGACAACACATAGGGACTCACTGATTCACTCACTTTCCTGATTCCGGAGAAGCACTCTGATCCAGAATTCGACATCCAGCTTCAA